>NW_027363544.1:0-678004 GCF_046119375.1 Phyllobates terribilis
ATTGATTTTTGCCATTGAAAAACATGTTTTTCATATACCAGAAATGTTTGAAGCTACTGACTGAATGAAAGGAGCTGGCATCTCACTCTCTTTGAATCTTCTTTATCATGCTAGGATTAACAGGAAAAAGCAAAAAATTTCAGAATTGCACCTTGCAATGTGGAGATATTACTGTTTGTGCATTTACAATATTCATTGATTTTTGCCATTGAAAAACGTCCAGAAATGTTTGAAGCTACTGACTGAATGAAAGGAGCTGGCATCTCACTCTCTTTGAATCTTCTTTATCATGCTAGGATTAGCAGGAAAAAGCAAAAAATTTCAGAATTGCACCTTGCAATGTGGAGATATTACTGTTTGTGCATTTACAATATTCATTGATTTTTGCCATTGAAAACATGTTTTTCATATACCAGAAATGTTTGAAGCTACTGACTGAATGAAAGGAGCTGGCATCTCACTCTCTTTGAATCTTCTTTATCCTGCTAGGATTAGCAGGAAACAGCAAAAAATTTCAGAATTGCACCTTGCAATGTGGAGATATTACTGTTTGTGCATTTACAATATTCATTGATTTTTGCCATTGAAAAACGTCCAGAAATGTTTGAAGCTACTGACTGAATGAAAGGAGCTGACATCTCACTCTCTTTGAATCTTTATCATGCTAGGATTAGCAGGAAAAAGCAAAAAATTTCAGAATTGCACCTTGCAATGTGGAGATATTACTGTTTGTGCATTTACAATATTCATTGATTTTTGCCATTGAAAAACGTCCAGAAATGTTTGAAGCTACTGACTGAATGAAAGGAGCTGGCATCTCACTCTCTTTGAATCTTCTTTATCATGCTAGGATTAGCAGGAAAAAGCAAAAAATTTCAGAATTGCACCTTGCAATGTGGAGATATTACTGTTTGTGCATTTACAATATTCATTGATTTTTGCCATTGAAAAACATCATGTTATTCATATACCAGAAATGTTTGAAGCTACTGACTGAATGAAAGGAGCTGGCATCTCACTCTCTTTGAATCTTCTTTATCATGCTAGGATTAACAGGAAAAAGCAAAAAATTTCAGAATTGCACCTTGCAATGTGGAGATATTACTGTTTGTGCATTTACAATATTCATTGATTTTTGCCATTGAAAAACGTCCAGAAATGTTTGAAGCTACTGACTGAATGAAAGGAGCTGGCATCTCACTCTCTTTGAATCTTCTTTATCATGCTAGGATTAGCAGGAAAAAGCAAAAAATTTCAGAATTGCACCTTGCAATGTGGAGATATTACTGTTTGTGCATTTACAATATTCATTGATTTTTGCCATTGAAAAACATGTTTTTCATATACCAGAAATGTTTGAAGCTACTGACTGAATGAAAGGAGCTGGCATCTCACTCTCTTTGAATCTTCTTTATCATGCTAGGATTAGCAGGAAAAAGCAAAAAATTTCAGAATTGCACCTTGCAATGTGGAGATATTACTGTTTGTGCATTTACAATATTCATTGATTTTTGCCATTGAAAAACGTTTTTCATATACCAGAAATGTTTGAAGCTACTGACTGAATGAAAGGAGCTGGCATCTCACTCTCTTTGAATCTTCTTTATCATGCTAGGATTAGCAGGAAAAAGCAAAAAATTTCAGAATTGCACCTTGCAATGTGGAGATATTACTGTTTGTGCATTTACAATATTCATTGATTTTTGCCATTGAAAAACATGTTTTTCATATACCAGAAATGTTTGAAGCTACTGACTGAATGAAAGGAGCTGGCATCTCACTCTCTTTGAATCTTCTTTATCATGCTAGGATTAGCAGGAAAAAGCAAAAAATTTCAGAATTGCACCTTGCAATGTGGAGATATTACTGTTTGTGCATTTACAATATTCATTGATTTTTGCCATTGAAAACCATGTTTTTCATATACCAGAAATGTTTGAAGCTACTGACTGAATGAAAGGAGCTGGCATCTCACTCTCTTTGAATCTTCTTTATCCTGCTAGGATTAGCAGGAAACAGCAAAAAATTTCAGAATTGCACCTTGCAATGTGGAGATATTACTGTTTGTGCATTTACAATATTCATTGATTTTTGCCATTGAAAAACGTCCAGAAATGTTTGAAGCTACTGACTGAATGAAAGGAGCTGACATCTCACTCTCTTTGAATCTTCTTTATCATGCTAGGATTAGCAGGAAAAAGCAAAAAATTTCAGAATTGCACCTTGCAATGTGGAGATATTACTGTTTGTGCATTTACAATATTCATTGATTTTTGCCATTGAAAAACGTCCAGAAATGTTTGAAGCTACTGACTGAATGAAAGGAGCTGGCATCTCACTCTCTTTGAATCTTCTTTATCATGCTAGGATTAGCAGGAAAAAGCAAAAAATTTCAGAATTGCACCTTGCAATGTGGAGATATTACTGTTTGTGCATTTACAATATTCATTGATTTTTGCCATTGAAAAACGTCCAGAAATGTTTGAAGCTACTGACTGAATGAAAGGAGCTGGCATCTCACTCTCTTTGAATCTTCTTTATCATGCTAGGATTAGCAGGAAAAAGCAAAAAATTTCAGAATTGCACCTTGCAATGTGGAGATATTACTGTTTGTGCATTTACAATATTCATTGATTTTTGCCATTGAAAAACATCATGTTATTCATATACCAGAAATGTTTGAAGCTACTGACTGAATGAAAGGAGCTGGCATCTCACTCTCTTTGAATCTTCTTTATCATGCTAGGATTAACAGGAAAAAGCAAAAAATTTCAGAATTGCACCTTGCAATGTGGAGATATTACTGTTTGTGCATTTACAATATTCATTGATTTTTGCCATTGAAAAACGTCCAGAAATGTTTGAAGCTACTGACTGAATGAAAGGAGCTGGCATCTCACTCTCTTTGAATCTTCTTTATCATGCTAGGATTAGCAGGAAAAAGCAAAAAATTTCAGAATTGCACCTTGCAATGTGGAGATATTACTGTTTGTGCATTTACAATATTCATTGATTTTTGCCATTGAAAAACATGTTTTTCATATACCAGAAATGTTTGAAGCTACTGACTGAATGAAAGGAGCTGGCATCTCACTCTCTTTGAATCTTCTTTATCATGCTAGGATTAGCAGGAAAAAGCAAAAAATTTCAGAATTGCACCTTGCAATGTGGAGATATTACTGTTTGTGCATTTACAATATTCATTGATTTTTGCCATTGAAAAACATGTTTTTCATATACCAGAAATGTTTGAAGCTACTGACTGAATGAAAGGAGCTGGCATCTCACTCTCTTTGAATCTTCTTTATCATGCTAGGATTAGCAGGAAAAAGCAAAAAATTTCAGAATTGCACCTTGCAATGTGGAGATATTACTGTTTGTGCATTTACAATATTCATTGATTTTTGCCATTGAAAAACATGTTTTTCATATACCAGAAATGTTTGAAGCTACTGACTGAATGAAAGGAGCTGGCATCTCACTCTCTTTGAATCTTCTTTATCATGCTAGGATTAACAGGAAAAAGCAAAAAATTTCAGAATTGCACCTTGCAATGTGGAGATATTACTGTTTGTGCATTTACAATATTCATTGATTTTTGCCATTGAAAAACGTCCAGAAATGTTTGAAGCTACTGACTGAATGAAAGGAGCTGGCATCTCACTCTCTTTGAATCTTCTTTATCATGCTAGGATTAGCAGGAAAAAGCAAAAAATTTCAGAATTGCACCTTGCAATGTGGAGATATTACTGTTTGTGCATTTACAATATTCATTGATTTTTGCCATTGAAAAACATGTTTTTCATATACCAGAAATGTTTGAAGCTACTGACTGAATGAAAGGAGCTGGCATCTCACTCTCTTTGAATCTTCTTTATCCTGCTAGGATTAGCAGGAAAAAGCAAAAAATTTCAGAATTGCACCTTGCAATGTGGAGATATTACTGTTTGTGCATTTACAATATTCATTGATTTTTGCCATTGAAAAACGTCCAGAAATGTTTGAAGCTACTGACTGAATGAAAGGAGCTGACATCTCACTCTCTTTGAATCTTTATCATGCTAGGATTAGCAGGAAAAAGCAAAAAATTTCAGAATTGCACCTTGCAATGTGGAGATATTACTGTTTGTGCATTTACAATATTCATTGATTTTTGCCATTGAAAAACGTCCAGAAATGTTTGAAGCTACTGACTGAATGAAAGGAGCTGGCATCTCACTCTCTTTGAATCTTCTTTATCATGCTAGGATTAGCAGGAAAAAGCAAAAAATTTCAGAATTGCACCTTGCAATGTGGAGAAATTACTGTTTGTGCATTTACAATATTCATTGATTTTTGCCATTGAAAAACATCATGTTATTCATATACCAGAAATGTTTGAAGCTACTGACTGAATGAAAGGAGCTGGCATCTCACTCTCTTTGAATCTTCTTTATCATGCTAGGATTAACAGGAAAAAGCAAAAAATTTCAGAATTGCACCTTGCAATGTGGAGATATTACTGTTTGTGCATTTACAATATTCATTGATTTTTGCCATTGAAAAACGTCCAGAAATGTTTGAAGCTACTGACTGAATGAAAGGAGCTGGCATCTCACTCTCTTTGAATCTTCTTTATCATGCTAGGATTAGCAGGAAAAAGCAAAAAATTTCAGAATTGCACCTTGCAATGTGGAGATATTACTGTTTGTGCATTTACAATATTCATTGATTTTTGCCATTGAAAAACATGTTTTTCATATACCAGAAATGTTTGAAGCTACTGACTGAATGAAAGGAGCTGGCATCTCACTCTCTTTGAATCTTCTTTATCATGCTAGGATTAGCAGGAAAAAGCAAAAAATTTCAGAATTGCACCTTGCAATGTGGAGATATTACTGTTTGTGCATTTACAATATTCATTGATTTTTGCCATTGAAAAACGTTTTTCATATACCAGAAATGTTTGAAGCTACTGACTGAATGAAAGGAGCTGGCATCTCACTCTCTTTGAATCTTCTTTATCATGCTAGGATTAGCAGGAAAAAGCAAAAAATTTCAGAATTGCACCTTGCAATGTGGAGATATTACTGTTTGTGCATTTACAATATTCATTGATTTTTGCCATTGAAAAACATGTTTTTCATATACCAGAAATGTTTGAAGCTACTGACTGAATGAAAGGAGCTGGCATCTCACTCTCTTTGAATCTTCTTTATCATGCTAGGATTAGCAGGAAAAAGCAAAAAATTTCAGAATTGCACCTTGCAATGTGGAGATATTACTGTTTGTGCATTTACAATATTCATTGATTTTTGCCATTGAAAACCATGTTTTTCATATACCAGAAATGTTTGAAGCTACTGACTGAATGAAAGGAGCTGGCATCTCACTCTCTTTGAATCTTCTTTATCCTGCTAGGATTAGCAGGAAACAGCAAAAAATTTCAGAATTGCACCTTGCAATGTGGAGATATTACTGTTTGTGCATTTACAATATTCATTGATTTTTGCCATTGAAAAACGTCCAGAAATGTTTGAAGCTACTGACTGAATGAAAGGAGCTGACATCTCACTCTCTTTGAATCTTCTTTATCATGCTAGGATTAGCAGGAAAAAGCAAAAAATTTCAGAATTGCACCTTGCAATGTGGAGATATTACTGTTTGTGCATTTACAATATTCATTGATTTTTGCCATTGAAAAACGTCCAGAAATGTTTGAAGCTACTGACTGAATGAAAGGAGCTGGCATCTCACTCTCTTTGAATCTTCTTTATCATGCTAGGATTAGCAGGAAAAAGCAAAAAATTTCAGAATTGCACCTTGCAATGTGGAGATATTACTGTTTGTGCATTTACAATATTCATTGATTTTTGCCATTGAAAAACGTCCAGAAATGTTTGAAGCTACTGACTGAATGAAAGGAGCTGGCATCTCACTCTCTTTGAATCTTCTTTATCATGCTAGGATTAGCAGGAAAAAGCAAAAAATTTCAGAATTGCACCTTGCAATGTGGAGATATTACTGTTTGTGCATTTACAATATTCATTGATTTTTGCCATTGAAAAACATCATGTTATTCATATACCAGAAATGTTTGAAGCTACTGACTGAATGAAAGGAGCTGGCATCTCACTCTCTTTGAATCTTCTTTATCATGCTAGGATTAACAGGAAAAAGCAAAAAATTTCAGAATTGCACCTTGCAATGTGGAGATATTACTGTTTGTGCATTTACAATATTCATTGATTTTTGCCATTGAAAAACGTCCAGAAATGTTTGAAGCTACTGACTGAATGAAAGGAGCTGGCATCTCACTCTCTTTGAATCTTCTTTATCATGCTAGGATTAGCAGGAAAAAGCAAAAAATTTCAGAATTGCACCTTGCAATGTGGAGATATTACTGTTTGTGCATTTACAATATTCATTGATTTTTGCCATTGAAAAACATGTTTTTCATATACCAGAAATGTTTGAAGCTACTGACTGAATGAAAGGAGCTGGCATCTCACTCTCTTTGAATCTTCTTTATCATGCTAGGATTAGCAGGAAAAAGCAAAAAATTTCAGAATTGCACCTTGCAATGTGGAGATATTACTGTTTGTGCATTTACAATATTCATTGATTTTTGCCATTGAAAAACGTTTTTCATATACCAGAAATGTTTGAAGCTACTGACTGAATGAAAGGAGCTGGCATCTCACTCTCTTTGAATCTTCTTTATCATGCTAGGATTAGCAGGAAAAAGCAAAAAATTTCAGAATTGCACCTTGCAATGTGGAGATATTACTGTTTGTGCATTTACAATATTCATTGATTTTTGCCATTGAAAAACATGTTTTTCATATACCAGAAATGTTTGAAGCTACTGACTGAATGAAAGGAGCTGGCATCTCACTCTCTTTGAATCTTCTTTATCATGCTAGGATTAGCAGGAAAAAGCAAAAAATTTCAGAATTGCACCTTGCAATGTGGAGATATTACTGTTTGTGCATTTACAATATTCATTGATTTTTGCCATTGAAAACCATGTTTTTCATATACCAGAAATGTTTGAAGCTACTGACTGAATGAAAGGAGCTGGCATCTCACTCTCTTTGAATCTTCTTTATCCTGCTAGGATTAGCAGGAAACAGCAAAAAATTTCAGAATTGCACCTTGCAATGTGGAGATATTACTGTTTGTGCATTTACAATATTCATTGATTTTTGCCATTGAAAAACGTCCAGAAATGTTTGAAGCTACTGACTGAATGAAAGGAGCTGACATCTCACTCTCTTTGAATCTTCTTTATCATGCTAGGATTAGCAGGAAAAAGCAAAAAATTTCAGAATTGCACCTTGCAATGTGGAGATATTACTGTTTGTGCATTTACAATATTCATTGATTTTTGCCATTGAAAAACGTCCAGAAATGTTTGAAGCTACTGACTGAATGAAAGGAGCTGGCATCTCACTCTCTTTGAATCTTCTTTATCATGCTAGGATTAGCAGGAAAAAGCAAAAAATTTCAGAATTGCACCTTGCAATGTGGAGATATTACTGTTTGTGCATTTACAATATTCATTGATTTTTGCCATTGAAAAACGTCCAGAAATGTTTGAAGCTACTGACTGAATGAAAGGAGCTGGCATCTCACTCTCTTTGAATCTTCTTTATCATGCTAGGATTAGCAGGAAAAAGCAAAAAATTTCAGAATTGCACCTTGCAATGTGGAGATATTACTGTTTGTGCATTTACAATATTCATTGATTTTTGCCATTGAAAAACATCATGTTATTCATATACCAGAAATGTTTGAAGCTACTGACTGAATGAAAGGAGCTGGCATCTCACTCTCTTTGAATCTTCTTTATCATGCTAGGATTAACAGGAAAAAGCAAAAAATTTCAGAATTGCACCTTGCAATGTGGAGATATTACTGTTTGTGCATTTACAATATTCATTGATTTTTGCCATTGAAAAACGTCCAGAAATGTTTGAAGCTACTGACTGAATGAAAGGAGCTGGCATCTCACTCTCTTTGAATCTTCTTTATCATGCTAGGATTAGCAGGAAAAAGCAAAAAATTTCAGAATTGCACCTTGCAATGTGGAGATATTACTGTTTGTGCATTTACAATATTCATTGATTTTTGCCATTGAAAAACATGTTTTTCATATACCAGAAATGTTTGAAGCTACTGACTGAATGAAAGGAGCTGGCATCTCACTCTCTTTGAATCTTCTTTATCATGCTAGGATTAGCAGGAAAAAGCAAAAAATTTCAGAATTGCACCTTGCAATGTGGAGATATTACTGTTTGTGCATTTACAATATTCATTGATTTTTGCCATTGAAAAACATGTTTTTCATATACCAGAAATGTTTGAAGCTACTGACTGAATGAAAGGAGCTGGCATCTCACTCTCTTTGAATCTTCTTTATCATGCTAGGATTAGCAGGAAAAAGCAAAAAATTTCAGAATTGCACCTTGCAATGTGGAGATATTACTGTTTGTGCATTTACAATATTCATTGATTTTTGCCATTGAAAAACATGTTTTTCATATACCAGAAATGTTTGAAGCTACTGACTGAATGAAAGGAGCTGGCATCTCACTCTCTTTGAATCTTCTTTATCATGCTAGGATTAACAGGAAAAAGCAAAAAATTTCAGAATTGCACCTTGCAATGTGGAGATATTACTGTTTGTGCATTTACAATATTCATTGATTTTTGCCATTGAAAAACGTCCAGAAATGTTTGAAGCTACTGACTGAATGAAAGGAGCTGGCATCTCACTCTCTTTGAATCTTCTTTATCATGCTAGGATTAGCAGGAAAAAGCAAAAAATTTCAGAATTGCACCTTGCAATGTGGAGATATTACTGTTTGTGCATTTACAATATTCATTGATTTTTGCCATTGAAAAACATGTTTTTCATATACCAGAAATGTTTGAAGCTACTGACTGAATGAAAGGAGCTGGCATCTCACTCTCTTTGAATCTTCTTTATCCTGCTAGGATTAGCAGGAAACAGCAAAAAATTTCAGAATTGCACCTTGCAATGTGGAGATATTACTGTTTGTGCATTTACAATATTCATTGATTTTTGCCATTGAAAAACGTCCAGAAATGTTTGAAGCTACTGACTGAATGAAAGGAGCTGACATCTCACTCTCTTTGAATCTTTATCATGCTAGGATTAGCAGGAAAAAGCAAAAAATTTCAGAATTGCACCTTGCAATGTGGAGATATTACTGTTTGTGCATTTACAATATTCATTGATTTTTGCCATTGAAAAACGTCCAGAAATGTTTGAAGCTACTGACTGAATGAAAGGAGCTGGCATCTCACTCTCTTTGAATCTTCTTTATCATGCTAGGATTAGCAGGAAAAAGCAAAAAATTTCAGAATTGCACCTTGCAATGTGGAGATATTACTGTTTGTGCATTTACAATATTCATTGATTTTTGCCATTGAAAAACATCATGTTATTCATATACCAGAAATGTTTGAAGCTACTGACTGAATGAAAGGAGCTGGCATCTCACTCTCTTTGAATCTTCTTTATCATGCTAGGATTAACAGGAAAAAGCAAAAAATTTCAGAATTGCACCTTGCAATGTGGAGATATTACTGTTTGTGCATTTACAATATTCATTGATTTTTGCCATTGAAAAACGTCCAGAAATGTTTGAAGCTACTGACTGAATGAAAGGAGCTGGCATCTCACTCTCTTTGAATCTTCTTTATCATGCTAGGATTAGCAGGAAAAAGCAAAAAATTTCAGAATTGCACCTTGCAATGTGGAGATATTACTGTTTGTGCATTTACAATATTCATTGATTTTTGCCATTGAAAAACATGTTTTTCATATACCAGAAATGTTTGAAGCTACTGACTGAATGAAAGGAGCTGGCATCTCACTCTCTTTGAATCTTCTTTATCATGCTAGGATTAGCAGGAAAAAGCAAAAAATTTCAGAATTGCACCTTGCAATGTGGAGATATTACTGTTTGTGCATTTACAATATTCATTGATTTTTGCCATTGAAAAACGTTTTTCATATACCAGAAATGTTTGAAGCTACTGACTGAATGAAAGGAGCTGGCATCTCACTCTCTTTGAATCTTCTTTATCATGCTAGGATTAGCAGGAAAAAGCAAAAAATTTCAGAATTGCACCTTGCAATGTGGAGATATTACTGTTTGTGCATTTACAATATTCATTGATTTTTGCCATTGAAAAACATGTTTTTCATATACCAGAAATGTTTGAAGCTACTGACTGAATGAAAGGAGCTGGCATCTCACTCTCTTTGAATCTTCTTTATCATGCTAGGATTAGCAGGAAAAAGCAAAAAATTTCAGAATTGCACCTTGCAATGTGGAGATATTACTGTTTGTGCATTTACAATATTCATTGATTTTTGCCATTGAAAACCATGTTTTTCATATACCAGAAATGTTTGAAGCTACTGACTGAATGAAAGGAGCTGGCATCTCACTCTCTTTGAATCTTCTTTATCCTGCTAGGATTAGCAGGAAACAGCAAAAAATTTCAGAATTGCACCTTGCAATGTGGAGATATTACTGTTTGTGCATTTACAATATTCATTGATTTTTGCCATTGAAAAACGTCCAGAAATGTTTGAAGCTACTGACTGAATGAAAGGAGCTGACATCTCACTCTCTTTGAATCTTCTTTATCATGCTAGGATTAGCAGGAAAAAGCAAAAAATTTCAGAATTGCACCTTGCAATGTGGAGATATTACTGTTTGTGCATTTACAATATTCATTGATTTTTGCCATTGAAAAACGTCCAGAAATGTTTGAAGCTACTGACTGAATGAAAGGAGCTGGCATCTCACTCTCTTTGAATCTTCTTTATCATGCTAGGATTAGCAGGAAAAAGCAAAAAATTTCAGAATTGCACCTTGCAATGTGGAGATATTACTGTTTGTGCATTTACAATATTCATTGATTTTTGCCATTGAAAAACATCATGTTATTCATATACCAGAAATGTTTGAAGCTACTGACTGAATGAAAGGAGCTGGCATCTCACTCTCTTTGAATCTTCTTTATCATGCTAGGATTAACAGGAAAAAGCAAAAAATTTCAGAATTGCACCTTGCAATGTGGAGATATTACTGTTTGTGCATTTACAATATTCATTGATTTTTGCCATTGAAAAACGTCCAGAAATGTTTGAAGCTACTGACTGAATGAAAGGAGCTGGCATCTCACTCTCTTTGAATCTTCTTTATCATGCTAGGATTAGCAGGAAAAAGCAAAAAATTTCAGAATTGCACCTTGCAATGTGGAGATATTACTGTTTGTGCATTTACAATATTCATTGATTTTTGCCATTGAAAAACATGTTTTTCATATACCAGAAATGTTTGAAGCTACTGACTGAATGAAAGGAGCTGGCATCTCACTCTCTTTGAATCTTCTTTATCATGCTAGGATTAGCAGGAAAAAGCAAAAAATTTCAGAATTGCACCTTGCAATGTGGAGATATTACTGTTTGTGCATTTACAATATTCATTGATTTTTGCCATTGAAAAACATGTTTTTCATATACCAGAAATGTTTGAAGCTACTGACTGAATGAAAGGAGCTGGCATCTCACTCTCTTTGAATCTTCTTTATCATGCTAGGATTAACAGGAAAAAGCAAAAAATTTCAGAATTGCACCTTGCAATGTGGAGATATTACTGTTTGTGCATTTACAATATTCATTGATTTTTGCCATTGAAAAACATGTTTTTCATATACCAGAAATGTTTGAAGCTACTGACTGAATGAAAGGAGCTGGCATCTCACTCTCTTTGAATCTTCTTTATCATGCTAGGATTAGCAGGAAAAAGCAAAACATTTCAGAATTGCACCTTGCAATGTGGAGATATTACTGTTTGTGCATTTACAATATTCATTGATTTTTGCCATTGAAAAACATGTTTTTCATATACCAGAAATGTTTGAAGCTACTGACTGAATGAAAGGAGCTGGCATCTCACTCTCTTTGAATCTTCTTTATCCTGCTAGGATTAGCAGGAAACAGCAAAAAATTTCAGAATTGCACCTTGCAATGTGGAGATATTACTGTTTGTGCATTTACAATATTCATTGATTTTTGCCATTGAAAAACGTCCAGAAATGTTTGAAGCTACTGACTGAATGAAAGGAGCTGACATCTCACTCTCTTTGAATCTTCTTTATCATGCTAGGATTAGCAGGAAAAAGCAAAAAATTTCAGAATTGCACCTTGCAATGTGGAGATATTACTGTTTGTGCATTTACAATATTCATTGATTTTTGCCATTGAAAAACGTCCAGAAATGTTTGAAGCTACTGACTGAATGAAAGGAGCTGGCATCTCACTCTCTTTGAATCTTCTTTATCATGCTAGGATTAGCAGGAAAAAGCAAAAAATTTCAGAATTGCACCTTGCAATGTGGAGATATTACTGTTTGTGCATTTACAATATTCATTGATTTTTGCCATTGAAAAACATCATGTTATTCATATACCAGAAATGTTTGAAGCTACTGACTGAATGAAAGGAGCTGGCATCTCACTCTCTTTGAATCTTCTTTATCATGCTAGGATTAACAGGAAAAAGCAAAAAATTTCAGAATTGCACCTTGCAATGTGGAGATATTACTGTTTGTGCATTTACAATATTCATTGATTTTTGCCATTGAAAAACGTCCAGAAATGTTTGAAGCTACTGACTGAATGAAAGGAGCTGGCATCTCACTCTCTTTGAATCTTCTTTATCATGCTAGGATTAGCAGGAAAAAGCAAAAAATTTCAGAATTGCACCTTGCAATGTGGAGATATTACTGTTTGTGCATTTACAATATTCATTGATTTTTGCCATTGAAAAACATGTTTTTCATATACCAGAAATGTTTGAAGCTACTGACTGAATGAAAGGAGCTGGCATCTCACTCTCTTTGAATCTTCTTTATCATGCTAGGATTAGCAGGAAAAAGCAAAAAATTTCAGAATTGCACCTTGCAATGTGGAGATATTACTGTTTGTGCATTTACAATATTCATTGATTTTTGCCATTGAAAAACATGTTTTTCATATACCAGAAATGTTTGAAGCTACTGACTGAATGAAAGGAGCTGGCATCTCACTCTCTTTGAATCTTCTTTATCATGCTAGGATTAGCAGGAAAAAGCAAAAAATTTCAGAATTGCACCTTGCAATGTGGAGATATTACTGTTTGTGCATTTACAATATTCATTGATTTTTGCCATTGAAAAACATGTTTTTCATATACCAGAAATGTTTGAAGCTACTGACTGAATGAAAGGAGCTGGCATCTCACTCTCTTTGAATCTTCTTTATCATGCTAGGATTAACAGGAAAAAGCAAAAAATTTCAGAATTGCACCTTGCAATGTGGAGATATTACTGTTTGTGCATTTACAATATTCATTGATTTTTGCCATTGAAAAACGTCCAGAAATGTTTGAAGCTACTGACTGAATGAAAGGAGCTGGCATCTCACTCTCTTTGAATCTTCTTTATCATGCTAGGATTAGCAGGAAAAAGCAAAAAATTTCAGAATTGCACCTTGCAATGTGGAGATATTACTGTTTGTGCATTTACAATATTCATTGATTTTTGCCATTGAAAAACATGTTTTTCATATACCAGAAATGTTTGAAGCTACTGACTGAATGAAAGGAGCTGGCATCTCACTCTCTTTGAATCTTCTTTATCCTGCTAGGATTAGCAGGAAACAGCAAAAAATTTCAGAATTGCACCTTGCAATGTGGAGATATTACTGTTTGTGCATTTACAATATTCATTGATTTTTGCCATTGAAAAACGTCCAGAAATGTTTGAAGCTACTGACTGAATGAAAGGAGCTGGCATCTCACTCTCTTTGAATCTTCTTTATCATGCTAGGATTAGCAGGAAAAAGCAAAAAATTTCAGAATTGCACCTTGCAATGTGGAGATATTACTGTTTGTGCATTTACAATATTCATTGATTTTTGCCATTGAAAAACATCATGTTATTCATATACCAGAAATGTTTGAAGCTACTGACTGAATGAAAGGAGCTGGCATCTCACTCTCTTTGAATCTTCTTTATCATGCTAGGATTAACAGGAAAAAGCAAAAAATTTCAGAATTGCACCTTGCAATGTGGAGATATTACTGTTTGTGCATTTACAATATTCATTGATTTTTGCCATTGAAAAACATGTTTTTCATATACCAGAAATGTTTGAAGCTACTGACTGAATGAAAGGAGCTGGCATCTCACTCTCTTTGAATCTTCTTTATCATGCTAGGATTAGCAGGAAAAAGCAAAAAATTTCAGAATTGCACCTTGCAATGTGGAGATATTACTGTTTGTGCATTTACAATATTCATTGATTTTTGCCATTGAAAAACATGTTTTTCATATACCAGAAATGTTTGAAGCTACTGACTGAATGAAAGGAGCTGGCATCTCACTCTGAATCTTCTTTATCATGCTAGGATTAGCATTAAAAAGCAAAAAATTTCAGAATTGCACCTTGCAATGTGGAGATATTACTGTTTGTGCATTTACAATATTCATTGATTTTTGCCATTGAAAAACATGTTTTTCATATACCAGAAATGTTTGAAGCTACTGACTGAATGAAAGGAGCTGGCATCTCACTCTCTTTGAATCTTCTTTATCCTGCTAGGATTAGCAGGAAACAGCAAAAAATTTCAGAATTGCACCTTGCAATGTGGAGATATTACTTTTTGTGCATTTACAATATTCATTGATTTTTGCCATTGAAAAACGTCCAGAAATGTTTGAAGCTACTGACTGAATGAAAGGAGCTGACATCTCACTCTCTTTGAATCTTTATCATGCTAGGATTAGCAGGAAAAAGCAAAAAATTTCAGAATTGCACCTTGCAATGTGGAGATATTACTGTTTGTGCATTTACAATATTCATTGATTTTTGCCATTGAAAAACGTCCAGAAATGTTTGAAGCTACTGACTGAATGAAAGGAGCTGGCATCTCACTCTCTTTGAATCTTCTTTATCATGCTAGGATTAGCAGGAAAAAGCAAAAAATTTCAGAATTGCACCTTGCAATGTGGAGATATTACTGTTTGTGCATTTACAATATTCATTGATTTTTGCCATTGAAAAACGTCCAGAAATGTTTGAAGCTACTGACTGAACGAAAGGAGCTGGCATCTCACTCTCTTTGAATCTTCTTTATCATGCTAAGAGGAGCAGGAAAATGCAAAAAATTTCAGAATTGCACCTTGCAATGCGGAGAAATTACTGTTTGTGCATTTACAATATTCATTGATTTTTGCCATTGAAAAACATCATGTTATTCATATACCAGAAATGTTTGAAGCTACTGACTGAATGAAAGGAGCTGGTATCTCACTCTCTTTGAATCTTCTTCATAATGTAAGAGGAGCAGGAAAAAGCAAAAAATTTCAGAATTGCACCTTGCAATGCGGAGAAATTACTGTTTGTGCATTTACAATATTCATTGATTTTTGCCATTGAAAAACGTCCAGAAATTATTGAAGCTACTGACTGAATGAAAGGAGCTGGCATCTCACTCTTTTGAATCTTCTTTATCATGCTAAGCGGAGCAGGAAAAAGCAAAAAATTTCAGAATTGCACCTTGCAATGCGGAGAAATTACTGTTTGTGCATTTACAAAATTCATTGATTTTTGCCATTGAAAAACATCATGTTATTCATATACCAGAAATGATTGAAGCTACTGACTGAATGAAAGGAGCTGGCATCTCACTCTCTTTGAATCTTCTTTATCATGCTAAGAGGAGCAGGAAAAAGCAAAAAATTTCAGAATTGCACCTTGCAATGCGGAGAAATTACTGTTTGTGCATTTACAATATTCATTGATTTTTGCCATTGAAAAACGTCCAGAAATGATTGAAGCTACTGACTGAATGAAAGGAGCTGGCATCTCACTCTCTTTTAATCTTCATTATCATGCTAAGAGAAGCAGGAAAAAGCAAAAAATTTCAGAATTGCACCTTGCAATGCGGAGAAATTACTGTTTGTGCATTTACAATATTCATTGATTTTTGCCATTGAAAAACATCGTTATTCATATACCAGAAATGTTTGAAGCTACTGACTGAATGAAAGGAGCTGGCATCTCACTCTCTTTGAATCTTCTTTATCATGCTAAGAGGAGCAGGAAAAAGCAAAAAATTTCAGAATTGCACCTTGCAATGCGGAGAAATTACTGTTTGTGCATTTACAATATTCATTGATTTTTGCCATTGAAAAACATCATGTTATTCATATACCAGAAATGTTTGAAGCTACTGACTGAATGAAAGGAGCTGGCATCTCACTCTCTTTGAATCTTCTTTATCATGCTAAGAGGAGCAGGAAAAAGCAAAAACTTTCAGAATTGCACCTTGCAATGTGGAGAAATTACTGTTTGTGCATTTACAATATTCATTGATTTTTACCATTGAAAAATGTCCAGAAATGATTGAAGCTACTGACTGAATGAAAGTAGCTGGCATCTCACTCTCTTTGAATCTTCTTTATCATGCTAAGAGGAGCAGGAAAAAGCAAAAAATTTCAGACTTGCACCTTGCAATGCGGAGAAATTACTGTTTGTGCATTTACAATATTCATTGATTTTTGTCATTGAAAAACATCATGTTATTCATATACCAGAAATGTTTGCAGCTACTGACTGAATGAAAGGAGCTGGCATCTCACTCTCTTTGAATCTTCTTTATCATGCTAAGAGGAGCAGGAAAAAGCAAAAAATTTCAGAATTGCACCTTGCAATGCGGAGAAATTACTGTTTGTGCATTTACAATATTCATTGATTTTTGCCATTGAAAAACGTCCAGAAATGATTGAAGCTACTGACTGAATGAAAGGAGCTGGCATCTCACTCTCTTTGAATCTTCTTTATCATGCTAAGAGGAGCAGGAAAAAGCAAAAAATTTCAGAATTGCACCTTGCAATGCGGAGAAATTACTGTTTGTGCATTTACAATATTCATTGATTTTTGCCATTGAAAAACGTCCAGAAATGATTGAAGCTACTGACTGAATGAAAGGAGCTGGCATCTCACTCTCTTTGAATCTTCTTTATCATGCTAAGAGGAGCAGGAAAAAGCAAAAAATTTCAGAATTGCACCTTGCAATGCGGAGAAATTACTGTTTGTGCATTTACAATATTCATTGATTTTTGCCATTGAAAAACATGTTATTCATATACCAGAAATGTTTGAAGCTACTGACTTAATGAAAGGAGCTGGCACCTCACTCTCTTTGAATCTTCTTTATCATGCTAAGAGGAGCAGGAAAAAGCAAAAAATTTCAGAATTGCACCTTGCAATGCGGAGAAATTACAGTTTGTGCATTTACAATATTCATTGATTTTTGCCATTGAAAAACGTCCAGAAATGATTGAAGCTACTGACTGAATGAAAGGAGCTGGCATCTCACTCTCTTTGAATCTTCTTTATCATGCTAAGAGGAGCAGGAAAAAGCAAAAATTTTCAGAATTGCACCTTGCAATGCGGAGAAATTACTGTTTGTGCATTTACAATATTCATTGATTTTTGCCATTGAAAAACGTCCAGAAATGATTGAAGCTACTGACTGAATGAAAGGAGCTGGCATCTCACTCTCTTTGAATCTTCTTTATCATGCTAAGAGGAGCAGGAAAAAGCAAAAAATTTCAGAATTGCACCTTGCAATGCGGAGAAATTACTGTTTGTGCATTTACAATATTCATTGATTTTTGCCATTGAAAAACATGTTATTCATATACCAGAAATGTTTGAAGCTCCTGACTGAACGAAAGGAGCTGGCACCTCACTCTCTTTGAATCTTCTTTATCATGCTAAGAGGAGCAGGAAAAAGCAAAAAATTTCAGAATTGCACCTTGCAATGCGGAGAAATTACTGTTTGTGCATTTACAATATTCATTGATTTTTGCCATAGAAAAACATCCAGAAATGATTGAAGCTACTGACTGAATGAAAGGAGCTGGCATCTCACTCTCTTTGAATCTTCTTTATCATGCTAAGAGGAGCAGGAAAAAGCAAAAAATTTCAGAATTGCACCTTGCAATGCGGAGAAATTACTGTTTGTGCATTTACAATATTCATTGATTTTTGCCATTGAAAAACGTCCAGAAATGATTGAAGCTACTGACTGAATGAAAGGAGCTGGCATCTCACTCTCTTTGAATCTTCTTTATCATGCTAAGAGGAGCAGGAAAAAGCAAAAAATTTCAGAATTGCACCTTGCAATGCGGAGAAATTACTGTTTGTGCATTTACAATATTCATTGATTTTTGCCATTGAAAAACATGTTATTCATATACCAGAAATGTTTGAAGCTCCTGACTGAACGAAAGGAGCTGGCACCTCACTCTCTTTGAATCTTCTTTATCATGCTAAGAGGAGCAGGAAAAAGCAAAAAATTTCAGAATTGCACCTTGCAATGCGGAGAAATTACTGTTTGTGCATTTACAATATTCATTGATTTTTGCCATAGAAAAACATCCAGAAATGATTGAAGCTACTGACTGAATGAAAGGAGCTGGCATCTCACTCTCTTTGAATCTTCTTTATCATGCTAAGAGGAGCAGGAAAAAGCAAAAAAATTCAGAATTGCACCTTGCAATGCGGAGAAATTACTGTTTGTGCATTTACAATATTCATTGATTTTTGCCATTGAAAAACGTCCAGAAATGATTGAAGCTACTGACTGAATGAAAGGAGCTGGCATCTCACTCTCTTTGAATCTTCTTTATCATGCTAAGAGGAGCAGGAAAAAGTAAAAAATTTCAGAATTGCACCTTGCAATGCGGAGAAATTACTGTTTGTGCATTTACAATATTCAATGATTTTTGCCATTGAAAAACGTCCAGAAATGATTGAAGCTACTGACTGAACGAAAGGAGCTGGCATCTCACTCTCTTTGAATCTTCTTTATCATGCTAAGAGGAGCAGGAAAAAGCAAAAAATTTCAGAATTGCACCTTGCAATGCGGAGAAATTACTGTTTGTGCATTTACAATATTCATTGATTTTTGCCATTGAAAAACATCATGTTATTCATATACCAGAAAAGTTTGAAGCTACTGACTGAATGAAAGGAGCTGGTATCTCACTCTCTTTGAATCTTCTTCATAATGCTAAGAGGAGCAGGAAAAAGCAAAAAATTTCAGAATTGCACCTTGCAATGCGGAGAAATTACAGTTTGTGCATTTACAATATTCATTGATTTTTGCCATTGAAAAACGTCCAGAAATGATTGAAGCTACTGACTGAATGAAAGGAGCTGGCATCTCACTCTCTTTGAATCTTCTTTATCATGCTAAGAGGAGCAGGAAAAAGCAAAAAATTTCAGAATTGCACCTTGCAATGCGGAGAAATTACTGTTTGCGCATTTACAATATTCATTGATTTTTGCCATTGAAAAACGTCCAGAAATGATTGAAGCTACTGACTGAATGAAAGGAGCTGGCATCTCACTCTCTTTGAATCTTCTTTATCATGCTAAGAGGAGCAGGAAAAAGCAAAAAATTTCAGAATTGCACCTTGCAATGCGGAGAAATTACTGTTTGTGCATTTACAATATTCATTGATTTTTGCCATTGAAAAACATGTTATTCATATACCAGAAATGTTTGAAGCTCCTGACTGAATGAAAGGAGCTGGCACCTCACTCTCTTTGAATCTTCTTTATCATGCTAAGAGGAGCAGGAAAAAGCAAAAAATTTCAGAATTGCACCTTGCAATGCGGAGAAATTACTGTTTGTGCATTTACAATATTCATTGATTTTTGCCATTGAAAAACATCCAGAAATGATTGAAGCTACTGACTGAATGAAAGGAGCTGGCATCTCACTCTCTTTGAATCTTCTTTATCATGCTAAGAGGAGCAGGAAAAAGCAAAAAAATTCAGAATTGCACCTTGCAATGCGGAGAAATTACTGTTTGTGCATTTACAATATTCAATGATTTTTGCCATTGAAAAACGTCCAGAAATGATTGAAGCTACTGACTGAACGAAAGGAGCTGGCATCTCACTCTCTTTGAATCTTCTTTATCATGCTAAGAGGAGCAGGAAAAAGCAAAAAATTTCAGAATTGCACCTTGCAATGCGGAGAAATTACTGTTTGTGCATTTACAATATTCATTGATTTTTGCCATTGAAAAACATCATGTTATTCATATACCAGAAATGTTTGAAGCTACTGACTGAATGAAAGGAGCTGGTATCTTACTCTCTTTGAATCTTCTTCATAATGCTAAGAGGAGCAGGAAAAAGCAAAAAATTTCAGAATTGCACCTTGCAATGCGGAGAAATTACAGTTTGTGCATTTACAATATTCATTGATTTTTGCCATTGAAAAACGTCCAGAAATGATTGAAGCTACTGACTGAATGAAAGGAGCTGGCATCTCACTCTCTTTGAATCTTCTTTATCATGCTAAGAGGAGCAGGAAAAAGCAAAAAATTTCAGAATTGCACCTTGCAATGCGGAGAAATTACTGTTTGTGCATTTACAATTTTCATTGATTTTTGCCATTGAAAAACGTCCAGAAATGATTGAAGCTACTGACTGAATGAAAGGAGCTGGCATCTCACTCTCTTTGAATCTTCTTTATCATGCTAAGAGGAGCAGGAAAAAGTAAAAAATTTCAGAATTGCACCTTGCAATGCGGAGAAATTACTGTTTGTGCATTTACAATATTCAATGATTTTTGCCATTGAAAAACGTCCAGAAATGATTGAAGCTACTGACTGAACGAAAGGAGCTGGCATCTCACTCTCTTTGAATCTTCTTTATCATGCTAAGAGGAGCAGGAAAAAGCAAAAAATTTCAGAATTGCACCTTGCAATGCGGAGAAATTACTGTTTGTGCATTTACAATATTCATTGATTTTTGCCATTGAAAAACATCATGTTATTCATATACCAGAAATGTTTGAAGCTACTGACTGAATGAAAGGAGCTGGTATCTTACTCTCTTTGAATCTTCTTCATAATGCTAAGAGGAGCAGGAAAAAGC
Organism: Phyllobates terribilis; assembly: GCF_046119375.1. Taxonomy (NCBI): domain Eukaryota; kingdom Metazoa; phylum Chordata; class Amphibia; order Anura; family Dendrobatidae; genus Phyllobates; species Phyllobates terribilis. The sequence continues at coordinate 21,040 of NW_027363544.1, forward strand.
AAAAAATTTCAGAATTGCACCTTGCAATGCGGAGAAATTACAGTTTGTGCATTTACAATATTCATTGATTTTTGCCATTGAAAAACGTCCAGAAATGATTGAAGCTACTGACTGAATGAAAGGAGCTGGCATCTCACTCTCTTTGAATCTTCTTTATCATGCTAAGAGCAGCAGGAAAAAGCAAAAAATTTCAGAATTGCACCTTGCAATGCGGAGAAATTACTGTTTGTGCATTTACAATATTCATTGATTTTTGCCATTGAAAAACGTCCAGAAATGATTGAAGCTACTGACTGAATGAAAGGAGCTGGCATCTCACTCTCTTTGAATCTTCTTTATCATGCTAAGAGGAGCAGGAAAAAGCAAAAAATTTCAGAATTGCACCTTGCAATGCGGAGAAATTACTGTTTGTGCATTTACAATATTCATTGATTTTTGCCATTGAAAAACATGTTATTCATATACCAGAAATGTTTGAAGCTCCTGACTGAATGAAAGGAGCTGGCACCTCACTCTCTTTGAATCTTCTTTATCATGCTAAGAGGAGCAGGAAAAAGCAAAAAATTTCAGAATTGCACCTTGCAATGCGGAGAAATTACTGTTTGTGCATTTACAATATTCATTGATTTTTGCCATTGAAAAACATCCAGAAATGATTGAAGCTACTGACTGAATGAAAGGAGCTGGCATCTCACTCTCTTTGAATCTTCTTTATCATGCTAAGAGGAGTAGGAAAAAGCAAAAAAATTCAGAATTGCACCTTGCAACGCGGAGAAATTACTGTTTGTGCATTTACAATATTCATTGATTTTTGCCATTGAAAAACGTCCAGAAATGATTGAAGCTACTGACTGAATGAAAGGAGCTGGCATCTCACTCTCTTTGAATCTTCTTTATCATGCTAAGAGGAGCAGGAAAAAGTAAAAAATTTCAGAATTGCACCTTGCAATGCGGAGAAATTACTGTTTGTGCATTTACAATATTCAATGATTTTTGCCATTGAAAAACGTCCAGAAATGATTGAAGCTACTGACTGAACGAAAGGAGCTGGCATCTCACTCTCTTTGAATCTTCTTTATCATGCTAAGAGGAGCAGGAAAAAGCAAAAAATTTCAGAATTGCACCTTGCAATGCGGAGAAATTACTGTTTGTGCATTTACAATATTCATTGATTTTTGCCATTGAAAAACATCATGTTATTCATATACCAGAAATGTTTGAAGCTACTGACTGAATGAAAGGAGCTGGTATCTCACTCTCTTTGAATCTTCTTCATAATGCTAAGAGGAGCAGGAAAAAGCAAAAAATTTCAGAATTGCACCTTGCAATGCGGAGAAATTACAGTTTGTGCATTTACAATATTCATTGATTTTTGCCATTGAAAAACGTCCAGAAATGATTGAAGCTACTGACTGAATGAAAGGAGCTGGCATCTCACTCTCTTTGAATCTTCTTTATCATGCTAAGAGGAGCAGGAAAAAGCAAAAAATTTCAGAATTGCACCTTGCAATGCGGAGAAAATACTGTTTGTGCATTTACAATATTCATTGATTTTTGCCATTGAAAAACGTCCAGAAATGATTGAAGCTACTGACTGAATGAAAGGAGCTGGCATCTCACTCTCTTTGAATCTTCTTTATCATGCTAAGAGGAGCAGGAAAAAGCAAAAAATTTCAGAATTGCACCTTGCAATGCGGAGAAATTACTGTTTGTGCATTTACAATATTCATTGATTTTTGCCATTGAAAAACATGTTATTCATATACCAGAAATGTTTGAAGCTCCTGACTGAATGAAAGGAGCTGGCACCTCACTCTCTTTGAATCTTCTTTATCATGCTAAGAGGAGCAGGAAAAAGCAAAAAATTTCAGAATTGCACCTTGCAATGCGGAGAAATTACTGTTTGTGCATTTACAATATTCATTGATTTTTGCCATTGAAAAACATCCAGAAATGATTGAAGCTACTGACTGAATGAAAGGAGCTGGCATCTCACTCTCTTTGAATCTTCTTTATCATGCTAAGAGGAGCAGGAAAAAGCAAAAAAATTCAGAATTGCACCTTGCAATGCGGAGAAATTACTGTTTGTGCATTTACAATATTCATTGATTTTTGCCATTGAAAAACGTCCAGAAATGATTGAAGCTACTGACTGAATGAAAGGAGCTGGCATCTCACTCTCTTTGAATCTTCTTTATCATGCTAAGAGGAGCAGGAAAAAGTAAAAAATTTCAGAATTGCACCTTGCAATGCGGAGAAATTACTGTTTGTGCATTTACAATATTCAATGATTTTTGCCATTGAAAAACGTCCAGAAATGATTGAAGCTACTGACTGAACGAAAGGAGCTGGCATCTCACTCTCTTTGAATCTTCTTTATCATGCTAAGAGGAGCAGGAAAAAGCAAAAAATTTCAGAATTGCACCTTGCAATGCGGAGAAATTACTGTTTGTCCATTTACAATATTCATTGATTTTTGCCATTGAAAAACATCATGTTATTCATATACCAGAAATGTTTGAAGCTACTGACTGAATGAAAGGAGCTGGTATCTCACTCTCTTTGAATCTTCTTCATAATGCTAAGAGGAGCAGGAAAAAGCAAAAAATTTCAGAATTGCACCTTGCAATGCGGAGAAATTACTGTTTGTGCATTTACAATATTCATTGATTTTTGCCATTGAAAAACGTCCAGAAATGATTGAAGCTACTGACTGAATGAAAGGAGCTGGCATCTCACTCTCTTTGAATCTTCTTTATCATGCTAAGCGGAGCAGGAAAAAGCAAAAAATTTCAGAATTGCACCTTGCAATGCGGAGAAATTACTGTTTGTGCATTTACAAAATTTATTGATTTTTGCCATTGAAAAACATCATGTTATTCATATACCAGAAATGATTGAAGCTACTGACTGAATGAAAGGAGCTGGCATCTCACTCTCTTTGAATCTTCTTTATCATGCTAAGAAGAGCAGGAAAAAGCAAAAAATTTCAGAATTGCACCTTGCAATGCGGAGAAATTACTGTTTGTGCATTTACAATATTCATTGATTTTTGCCATTGAAAAACGTCCAGAAATGATTGAAGCTACTGACTGAATGAAAGGAGCTGGCATCTCACTCTCTTTGAATCTTCTTTATCATGCTAAGAGGAGCAGGAAAAAGCAAAAAATTTCAGAATTGCACCTTGCAATGCGGAGAAATTACTGTTTGTGCATTTACAATATTCATTGATTTTTGCCATTGAAAAACATCATGTTATTCATATACCAGAAATGTTTGATGCTACTGACTGAATGAAAGGAGCTGGTATCTTACTCTCTTTGAATCTTCTTCATAATGCTAAGAGGAGCAGGAAAAAGCAAAAAATTTCAGAATTGCACCTTGCAATGCGGAGAAATTACAGTTTGTGCATTTACAATATTCATTGATTTTTGCCATTGAAAAACGTCCAGAAATGATTGAAGCTACTGACTGAATGAAAGGAGCTGGCATCTCACTCTCTTTGAATCTTCTTTATCATGCTAAGAGGAGCAGGAAAAAGCAAAAAATTTCAGAATTGCACCTTGCAATGCGGAGAAATTACTGTTTGTGCATTTACAATATTCATTGATTTTTGCCATTGAAAAACGTCCAGAAATGATTGAAGCTACCGACTGAATGAAAGGAGCTGGCATCTCACTCTCTTTGAATCTTCTTTATCATGCTAAGAGGAGCAGGAAAAAGCAAAAAATTTCAGAATTGCACCTTGCAATGCGGAGAAATTACTGTTTGTGCATTTACAATATTCATTGATTTTTGCCATTGAAAAACATGTTATTCATATACCAGAAATGTTTGAAGCTCCTGACTGAATGAAAGGAGCTGGCACCTCACTCTCTTTGAATCTTCTTTATCATGCTAAGAGGAGCAGGAAAAAGCAAAAAATTTCAGAATTGCACCTTGCAATGCGGAGAAATTACTGTTTGTGCATTTACAATATTCATTGATTTTTGCCATTGAAAAACATCCAGAAATGATTGAAGCTAGTGACTGAATGAAAGGAGCTGGCATCTCACTCTCTTTGAATCTTCTTTATCATGCTAAGAGGAGCAGGAAAAAGCAAAAAAATTCAGAATTGCACCTTGCAATGCGGAGAAATTACTGTTTGTGCATTTACAATATTCATTGATTTTTGCCATTGAAAAACGTCCAGAAATGATTGAAGCTACTGACTGAATGAAAGGAGCTGGCATCTCACTCTCTTTGAATCTTCTTTATCATGCTAAGAGGAGCAGGAAAAAGTAAAAAATTTCAGAATTGCACCTTGCAATGCGGAGAAATTACTGTTTGTGCATTTACAATATTCAATGATTTTTGCCATTGAAAAACGTCCAGAAATGATTGAAGCTACTGACTGAACGAAAGGAGCTGGCATCTCACTCTCTTTGAATCTTCTTTATCATGCTAAGAGGAGCAGGAAAAAGCAAAAAATTTCAGAATTGCACCTTGCAATGCGGAGAAATTACTGTTTGTGCATTTACAATATTCATTGATTTTTGCCATTGAAAAACATCATGTTATTCATATACCAGAAATGTTTGAAGCTACTGACTGAATGAAAGGAGCTGGTATCTCACTCTCTTTGAATCTTCTTCATAATGCTAAGAGGAGCAGGAAAAAGCAAAAAATTTCAGAATTGCACCTTGTAATGCGGAGAAATTACTGTTTGTGCATTTACAATATTCATTGATTTTTGCCATTGAAAAACGTCCAGAAATGATTGAAGCTACTGACTTAATGAAAGGAGCTGGCATCTCACTCTCTTTGAATCTTCTTTATCATGCTAAGCGGAGCAGGAAAAAGCAAAAAATTTCAGAATTGCACCTTGCAATGCGGAGAAATTACTGTTTGTGCATTTACAATATTCATTGATTTTTGCCATTGAAAAACATCATGTTATTCATATACCAGAAATGATTGAAGCTACTGACTGAATGAAAGGAGCTGGCATCTCACTCTCTTTGAATCTTCTTTATCATGCTAAGAGGAGCAGGAAAAAGCAAAAAATTTCAGAATTGCACCTTGCAATGCGGAGAAATTACTGTTTGTGCATTTACAATATTCATTGATTTTTGCCATTGAAAAACATCATGTTATTCATATACCAGAAATGATTGAAGCTACTGACTGAATGAAAGGAGCTGGCATCTCACTCTCTTTGAATCTTCTTTATCATGCTAAGAGGAGCAGGAAAAAGCAAAAAATTTCAGAATTGCACCTTGCAATGCGGAGAAATTACTGTTTGTGCATTTACAATATTCATTGATTTTTGCAATTGAAAAACGTCCAGAAATGATTGAAGCTACTGACTGAATGAAAGGAGCTGGCATCTCACTCTCTTTGAATCTTCTTTATCATGCTAAGAGGAGCAGGAAAAAGCAAAAAATTTCAGAATTGCACCTTGCAATGCGGAGAAATTACTGTTTGTGCATTTACAATATTCATTGATTTTTGCCATTGAAAAACATCATGTTATTCATATACCAGAAATGTTTGAAGCTACTGACTGAATGAAAGGAGCTGGCATCTCACTCTCTTTGAATCTTCTTTATTATGCTAAGAGGAGCAGGAAAAAGCAAAAAATTTCAGAATTGCACCTTGCAATGCGGAGAAATTACTGTTTGTGCATTTACAATATTCATTGATTTTTGCCATTGAAAAACGTCCAGAAATGATTGAAGCTACTGACTGAATGAAAGGAGCTGGCATCTCACTCTCTTTGAATCTTGTTTATCATGCTAAGAGGAGCAGAAAAAAGCAAAAAATTTCAGAATTGCACCTTGAAATGCGGAGAAATTACTGTTTTGTGCATGTACAATATTCATTGATTTTTGCCATTGAAAAACATCATGTTATTCATATACCAGAAATGTTTGAAGCTACTGACTGAATGAAAGGAGCTGGCATCTCACTCTCTTTGAATCTAGTTTATCATGCTAAGAGGAGCAGGAAAAAGCAAAAAATTTCAGAATTGCACCTTGCAATGCGGAGAAATTACTGTTTGTTCATTTACAATATTCATTGATTTTTGCCATTGAAAAACGTCCAGAAATGATTGAAGCTACTGACTGAATGAAAGGAGTTGGCATCTCACTCTCTTTGAAACTTCTTTATCATGCTAAGAGGAGCAGGAAAAAGCAAAAAATTTCAGAATTGCACCTTGCAATGCGGAGAAATTACTGTTTGTGCATTTACAATATTCATTGATTTTTGCCATTGAAAAACGTCCAGAAATGATTGAAGCTACTGACTGAATGAAAGGAGCTGGCATCTCACTCTCTTTGAATCTTGTTTATCATGCTAAGAGGAGCAGGAAAAAGCAAAAAATTTCAGAATTGCACCTTGCAATGCGGAGAAATTACTGTTTGTGCATTTACAATATTCATTGATTTTTGCCATTGAAAAACGTCCAGAAATGATTGAAGCTACTGACTGAACGAAAGGAGCTGGCATCTCACTCTCTTTGAATCTTCTTTATCATTCTAAGAGGAGCAGGAAAAAGCAAAAAATTTCAGAATTGCACCTTGCAATGCGGAGAAATTACTGTTTGTGCATTTACAATATTCATTGATTTTTGCCATTGAAAAACGTCCAGAAATGATTGAAGCTACTGACTGAATGAAAGGAGCTGGCATCTCACTCTCTTTGAATCTTCTTTATCATGCTAAGAGGAGCAGGAAAAAGCAAAAAATTTCAGAATTGCACCTTGCAATGCGGAGAAATTACTGTTTGTGCATTTACAAAATTCATTGATTTTTGCCATTGAAAAACATCATGTTATTCATATACCAGAAATGATTGAAGCTACTGACTGAATGAAAGGAGCTGGCATCTCACTCTCTTTGAATCTTCGTTATCATGCTAAGAGGAGCCAGAAAAAGCAAAAAATTTCAGAATTGCACCTTGCAATGCGGAGAAATTACTGTTTGTGCATTTACAATATTCATTGATTTTTGCCATTGAAAAACATCATGTTATTCATATACCAGAAATGATTGAACCTACTGACTGAATGAAAGGAGCTGGCATCTCACTCTCTTTGAATCTTCTTTATCATGCTAAGAGGAGCAGGAAAAAGCAAAAAATTTCAGAATTGCACCTTGCAATGCGGAGAAATTACTGTTTGTGCATTTACAATATTCATTTGATTTTTGCAATTGAAAAACGTCCAGAAATGATTGAAGCTACTGACTGAATGAAAGGAGCTGGCATCTCACTCTCTTTGAATCTTCTTTATCATGCTAAGAGGAGCAGGAAAAAGCAAAAAATTTCAGAATTGCACCTTGCAATGCGGAGAAATTACTGTTTGTGCATTTACAATATTCATTGATTTTTGCCATTGAAAAACGTCCAGGAATGATTGAAGCTACTGACTGAATGAAAGGAGCTGTTATCTCACTCTCTTTGAATCTTGTTTATCATGCTAAGAGGAGCAGGAAAAAGCAAAAAATTTCAGAATTGCACCTTGCAATGCGGAGAAATTACTGTTTGTGCATTTACAATATTCATTGATTTTTGCCATTGAAAAACATCATGTTATTCATATACCAGAAATGATTGAAGCTACTGACTGAATGAAAGGAGCTGGCATCTCACTCTCTTTGAATCTCTTTATCATGCTAAGAGGAGCAGGAAAAAGTAAAAAATTTCAGAATTGCACCTTGCAATGCGGAGAAATTACTGTTTGTGCATTTACAATATTCAATGATTTTTGCCATTGAAAAACGTCCAGAAATGATTGAAGCTACTGACTGAACGAAAGGAGCTGGCATCTCACTCTCTTTGAATCTTCTTTTTCATGCTAAGAGGAGCAGGAAAAAGCAAAAAATTTCAGAATTGCACCTTGCAATGCGGAGAAATTACTGTTTGTGCATTTACAATATTCATTGATTTTTGCCATTGAAAAACATCCAGAAATGATTGAAGCTAGTGACTGAATGAAAGGAGCTGGCATCTCACTCTCTTTGAATCTTCTTTATCATGCTAAGAGGAGCAGGAAAAAGCAAAAAAATTCAGAATTGCACCTTGCAATGCGGAGAAATTACTGTTTGTGCATTTACAATATTCATTAATTTTTGCCATTGAAAAACGTCCAGAAATGATTGAAGCTACTGACTGAATGAAAGGAGCTGGCATCTCACTCTCTTTGAATCTTCTTTATCATGCTAAGAGGAGCAGGAAAAAGTAAAAAATTTCAGAATTGCACCTTGCAATGCGGAGAAATTACTGTTTGTGCATTTACAATATTCATTGATTTTTGCCATTGAAAAACATCATGTTATTCATATACCAGAAATGATTGAACCTACTGACTGAATGAAAGGAGCTGGCATCTCACTCTCTTTGAATCTTCTTTATCATGCTAAGAGGAGCAGGAAAAAGCAAAAAAATTCAGAATTGCACCTTGCAATGCGGAGAAATTACTGTTTGTGCATTTACAATATTCATTGATTTTTGCCATTGAAAAACGTCCAGAAATGATTGAAGCTACTGACTGAATGAAAGGAGCTGGCATCTCACTCTCTTTGAATCTTCTTTATCATGCTAAGAGGAGCAGGAAAAAGTAAAAAATTTCAGAATTGCACCTTGCAATGCGGAGAAATTACTGTTTGTGCATTTACAATATTCATTGATTTTTGCCATTGAAAAACATCATGTTATTCATATACCAGAAATGATTGAACCTACTGACTGAATGAAAGGAGCTGGCATCTCACTCTCTTTGAATCTTCTTTATCATGCTAAGAGGAGCAGGAAAAAGCAAAAAATTTCAGAATTGCACCTTGCAATGCGGAGAAATTACTGTTTGTGCATTTACAATATTCATTTGATTTTTGCAATTGAAAAACGTCCAGAAATGATTGAAGCTACTGACTGAATGAAAGGAGCTGGCATCTCACTCTCTTTGAATCTTCTTTATCATGCTAAGAGGAGCAGGAAAAAGCAAAAAATTTCAGAATTGCACCTTGCAATGCGGAGAAATTACTGTTTGTGCATTTACAATATTCATTGATTTTTGCCATTGAAAAACGTCCAGAAATGATTGAAGCTACTGACTGAATGAAAGGAGCTGTTATCTCACTCTCTTTGAATCTTGTTTATCATGCTAAGAGGAGCAGGAAAAAGCAAAAAATTTCAGAATTGCACCTTGCAATGCGGAGAAATTACTGTTTGTGCATTTACAATACTCATTGATTTTTGCCATTGAAAAACATCATGTTATTCATATACCAGAAATGATTGAAGCTACTGACTGAATGAAAGGAGCTGGCATCTCACTCTCTTTGAATCTCTTTATCATGCTAAGAGGAGCAGGAAAAAGTAAAAAATTTCAGAATTGCACCTTGCAATGCGGAGAAATTACTGTTTGTGCATTTACAATATTCAATGATTTTTGCCATTGAAAAACGTCCAGAAATGATTGAAGCTACTGACTGAACGAAAGGAGCTGGCATCTCACTCTCTTTGAATCTTCTTTTTCATGCTAAGAGGAGCAGGAAAAAGCAAAAAATTTCAGAATTGCACCTTGCAATGCGGAGAAATTACTGTTTGTGCATTTACAATATTCATTGATTTTTGCCATTGAAAAACATCCAGAAATGATTGAAGCTAGTGACTGAATGAAAGGAGCTGGCATTTCACTCTCTTTGAATCTTCTTTATCATGCTAAGAGGAGCAGGAAAAAGCAAAAAAATTCAGAATTGCACCTTGCAATGCGGAGAAATTACTGTTTGTGCATTTACAATATTCATTGATTTTTGCCATTGAAAAACGTCCAGAAATGATTGAAGCTACTGACTGAATGAAAGGAGCTGGCATCTCACTCTCTTTGAATCTTCTTTATCATGCTAAGAGGAGCAGGAAAAAGTAAAAAATTTCAGAATTGCACCTTGCAATGCGGAGAAATTACTGTTTGTGCATTTACAATATTCAATGATTTTTGCCATTGAAAAACGTCCAGAAATGATTGAAGCTACTGACTGAACGAAAGGAGCTGGCATCTCACTCTCTTTGAATCTTCTTTATCATGCTAAGAGGAGCAGGAAAAAGCAAAAAATTTCAGAATTGCACCTTGCAATGCGGAGAAATTACTGTTTGTGCATTTACAATATTCATTGATTTTTGCCATTGAAAAACATCATGTTATTCATATACCAGAAATGTTTGAAGCTACTGACTGAATGAAAGGAGCTGGTATCTCACTCTCTTTGAATCTTCTTCATAATGCTAAGAGGAGCAGGAAAAAGCAAAAAATTTCAGAATTGCACCTTGCAATGCGGAGAAATTACTGTTTGTGCATTTACAATATTCATTGATTTTTGCCATTGAAAAACGTCCAGAAATGATTGAAGCTACTGACTGAATGAAAGGAGCTGGCATCTCACTCTCTTTGAATCTTCTTTATCATGCTAAGCGGAGCAGGAAAAAGCAAAAAATTTCAGAATTGCACCTTGCAATGCGGAGAAATTACTGTTTGTGCATTTACAAAATTTATTGATTTTTGCCATTGAAAAACATCATGTTATTCATATACCAGAAATGATTGAAGCTACTGACTGAATGAAAGGATCTGGCATCTCACTCTCTTTGAATCTTCTTTATCATGCTAAGAGGAGCAGGAAAAAGCAAAAAATTTCAGAATTGCACCTTGCAATGCGGAGAAATTACTGTTTGTGCATTTACAATATTCATTGATTTTTGCCATTGAAAAACGTCCAGAAATGATTGAAGCTACTGACTGAATGAAAGGAGCTGGCATCTCACTCTCTTTGAATCTTCTTTATCATGCTAAGAAGAGCAGGAAAAAGCAAAAAATTTCAGAATTGCACCTTGCAATGCGGAGAAATTACTGTTTGTGCATTTACAATATTCATTGATTTTTGCCATTGAAAAACATCATGTTATTCATATACCAGAAATGATTGAAGCTAGTGACTGAATGAAAGGAGCTGGCATCTCACTCTCTTTGAATCTTCTTTATCATGCTAAGAGGAGCAGGAAAAAGCAAAAAAATTCAGAATTGCACCTTGCAATGCGGAGAAATTACTGTTTGTGCATTTACAATATTCATTGATTTTTGCCATTGAAAAACGTCCAGAAATGATTGAAGCTACTGACTGAATGAAAGGAGCTGGCATCTCACTCTCTTTGAATCTTCTTTATCATGCTAAGAGGAGCAGGAAAAAGTAAAAAATTTCAGAATTGCACCTTGCAATGCGGAGAAATTACTGTTTGTGCATTTACAATATTCATTGATTTTTGCCATTGAAAAACATCCAGAAATGATTGAAGCTAGTGACTGAATGAAAGGAGCTGGCATCTCACTCTCTTTGAATCTTCTTTATCATGCTAAGAGGAGCAGGAAAAAGCAAAAAAATTCAGAATTGCACCTTGCAATGCGGAGAAATTACTGTTTGTGCATTTACAATATTCATTGATTTTTGCCATTGAAAAACGTCCAGAAATGAATGAAGCTACTGACTGAATGAAAGGAGCTGGCATCTCACTCTCTTTGAATCTTCTTTATCATGCTAAGAGGAGCAGGAAAAAGTAAAAAATTTCAGAATTGCACCTTGCAATGCGGAGAAATTACTGTTTGTGCATTTACAATATTCATTGATTTTTGCCATTGAAAAACATCATGTTATTCATATACCAGAAATGATTGAACCTACTGACTGAATGAAAGGAGCTGGCATCTCACTCTCTTTGAATCTTCTTTATCATGCTAAGAGGAGCAGGAAAAAGCAAAAAATTTCAGAATTGCACCTTGCAATGCGGAGAAATTACTGTTTGTGCATTTACAATATTCATTTGATTTTTGCAATTGAAAAACGTCCAGAAATGATTGAAGCTACTGACTGAATGAAAGGAGCTGGCATCTCACTCTCTTTGAATCTTCTTTATCATGCTAAGAGGAGCAGGAAAAAGCAAAAAATTTCAGAATTGCACCTTGCAATGCGGAGAAATTACTGTTTGTGCATTTACAATATTCATTGATTTTTGCCATTGAAAAACGTCCAGAAATGATTGAAGCTACTGACTGAATGAAAGGAGCTGTTATCTCACTCTCTTTGAATCTTGTTTATCATGCTAAGAGGAGCAGGAAAAAGCAAAAAATTTCAGAATTGCACCTTGCAATGCGGAGAAATTACTGTTTGTGCATTTACAATATTCATTGATTTTTGCCATTGAAAAACATCATGTTATTCATATACCAGAAATGATTGAAGCTACTGACTGAATGAAAGGAGCTGGCATCTCACTCTCTTTGAATCTCTTTATCATGCTAAGAGGAGCAGGAAAAAGTAAAAAATTTCAGAATTGCACCTTGCAATGCGGAGAAATTACTGTTTGTGCATTTACAATATTCAATGATTTTTGCCATTGAAAAACGTCCAGAAATGATTGAAGCTACTGACTGAACGAAAGGAGCTGGCATCTCACTCTCTTTGAATCTTCTTTTTCATGCTAAGAGGAGCAGGAAAAAGCAAAAAATTTCAGAATTGCACCTTGCAATGCGGAGAAATTACTGTTTGTGCATTTACAATATTCATTGATTTTTGCCATTGAAAAACATCCAGAAATGATTGAAGCTAGTGACTGAATGAAAGGAGCTGGCATCTCACTCTCTTTGAATCTTCTTTATCATGCTAAGAGGAGCAGGAAAAAGCAAAAAAATTCAGAATTGCACCTTGCAATGCGGAGAAATTACTGTTTGTGCATTTACAATATTCATTGATTTTTGCCATTGAAAAACGTCCAGAAATGAATGAAGCTACTGACTGAATGAAAGGAGCTGGCATCTCACTCTCTTTGAATCTTCTTTATCATGCTAAGAGGAGCAGGAAAAAGTAAAAAATTTCAGAATTGCACCTTGCAATGCGGAGAAATTACTGTTTGTGCATTTACAATATTCAATGATTTTTGCCATTGAAAAACGTCCAGAAATGATTGAAGCTACTGACTGAACGAAAGGAGCTGGCATCTCACTCTCTTTGAATCTTCTTTATCATGCTAAGAGGAGCAGGAAAAAGCAAAAAATTTCAGAATTGCACCTTGCAATGCGGAGAAATTACTGTTTGTGCATTTACAATATTCATTGATTTTTGCCATTGAAAAACGTCCAGAAATGAATGAAGCTACTGACTGAATGAAAGGAGCTGGCATCTCACTCTCTTTGAATCTTCTTTATCATGCTAAGAGGAGCAGGAAAAAGTAAAAAATTTCAGAATTGCACCTTGCAATGCGGAGAAATTACTGTTTGTGCATTTACAATATTCAATGATTTTTGCCATTGAAAAACGTCCAGAAATGATTGAAGCTACTGACTGAACGAAAGGAGCTGGCATCTCACTCTCTTTGAATCTTCTTTATCATGCTAAGAGGAGCAGGAAAAAGCAAAAAATTTCAGAATTGCACCTTGCAATGCGGAGAAATTACTGTTTGTGCATTTACAATATTCATTGATTTTTGCCATTGAAAAACATCATGTTATTCATATACCAGAAATGTTTGAAGCTACTGACTGAATGAAAGGAGCTGGTATCTCACTCTCTTTGAATCTTCTTCATAATGCTAAGAGGAGCAGGAAAAAGCAAAAAATTTCAGAATTGCACCTTGCAATGCGGAGAAATTACTGTTTGTGCATTTACAATATTCATTGATTTTTGCCATTGAAAAACGTCCAGAAATGATTGAAGCTACTGACTGAATGAAAGGAGCTGGCATCTCACTCTCTTTGAATCTTCTTTATCATGCTAAGCGGAGCAGGAAAAAGCAAAAAATTTCAGAATTGCACCTTGCAATGCGGAGAAATTACTGTTTGTGCATTTACAAAATTTATTGATTTTTGCCATTGAAAAACATCATGTTATTCATATACCAGAAATGATTGAAGCTACTGGCTGAATGAAAGGATCTGGCATCTCACTCTCTTTGAATCTTCTTTATCATGCTAAGAGGAGCAGGAAAAAGCAAAAAATTTCAGAATTGCACCTTGCAATGCGGAGAAATTACTGTTTGTGCATTTACAATATTCATTGATTTTTGCCATTGAAAAACGTCCAGAAATGATTGAAGCTACTGACTGAATGAAAGGAGCTGTTATCTCACTCTCTTTGAATCTTCTTTATCATGCTAAGAGGAGCAGGAAAAAGCAAAAAATTTCAGAATTGCACCTTGCAATGCGGAGAAATTACTGTTTGTGCATTTACAATATTCATTGATTTTTGCCATTGAAAAACATCATGCTATTCATATACCAGAAATGATTGAAGCTACTGACTGAATGAAAGGAGCTGGCATCTCACTCTCTTTGAATCTCTTTATCATGCTAAGAGGAGCAGGAAAAAGTAAAAAATTTCAGAATTGCACCTTGCAATGCGGAGAAATTACTGTTTGTGCATTTAAAATATTCAATGATTTTTGCCATTGAAAAACGTCCAGAAATGATTGAAGCTACTGACTGAACGAAAGGAGCTGGCATCTCACTCTCTTTGAATCTTCTTTTTCATGCTAAGAGGAGCAGGAAAAAGCAAAAAATTTCAGAATTGCACCTTGCAATGCGGAGAAATTACTGTTTGTGCATTTACAATATTCATTGATTTTTGCCATTGAAAAACATCCAGAAATGATTGAAGCTAGTGACTGAATGAAAGGAGCTGGCATCTCACTCTCTTTGAATCTTCTTTATCATGCTAAGAGGAGCAGGAAAAAGCAAAAAAATTCAGAATTGCACCTTGCAATGCGGAGAAATTACTGTTTGTGCATTTACAATATTCATTGATTTTTGCCATTGAAAAACGTCCAGAAATGATTGAAGCTACTGGCTGAATGAAAGGAGCTGGCATCTCACTCTCTTTGAATCTTCTTTATCATGCTAAGAGGAGCAGGAAAAAGTAAAAAATTTCAGAATTGCACCTTGCAATGCGGAGAAATTACTGTTTGTGCATTTACAATATTCATTGATTTTTGCCATTGAAAAACATCATGTTATTCATATACCAGAAATGATTGAACCTACTGACTGAATGAAAGGAGCTGGCATCTCACTCTCTTTGAATCTTCTTTATCATGCTAAGAGGAGCAGGAAAAAGCAAAAAAATTCAGAATTGCACCTTGCAATGCGGAGAAATTACTGTTTGTGCATTTACAATATTCATTGATTTTTGCCATTGAAAAACGTCCAGAAATGATTGAAGCTACTGACTGAATGAAAGGAGCTGGCATCTCACTCTCTTTGAATCTTCTTTATCATGCTAAGAGGAGCAGGAAAAAGTAAAAAATTTCAGCATTGCACCTTGCAATGCGGAGAAATTACTGTTTGTGCATTTACAATATTCATTGATTTTTGCCATTGAAAAACATCATGTTATTCATATACCAGAAATGATTGAACCTACTGACTGAATGAAAGGAGCTGGCATCTCACTCTCTTTGAATCTCTTTATCATGCTAAGAGGAGCAGGAAAAAGTAAAAAATTTCAGAATTGCACCTTGCAATGCGGAGAAATTACTGTTTGTGCATTTACAATATTCAATGATTTTTGCCATTGAAAAACGTCCAGAAATGATTGAAGCTACTGACTGAACGAAAGGAGCTGGCATCTCACTCTCTTTGAATCTTCTTTTTCATGCTAAGAGGAGCAGGAAAAAGCAAAAAATTTCAGAATTGCACCTTGCAATGCGGAGAAATTACTGTTTGTGCATTTACAATATTCATTGATTTTTGCCATTGAAAAACATCCAGAAATGATTGAAGCTAGTGACTGAATGAAAGGAGCTGGCATCTCACTCTCTTTGAATCTTCTTTATCATGCTAAGAGGAGCAGGAAAAAGCAAAAAAATTCAGAATTGCACCTTGCAATGCGGAGAAATTACTGTTTGTGCATTTACAATATTCATTGATTTTTGCCATTGAAAAACGTCCAGAAATGATTGAAGCTACTGACTGAATGAAAGGAGCTGGCATCTCACTCTCTTTGAATCTTCTTTATCATGCTAAGAGGAGCAGGAAAAAGTAAAAAATTTCAGAATTGCACCTTGCAATGCGGAGAAATTACTGTTTGTGCATTTACAATATTCATTGATTTTTGCCATTGAAAAACATCATGTTATTCATATACCAGAAATGATTGAAGCTAGTGACTGAATGAAAGGAGCTGGCATCTCACTCTCTTTGAATCTTCTTTATCATGCTAAGAGGAGCAGGAAAAAGCAAAAAAATTCAGAATTGCACCTTGCAATGCGGAGAAATTACTGTTTGTGCATTTACAATATTCATTGATTTTTGCCATTGAAAAACGTCCAGAAATGATTGAAGCTACTGACTGAATGAAAGGAGCTGGCATCTCACTCTCTTTGAATCTTCTTTATCATGCTAAGAGGAGCAGGAAAAAGTAAAAAATTTCAGAATTGCACCTTGCAATGCGGAGAAATTACTGTTTGTGCATTTACAATATTCATTGATTTTTGCCATTGAAAAACATCATGTTATTCATATACCAGAAATGATTGAACCTACTGACTGAATGAAAGGAGCTGGCATCTCACTCTCTTTGAATCTTCTTTATCATGCTAAGAGGAGCAGGAAAAAGCAAAAAATTTCAGAATTGCACCTTGCAATGCGGAGAAATTACTGTTTGTGCATTTACAATATTCATTTGATTTTTGCAATTGAAAAACGTCCAGAAATGATTGAAGCTACTGACTGAATGAAAGGAGCTGGCATCTCACTCTCTTTGAATCTTCTTTATCATGCTAAGAGGAGCAGGAAAAAGCAAAAAATTTCAGAATTGCACCTTGCAATGCGGAGAAATTACTGTTTGTGCATTTACAATATTCATTGATTTTTGCCATTGAAAAACGTCCAGAAATGATTGAAGCTACTGACTGAATGAAAGGAGCTGTTATCTCACTCTCTTTGAATCTTGTTTATCATGCTAAGAGGAGCAGGAAAAAGCAAAAATTTTCAGAATTGCACCTTGCAATGCGGAGAAATTACTGTTTGTGCATTTACAATATTCATTGATTTTTGCCATTGAAAAACATCATGTTATTCATATACCAGAAATGATTGAAGCTACTGACTGAATGAAAGGAGCTGGCATCTCACTCTCTTTGAATCTCTTTATCATGCTAAGAGGAGCAGGAAAAAGTAAAAAATTTCAGAATTGCACCTTGCAATGCGGAGAAATTACTGTTTGTGCATTTACAATATTCAATGATTTTTGCCATTGAAAAACGTCCAGAAATGATTGAAGCTACTGACTGAACGAAAGGAGCTGGCATCTCACTCTCTTTGAATCTTCTTTTTCATGCTAAGAGGAGCAGGAAAAAGCAAAAAATTTCAGAATTGCACCTTGCAATGCGG
Source organism: Phyllobates terribilis (assembly GCF_046119375.1). Classification (NCBI taxonomy): domain Eukaryota; kingdom Metazoa; phylum Chordata; class Amphibia; order Anura; family Dendrobatidae; genus Phyllobates; species Phyllobates terribilis. The sequence continues at coordinate 38,453 of NW_027363544.1, forward strand.
AGAAATTACTGTTTGTGCATTTACAATATTCATTGATTTTTGCCATTGAAAAACATCCAGAAATGATTGAAGCTAGTGACTGAATGAAAGGAGCTGGCATCTCACTCTCTTTGAATCTTCTTTATCATGCTAAGAGGAGCAGGAAAAAGCAAAAAAATTCAGAATTGCACCTTGCAATGCGGAGAAATTACTGTTTGTGCATTTACAATATTCATTGATTTTTGCCATTGAAAAACGTCCAGAAATGATTGAAGCTACTGACTGAATGAAAGGAGCTGGCATCTCACTCTCTTTGAATCTTCTTTATCATGCTAAGAGGAGCAGGAAAAAGTAAAAAATTTCAGAATTGCACCTTGCAATGCGGAGAAATTACTGTTTGTGCATTTACAATATTCAATGATTTTTGCCATTGAAAAACGTCCAGAAATGATTGAAGCTACTGACTGAACGAAAGGAGCTGGCATCTCACTCTCTTTGAATCTTCTTTATCATGCTAAGAGGAGCAGGAAAAAGCAAAAAATTTCAGAATTGCACCTTGCAATGCGGAGAAATTACTGTTTGTGCATTTACAATATTCATTGATTTTTGCCATTGAAAAACATCATGTTATTCATATACCAGAAATGTTTGAAGCTACTGACTGAATGAAAGGAGCTGGTATCTCACTCTCTTTGAATCTTCTTCATAATGCTAAGAGGAGCAGGAAAAAGCAAAAAATTTCAGAATTGCACCTTGCAATGCGGAGAAATTACTGTTTGTGCATTTACAATATTCATTGATTTTTGCCATTGAAAAACGTCCAGAAATGATTGAAGCTACTGACTGAATGAAAGGAGCTGGCATCTCACTCTCTTTGAATCTTCTTTATCATGCTAAGCGGAGCAGGAAAAAGCAAAAAATTTCAGAATTGCACCTTGCAATGCGGAGAAATTACTGTTTGTGCATTTACAAAATTTATTGATTTTTGCCATTGAAAAACATCATGTTATTCATATACCAGAAATGATTGAAGCTACTGACTGAATGAAAGGATCTGGCATCTCACTCTCTTTGAATCTTCTTTATCATGCTAAGAGGAGCAGGAAAAAGCAAAAAATTTCAGAATTGCACCTTGCAATGCGGAGAAATTACTGTTTGTGCATTTACAATATTCATTGATTTTTGCCATTGAAAAACGTCCAGAAATGATTGAAGCTACTGACTGAATGAAAGGAGCTGTTATCTCACTCTCTTTGAATCTTGTTTATCATGCTAAGAGGAGCAGGAAAAAGCAAAAAATTTCAGAATTGCACCTTGCAATGCGGAGAAATTACTGTTTGTGCATTTACAATATTCATTGATTTTTGCCATTGAAAAACATCATGTTATTCATATACCAGAAATGATTGAAGCTACTGACTGAATGAAAGGAGCTGGCATCTCACTCTCTTTGAATCTCTTTATCATGCTAAGAGGAGCAGGAAAAAGTAAAAAATTTCAGAATTGCACCTTGCAATGCGGAGAAATTACTGTTTGTGCATTTACAATATTCAATGATTTTTGCCATTGAAAAACGTCCAGAAATGATTGAAGCTACTGACTGAACGAAAGGAGCTGGCATCTCACTCTCTTTGAATCTTCTTTTTCATGCTAAGAGGAGCAGGAAAAAGCAAAAAATTTCAGAATTGCACCTTGCAATGCGGAGAAATTACTGTTTGTGCATTTACAATATTCATTGATTTTTGCCATTGAAAAACATCCAGAAATGATTGAAGCTAGTGACTGAATGAAAGGAGCTGGCATCTCACTCTCTTTGAATCTTCTTTATCATGCTAAGAGGAGCAGGAAAAAGCAAAAAAATTCAGAATTGCACCTTGCAATGCGGAGAAATTACTGTTTGTGCATTTACAATATTCATTGATTTTTGCCATTGAAAAACGTCCAGAAATGATTGAAGCTACTGACTGAATGAAAGGAGCTGGCATCTCACTCTCTTTGAATCTTCTTTATCATGCTAAGAGGAGCAGGAAAAAGTAAAAAATTTCAGTATTGCACCTTACAATGCGGAGAAATTACTGTTTGTGCATTTACAATATTCATTGATTTTTGCCATTGAAAAACATCATGTTATTCATATACCAGAAATGATTGAAGCTACTGACTGAATGAAAGGAGCTGGCATCTCACTCTCTTTGAATCTTCTTTATCATGCTAAGAGGAGCAGGAAAAAGCAAAAAATTTCAGAATTGCACCTTGCAATGCGGAGAAATTACTGTTTGTGCATTTACAATATTCATTGATTTTTGACATTGAAAAACTTCCAGAAATGATTGAAGCTACTGACTGAATGAAAGGAGCTGGCATCTCACTCTCTTTGAATCTTCTTTATCATGCTAAGAGGAGCAGGAAAAAGCAAAAAAATTCAGAATTGCACCTTGCAATGCGGAGAAATTACTGTTTGTGCATTTACAATATTCATTGATTTTTGCCATTGAAAAACATCATGTTATTCATATACCAGAAATGTTTGAAGCTACTGACTGAATGAAAGGAGCTGGCATCTCACTCTCTTTGAATCTTCTTTATCATGCTAAGAGGAGCAGGATAAAGCAAAAAATTTCAGAATTGCACCTTGCAATGCGGAGAAATTACTGTTTGTGCATTTACAATATTCATTGATTTTTGCCATTGAAAAACATCATGTTATTCATATACCAGAAATGATTGAAGCTACTGACTGAATGAAAGTAGCTGGCATCTCACTCTCTTTGAATCTTCTTTATCATGCTAAGAGGAGCAGGAAAAAGCAAAAAATTTCAGAATTGCACCTTGCAATGCGGAGAAATTACTGTTTTTGCATTTACAATATTCATTGATTTTTGCAATTGAAAAACGTCCAGAAATGATTGAAGCTACTGACTGAATGAAAGGAGCTGGCATCTCACTCTCTTTGAATCTTCTTTATCATGCTAAGAGGAGCAGGAAAAAGCAAAAAATTTCAGAATTGCACCTTGCAATGCGGAGAAATTACTGTTTGTGCATTTACAATATTCATTGATTTTTGCCATTGAAAAACATCATGTTATTCATATACCAGAAATGTTTGAAGCTACTGACTGAATGAAAGAAGCTGGCATCTCACTCTCTTTGAATCTTCTTTATCATGCTAAGAGGAGCAGGAAAAAGCAAAAAATTACAGAATTGCACCTTGCAATGCGGAGAAATTACTGTTTGTGCATTTACAATATTCATTGATTTTTGCCATTGAAAAACGTCCAGAAATGATTGAAGCTACTGACTGAATGAAAGGAGCTGTTATCTCACTCTCTTTGAATCTTGTTTATCATGCTAAGAGGAGCAGGAAAAAGCAAAAAATTTCAGAATTGCACCTTGCAATGCGGAGAAATTACTGTTTGTGCATTTACAATATTCATTGATTTTTGCCATTGAAAAACATCATGTTATTCATATACCAGAAAAGATTGAAGCTACTGACTGAATGAAAGGAGCTGGCATCTCACTCTCTTTGAATCTTCTTTATCATGCTAAGAGGAGCAGGAAAAAGTAAAACATTTCAGAATTGCACCTTGCAATGCGGAGAAATTACTGTTTGTGCATTTACAATATTCAATGATTTTTGCCATTGAAAAACGTCCAGAAATGATTGAAGCTACTGACTGAACGAAAGGAGCTGGCATCTCACTCTCTTTGAATCTTCTTTATCATGCTATGAGGAGCAGGAAAAAGCAAAAAATTTCAGAATTGCACCTTGCAATGCGGAGAAATTACTGTTTGTGCATTTACAATATTCATTGATTTTTGCCATTGAAAAACATCATGTTATTCATATACCAGAAATGTTTGAAGCTACTGACTGAATGAAAGGAGCTGGCATCTCACTCTCTTTGAATCTTCTTTATCATGCTAAGAGGAGCAGGAAAAAGCAAAAAATTTCAGAATTGCACCTTGCAATGCGGAGAAATTACTGTTTGTGCATTTACAATATTCATTGATTTTTGCCATTGAAAAACGTCCAGAAATGATTGAAGCTACTGACTGAATGAAAGGAGCTGGCATCTCACTCTCTTTGAATTTTCTTTATCATGCTAAGAGGAGCAGGAAAAAGCAAAAAATTTCAGAATTGCACCTTGCAATGCGGAGAAATTACTGTTTGTGCATTTACAATATTCATTGATTTTTGCCATTGAAAAACATCATGTTATTCATATACCAGAAATGTTTGAAGCTACTGACTGAATGAAAGGAGCTGGCATCTCACTCTCTTTGAATCTTCTTTATCATGCTAAGAGGAGCAGGAAAAAGCAAAACATTTCAGAATTGCACCTTGCAATGCGGAGAAATTACTGTTTGTGCATTTACAATATTCATTGATTTTTGCCATTGAAAAACATCATGTTATTCATATACCAGAAATGTTTGAAGCTACTGACTGAATGAAAGGAGCTGGCATCTCACTCTCTTTGAATCTTCTTTATCATGCTAAGAGGAGCAGGAAAAAGCAAAAAATTTCAGAATTGCACCTTGCAATGCGGAGAAATTACTGTTTGTGCATTTACAATATTCATTGATTTTTACCATTGAAAAACGTCCAGAAATGATTGAAGCTACTGACTGAACGAAAGGAGCTGGCATCTCACTCTCTTTGAATCTTCTTTATCATGCTAAGAGGAGCAGGACAAAGCAAAAAATTTCAGAATTGCACCTTGCAATGCGGAGAAATTACTGTTTGTGCATTTACAATATTCATAGATTTTTGCCATTGAAAAACATCATGTTATTCATATACCAGAAATGTTTGAAGCTACTGACTGAATGAAAGGAGCTGGCATCTCACTCTCTTTGAATCTTCTTTATCATGCTAAGAGGAGCAGGAAAAAGCAAAAAATTTCAGAATTGCACCTTGCAATGCGGAGAAATTACTGTTTGTGCATTTACAATATTCATTGATTTTTGCCATTGAAAAACGTCCAGAAATGATTGAAGCTACTGACTGAATGAAAGGAGCTGGCATCTCACTCTCTTTGAATCTTCTTTATCATGCTAAGAGGAGCAGGAAAAAGCAAAAAATTTCAGAATTGCACCTTGCAATGCGGAGAAATTACTGTTTGTGCATTTACAAAATTCATTGATTTTTGCCATTGAAAAACATCATGTTATTCATATACCAGAAATGATTGAAGCTACTGACTGAATGAAAGGAGCTGGCATCTCACTCTCTTTGAATCTTCTTTATCATGCTAAGAGGAGCAGGAAAAAGCAAAAAATTTCAGAATTGCACCTTGCAATGCGGAGAAATTACTGTTTGTGCATTTACAATATTCATTGATTTTTGCCATTGAAAAACTTCCAGAAATGATTGAAGCTACTGACTGAATGAAAGGAGCTGGCATCTCACTCTCTTTGAATCTTCTTTATCATGCTAAGAGAAGCAGGAGAAAGCAAAAAATTTCAGAATTGCACCTTGCAATGCGGAGAAATTACTGTTTGTGCATTTACAATATTCATTGATTTTTGCCATTGAAAAACATGTTATTCATATACCAGAAATGTTTGAAGCTACTGACTGAATGAAAGGAGCTGGCATCTCACTCTCTTTGAATCTTCTTTATCATGCTAAGAGGAGCAGGAAAAAGCAAAAAATTTCAGAATTGCACCTTGCAATGCGGAGAAATTACTGTTTGTGCATTTACAATATTCATTGATTTTTGCAATTGAAAAACGTCCAGAAATGATTGAAGCTACTGACTGAATGAAAGGAGCTGGCATCTCACTCTCTTTGAATCTTCTTTATCATGCTAAGAGGAGCAGGAGAAAGCAAAAAATTTCAGAATTGCACCTTGCAATGCGGAGAAATTACTGTTTGTGCATTTACAATATTCATTTATTTTTGCCATTGAAAAACATCATGTTATTCATATACCAGAAATGTTTGAAGCTACTGACTGAATGAAAGGAGCTGGCATCTCACTCTCTTTGAATCTTCTTTATCATGCTAAGAGGAGCAGGAAAAAGCAAAAAATTTCAGAATTGCACCTTGCAATGCGGAGAAATTACTGTTTGTGCATTTACAATATTCATTGATTTTTCCCATTGAAAAATGTCCAGAAATGATTGAAGCTACTGACTGAATGAAAGGAGCTGTTATCTCACTCTCTTTGAATCTTGTTTATCATGCTAAGAGGAGCAGGAAAAAGCAAAAAATTTCAGAATTGACCTTGCAATGCGGAGAAATTACTGTTTGTGCATTTACAATATTCATTGATTTTTGCCATTGAAAAACATCATGTTATTCATATACCAGAAATGATTGAAGCTACTGACTGAATGAAAGGAGCTGGCATCTCACTCTCTTTGAATCTTCTTTATCATGCTAAGAGGAGCAGGAAAAAGTAAAAAATTTCAGAATTGCACCTTGCAATGCGGAGAAATTACTGTTTGTGCATTTACAATATTCAATGATTTTTGCCATTGAAAAACGTCCAGAAATGATTGAAGCTACTGACTGAACGAAAGGAGCTGGCATCTCACTCTCTTTGAATCTTCTTTATCATGCTAAGAGGAGCAGGAAAAAGCAAAAAATTTTCAGAATTGCACCTTGCAATGCGGAGAAATTACTGTTTGTGCATTTACAAGATTCATTGATTTTTGCCATTGAAAAACATCATGTTATTCATATACCAGAAATGTTTGAAGCTACTGACTGAATGAAAGGAGCTGGCATCTCACTCTCTTTGAATCTTCTTTATCATGCTAAGAGGAGCAGGAAAAAGCAAAAAATTTCAGAATTGCACCTTGCAATGCGGAGAAATTACTGTTTGTGCATTTACAATATTCATTGATTTTTGCCATTGAAAAACGTCCAGAAATGATTGAAGCTACTGACTGAATGAAAGGAGCTGGCATCTCACTCTCTTTGAATCTTCTTTATCATGCTAAGAGGAGCAGGAAAAAGCAAAAAATTTCAGAATTGCACCTTGCAATGCGGAGAAATTACTGTTTGTGCATTTACAATATTCATTGATTTTTGCCATTGAAAAACGTCCAGAAATGATTGAAGCTACTGACTGAATGAAAGGAGCTGGCATCTCACTCTCTTTGAATCTTCTTTATCATGCTAAGAGGAGCAGGAAAAAGCAAAAAATTTCAGAATTGCACCTTGCAATGCGGAGAAATTACTGTTTGTGCATTTACAATATTCATTGATTTTTGCCATTGAAAAAAATCATGTTATTCATATACCAGAAATGTTTGAAGCTACTGACTGAATGAAAGGAGCTGGCATCTCACTCTCTTTGAATCTTCTTTATCATGCTAAGAGGAGCAGGAAAAAGCAAAAAATTTCAGAATTGCACCTTGCAATGCGGAGAAATTACTGTTTGTGCATTTACAATATTCATTGATTTTTGCCATTGAAAAACATCATGTTATTCATATACCAGAAATGTTTGAAGCTACTGACTGAATGAAAGGAGCTGGCATCTCACTCTCTTTGAATCTTCTTTATCATGCTAAGAGGAGCAGGAAAAAGCAAAAAATTTCAGAATTGCACCTTGCAATGCGGAGAAATTACTGTTTGTGCATTTACAATATTCATTGATTTTTACCATTGAAAAACGTCCAGAATGGTTGAAGCTACTGACTGAACGAAAGGAGCTGGCATCTCACTCTCTTTGAATCTTCTTTATCATGCTAAGAGGAGCAGGAAAAAGCAAAAAAATTTCAGAATTGCACCTTGCAATGCGGAGAAATTACTGTTTGTGCATTTACAATATTCATTGATTTTTGCCATTGAAAAACATCATGTTATTCATATACCAGAAATGTTTGAAGCTACTGACTGAATGAAAGGAGCTGGCATCTCACTCTCTTTGAATCTTCTTTATCATGCTAAGAGGAGCAGGAAAAAGCAAAAAAATTCAGAATTGCACCTTGCAATGCGGAGAAATTACTGTTTGTGCATTTACAATATTCATTGATTTTTGCCATTGAAAAACGTCCAGAAATGATTGAAGCTACTGACTGAATGAAAGGAGCTGGCATCTCACTCTCTTTGAATTTTCTTTATCATGCTAAGAGGAGCAGGAAAAAGCAAAAAATTTCAGAATTGCACCTTGCAATGCGGAGAAATTACTGTTTGTGCATTTACAATATTCATTGATTTTTGCCATTGAAAAACATCATGTTATTCATATACCAGAAATGTTTGAAGCTACTGACTGAATGAAAGGAGCTGGCATCTCACTCTCTTTGAATCTTCTTTATCATGCTAAGAGGAGCAGGAAAAAGCAAAACATTTCAGAATTGCACCTTGCAATGCGGAGAAATTACTGTTTGTGCATTTACAATATTCATTGATTTTTGCCATTGAAAAACATCATGTTATTCATATACCAGAAATGTTTGAAGCTACTGACTGAATGAAAGGAGCTGGCATCTCACTCTCTTTGAATCTTCTTTATCATGCTAAGAGGAGCAGGAAAAAGCAAAAAATTTCAGAATTGCACCTTGCAATGCGGAGAAATTACTGTTTGTGCATTTACAATATTCATTGATTTTTACCATTGAAAAACGTCCAGAAATGATTGAAGCTACTGACTGAACGAAAGGAGCTGGCATCTCACTCTCTTTGAATCTTCTTTATCATGCTAAGAGGAGCAGGACAAAGCAAAAAATTTCAGAATTGCACCTTGCAATGCGGAGAAATTACTGTTTGTGCATTTACAATATTCATAGATTTTTGCCATTGAAAAACATCATGTTATTCATATACCAGAAATGTTTGAAGCTACTGACTGAATGAAAGGAGCTGGCATCTCACTCTCTTTGAATCTTCTTTATCATGCTAAGAGGAGCAGGAAAAAGCAAAAAATTTCAGAATTGCACCTTGCAATGCGGAGAAATTACTGTTTGTGCATTTACAATATTCATTGATTTTTGCCATTGAAAAACGTCCAGAAATGATTGAAGCTACTGACTGAATGAAAGGAGCTGGCATCTCACTCTCTTTGAATCTTCTTTATCATGCTAAGAGGAGCAGGAAAAAGCAAAAAATTTCAGAATTGCACCTTGCAATGCGGAGAAATTACTGTTTGTGCATTTACAAAATTCATTGATTTTTGCCATTGAAAAACATCATGTTATTCATATACCAGAAATGATTGAAGCTACTGACTGAATGAAAGGAGCTGGCATCTCACTCTCTTTGAATCTTCTTTATCATGCTAAGAGGAGCAGGAAAAAGCAAAAAATTTCAGAATTGCACCTTGCAATGCGGAGAAATTACTGTTTGTGCATTTACAATATTCATTGATTTTTGCCATTGAAAAACTTCCAGAAATGATTGAAGCTACTGACTGAATGAAAGGAGCTGGCATCTCACTCTCTTTGAATCTTCTTTATCATGCTAAGAGAAGCAGGAGAAAGCAAAAAATTTCAGAATTGCACCTTGCAATGCGGAGAAATTACTGTTTGTGCATTTACAATATTCATTGATTTTTGCCATTGAAAAACATGTTATTCATATACCAGAAATGTTTGAAGCTACTGACTGAATGAAAGGAGCTGGCATCTCACTCTCTTTGAATCTTCTTTATCATGCTAAGAGGAGCAGGAAAAAGCAAAAAATTTCAGAATTGCACCTTGCAATGCGGAGAAATTACTGTTTGTGCATTTACAATATTCATTGATTTTTGCAATTGAAAAACGTCCAGAAATGATTGAAGCTACTGACTGAATGAAAGGAGCTGGCATCTCACTCTCTTTGAATCTTCTTTATCATGCTAAGAGGAGCAGGAGAAAGCAAAAAATTTCAGAATTGCACCTTGCAATGCGGAGAAATTACTGTTTGTGCATTTACAATATTCATTTATTTTTGCCATTGAAAAACATCATGTTATTCATATACCAGAAATGTTTGAAGCTACTGACTGAATGAAAGGAGCTGGCATCTCACTCTCTTTGAATCTTCTTTATCATGCTAAGAGGAGCAGGAAAAAGCAAAAAATTTCAGAATTGCACCTTGCAATGCGGAGAAATTACTGTTTGTGCATTTACAATATTCATTGATTTTTCCCATTGAAAAATGTCCAGAAATGATTGAAGCTACTGACTGAATGAAAGGAGCTGTTATCTCACTCTCTTTGAATCTTGTTTATCATGCTAAGAGGAGCAGGAAAAAGCAAAAAATTTCAGAATTGACCTTGCAATGCGGAGAAATTACTGTTTGTGCATTTACAATATTCATTGATTTTTGCCATTGAAAAACATCATGTTATTCATATACCAGAAATGATTGAAGCTACTGACTGAATGAAAGGAGCTGGCATCTCACTCTCTTTGAATCTTCTTTATCATGCTAAGAGGAGCAGGAAAAAGTAAAAAATTTCAGAATTGCACCTTGCAATGCGGAGAAATTACTGTTTGTGCATTTACAATATTCAATGATTTTTGCCATTGAAAAACGTCCAGAAATGATTGAAGCTACTGACTGAACGAAAGGAGCTGGCATCTCACTCTCTTTGAATCTTCTTTATCATGCTAAGAGGAGCAGGAAAAAGCAAAAAATTTTCAGAATTGCACCTTGCAATGCGGAGAAATTACTGTTTGTGCATTTACAAGATTCATTGATTTTTGCCATTGAAAAACATCATGTTATTCATATACCAGAAATGTTTGAAGCTACTGACTGAATGAAAGGAGCTGGCATCTCACTCTCTTTGAATCTTCTTTATCATGCTAAGAGGAGCAGGAAAAAGCAAAAAATTTCAGAATTGCACCTTGCAATGCGGAGAAATTACTGTTTGTGCATTTACAATATTCATTGATTTTTGCCATTGAAAAACGTCCAGAAATGATTGAAGCTACTGACTGAATGAAAGGAGCTGGCATCTCACTCTCTTTGAATCTTCTTTATCATGCTAAGAGGAGCAGGAAAAAGCAAAAAATTTCAGAATTGCACCTTGCAATGCGGAGAAATTACTGTTTGTGCATTTACAATATTCATTGATTTTTGCCATTGAAAAACGTCCAGAAATGATTGAAGCTACTGACTGAATGAAAGGAGCTGGCATCTCACTCTCTTTGAATCTTCTTTATCATGCTAAGAGGAGCAGGAAAAAGCAAAAAATTTCAGAATTGCACCTTGCAATGCGGAGAAATTACTGTTTGTGCATTTACAATATTCATTGATTTTTGCCATTGAAAAAAATCATGTTATTCATATACCAGAAATGTTTGAAGCTACTGACTGAATGAAAGGAGCTGGCATCTCACTCTCTTTGAATCTTCTTTATCATGCTAAGAGGAGCAGGAAAAAGCAAAAAATTTCAGAATTGCACCTTGCAATGCGGAGAAATTACTGTTTGTGCATTTACAATATTCATTGATTTTTGCCATTGAAAAACATCATGTTATTCATATACCAGAAATGTTTGAAGCTACTGACTGAATGAAAGGAGCTGGCATCTCACTCTCTTTGAATCTTCTTTATCATGCTAAGAGGAGCAGGAAAAAGCAAAAAATTTCAGAATTGCACCTTGCAATGCGGAGAAATTACTGTTTGTGCATTTACAATATTCATTGATTTTTACCATTGAAAAACGTCCAGAATGGTTGAAGCTACTGACTGAACGAAAGGAGCTGGCATCTCACTCTCTTTGAATCTTCTTTATCATGCTAAGAGGAGCAGGAAAAAGCAAAAAAATTTCAGAATTGCACCTTGCAATGCGGAGAAATTACTGTTTGTGCATTTACAATATTCATTGATTTTTGCCATTGAAAAACATCATGTTATTCATATACCAGAAATGTTTGAAGCTACTGACTGAATGAAAGGAGCTGGCATCTCACTCTCTTTGAATCTTCTTTATCATGCTAAGAGGAGCAGGAAAAAGCAAAAAATTTCAGAATTGCACCTTGCAATGCGGAGAAATTACTGTTTGTGCATTTACAATATTCATTGATTTTTGCCATTGAAAAACGTCCAGAAATGATTGAAGCTACTGACTGAATGAAAGGAGCTGGCATCTCACTCTCTTTGAATCTTCTTTATCATGCTAAGAGGAGCAGGAAAAAGCAAAAAATTTCAGAATTGCACCTTGCAATGCGGAGAAATTACTGTTTGTGCATTTACAAAATTCATTGATTTTTGCCATTGAAAAACATCATGTTATTCATATACCAGAAATGATTGAAGCTACTGACTGAATGAAAGGAGCTGGCATCTCACTCTCTTTGAATCTTCTTTATCATGCTAAGAGGAGCAGGAAAAAGCAAAAAATTTCAGAATTGCACCTTGCAATGCGGAGAAATTACTGTTTGTGCATTTACAATATTCATTGATTTTTGCCATTGAAAAACTTCCAGAAATGATTGAAGCTACTGACTGAATGAAAGGAGCTGGCATCTCACTCTCTTTGAATCTTCTTTATCATGCTAAGAGGAGCAGGAAAAAGCAAAAAATTTCAGAATTGCACCTTGCAATGCGGAGAAATTACTGTTTGTGCATTTACAATATTCATTGATATTTGCCATTGAAAAACATCTTGTTATTCATATACCAGAAATGTTTGAAGCTACTGACTGAATGAAAGGAGCTGGCATCTCACTCTCTTTGAATCTTCTTTATCATGCTAAGAGGAGCAGGAAAAAGCAAAAAATTTCAGAATTGCACCTTGCAATGCGGATAAATTACTGTTTGTGCATTTACAATATTCATTGATTTTTGCCATTGAAAAACATCATGTTATTCATATACCAGAAATGATTGAAGCTACTGGCTGAATGAAAGGAGCTGGCATCTCACTCTCTTTGAATCTTCTTTATCATGCTAAGAGGAGCAGACAAAAGCAAAAAATTTCAGAATTGCACCTTGCAATGCGGAGAAATTACTGTTTGTGCATTTACAATATTCATTAATTTTTGCCATTGAAAAACATCATGTTATTCATATACCAGAAATGATTGAAGCTACTGACTGAATGAAAGTAGCTGGCATCTCACTCTCTTTGAATCTTCTTTATGATGCTAAGAGGAGCAGGAAAAAGCAAAAAATTTCAGAATTGCACCTTGCAATGCGGAGAAATTACTGTTTGTGCATTTACAATATTCATTGATTTTTGCAATTGAAAAACGTCCAGAAATGATTGAAGCTACTGACTGAATGAAAGGAGCTGGCATCTCACTCTCTTTGAATCTTCTTTATCATGCTAAGAGGAGCAGGAGAAAGCAAAAAATTTCAGAATTGCACCTTGCAATGCGGAGAAATTACTGTTTGTGCATTTACAATATTCATTGATTTTTGCCATTGAAAAACATCATGTTATTCATATACCAGAAATGTTTGAAGCTACTGACTGAATGAAAGGAGCTGGCATCTCACTCTCTTTGAATCTTCTTTATCATGCTAAGAGGAGCAGGAAAAAGCAAAAAATTTCAGAATTGCACCTTGCAATGCGGAGAAATTACTGTTTGTGCATTTACAATATTCATTGATTTTTCCCATTGAAAAATGTCCAGAAATGATTGAAGCTACTGACTGAATGAAAGGAGCTGTTATCTCACTCTCTTTGAATCTTGTTTATCATGCTAAGAGGAGCAGGAAAAAGCAAAAAATTTCAGAATTGACCTTGCAATGCGGAGAAATTACTGTTTGTGCATTTACAATATTCATTGATTTTTGCCATTGAAAAACATCATGTTATTCATATACCAGAAATGATTGAAGCTACTGACTGAATGAAAGGAGCTGGCATCTCACTCTCTTTGAATCTTCTTTATCATGCTAAGAGGAGCAGGAAAAAGTAAAAAATTTCAGAATTGCACCTTGCAATGCGGAGAAATTACTGTTTCTGCATTTACAATATTCAATGATTTTTGCCATTGAAAAACGTCCAGAAATGATTGAAGCTACTGACTGAACGAAAGGAGCTGGCATCTCACTCTCTTTGAATCTTCTTTATCATGCTAAGAGGAGCAGGAAAAAGCAAAAAATTTCAGAATTGCACCTTGCAATGCGGAGAAATTACTGTTTGTGCATTTACAATATTCATTGATTTTTGCCATTGAAAAACATCATGTTATTCATATACCAGAAATGTTTGAAGCTACTGAGTGAATGAAAGGAGCTGGCATCTCACTCTCTTTGAATCTTCTTTATCATGCTAAGAGGAGCAGGAAAAAGCAAAAAATTTCAGAATTGCACCTTGCAATGCGGAGAAATTACTGTTTGTGCATTTACAATATTCATTGATTTTTGCCATTGAAAAACATCATGTTATTCATATACCAGAAATGTTTGAAGCTACTGACTGAATGAAAGGAGCTGGCATCTCACTCTCTTTGAATCTTCTTTATCATGCTAAGAGGAGCAGGAAAAAGCAAAAAATTTCAGAATTGCACCTTGCAATGCGGAGAAATTACTGTTTGTGCATTTACAATATTCATTGATTTTTGCCATTGAAAAACATCATGTTATTCATATACCAGAAATGTTTGAAGCTACTGACTGAATGAAAGGAGCTGGCATCTCACTCTCTTTGAATCTTCTTTATCATGCTAAGAGGAGCAGGAAAAAGCAAAAAATTTCAGAATTGCACCTTGCAATGCGGAGAAATTACTGTTTGTGCATTTACAATATTCATTGATTTTTGCCATTGAAAAACATCATGTTATTCATATACCAGAAATGTTTGAAGCTACTGACTGAATGAAAGGAGCTGGCATCTCACTCTCTTTGAATCTTCTTTATCATGCTAAGAGGAGCAGGAAAAAGCAAAAAATTTCAGAATTGCACCTTGCAATGCGGAGAAATTACTGTTTGTGCATTTACAATATTCATTGATTTTTGCCATTGAAAAACGTCCAGAAATGATTGAAGCTACTGACTGAATGAAAGGAGCTGTTATCTCACTCTCTTTGAATCTTGTTTATCATGCTAAGAGGAGCAGGAAAAAGCAAAAAATTTCAGAATTGCACCTTGCAATGCGGAGAAATTACTGTTTGTGCATTTACAATATTCATTGATTTTTGCCATTGAAAAACATCATGTTATTCATATACCAGAAATGATTGAAGCTACTGACTGAATGAAAGGAGCTGGCATCTCACTCTCTTTGAATCTTCTTTATCATGCTAAGAGGAGCAGGAAAAAGTAAAACATTTCAGAATTGCACCTTGCAATGCGGAGAAATTACTGTTTGTGCATTTACAATATTCAATGATTTTTGCCATTGAAAAACGTCCAGAAATGATTGAAGCTACTGACTGAACGAAAGGAGCTGGCATCTCACTCTCTTTGAATCTTCTTTATCATGCTAAGAGGAGCAGGAAAAAGCAAAAAATTTCAGAATTGCACCTTGCAATGCGGAGAAATTACTGTTTGTGCATTTACAATATTCATTGATTTTTGCCATTGAAAAACATCATGTTATTCATATACCAGAAATGTTTGAAGCTACTGACTGAATGAAAGGAGCTGGCATCTCACTCTCTTTGAATCTTCTTTATCATGCTAAGAGGAGCAGGAAAAAGCAAAAAATTTCAGAATTGCACCTTGCAATGCGGAGAAATTACTGTTTGTGCATTTACAATATTCATTGATTTTTGCCATTGAAAAACATCATGTTATTCATATACCAGAAATGTTTGAAGCTACTGACTGAATGAAAGGAGCTGGCATCTCACTCTCTTTGAATCTTCTTTATCATGCTAAGAGGAGCAGGAAAAAGCAAAAAATTTCAGAATTGCACCTTGCAATGCGGAGAAATTACTGTTTGTGCATTTACAATATTCATTGATTTTTACCATTGAAAAACGTCCAGAAATGATTGAAGCTACTGACTGAACGAAAGGAGCTGGCATCTCACTCTCTTTGAATCTTCTTTATCATGCTAAGAGGAGCAGGAAAAAGCAAAAAATTTCAGAATTGCACCTTGCAATGCGGAGAAATTACTGTTTGTGCATTTACAATATTCATTGATTTTTGCCATTGAAAAACATCATGTTATTCATATACCAGAAATGTTTGAAGCTACTGACTGAATGAAAGGAGCTGGCATCTCACTCTCTTTGAATCTTCTTTATCATGCTAAGAGGAGCAGGAAAAAGCAAAAAATTTCAGAATTGCACCTTGCAATGCAGAGAAATTACTGTTTGTGCATTTACAATATTCATTGATTTTTGCCATTGAAAAACGTCCAGAAATGATTGAAGCTACTGACTGAATGAAAGGAGCTGGCATCTCACTCTCTTTGAATCTTCTTTATCATGCTAAGAGGAGCAGGAAAAAGCAAAAAATTTCAGAATTGCACCTTGCAATGCGGAGAAATTACTGTTTGTGCATTTACAATATTCATTGATTTTTGCCATTGAAAAACATCATGTTATTCATATACCAGAAATGTTTGATGCTACTGACTGAATGAAAGGAGCTGGTATCTTACTCTCTTTGAATCTTCTTCATAATGCTAAGAGGAGCAGGAAAAAGCAAAAAATTTCAGAATTGCACCTTGCAATGCGGAGAAATTACAGTTTGTGCATTTACAATATTCATTGATTTTTGCCATTGAAAAACGTCCAGAAATGATTGAAGCTACTGACTGAATGAAAGGAGCTGGCATCTCACTCTCTTTGAATCTTCTTTATCATGCTAAGAGGAGCAGGAAAAAGCAAAAAATTTCAGAATTGCACCTTGCAATGCGGAGAAATTACTGTTTGTGCATTTACAATATTCATTGATTTTTGCCATTGAAAAACGTCCAGAAATGATTGAAGCTACCGACTGAATGAAAGGAGCTGGCATCTCACTCTCTTTGAATCTTCTTTATCATGCTAAGAGGAGCAGGAAAAAGCAAAAAATTTCAGAATTGCACCTTGCAATGCGGAGAAATTACTGTTTGTGCATTTACAATATTCATTGATTTTTGCCATTGAAAAACATGTTATTCATATACCAGAAATGTTTGAAGCTCCTGACTGAATGAAAGGAGCTGGCACCTCACTCTCTTTGAATCTTCTTTATCATGCTAAGAGGAGCAGGAAAAAGCAAAAAATTTCAGAATTGCACCTTGCAATGCGGAGAAATTACTGTTTGTGCATTTACAATATTCATTGATTTTTGCCATTGAAAAACATCCAGAAATGATTGAAGCTAGTGACTGAATGAAAGGAGCTGGCATCTCACTCTCTTTGAATCTTCTTTATCATGCTAAGAGGAGCAGGAAAAAGCAAAAAAATTCAGAATTGCACCTTGCAATGCGGAGAAATTACTGTTTGTGCATTTACAATATTCATTGATTTTTGCCATTGAAAAACGTCCAGAAATGATTGAAGCTACTGACTGAATGAAAGGAGCTGGCATCTCACTCTCTTTGAATCTTCTTTATCATGCTAAGAGGAGCAGGAAAAAGTAAAAAATTTCAGAATTGCACCTTGCAATGCGGAGAAATTACTGTTTGTGCATTTACAATATTCAATGATTTTTGCCATTGAAAAACGTCCAGAAATGATTGAAGCTACTGACTGAACGAAAGGAGCTGGCATCTCACTCTCTTTGAATCTTCTTTATCATGCTAAGAGGAGCAGGAAAAAGCAAAAAATTTCAGAATTGCACCTTGCAATGCGGAGAAATTACTGTTTGTGCATTTACAATATTCATTGATTTTTGCCATTGAAAAACATCATGTTATTCATATACCAGAAATGTTTGAAGCTACTGACTGAATGAAAGGAGCTGGTATCTCACTCTCTTTGAATCTTCTTCATAATGCTAAGAGGAGCAGGAAAAAGCAAAAAATTTCAGAATTGCACCTTGTAATGCGGAGAAATTACTGTTTGTGCATTTACAATATTCATTGATTTTTGCCATTGAAAAACGTCCAGAAATGATTGAAGCTACTGACTGAATGAAAGGAGCTGGCATCTCACTCTCTTTGAATCTTCTTTATCATGCTAAGCGGAGCAGGAAAAAGCAAAAAATTTCAGAATTGCACCTTGCAATGCGGAGAAATTACTGTTTGTGCATTTACAATATTCATTGATTTTTGCCATTGAAAAACATCATGTTATTCATATACCAGAAATGATTGAAGCTACTGACTGAATGAAAGGAGCTGGCATCTCACTCTCTTTGAATCTTCTTTATCATGCTAAGAGGAGCAGGAAAAAGCAAAAAATTTCAGAATTGCACCTTGCAATGCGGAGAAATTACTGTTTGTGCATTTACAATATTCATTGATTTTTGCCATTGAAAAACATCATGTTATTCATATACCAGAAATGATTGAAGCTACTGACTGAATGAAAGGAGCTGGCATCTCACTCTCTTTGAATCTTCTTTATCATGCTAAGAGGAGCAGGAAAAAGCAAAAAATTTCAGAATTGCACCTTGCAATGCGGAGAAATTACTGTTTGTGCATTTACAATATTCATTGATTTTTGCAATTGAAAAACGTCCAGAAATGATTGAAGCTACTGACTGAATGAAAGGAGCTGGCATCTCACTCTCTTTGAATCTTCTTTATCATGCTAAGAGGAGCAGGAAAAAGCAAAAAATTTCAGAATTGCACCTTGCAATGCGGAGAAATTACTGTTTGTGCATTTACAATATTCATTGATTTTTGCCATTGAAAAACATCATGTTATTCATATACCAGAAATGTTTGAAGCTACTGACTGAATGAAAGGAGCTGGCATCTCACTCTCTTTGAATCTTCTTTATTATGCTAAGAGGAGCAGGAAAAAGCAAAAAATTTCAGAATTGCACCTTGCAATGCGGAGAAATTACTGTTTGTGCATTTACAATATTCATTGATTTTTGCCATTGAAAAACGTCCAGAAATGATTGAAGCTACTGACTGAATGAAAGGAGCTGGCATCTCACTCTCTTTGAATCTTGTTTATCATGCTAAGAGGAGCAGAAAAAAGCAAAAAATTTCAGAATTGCACCTTGAAATGCGGAGAAATTACTGTTTTGTGCATGTACAATATTCATTGATTTTTGCCATTGAAAAACATCATGTTATTCATATACCAGAAATGTTTGAAGCTACTGACTGAATGAAAGGAGCTGGCATCTCACTCTCTTTGAATCTAGTTTATCATGCTAAGAGGAGCAGGAAAAAGCAAAAAATTTCAGAATTGCACCTTGCAATGCGGAGAAATTACTGTTTGTTCATTTACAATATTCATTGATTTTTGCCATTGAAAAACGTCCAGAAATGATTGAAGCTACTGACTGAATGAAAGGAGTTGGCATCTCACTCTCTTTGAAACTTCTTTATCATGCTAAGAGGAGCAGGAAAAAGCAAAAAATTTCAGAATTGCACCTTGCAATGCGGAGAAATTACTGTTTGTGCATTTACAATATTCATTGATTTTTGCCATTGAAAAACGTCCAGAAATGATTGAAGCTACTGACTGAATGAAAGGAGCTGGCATCTCACTCTCTTTGAATCTTGTTTATCATGCTAAGAGGAGCAGGAAAAAGCAAAAAATTTCAGAATTGCACCTTGCAATGCGGAGAAATTACTGTTTGTGCATTTACAATATTCATTGATTTTTGCCATTGAAAAACGTCCAGAAATGATTGAAGCTACTGACTGAACGAAAGGAGCTGGCATCTCACTCTCTTTGAATCTTCTTTATCATTCTAAGAGGAGCAGGAAAAAGCAAAAAATTTCAGAATTGCACCTTGCAATGCGGAGAAATTACTGTTTGTGCATTTACAATATTCATTGATTTTTGCCATTGAAAAACGTCCAGAAATGATTGAAGCTACTGACTGAATGAAAGGAGCTGGCATCTCACTCTCTTTGAATCTTCTTTATCATGCTAAGAGGAGCAGGAAAAAGCAAAAAATTTCAGAATTGCACCTTGCAATGCGGAGAAATTACTGTTTGTGCATTTACAAAATTCATTGATTTTTGCCATTGAAAAACATCATGTTATTCATATACCAGAAATGATTGAAGCTACTGACTGAATGAAAGGAGCTGGCATCTCACTCTCTTTGAATCTTCTTTATCATGCTAAGAGGAGCCAGAAAAAGCAAAAAATTTCAGAATTGCACCTTGCAATGCGGAGAAATTACTGTTTGTGCATTTACAATATTCATTGATTTTTGCCATTGAAAAACATCATGTTATTCATATACCAGAAATGATTGAACCTACTGACTGAATGAAAGGAGCTGGCATCTCACTCTCTTTGAATCTTCTTTATCATGCTAAGAGGAGCAGGAAAAAGCAAAAAATTTCAGAATTGCACCTTGCAATGCGGAGAAATTACTGTTTGTGCATTTACAATATTCATTTGATTTTTGCAATTGAAAAACGTCCAGAAATGATTGAAGCTACTGACTGAATGAAAGGAGCTGGCATCTCACTCTCTTTGAATCTTCTTTATCATGCTAAGAGGAGCAGGAAAAAGCAAAAAATTTCAGAATTGCACCTTGCAATGCGGAGAAATTACTGTTTGTGCATTTACAATATTCATTGATTTTTGCCATTGAAAAACGTCCAGAAATGATTGAAGCTACTGACTGAATGAAAGGAGCTGTTATCTCACTCTCTTTGAATCTTGTTTATCATGCTAAGAGGAGCAGGAAAAAGCAAAAAATTTCAGAATTGCACCTTGCAATGCGGAGAAATTACTGTTTGTGCATTTACAATATTCATTGATTTTTGCCATTGAAAAACATCATGTTATTCATATACCAGAAATGATTGAAGCTACTGACTGAATGAAAGGAGCTGGCATCTCACTCTCTTTGAATCTCTTTATCATGCTAAGAGGAGCAGGAAAAAGTAAAAAATTTCAGAATTGCACCTTGCAATGCGGAGAAATTACTGTTTGTGCATTTACAATATTCAATGATTTTTGCCATTGAAAAACGTCCAGAAATGATTGAAGCTACTGACTGAACGAAAGGAGCTGGCATCTCACTCTCTTTGAATCT
Organism: Phyllobates terribilis; assembly: GCF_046119375.1. NCBI lineage: Eukaryota > Metazoa > Chordata > Amphibia > Anura > Dendrobatidae > Phyllobates > Phyllobates terribilis. The sequence goes on from NW_027363544.1 coordinate 59,406, forward strand.
TCTTTTTCATGCTAAGAGGAGCAGGAAAAAGCAAAAAATTTCAGAATTGCACCTTGCAATGCGGAGAAATTACTGTTTGTGCATTTACAATATTCATTGATTTTTGCCATTGAAAAACATCCAGAAATGATTGAAGCTAGTGACTGAATGAAAGGAGCTGGCATCTCACTCTCTTTGAATCTTCTTTATCATGCTAAGAGGAGCAGGAAAAAGCAAAAAAATTCAGAATTGCACCTTGCAATGCGGAGAAATTACTGTTTGTGCATTTACAATATTCATTAATTTTTGCAAATGAAAAACATCCAGAAATGATTGAAGCTACTGACTGAATGAAAGGAGCTGGCATCTCACTCTCTTTGAATCTTCTTTATCATGCTAAGAGGAGCAGGAAAAAGTAAAAAATTTCAGAATTGCACCTTGCAATGCGGAGAAATTACTGTTTGTGCATTTACAATATTCATTGATTTTTGCCATTGAAAAACATCATGTTATTCATATACCAGAAATGATTGAACCTACTGACTGAATGAAAGGAGCTGGCATCTCACTCTCTTTGAATCTTCTTTATCATGCTAAGAGGAGCAGGAAAAAGCAAAAAAATTCAGAATTGCACCTTGCAATGCGGAGAAATTACTGTTTGTGCATTTACAATATTCATTGATTTTTGCCATTGAAAAACGTCCAGAAATGATTGAAGCTACTGACTGAATGAAAGGAGCTGGCATCTCACTCTCTTTGAATCTTCTTTATCATGCTAAGAGGAGCAGGAAAAAGTAAAAAATTTCAGAATTGCACCTTGCAATGCGGAGAAATTACTGTTTGTGCATTTACAATATTCATTGATTTTTGCCATTGAAAAACATCATGTTATTCATATACCAGAAATGATTGAACCTACTGACTGAATGAAAGGAGCTGGCATCTCACTCTCTTTGAATCTTCTTTATCATGCTAAGAGGAGCAGGAAAAAGCAAAAAATTTCAGAATTGCACCTTGCAATGCGGAGAAATTACTGTTTGTGCATTTACAATATTCATTTGATTTTTGCAATTGAAAAACGTCCAGAAATGATTGAAGCTACTGACTGAATGAAAGGAGCTGGCATCTCACTCTCTTTGAATCTTCTTTATCATGCTAAGAGGAGCAGGAAAAAGCAAAAAATTTCAGAATTGCACCTTGCAATGCGGAGAAATTACTGTTTGTGCATTTACAATATTCATTGATTTTTGCCATTGAAAAACGTCCAGAAATGATTGAAGCTACTGACTGAATGAAAGGAGCTGTTATCTCACTCTCTTTGAATCTTGTTTATCATGCTAAGAGGAGCAGGAAAAAGCAAAAAATTTCAGAATTGCACCTTGCAATGCGGAGAAATTACTGTTTGTGCATTTACAATACTCATTGATTTTTGCCATTGAAAAACATCATGTTATTCATATACCAGAAATGATTGAAGCTACTGACTGAATGAAAGGAGCTGGCATCTCACTCTCTTTGAATCTCTTTATCATGCTAAGAGGAGCAGGAAAAAGTAAAAAATTTCAGAATTGCACCTTGCAATGCGGAGAAATTACTGTTTGTGCATTTACAATATTCAATGATTTTTGCCATTGAAAAACGTCCAGAAATGATTGAAGCTACTGACTGAACGAAAGGAGCTGGCATCTCACTCTCTTTGAATCTTCTTTTTCATGCTAAGAGGAGCAGGAAAAAGCAAAAAATTTCAGAATTGCACCTTGCAATGCGGAGAAATTACTGTTTGTGCATTTACAATATTCATTGATTTTTGCCATTGAAAAACATCCAGAAATGATTGAAGCTAGTGACTGAATGAAAGGAGCTGGCATTTCACTCTCTTTGAATCTTCTTTATCATGCTAAGAGGAGCAGGAAAAAGCAAAAAAATTCAGAATTGCACCTTGCAATGCGGAGAAATTACTGTTTGTGCATTTACAATATTCATTGATTTTTGCCATTGAAAAACGTCCAGAAATGATTGAAGCTACTGACTGAATGAAAGGAGCTGGCATCTCACTCTCTTTGAATCTTCTTTATCATGCTAAGAGGAGCAGGAAAAAGTAAAAAATTTCAGAATTGCACCTTGCAATGCGGAGAAATTACTGTTTGTGCATTTACAATATTCAATGATTTTTGCCATTGAAAAACGTCCAGAAATGATTGAAGCTACTGACTGAATGAAAGGAGCTGGCATCTCACTCTCTTTGAATCTTCTTTATCATGCTAAGAGGAGCAGGAAAAAGCAAAAAATTTCAGAATTGCACCTTGCAATGCGGAGAAATTACTGTTTGTGCATTTACAATATTCATTGATTTTTGCCATTGAAAAACATCATGTTATTCATATACCAGAAATGTTTGAAGCTACTGACTGAATGAAAGGAGCTGGTATCTCACTCTCTTTGAATCTTCTTCATAATGCTAAGAGGAGCAGGAAAAAGCAAAAAATTTCAGAATTGCACCTTGCAATGCGGAGAAATTACTGTTTGTGCATTTACAATATTCATTGATTTTTGCCATTGAAAAACGTCCAGAAATGATTGAAGCTACTGACTGAATGAAAGGAGCTGGCATCTCACTCTCTTTGAATCTTCTTTATCATGCTAAGCGGAGCAGGAAAAAGCAAAAAATTTCAGAATTGCACCTTGCAATGCGGAGAAATTACTGTTTGTGCATTTACAAAATTTATTGATTTTTGCCATTGAAAAACATCATGTTATTCATATACCAGAAATGATTGAAGCTACTGACTGAATGAAAGGATCTGGCATCTCACTCTCTTTGAATCTTCTTTATCATGCTAAGAGGAGCAGGAAAAAGCAAAAAATTTCAGAATTGCACCTTGCAATGCGGAGAAATTACTGTTTGTGCATTTACAATATTCATTGATTTTTGCCATTGAAAAACGTCCAGAAATGATTGAAGCTACTGACTGAATGAAAGGAGCTGGCATCTCACTCTCTTTGAATCTTCTTTATCATGCTAAGAAGAGCAGGAAAAAGCAAAAAATTTCAGAATTGCACCTTGCAATGCGGAGAAATTACTGTTTGTGCATTTACAATATTCATTGATTTTTGCCATTGAAAAACATCATGTTATTCATATACCAGAAATGATTGAAGCTAGTGACTGAATGAAAGGAGCTGGCATCTCACTCTCTTTGAATCTTCTTTATCATGCTAAGAGGAGCAGGAAAAAGCAAAAAAATTCAGAATTGCACCTTGCAATGCGGAGAAATTACTGTTTGTGCATTTACAATATTCATTGATTTTTGCCATTGAAAAACGTCCAGAAATGATTGAAGCTACTGACTGAATGAAAGGAGCTGGCATCTCACTCTCTTTGAATCTTCTTTATCATGCTAAGAGGAGCAGGAAAAAGTAAAAAATTTCAGAATTGCACCTTGCAATGCGGAGAAATTACTGTTTGTGCATTTACAATATTCATTGATTTTTGCCATTGAAAAACATCATGTTATTCATATACCAGAAATGATTGAAGCTAGTGACTGAATGAAAGGAGCTGGCATCTCACTCTCTTTGAATCTTCTTTATCATGCTAAGAGGAGCAGGAAAAAGCAAAAAAATTCAGAATTGCACCTTGCAATGCGGAGAAATTACTGTTTGTGCATTTACAATATTCATTGATTTTTGCCATTGAAAAACGTCCAGAAATGATTGAAGCTACTGACTGAATGAAAGGAGCTGGCATCTCACTCTCTTTGAATCTTCTTTATCATGCTAAGAGGAGCAGGAAAAAGTAAAAAATTTCAGAATTGCACCTTGCAATGCGGAGAAATTACTGTTTGTGCATTTACAATATTCATTGATTTTTGCCATTGAAAAACATCATGTTATTCATATACCAGAAATGATTGAACCTACTGACTGAATGAAAGGAGCTGGCATCTCACTCTCTTTGAATCTTCTTTATCATGCTAAGAGGAGCAGGAAAAAGCAAAAAATTTCAGAATTGCACCTTGCAATGCGGAGAAATTACTGTTTGTGCATTTACAATATTCATTTGATTTTTGCAATTGAAAAACGTCCAGAAATGATTGAAGCTACTGACTGAATGAAAGGAGCTGGCATCTCACTCTCTTTGAATCTTCTTTATCATGCTAAGAGGAGCAGGAAAAAGCAAAAAATTTCAGAATTGCACCTTGCAATGCGGAGAAATTACTGTTTGTGCATTTACAATATTCATTGATTTTTGCCATTGAAAAACGTCCAGAAATGATTGAAGCTACTGACTGAATGAAAGGAGCTGTTATCTCACTCTCTTTGAATCTTGTTTATCATGCTAAGAGGAGCAGGAAAAAGCAAAAAATTTCAGAATTGCACCTTGCAATGCGGAGAAATTACTGTTTGTGCATTTACAATATTCATTGATTTTTGCCATTGAAAAACATCATGTTATTCATATACCAGAAATGATTGAAGCTACTGACTGAATGAAAGGAGCTGGCATCTCACTCTCTTTGAATCTCTTTATCATGCTAAGAGGAGCAGGAAAAAGTAAAAAATTTCAGAATTGCACCTTGCAATGCGGAGAAATTACTGTTTGTGCATTTACAATATTCAATGATTTTTGCCATTGAAAAAGGTCCAGAAATGATTGAAGCTACTGACTGAACGAAAGGAGCTGGCATCTCACTCTCTTTGAATCTTCTTTTTCATGCTAAGAGGAGCAGGAAAAAGCAAAAAATTTCAGAATTGCACCTTGCAATGCGGAGAAATTACTGTTTGTGCATTTACAATATTCATTGATTTTTGCCATTGAAAAACATCCAGAAATGATTGAAGCTAGTGACTGAATGAAAGGAGCTGGCATCTCACTCTCTTTGAATCTTCTTTATCATGCTAAGAGGAGCAGGAAAAAGCAAAAAAATTCAGAATTGCACCTTGCAATGCGGAGAAATTACTGTTTGTGCATTTACAATATTCATTGATTTTTGCCATTGAAAAACGTCCAGAAATGAATGAAGCTACTGACTGAATGAAAGGAGCTGGCATCTCACTCTCTTTGAATCTTCTTTATCATGCTAAGAGGAGCAGGAAAAAGTAAAAAATTTCAGAATTGCACCTTGCAATGCGGAGAAATTACTGTTTGTGCATTTACAATATTCAATGATTTTTGCCATTGAAAAACGTCCAGAAATGATTGAAGCTACTGACTGAACGAAAGGAGCTGGCATCTCACTCTCTTTGAATCTTCTTTATCATGCTAAGAGGAGCAGGAAAAAGCAAAAAATTTCAGAATTGCACCTTGCAATGCGGAGAAATTACTGTTTGTGCATTTACAATATTCATTGATTTTTGCCATTGAAAAACATCATGTTATTCATATACCAGAAATGTTTGAAGCTACTGACTGAATGAAAGGAGCTGGTATCTCACTCTCTTTGAATCTTCTTCATAATGCTAAGAGGAGCAGGAAAAAGCAAAAAATTTCAGAATTGCACCTTGCAATGCGGAGAAATTACTGTTTGTGCATTTACAATATTCATTGATTTTTGCCATTGAAAAACGTCCAGAAATGATTGAAGCTACTGACTGAATGAAAGGAGCTGGCATCTCACTCTCTTTGAATCTTCTTTATCATGCTAAGCGGAGCAGGAAAAAGCAAAAAATTTCAGAATTGCACCTTGCAATGCGGAGAAATTACTGTTTGTGCATTTACAAAATTTATTGATTTTTGCCATTGAAAAACATCATGTTATTCATATACCAGAAATGATTGAAGCTACTGGCTGAATGAAAGGATCTGGCATCTCACTCTCTTTGAATCTTCTTTATCATGCTAAGAGGAGCAGGAAAAAGCAAAAAATTTCAGAATTGCACCTTGCAATGCGGAGAAATTACTGTTTGTGCATTTACAATATTCATTGATTTTTGCCATTGAAAAACGTCCAGAAATGATTGAAGCTACTGACTGAATGAAAGGAGCTGTTATCTCACTCTCTTTGAATCTTCTTTATCATGCTAAGAGGAGCAGGAAAAAGCAAAAAATTTCAGAATTGCACCTTGCAATGCGGAGAAATTACTGTTTGTGCATTTACAATATTCATTGATTTTTGCCATTGAAAAACATCATGCTATTCATATACCAGAAATGATTGAAGCTACTGACTGAATGAAAGGAGCTGGCATCTCACTCTCTTTGAATCTCTTTATCATGCTAAGAGGAGCAGGAAAAAGTAAAAAATTTCAGAATTGCACCTTGCAATGCGGAGAAATTACTGTTTGTGCATTTACAATATTCAATGATTTTTGCCATTGAAAAACGTCCAGAAATGATTGAAGCTACTGACTGAACGAAAGGAGCTGGCATCTCACTCTCTTTGAATCTTCTTTTTCATGCTAAGAGGAGCAGGAAAAAGCAAAAAATTTCAGAATTGCACCTTGCAATGCGGAGAAATTACTGTTTGTGCATTTACAATATTCATTGATTTTTGCCATTGAAAAACATCCAGAAATGATTGAAGCTAGTGACTGAATGAAAGGAGCTGGCATCTCACTCTCTTTGAATCTTCTTTATCATGCTAAGAGGAGCAGGAAAAAGCAAAAAAATTCAGAATTGCACCTTGCAATGCGGAGAAATTACTGTTTGTGCATTTACAATATTCATTGATTTTTGCCATTGAAAAACGTCCAGAAATGATTGAAGCTACTGGCTGAATGAAAGGAGCTGGCATCTCACTCTCTTTGAATCTTCTTTATCATGCTAAGAGGAGCAGGAAAAAGTAAAAAATTTCAGAATTGCACCTTGCAATGCGGAGAAATTACTGTTTGTGCATTTACAATATTCATTGATTTTTGCCATTGAAAAACATCATGTTATTCATATACCAGAAATGATTGAACCTACTGACTGAATGAAAGGAGCTGGCATCTCACTCTCTTTGAATCTTCTTTATCATGCTAAGAGGAGCAGGAAAAAGCAAAAAAATTCAGAATTGCACCTTGCAATGCGGAGAAATTACTGTTTGTGCATTTACAATATTCATTGATTTTTGCCATTGAAAAACGTCCAGAAATGATTGAAGCTACTGACTGAATGAAAGGAGCTGGCATCTCACTCTCTTTGAATCTTTTTTATCATGCTAAGAGGAGCAGGAAAAAGTAAAAAATTTCAGAATTGCACCTTGCAATGCGGAGAAATTACTGTTTGTGCATTTACAATATTCATTGATTTTTGCCATTGAAAAACATCATGTTATTCATATACCAGAAATGATTGAACCTACTGACTGAATGAAAGGAGCTGGCATCTCACTCTCTTTGAATCTCTTTATCATGCTAAGAGGAGCAGGAAAAAGTAAAAAATTTCAGAATTGCACCTTGCAATGCGGAGAAATTACTGTTTGTGCATTTACAATATTCAATGATTTTTGCCATTGAAAAACGTCCAGAAATGATTGAAGCTACTGACTGAACGAAAGGAGCTGGCATCTCACTCTCTTTGAATCTTCTTTTTCATGCTAAGAGGAGCAGGAAAAAGCAAAAAATTTCAGAATTGCACCTTGCAATGCGGAGAAATTACTGTTTGTGCATTTACAATATTCATTGATTTTTGCCATTGAAAAACATCCAGAAATGATTGAAGCTAGTGACTGAATGAAAGGAGCTGGCATCTCACTCTCTTTGAATCTTCTTTATCATGCTAAGAGGAGCAGGAAAAAGCAAAAAAATTCAGAATTGCACCTTGCAATGCGGAGAAATTACTGTTTGTGCATTTACAATATTCATTGATTTTTGCCATTGAAAAACGTCCAGAAATGATTGAAGCTACTGACTGAATGAAAGGAGCTGGCATCTCACTCTCTTTGAATCTTCTTTATCATGCTAAGAGGAGCAGGAAAAAGTAAAAAATTTCAGAATTGCACCTTGCAATGCGGAGAAATTACTGTTTGTGCATTTACAATATTCATTGATTTTTGCCATTGAAAAACATCATGTTATTCATATACCAGAAATGATTGAAGCTAGTGACTGAATGAAAGGAGCTGGCATCTCACTCTCTTTGAATCTTCTTTATCATGCTAAGAGGAGCAGGAAAAAGCAAAAAAATTCAGAATTGCACCTTGCAATGCGGAGAAATTACTGTTTGTGCATTTACAATATTCATTGATTTTTGCCATTGAAAAACGTCCAGAAATGATTGAAGCTACTGACTGAATGAAAGGAGCTGGCATCTCACTCTCTTTGAATCTTCTTTATCATGCTAAGAGGAGCAGGAAAAAGTAAAAAATTTCAGAATTGCACCTTGCAATGCGGAGAAATTACTGTTTGTGCATTTACAATATTCATTGATTTTTGCCATTGAAAAACATCATGTTATTCATATACCAGAAATGATTGAACCTACTGACTGAATGAAAGGAGCTGGCATCTCACTCTCTTTGAATCTTCTTTATCATGCTAAGAGGAGCAGGAAAAAGCAAAAAATTTCAGAATTGCACCTTGCAATGCGGAGAAATTACTGTTTGTGCATTTACAATATTCATTTGATTTTTGCAATTGAAAAACGTCCAGAAATGATTGAAGCTACTGACTGAATGAAAGGAGCTGGCATCTCACTCTCTTTGAATCTTCTTTATCATGCTAAGAGGAGCAGGAAAAAGCAAAAAATTTCAGAATTGCTCCTTGCAATGCGGAGAAATTACTGTTTGTGCATTTACAATATTCATTGATTTTTGCCATTGAAAAACGTCCAGAAATGATTGAAGCTACTGACTGAATGAAAGGAGCTGTTATCTCACTCTCTTTGAATCTTGTTTATCATGCTAAGAGGAGCAGGAAAAAGCAAAAATTTTCAGAATTGCACCTTGCAATGCGGAGAAATTACTGTTTGTGCATTTACAATATTCATTGATTTTTGCCATTGAAAAACATCATGTTATTCATATACCAGAAATGATTGAAGCTACTGACTGAATGAAAGGAGCTGGCATCTCACTCTCTTTGAATCTCTTTATCATGCTAAGAGGAGCAGGAAAAAGTAAAAAATTTCAGAATTGCACCTTGCAATGCGGAGAAATTACTGTTTGTGCATTTACAATATTCAATGATTTTTGCCATTGAAAAACGTCCAGAAATGATTGAAGCTACTGACTGAACGAAAGGAGCTGGCATCTCACTCTCTTTGAATCTTCTTTTTCATGCTAAGAGGAGCAGGAAAAAGCAAAAAATTTCAGAATTGCACCTTGCAATGCGGAGAAATTACTGTTTGTGCATTTACAATATTCATTGATTTTTGCCATTGAAAAACATCCAGAAATGATTGAAGCTAGTGACTGAATGAAAGGAGCTGGCATCTCACTCTCTTTGAATCTTCTTTATCATGCTAAGAGGAGCAGGAAAAAGCAAAAAAATTCAGAATTGCACCTTGCAATGCGGAGAAATTACTGTTTGTGCATTTACAATATTCATTGATTTTTGCCATTGAAAAACGTCCAGAAATGATTGAAGCTACTGACTGAATGAAAGGAGCTGGCATCTCACTCTCTTTGAATCTTCTTTATCATGCTAAGAGGAGCAGGAAAAAGTAAAAAATTTCAGAATTGCACCTTGCAATGCGGAGAAATTACTGTTTGTGCATTTACAATATTCAATGATTTTTGCCATTGAAAAACGTCCAGAAATGATTGAAGCTACTGACTGAACGAAAGGAGCTGGCATCTCACTCTCTTTGAATCTTCTTTATCATGCTAAGAGGAGCAGGAAAAAGCAAAAAATTTCAGAATTGCACCTTGCAATGCGGAGAAATTACTGTTTGTGCATTTACAATATTCATTGATTTTTGCCATTGAAAAACATCATGTTATTCATATACCAGAAATGTTTGAAGCTACTGACTGAATGAAAGGAGCTGGTATCTCACTCTCTTTGAATCTTCTTCATAATGCTAAGAGGAGCAGGAAAAAGCAAAAAATTTCAGAATTGCACCTTGCAATGCGGAGAAATTACTGTTTGTGCATTTACAATATTCATTGATTTTTGCCATTGAAAAACGTCCAGAAATGATTGAAGCTACTGACTGAATGAAAGGAGCTGGCATCTCACTCTCTTTGAATCTTCTTTATCATGCTAAGCGGAGCAGGAAAAAGCAAAAAATTTCAGAATTGCACCTTGCAATGCGGAGAAATTACTGTTTGTGCATTTACAAAATTTATTGATTTTTGCCATTGAAAAACATCATGTTATTCATATACCAGAAATGATTGAAGCTACTGACTGAATGAAAGGATCTGGCATCTCACTCTCTTTGAATCTTCTTTATCATGCTAAGAGGAGCAGGAAAAAGCAAAAAATTTCAGAATTGCACCTTGCAATGCGGAGAAATTACTGTTTGTGCATTTACAATATTCATTGATTTTTGCCATTGAAAAACGTCCAGAAATGATTGAAGCTACTGACTGAATGAAAGGAGCTGTTATCTCACTCTCTTTGAATCTTGTTTATCATGCTAAGAGGAGCAGGAAAAAGCAAAAAATTTCAGAATTGCACCTTGCAATGCGGAGAAATTACTGTTTGTGCATTTACAATATTCATTGATTTTTGCCATTGAAAAACATCATGTTATTCATATACCAGAAATGATTGAAGCTACTGACTGAATGAAAGGAGCTGGCATCTCACTCTCTTTGAATCTCTTTATCATGCTAAGAGGAGCAGGAAAAAGTAAAAAATTTCAGAATTGCACCTTGCAATGCGGAGAAATTACTGTTTGTGCATTTACAATATTCAATGATTTTTGCCATTGAAAAACGTCCAGAAATGATTGAAGCTACTGACTGAACGAAAGGAGCTGGCATCTCACTCTCTTTGAATCTTCTTTTTCATGCTAAGAGGAGCAGGAAAAAGCAAAAAATTTCAGAATTGCACCTTGCAATGCGGAGAAATTACTGTTTGTGCATTTACAATATTCATTGATTTTTGCCATTGAAAAACATCCAGAAATGATTGAAGCTAGTGACTGAATGAAAGGAGCTGGCATCTCACTCTCTTTGAATCTTCTTTATCATGCTAAGAGGAGCAGGAAAAAGCAAAAAAATTCAGAATTGCACCTTGCAATGCGGAGAAATTACTGTTTGTGCATTTACAATATTCATTGATTTTTTCCATTGAAAAACGTCCAGAAATGATTGAAGCTACTGACTGAATGAAAGGAGCTGGCATCTCACTCTCTTTGAATCTTCTTTATCATGCTAAGAGGAGCAGGAAAAAGTAAAAAATTTCAGTATTGCACCTTGCAATGCGGAGAAATTACTGTTTGTGCATTTACAATATTCATTGATTTTTGCCATTGAAAAACATCATGTTATTCATATACCAGAAATGATTGAAGCTACTGACTGAATGAAAGGAGCTGGCATCTCACTCTCTTTGAATCTTCTTTATCATGCTAAGAGGAGCAGGAAAAAGCAAAAAATTTCAGAATTGCACCTTGCAATGCGGAGAAATTACTGTTTGTGCATTTACAATATTCATTGATTTTTGACATTGAAAAACTTCCAGAAATGATTGAAGCTACTGACTGAATGAAAGGAGCTGGCATCTCACTCTCTTTGAATCTTCTTTATCATGCTAAGAGGAGCAGGAAAAAGCAAAAAAATTCAGAATTGCACCTTGCAATGCGGAGAAATTACTGTTTGTGCATTTACAATATTCATTGATTTTTGCCATTGAAAAACATCATGTTATTCATATACCAGAAATGTTTGAAGCTACTGACTGAATGAAAGGAGCTGGCATCTCACTCTCTTTGAATCTTCTTTATCATGCTAAGAGGAGCAGGAAAAAGCAAAGAATTTCAGAATTGCACCTTGCAATGCGGATAAATTACTGTTTGTGCATTTACAATATTCATTGATTTTTGCCATTGAAAAACATCATGTTATTCATATACCAGAAATGATTGAAGCTACTGACTGAATGAAAGGAGCTGGCATCTCACTCTCTTTGAATCTTCTTTATCATGCTAAGAGGAGCAGGATAAAGCAAAAAATTTCAGAATTGCACCTTGCAATGCGGAGAAATTACTGTTTGTGCATTTACAATATTCATTGATTTTTGCCATTGAAAAACATCATGTTATTCATATACCAGAAATGATTGAAGCTACTGACTGAATGAAAGTAGCTGGCATCTCACTCTCTTTGAATCTTCTTTATCATGCTAAGAGGAGCAGGAAAAAGCAAAAAATTTCAGAATTGCACCTTGCAATGCGGAGAAATTACTGTTTGTGCATTTACAATATTCATTGATTTTTGCAATTGAAAAACGTCCAGAAATGATTGAAGCTACTGACTGAATGAAAGGAGCTGGCATCTCACTCTCTTTGAATCTTCTTTATCATGCTAAGAGGAGCAGGAAAAAGCAAAAAATTTCAGAATTGCACCTTGCAATGCGGAGAAATTACTGTTTGTGCATTTACAATATTCATTGATTTTTGCCATTGAAAAACATCATGTTATTCATATACCAGAAATGTTTGAAGCTACTGACTGAATGAAAGAAGCTGGCATCTCACTCTCTTTGAATCTTCTTTATCATGCTAAGAGGAGCAGGAAAAAGCAAAAAATTTCAGAATTGCACCTTGCAATGCGGAGAAATTACTGTTTGTGCATTTACAATATTCATTGATTTTTGCCATTGAAAAACGTCCAGAAATGATTGAAGCTACTGACTGAATGAAAGGAGCTGTTATCTCACTCTCTTTGAATCTTGTTTATCATGCTAAGAGGAGCAGGAAAAAGCAAAAAATTTCAGAATTGCACCTTGCAATGCGGAGAAATTACTGTTTGTGCATTTACAATATTCATTGATTTTTGCCATTGAAAAACATCATGTTATTCATATACCAGAAAAGATTGAAGCTACTGACTGAATGAAAGGAGCTGGCATCTCACTCTCTTTGAATCTTCTTTATCATGCTAAGAGGAGCAGGAAAAAGTAAAACATTTCAGAATTGCACCTTGCAATGCGGAGAAATTACTGTTTGTGCATTTACAATATTCAATGATTTTTGCCATTGAAAAACGTCCAGAAATGATTGAAGCTACTGACTGAACGAAAGGAGCTGGCATCTCACTCTCTTTGAATCTTCTTTATCATGCTATGAGGAGCAGGAAAAAGCAAAAAATTTCAGAATTGCACCTTGCAATGCGGAGAAATTACTGTTTGTGCATTTACAATATTCATTGATTTTTGCCATTGAAAAACATCATGTTATTCATATACCAGAAATGTTTGAAGCTACTGACTGAATGAAAGGAGCTGGCATCTCACTCTCTTTGAATCTTCTTTATCATGCTAAGAGGAGCAGGAAAAAGCAAAAAATTTCAGAATTGCACCTTGCAATGCGGAGAAATTACTGTTTGTGCATTTACAATATTCATTGATTTTTGCCATTGAAAAACGTCCAGAAATGATTGAAGCTACTGACTGAATGAAAGGAGCTGGCATCTCACTCTCTTTGAATTTTCTTTATCATGCTAAGAGGAGCAGGAAAAAGCAAAAAATTTCAGAATTGCACCTTGCAATGCGGAGAAATTACTGTTTGTGCATTTACAATATTCATTGATTTTTGCCATTGAAAAACATCATGTTATTCATATACCAGAAATGTTTGAAGCTACTGACTGAATGAAAGGAGCTGGCATCTCACTCTCTTTGAATCTTCTTTATCATGCTAAGAGGAGCAGGAAAAAGCAAAACATTTCAGAATTGCACCTTGCAATGCGGAGAAATTACTGTTTGTGCATTTACAATATTCATTGATTTTTGCTATTGAAAAACATCATGTTATTCATATACCAGAAATGTTTGAAGCTACTGACTGAATGAAAGGAGCTGGCATCTCACTCTCTTTGAATCTTCTTTATCATGCTAAGAGGAGCAGGAAAAAGCAAAAAATTTCAGAATTGCACCTTGCAATGCGGAGAAATTACTGTTTGTGCATTTACAATATTCATTGATTTTTACCATTGAAAAACGTCCAGAAATGATTGAAGCTACTGACTGAACGAAAGGAGCTGGCATCTCACTCTCTTTGAATCTTCTTTATCATGCTAAGAGGAGCAGGACAAAGCAAAAAATTTCAGAATTGCACCTTGCAATGCGGAGAAATTACTGTTTGTGCATTTACAATATTCATAGATTTTTGCCATTGAAAAACATCATGTTATTCATATACCAGAAATGTTTGAAGCTACTGACTGAATGAAAGGAGCTGGCATCTCACTCTCTTTGAATCTTCTTTATCATGCTAAGAGGAGCAGGAAAAAGCAAAAAATTTCAGAATTGCACCTTGCAATGCGGAGAAATTACTGTTTGTGCATTTACAATATTCATTGATTTTTGCCATTGAAAAACGTCCAGAAATGATTGAAGCTACTGACTGAATGAAAGGAGCTGGCATCTCACTCTCTTTGAATCTTCTTTATCATGCTAAGAGGAGCAGGAAAAAGCAAAAAATTTCAGAATTGCACCTTGCAATGCGGAGAAATTACTGTTTGTGCATTTACAAAATTCATTGATTTTTGCCATTGAAAAACATCATGTTATTCATATACCAGAAATGATTGAAGCTACTGACTGAATGAAAGGAGCTGGCATCTCACTCTCTTTGAATCTTCTTTATCATGCTAAGAGGAGCAGGAAAAAGCAAAAAATTTCAGAATTGCACCTTGCAATGCGGAGAAATTACTGTTTGTGCATTTACAATATTCATTGATTTTTGCCATTGAAAAACTTCCAGAAATGATTGAAGCTACTGACTGAATGAAAGGAGCTGGCATCTCACTCTCTTTGAATCTTCTTTATCATGCTAAGAGAAGCAGGAGAAAGCAAAAAATTTCAGAATTGCACCTTGCAATGCGGAGAAATTACTGTTTGTGCATTTACAATATTCATTGATTTTTGCCATTGAAAAACATGTTATTCATATACCAGAAATGTTTGAAGCTACTGACTGAATGAAAGGAGCTGGCATCTCACTCTCTTTGAATCTTCTTTATCATGCTAAGAGGAGCAGGAAAAAGCAAAAAATTTCAGAATTGCACCTTGCAATGCGGAGAAATTACTGTTTGTGCATTTACAATATTCATTGATTTTTGCAATTGAAAAACGTCCAGAAATGATTGAAGCTACTGACTGAATGAAAGGAGCTGGCATCTCACTCTCTTTGAATCTTCTTTATCATGCTAAGAGGAGCAGGAGAAAGCAAAAAATTTCAGAATTGCACCTTGCAATGCGGAGAAATTACTGTTTGTGCATTTACAATATTCATTTATTTTTGCCATTGAAAAACATCATGTTATTCATATACCAGAAATGTTTGAAGCTACTGACTGAATGAAAGGAGCTGGCATCTCACTCTCTTTGAATCTTCTTTATCATGCTAAGAGGAGCAGGAAAAAGCAAAAAATTTCAGAATTGCACCTTGCAATGCGGAGAAATTACTGTTTGTGCATTTACAATATTCATTGATTTTTCCCATTGAAAAATGTCCAGAAATGATTGAAGCTACTGACTGAATGAAAGGAGCTGTTATCTCACTCTCTTTGAATCTTGTTTATCATGCTAAGAGGAGCAGGAAAAAGCAAAAAATTTCAGAATTGACCTTGCAATGCGGAGAAATTACTGTTTGTGCATTTACAATATTCATTGATTTTTGCCATTGAAAAACATCATGTTATTCATATACCAGAAATGATTGAAGCTACTGACTGAATGAAAGGAGCTGGCATCTCACTCTCTTTGAATCTTCTTTATCATGCTAAGAGGAGCAGGAAAAAGTAAAAAATTTCAGAATTGCACCTTGCAATGCGGAGAAATTACTGTTTGTGCATTTACAATATTCAATGATTTTTGCCATTGAAAAACGTCCAGAAATGATTGAAGCTACTGACTGAACGAAAGGAGCTGGCATCTCACTCTCTTTGAATCTTCTTTATCATGCTAAGAGGAGCAGGAAAAAGCAAAAAATTTTCAGAATTGCACCTTGCAATGCGGAGAAATTACTGTTTGTGCATTTACAAGATTCATTGATTTTTGCCATTGAAAAACATCATGTTATTCATATACCAGAAATGTTTGAAGCTACTGACTGAATGAAAGGAGCTGGCATCTCACTCTCTTTGAATCTTCTTTATCATGCTAAGAGGAGCAGGAAAAAGCAAAAAATTTCAGAATTGCACCTTGCAATGCGGAGAAATTACTGTTTGTGCATTTACAATATTCATTGATTTTTGCCATTGAAAAACGTCCAGAAATGATTGAAGCTACTGACTGAATGAAAGGAGCTGGCATCTCACTCTCTTTGAATCTTCTTTATCATGCTAAGAGGAGCAGGAAAAAGCAAAAAATTTCAGAATTGCACCTTGCAATGCGGAGAAATTACTGTTTGTGCATTTACAATATTCATTGATTTTTGCCATTGAAAAACGTCCAGAAATGATTGAAGCTACTGACTGAATGAAAGGAGCTGGCATCTCACTCTCTTTGAATCTTCTTTATCATTCTAAGAGGAGCAGGAAAAAGCAAAAAATTTCAGAATTGCACCTTGCAATGCGGAGAAATTACTGTTTGTGCATTTACAATATTCATTGATTTTTGCCATTGAAAAAAATCATGTTATTCATATACCAGAAATGTTTGAAGCTACTGACTGAATGAAAGGAGCTGGCATCTCACTCTCTTTGAATCTTCTTTATCATGCTAAGAGGAGCAGGAAAAAGCAAAAAATTTCAGAATTGCACCTTGCAATGCGGAGAAATTACTGTTTGTGCATTTACAATATTCATTGATTTTTGCCATTGAAAAACATCATGTTATTCATATACCAGAAATGTTTGAAGCTACTGACTGAATGAAAGGAGCTGGCATCTCACTCTCTTTGAATCTTCTTTATCATGCTAAGAGGAGCAGGAAAAAGCAAAAAATTTCAGAATTGCACCTTGCAATGCGGAGAAATTACTGTTTGTGCATTTACAATATTCATTGATTTTTACCATTGAAAAACGTCCAGAATGGTTGAAGCTACTGACTGAACGAAAGGAGCTGGCATCTCACTCTCTTTGAATCTTCTTTATCATGCTAAGAGGAGCAGGAAAAAGCAAAAAAATTTCAGAATTGCACCTTGCAATGCGGAGAAATTACTGTTTGTGCATTTACAAGATTCATTGATTTTTGCCATTGAAAAACATCATGTTATTCATATACCAGAAATGTTTGAAGCTACTGACTGAATGAAAGGAGCTGGCATCTCACTCTCTTTGAATCTTCTTTATCATGCTAAGAGGAGCAGGAAAAAGCAAAAAATTTCAGAATTGCACCTTGCAATGCGGAGAAATTACTGTTTGTGCATTTACAATATTCATTGATTTTTGCCATTGAAAAACGTCCAGAAATGATTGAAGCTACTGACTGAATGAAAGGAGCTGGCATCTCACTCTCTTTGAATTTTCTTTATCATGCTAAGAGGAGCAGGAAAAAGCAAAAAATTTCAGAATTGCACCTTGCAATGCGGAGAAATTACTGTTTGTGCATTTACAATATTCATTGATTTTTGCCATTGAAAAACATCATGTTATTCATATACCAGAAATGTTTGAAGCTACTGACTGAATGAAAGGAGCTGGCATCTCACTCTCTTTGAATCTTCTTTATCATGCTAAGAGGAGCAGGAAAAAGCAAAACATTTCAGAATTGCACCTTGCAATGCGGAGAAATTACTGTTTGTGCATTTACAATATTCATTGATTTTTGCCATTGAAAAACATCATGTTATTCATATACCAGAAATGTTTGAAGCTACTGACTGAATGAAAGGAGCTGGCATCTCACTCTCTTTGAATCTTCTTTATCATGCTAAGAGGAGCAGGAAAAAGCAAAAAATTTCAGAATTGCACCTTGCAATGCGGAGAAATTACTGTTTGTGCATTTACAATATTCATTGATTTTTACCATTGAAAAACGTCCAGAAATGATTGAAGCTACTGACTGAACGAAAGGAGCTGGCATCTCACTCTCTTTGAATCTTCTTTATCATGCTAAGAGGAGCAGGACAAAGCAAAAAATTTCAGAATTGCACCTTGCAATGCGGAGAAATTACTGTTTGTGCATTTACAATATTCATAGATTTTTGCCATTGAAAAACATCATGTTATTCATATACCAGAAATGTTTGAAGCTACTGACTGAATGAAAGGAGCTGGCATCTCACTCTCTTTGAATCTTCTTTATCATGCTAAGAGGAGCAGGAAAAAGCAAAAAATTTCAGAATTGCACCTTGCAATGCGGAGAAATTACTGTTTGTGCATTTACAATATTCATTGATTTTTGCCATTGAAAAACGTCCAGAAATGATTGAAGCTACTGACTGAATGAAAGGAGCTGGCATCTCACTCTCTTTGAATCTTCTTTATCATGCTAAGAGGAGCAGGAAAAAGCAAAAAATTTCAGAATTGCACCTTGCAATGCGGAGAAATTACTGTTTGTGCATTTACAAAATTCATTGATTTTTGCCATTGAAAAACATCATGTTATTCATATACCAGAAATGATTGAAGCTACTGACTGAATGAAAGGAGCTGGCATCTCACTCTCTTTGAATCTTCTTTATCATGCTAAGAGGAGCAGGAAAAAGCAAAAAATTTCAGAATTGCACCTTGCAATGCGGAGAAATTACTGTTTGTGCATTTACAATATTCATTGATTTTTGCCATTGAAAAACTTCCAGAAATGATTGAAGCTACTGACTGAATGAAAGGAGCTGGCATCTCACTCTCTTTGAATCTTCTTTATCATGCTAAGAGAAGCAGGAGAAAGCAAAAAATTTCAGAATTGCACCTTGCAATGCGGAGAAATTACTGTTTGTGCATTTACAATATTCATTGATTTTTGCCATTGAAAAACATGTTATTCATATACCAGAAATGTTTGAAGCTACTGACTGAATGAAAGGAGCTGGCATCTCACTCTCTTTGAATCTTCTTTATCATGCTAAGAGGAGCAGGAAAAAGCAAAAAATTTCAGAATTGCACCTTGCAATGCGGAGAAATTACTGTTTGTGCATTTACAATATTCATTGATTTTTGCAATTGAAAAACGTCCAGAAATGATTGAAGCTACTGACTGAATGAAAGGAGCTGGCATCTCACTCTCTTTGAATCTTCTTTATCATGCTAAGAGGAGCAGGAGAAAGCAAAAAATTTCAGAATTGCACCTTGCAATGCGGAGAAATTACTGTTTGTGCATTTACAATATTCATTTATTTTTGCCATTGAAAAACATCATGTTATTCATATACCAGAAATGTTTGAAGCTACTGACTGAATGAAAGGAGCTGGCATCTCACTCTCTTTGAATCTTCTTTATCATGCTAAGAGGAGCAGGAAAAAGCAAAAAATTTCAGAATTGCACCTTGCAATGCGGAGAAATTACTGTTTGTGCATTTACAATATTCATTGATTTTTCCCATTGAAAAATGTCCAGAAATGATTGAAGCTACTGACTGAATGAAAGGAGCTGTTATCTCACTCTCTTTGAATCTTGTTTATCATGCTAAGAGGAGCAGGAAAAAGCAAAAAATTTCAGAATTGACCTTGCAATGCGGAGAAATTACTGTTTGTGCATTTACAATATTCATTGATTTTTGCCATTGAAAAACATCATGTTATTCATATACCAGAAATGATTGAAGCTACTGACTGAATGAAAGGAGCTGGCATCTCACTCTCTTTGAATCTTCTTTATCATGCTAAGAGGAGCAGG
Organism: Phyllobates terribilis; assembly: GCF_046119375.1. Lineage (NCBI taxonomy): Eukaryota > Metazoa > Chordata > Amphibia > Anura > Dendrobatidae > Phyllobates > Phyllobates terribilis. Next base: position 79,206 of record NW_027363544.1, read on the forward strand.
AAAAAGTAAAAAATTTCAGAATTGCACCTTGCAATGCGGAGAAATTACTGTTTGTGCATTTACAATATTCAATGATTTTTGCCATTGAAAAACGTCCAGAAATGATTGAAGCTACTGACTGAACGAAAGGAGCTGGCATCTCACTCTCTTTGAATCTTCTTTATCATGCTAAGAGGAGCAGGAAAAAGCAAAAAATTTTCAGAATTGCACCTTGCAATGCGGAGAAATTACTGTTTGTGCATTTACAAGATTCATTGATTTTTGCCATTGAAAAACATCATGTTATTCATATACCAGAAATGTTTGAAGCTACTGACTGAATGAAAGGAGCTGGCATCTCACTCTCTTTGAATCTTCTTTATCATGCTAAGAGGAGCAGGAAAAAGCAAAAAATTTCAGAATTGCACCTTGCAATGCGGAGAAATTACTGTTTGTGCATTTACAATATTCATTGATTTTTGCCATTGAAAAACGTCCAGAAATGATTGAAGCTACTGACTGAATGAAAGGAGCTGGCATCTCACTCTCTTTGAATCTTCTTTATCATGCTAAGAGGAGCAGGAAAAAGCAAAAAATTTCAGAATTGCACCTTGCAATGCGGAGAAATTACTGTTTGTGCATTTACAATATTCATTGATTTTTGCCATTGAAAAAAATCATGTTATTCATATACCAGAAATGTTTGAAGCTACTGACTGAATGAAAGGAGCTGGCATCTCACTCTCTTTGAATCTTCTTTATCATGCTAAGAGGAGCAGGAAAAAGCAAAAAATTTCAGAATTGCACCTTGCAATGCGGAGAAATTACTGTTTGTGCATTTACAATATTCATTGATTTTTGCCATTGAAAAACATCATGTTATTCATATACCAGAAATGTTTGAAGCTACTGACTGAATGAAAGGAGCTGGCATCTCACTCTCTTTGAATCTTCTTTATCATGCTAAGAGGAGCAGGAAAAAGCAAAAAATTTCAGAATTGCACCTTGCAATGCGGAGAAATTACTGTTTGTGCATTTACAATATTCATTGATTTTTACCATTGAAAAACGTCCAGAATGGTTGAAGCTACTGACTGAACGAAAGGAGCTGGCATCTCACTCTCTTTGAATCTTCTTTATCATGCTAAGAGGAGCAGGAAAAAGCAAAAAAATTTCAGAATTGCACCTTGCAATGCGGAGAAATTACTGTTTGTGCATTTACAATATTCATTGATTTTTGCCATTGAAAAACATCATGTTATTCATATACCAGAAATGTTTGAAGCTACTGACTGAATGAAAGGAGCTGGCATCTCACTCTCTTTGAATCTTCTTTATCATGCTAAGAGGAGCAGGAAAAAGCAAAAAATTTCAGAATTGCACCTTGCAATGCGGAGAAATTACTGTTTGTGCATTTACAATATTCATTGATTTTTGCCATTGAAAAACGTCCAGAAATGATTGAAGCTACTGACTGAATGAAAGGAGCTGGCATCTCACTCTCTTTGAATCTTCTTTATCATGCTAAGAGGAGCAGGAAAAAGCAAAAAATTTCAGAATTGCACCTTGCAATGCGGAGAAATTACTGTTTGTGCATTTACAAAATTCATTGATTTTTGCCATTGAAAAACATCATGTTATTCATATACCAGAAATGATTGAAGCTACTGACTGAATGAAAGGAGCTGGCATCTCACTCTCTTTGAATCTTCTTTATCATGCTAAGAGGAGCAGGAAAAAGCGAAAAATTTCAGAATTGCACCTTGCAATGCGGAGAAATTACTGTTTGTGCATTTACAATATTCATTGATTTTTGCCATTGAAAAACTTCCAGAAATGATTGAAGCTACTGACTGAATGAAAGGAGCTGGCATCTCACTCTCTTTGAATCTTCTTTATCATGCTAAGAGGAGCAGGAAAAAGCAAAAAATTTCAGAATTGCACCTTGCAATGCGGAGAAATTACTGTTTGTGCATTTACAATATTCATTGATATTTGCCATTGAAAAACATCTTGTTATTCATATACCAGAAATGTTTGAAGCTACTGACTGAATGAAAGGAGCTGGCATCTCACTCTCTTTGAATCTTCTTTATCATGCTAAGAGGAGCAGGAAAAAGCAAAAAATTTCAGAATTGCACCTTGCAATGCGGATAAATTACTGTTTGTGCATTTACAATATTCATTGATTTTTGCCATTGAAAAACATCATGTTATTCATATACCAGAAATGATTGAAGCTACTGGCTGAATGAAAGGAGCTGGCATCTCACTCTCTTTGAATCTTCTTTATCATGCTAAGAGGAGCAGACAAAAGCAAAAAATTTCAGAATTGCACCTTGCAATGCGGAGAAATTACTGTTTGTGCATTTACAATATTCATTAATTTTTGCCATTGAAAAACATCATGTTATTCATATACCAGAAATGATTGAAGCTACTGACTGAATGAAAGTAGCTGGCATCTCACTCTCTTTGAATCTTCTTTATGATGCTAAGAGGAGCAGGAAAAAGCAAAAAATTTCAGAATTGCACCTTGCAATGCGGAGAAATTACTGTTTGTGCATTTACAATATTCATTGATTTTTGCAATTGAAAAACGTCCAGAAATGATTGAAGCTACTGACTGAATGAAAGGAGCTGGCATCTCACTCTCTTTGAATCTTCTTTATCATGCTAAGAGGAGCAGGAGAAAGCAAAAAATTTCAGAATTGCACCTTGCAATGCGGAGAAATTACTGTTTGTGCATTTACAATATTCATTGATTTTTGCCATTGAAAAACATCATGTTATTCATATACCAGAAATGTTTGAAGCTACTGACTGAATGAAAGGAGCTGGCATCTCACTCTCTTTGAATCTTCTTTATCATGCTAAGAGGAGCAGGAAAAAGCAAAAAATTTCAGAATTGCACCTTGCAATGCGGAGAAATTACTGTTTGTGCATTTACAATATTCATTGATTTTTCCCATTGAAAAATGTCCAGAAATGATTGAAGCTACTGACTGAATGAAAGGAGCTGTTATCTCACTCTCTTTGAATCTTGTTTATCATGCTAAGAGGAGCAGGAAAAAGCAAAAAATTTCAGAATTGACCTTGCAATGCGGAGAAATTACTGTTTGTGCATTTACAATATTCATTGATTTTTGCCATTGAAAAACATCATGTTATTCATATACCAGAAATGATTGAAGCTACTGACTGAATGAAAGGAGCTGGCATCTCACTCTCTTTGAATCTTCTTTATCATGCTAAGAGGAGCAGGAAAAAGTAAAAAATTTCAGAATTGCACCTTGCAATGCGGAGAAATTACTGTTTCTGCATTTACAATATTCAATGATTTTTGCCATTGAAAAACGTCCAGAAATGATTGAAGCTACTGACTGAACGAAAGGAGCTGGCATCTCACTCTCTTTGAATCTTCTTTATCATGCTAAGAGGAGCAGGAAAAAGCAAAAAATTTCAGAATTGCACCTTGCAATGCGGAGAAATTACTGTTTGTGCATTTACAATATTCATTGATTTTTGCCATTGAAAAACATCATGTTATTCATATACCAGAAATGTTTGAAGCTACTGAGTGAATGAAAGTAGCTGGCATCTCACTCTCTTTGAATCTTCTTTATCATGCTAAGAGGAGCAGGAAAAAGCAAAAAATTTCAGAATTGCACCTTGCAATGCGGAGAAATTACTGTTTGTGCATTTACAATATTCATTGATTTTTGCCATTGAAAAACGTCCAGAAATGATTGAAGCTACTGACTGAATGAAAGGAGCTGGCATCTCACTCTCTTTGAATCTTCTTTATCATGCTAAGAGGAGCAGGAAAAAGCAAAAAATTTCAGAATTGCACCTTGCAATGCGGAGAAATTACTGTTTGTGCATTTACAATATTCATTGATTTTTGCCATTGAAAAACATCATGTTATTCATATACCAGAAATGTTTGAAGCTACTGACTGAATGAAAGGAGCTGGCATCTCACTCTCTTTGAATCTTCTTTATCATGCTAAGAGGAGCAGGAAAAAGCAAAAAATTTCAGAATTGCACCTTGCAATGCGGAGAAATTACTGTTTGTGCATTTACAATATTCATTGATTTTTGCCATTGAAAAACGTCCAGAAATGATTGAAGCTACTGACTGAATGAAAGGAGCTGGCATCTCACTCTCTTTGAATCTTCTTTATCATGCTAAGAGGAGCAGGAAAAAGCAAAAAATTTCAGAATTGCACCTTGCAATGCGGAGAAATTACTGTTTGTGCATTTACAATATTCATTGATTTTTGCCATTGAAAAACATCATGTTATTCATATACCAGAAATGTTTGAAGCTACTGACTGAATGAAAGGAGCTGGCATCTCACTCTCTTTGAATCTTCTTTATCATGCTAAGAGGAGCAGGAAAAAGCAAAAAATTTCAGAATTGCACCTTGCAATGCAGAGAAATTACTGTTTGTGCATTTACAATATTCATTGATTTTTGCCATTGAAAAACGTCCAGAAATGATTGAAGCTACTGACTGAATGAAAGGAGCTGTTATCTCACTCTCTTTGAATCTTGTTTATCATGCTAAGAGGAGCAGGAAAAAGCAAAAAATTTCAGAATTGCACCTTGCAATGCGGAGAAATTACTGTTTGTGCATTTACAATATTCATTGATTTTTGCCATTGAAAAACATCATGTTATTCATATACCAGAAATGATTGAAGCTACTGACTGAATGAAAGGAGCTGGCATCTCACTCTCTTTGAATCTTCTTTATCATGCTAAGAGGAGCAGGAAAAAGTAAAACATTTCAGAATTGCACCTTGCAATGCGGAGAAATTACTGTTTGTGCATTTACAATATTCAATGATTTTTGCCATTGAAAAACGTCCAGAAATGATTGAAGCTACTGACTGAACGAAAGGAGCTGGCATCTCACTCTCTTTGAATCTTCTTTATCATGCTAAGAGGAGCAGGAAAAAGCAAAAAATTTCAGAATTGCACCTTGCAATGCGGAGAAATTACTGTTTGTGCATTTACAATATTCATTGATTTTTGCCATTGAAAAACATCATGTTATTCATATACCAGAAATGTTTGAAGCTACTGACTGAATGAAAGGAGCTGGCATCTCACTCTCTTTGAATCTTCTTTATCATGCTAAGAGGAGCAGGAAAAAGCAAAAAATTTCAGAATTGCACCTTGCAATGCGGAGAAATTACTGTTTGTGCATTTACAATATTCATTGATTTTTGCCATTGAAAAACATCATGTTATTCATATACCAGAAATGTTTGAAGCTACTGACTGAATGAAAGGAGCTGGCATCTCACTCTCTTTGAATCTTCTTTATCATGCTAAGAGGAGCAGGAAAAAGCAAAAAATTTCAGAATTGCACCTTGCAATGCGGAGAAATTACTGTTTGTGCATTTACAATATTCATTGATTTTTACCATTGAAAAACGTCCAGAAATGATTGAAGCTACTGACTGAACGAAAGGAGCTGGCATCTCACTCTCTTTGAATCTTCTTTATCATGCTAAGAGGAGCAGGAAAAAGCAAAAAATTTCAGAATTGCACCTTGCAATGCGGAGAAATTACTGTTTGTGCATTTACAATATTCATTGATTTTTGCCATTGAAAAACATCATGTTATTCATATACCAGAAATGTTTGAAGCTACTGACTGAATGAAAGGAGCTGGCATCTCACTCTCTTTGAATCTTCTTTATCATGCTAAGAGGAGCAGGAAAAAGCAAAAAATTTCAGAATTGCACCTTGCAATGCGGAGAAATTACTGTTTGTGCATTTACAATATTCATTGATTTTTGCCATTGAAAAACGTCCAGAAATGATTGAAGCTACTGACTGAATGAAAGGAGCTGGCATCTCACTCTCTTTGAATCTTCTTTATCATGATAAGAGGAGCAGGAAAAAGCAAAAAATTTCAGAATTGCACCTTGCAATGCGGAGAAATTACTGTTTGTGCATTTACAAAATTCATTGATTTTTGCCATTGAAAAACATCATGTTATTCATGTACCAGAAATGATTGAAGCTACTGACTGAATGAAAGGAGCTGGCATCTCACTCTCTTTGAATCTTCTTTATCATGCTAAGAGGAGCAGGAAAAAGCAAAAAATTTCAGAATTGCACCTTGCAATGCGGAGAAATTACTGTTTGTGCATTTACAATATTCATTGATTTTTGCCATTGAAAAACATCATGTTATTCATATACCAGAAATGTTTGAAGCTACTGACTGAATGAAAGGAGCTGGCATCTCACTCTCTTTGAATCTTCTTTATCATGCTAAGAGGAGCAGGAAAAAGCAAAAAATTTCAGAATTGCACCTTGCAATGCGGAGAAATTACTGTTTGTGCATTTACAATATTCATTGATTTTTGCCATTGAAAAACATCATGTTATTCATATACCAGAAATGTTTGAAGCTACTGACTGAATGAAAGGAGCTGGCATCTCACTCTCTTTGAATCTTCTTTATCATGCTAAGAGGAGCAGGAAAAAGCAAAAAATTTCAGAATTGCACCTTGCAATGCGGAGAAATTACTGTTTGTGCATTTACAATATTCATTGATTTTTCCCATTGAAAAACTTCCAGAAATGATTGAAGCTACTGACTGAATGAAAGGAGCTGGCATCTCACTCTCTTTGAATCTTCTTTATCATGCTAAGAGGAGCAGGAGAAAGCAAAAAATTTCAGAATTGCACCTTGCAATGCGGAGAAATTACTGTTTGTGCATTTACAATATTCATTGATTTTTGCCATTGAAAAACATCATGTTATTCATATACCAGAAATGTTTGAAGCTACTGACTGAATGAAAGGAGCTGGCATCTCACTCTCTTTGAATCTTCTTTATCATGCTAAGAGGAGCAGGAAAAAGCAAAAAATTTCAGAATTGCACCTTGCAATGCGGAGAAATTACTGTTTGTGCATTTACAATATTCATTGATTTTTCCCATTGAAAAACGTCCAGAAATGATTGAAGCTACTGACTGAATGAAAGGAGCTGGCATCTCACTCTCTTTGAATCTTCTTTATCATGCTAAGAGGAGCAGGAGAAAGCAAAAAATTTCAGAATTGCACCTTGCAATGCGGAGAAATTACTGTTTGTGCATTTACAATATTCATTGATTTTTGCCATTGAAAAACATCATGTTATTCATATACCAGAAATGTTTGAAGCTACTGACTGAATGAAAGGAGCTGGCATCTCACTCTCTTTGAATCTTCTTTATCATGCTAAGAGGAGCAGGAAAAAGCAAAAAATTTCAGAATTGCACCTTGCAATGCGGAGAAATTACTGTTTGTGCGTTTACAATATTCATTGATTTTTCCCATTGAAAAATGTCCAGAAATGATTGAAGCTACTGACTGAATGAAAGGAGCTGTTATCTCACTCTCTTTGAATCTTGTTTATCATGCTAAGAGGAGCAGGAAAAAGCAAAAAATTTCAGAATTGACCTTGCAATGCGGAGAAATTACTGTTTGTGCATTTACAATATTCATTGATTTTTGCCATTGAAAAACATCATGTTATTCATATACCAGAAATGATTGAAGCTACTGACTGAATGAAAGGAGCTGGCATCTCACTCTCTTTGAATCTTCTTTATCATGCTAAGAGGAGCAGGAAAAAGTAAAAAATTTCAGAATTGCACCTTGCAATGCGGAGAAATTACTGTTTGTGCATTTACAATAATCAATGATTTTTGCCATTGAAAAACGTCCAGAAATGATTGAAGCTACTGACTGAACGAAAGGAGCTGGCATCTCACTCTCTTTGAATCTTCTTTATCATGCTAAGAGGAGCAGGAAAAAGCAAAAAAATTTCAGAATTGCACCTTGCAATGCGGAGAAATTACTGTTTGTGCATTTACAATATTCATTGATTTTTGCCATTGAAAAACATCATGTTATTCATATACCAGAAATGTTTGAAGCTACTGACTGAATGAAAGGAGCTGGCATCTCACTCTCTTTGAATCTTCTTTATCATGCTAAGAGGAGCAGGAAAAAGCAAAAAATTTCAGAATTGCACCTTGCAATGCGGAGAAATTACTGTTTGTGCATTTACAATATTCATTGATTTTTGCCATTGAAAAACGTCCAGAAATGATTGAAGCTACTGACTGAATGAAAGGAGCTGGCATCTCACTCTCTTTGAATCTTCTTTATCATGCTAAGAGGAGCAGGAAAAAGCAAAAAATTTCAGAATTGCACCTTGCAATGCGGAGAAATTACTGTTTGTGCATTTACAATATTCATTGATTTTTGCCATTGAAAAACGTCCAGAAATGATTGAAGCTACTGACTGAATGAAAGGAGCTGGCATCTCACTCTCTTTGAATCTTCTTTATCATGCTAAGAGGAGCAGGAAAAAGCAAAAAATTTCAGAATTGCACCTTGCAATGCGGAGAAATTACTGTTTGTGCATTTACAATATTCATTGATTTTTGCCATTGAAAAACGTCCAGAAATGATTGAAGCTACTGACTGAATGAAAGGAGCTGGCATCTCACTCTCTTTGAATCTTCTTTATCATGCTAAGAGGAGCAGGAAAAAGCAAAAAATTTCAGAATTGCACCTTGCAATGCGGAGAAATTACTGTTTGTGCATTTACAATATTCATTGATTTTTGCCATTGAAAAAAATCATGTTATTCATATACCAGAAATGTTTGAAGCTACTGACTGAATGAAAGGAGCTGGCATCTCACTCTCTTTGAATCTTCTTTATCATGCTAAGAGGAGCAGGAAAAAGCAAAAAATTTCAGAATTGCACCTTGCAATGCGGAGAAATTACTGTTTGTGCATTTACAATATTCATTGATTTTTGCCATTGAAAAACATCATGATATTCATATACCAGAAATGTTTGAAGCTACTGACTGAATGAAAGGAGCTGGCATCTCACTCTCTTTGAATCTTCTTTATCATGCTAAGAGGAGCAGGAAAAAGCAAAAAATTTCAGAATTGCACCTTGCAATGCGGAGAAATTACTGTTTGTGCATTTACAATATTCATTGATTTTTACCATTGAAAAACGTCCAGAAATGATTGAAGCTACTGACTGAACGAAAGGAGCTGGCATCTCACTCTCTTTGAATCTTCTTTATCATGCTAAGAGGAGCAGGAAAAAGCAAAAAATTTCAGAATTGCACCTTGCAATGCGGAGAAATTACTGTTTGTGCATTTACAATATTCATTGATTTTTGCCATTGAAAAACATCATGTTATTCATATACCAGAAATGTTTGAAGCTACTGACTGAATGAAAGGAGCTGGCATCTCACTCTCTTTGAATCTTCTTTATCATGCTAAGAGGAGCAGGAAAAAGCAAAAAATTTCAGAATTGCACCTTGCAATGCAGAGAAATTACTGTTTGTGCATTTACAATATTCATTGATTTTTGCCATTGAAAAACGTCCAGAAATGATTGAAGCTACTGACTGAATGAAAGGAGCTGGCATCTCACTCTCTTTGAATCTTCTTTATCATGCTAAGAGGAGCAGGGAAAAGCAAAAAATTTCAGAATTGCACCTTGCAATGCGGAGAAATTACTGTTTGTGCATTTACAAAATTCATTGATTTTTGCCATTGAAAAACATCATGTTATTCATATACCAGAAATGATTGAAGCTACTGACTGAATGAAAGGAGCTGGCATCTCACTCTCTTTGAATCTTCTTTATCATGCTAAGAGGAGCAGGAAAAAGCAAAAAATTTCAGAATTGCACCTTGCAATGCGGAGAAATTACTGTTTGTGCATTTACAATATTCATTGATTTTTGCCATTGAAAAACATCATGTTATTCATATACCAGAAATGTTTGAAGCTACTGACTGAATGAAAGGAGCTGGCATCTCACTCTCTTTGAATCTTCTTTATCATGCTAAGAGGAGCAGGAAAAAGCAAAAAATTTCAGAATTGCACCTTGCAATGCGGAGAAATTACTGTTTGTGCATTTACAATATTCATTGATTTTTGCCATTGAAAAACATCATGTTATTCATATACCAGAAATGTTTGAAGCTACTGACTGAATGAAAGGAGCTGGCATCTCACTCTCTTTGAATCTTCTTTATCATGCTAAGAGGAGCAGGAAAAAGCAAAAAAATTCAGAATTGCACCTTGCAATGCGGAGAAATTACTGTTTGTGCATTTACAATATTCATTGATTTTTCCCATTGAAAAACTTCCAGAAATGATTGAAGCTACTGACTGAATGAAAGGAGCTGGCATCTCACTCTCTTTGAATCTTCTTTATCATGCTAAGAGGAGCAGGAGAAAGCAAAAAATTTCAGAATTGCACCTTGCAATGCGGAGAAATTACTGTTTGTGCATTTACAATATTCATTGATTTTTGCCATTGAAAAACATCATGTTATTCATATACCAGAAATGTTTGAAGCTACTGACTGAATGAAAGGAGCTGGCATCTCACTCTCTTTGAATCTTCTTTATCATGCTAAGAGGAGCAGGAAAAAGCAAAAAATTTCAGAATTGCACCTTGCAATGCGGAGAAATTACTGTTTGTGCATTTACAATATTCATTGATTTTTGCAATTGAAAAACGTCCAGAAATGATTGAAGCTACTGACTGAATGAAAGGAGCTGGCATCTCACTCTCTTTGAATCTTCTTTATCATGCTAAGAGGAGCACGAGAAAGCAAAAAATTTCAGAATTGCACCTTGCAATGCGGAGAAATTACTGTTTGTGCATTTACAATATTCATTGATTTTTGCCATTGAAAAACATCATGTTATTCATATACCAGAAATGTTTGAAGCTACTGACTGAATGAAAGGAGCTGGCATCTCACTCTCTTTGAATCTTCTTTATCATGCTAAGAGGAGCAGGAAAAAGCAAAAAATTTCAGAATTGCACCTTGCAATGCGGAGAAATTACTGTTTGTGCATTTACAATATTCATTGATTTTTCCCATTGAAAAATGTCCAGAAATGATTGAAGCTACTGACTGAATGAAAGGAGCTGTTATCTCACTCTCTTTGAATCTTGTTTATCATGCTAAGAGGAGCAGGAAAAAGCAAAAAATTTCAGAATTGACCTTGCAATGCGGAGAAATTACTGTTTGTGCATTTACAATATTCATTGATTTTTGCCATTGAAAAACATCATGTTATTCATATACCAGAAATGATTGAAGCTACTGACTGAATGAAAGGAGCTGGCATCTCACTCTCTTTGAATCTTCTTTATCATGCTAAGAGGAGCAGGAAAAAGTAAAAAATTTCAGAATTGCACCTTGCAATGCGGAGAAATTACTGTTTGTGCATTTACAATATTCAATGATTTTTGCCATTGAAAAACGTCCAGAAATGATTGAAGCTACTGACTGAACGAAAGGAGCTGGCATCTCACTCTCTTTGAATCTTCTTTATCATGCTAAGAGGAGCAGGAAAAAGCAAAAAAATTTCAGAATTGCACCTTGCAATGCGGAGAAATTACTGTTTGTGCATTTACAATATTCATTGATTTTTGCCATTGAAAAACATCATGTTATTCATATACCAGAAATGTTTGAAGCTACTGACTGAATGAAAGGAGCTGGCATCTCACTCTCTTTGAATCTTCTTTATCATGCTAAGAGGAGCAGGAAAAAGCAAAAAATTTCAGAATTGCACCTTGCAATGCGGAGAAATTACTGTTTGTGCATTTACAATATTCATTGATTTTTGCCATTGAAAAACGTCCAGAAATGATTGAAGCTACTGACTGAATGAAAGGAGCTGGCATCTCACTCTCTTTGAATCTTCTTTATCATGCTAAGAGGAGCAGGAAAAAGCAAAAAATTTCAGAATTGCACCTTGCAATGCGGAGAAATTACTGTTTGTGCATTTACAATATTCATTGATTTTTGCCATTGAAAAACGTCCAGAAATGATTGAAGCTACTGACTGAATGAAAGGAGCTGGCATCTCACTCTCTTTGAATCTTCTTTATCATGCTAAGAGGAGCAGGAAAAAGCAAAAAATTTCAGAATTGCACCTTGCAATGCGGAGAAATTACTGTTTGTGCATTTACAATATTCATTGATTTTTGCCATTGAAAAAAATCATGTTATTCATATACCAGAAATGTTTGAAGCTACTGACTGAATGAAAGGAGCTGGCATCTCACTCTCTTTGAATCTTCTTTATCATGCTAAGAGGAGCAGGAAAAAGCAAAAAATTTCAGAATTGCACCTTGCAATGCGGAGAAATTACTGTTTGTGCATTTACAATATTCATTGATTTTTGCCATTGAAAAACATCATGATATTCATATACCAGAAATGTTTGAAGCTACTGACTGAATGAAAGGAGCTGGCATCTCACTCTCTTTGAATCTTCTTTATCATGCTAAGAGGAGCAGGAAAAAGCAAAAAATTTCAGAATTGCACCTTGCAATGCGGAGAAATTACTGTTTGTGCATTTACAATATTCATTGATTTTTACCATTGAAAAACGTCCAGAAATGATTGAAGCTACTGACTGAACGAAAGGAGCTGGCATCTCACTCTCTTTGAATCTTCTTTATCATGCTAAGAGGAGCAGGAAAAAGCAAAAAATTTCAGAATTGCACCTTGCAATGCGGAGAAATTACTGTTTGTGCATTTACAATATTCATTGATTTTTGCCATTGAAAAACATCATGTTATTCATATACCAGAAATGTTTGAAGCTACTGACTGAATGAAAGGAGCTGGCATCTCACTCTCTTTGAATCTTCTTTATCATGCTAAGAGGAGCAGGAAAAAGCAAAAAATTTCAGAATTGCACCTTGCAATGCGGAGAAATTACTGTTTGTGCATTTACAATATTCATTGATTTTTGCCATTGAAAAACGTCCAGAAATGATTGAAGCTACTGACTGAATGAAAGGAGCTGGCATCTCACTCTCTTTGAATCTTCTTTATCATGCTAAGAGGAGCAGGAAAAAGCAAAAAATTTCAGAATTGCACCTTGCAATGCGGAGAAATTACTGTTTGTGCATTTACAATATTCATTGATTTTTGCCATTGAAAAACTTCCAGAAATGATTGAAGCTACTGACTGAATGAAAGGAGCTGGCATCTCACTCTCTTTGAATCTTCTTTATCATGCTAAGAGGAGCAGGAAAAAGCAAAAAATTTCAGAATTGCACCTTGCAATGCGGAGAAATTACTGTTTGTGCATTTACAATATTCATTGATATTTGCCATTGAAAAACATCATGTTATTCATATACCAGAAATGTTTGAAGCTACTGACTGAATGAAAGGAGCAGGCATCTCACTCTCTTTGAATCTTCTTTATCATGCTAAGAGGAGCAGGAAAAAGCAAAAAATTTCAGAATTGCACCTTGCAATGCGGATAAATTACTGTTTGTGCATTTACAATATTCATTGATTTTTGCCATTGAAAAACATCATGTTATTCATATACCAGAAATGATTGAAGCTACTGGCTGAATGAAAGGTGCTGGCATCTCACTCTCTTTGAATCTTCTTTATCATGCTAAGAGGAGCAGACAAAAGCAAAAAATTTCAGAATTGCACCTTGCAATGCGGAGAAATTACTGTTTGTGCATTTACAATATTCATTGATTTTTGCCATTGAAAAACATCATGTTATTCATATACCAGAAATGATTGAAGCTACTGACTGAATGAAAGTAGCTGGCATCTCACTCTCTTTGAATCTTCTTTATGATGCTAAGAGGAGCAGGAAAAAGCAAAAAATTTCAGAATTGCACCTTGCAATGCGGAGAAATTACTGTTTGTGCATTTACAATATTCATTGATTTTTGCAATTGAAAAACGTCCAGAAATGATTGAAGCTACTGACTGAATGAAAGGAGCTGGCATCTCACTCTCTTTGAATCTTCTTTATCATGCTAAGAGGAGCAGGAAAAAGCAAAAAATTTCAGAATTGCACCTTGCAATGCGGAGAAATTACTGTTTGTGCATTTACAATATTCATTGATTTTTGCCATTGAAAAACATCATGTTATTCATATACCAGAAATGTTTGAAGCTACTGACTGAATGAAAGGAGCTGGCATCTCACTCTCTTTGAATCTTCTTTATCATGCTAAGAGGAGCAGGAAAAAGCAAAAAATTTCAGAATTGCACCTTGCAATGCGGAGAAATTACTGTTTGTGCATTTACAATATTCATTGATTTTTGCCATTGAAAAACATCATGTTATTCATATACCAGAAATGTTTGAAGCTACTGACTGAATGAAAGGAGCTGGCATCTCACTCTCTTTGAATCTTCTTTATCATGCTAAGAGGAGCAGGAAAAAGCAAAAAATTTCAGAATTGCACCTTGCAATGCGGAGAAATTACTGTTTGTGCATTTACAATATTCATTGATTTTTGCCATTGAAAAACGTCCAGAAATGATTGAAGCTACTGACTGAATGAAAGGAGCTGGCATCTCACTCTCTTTGAATCTTCTTTATCATGCTAAGAGGAGCAGGAAAAAGCAAAAAATTTCAGAATTGCACCTTGCAATGCGGAGAAATTACTGTTTGTGCATTTACAATATTCATTGATTTTTGCCATTGAAAAACATCATGTTATTCATATACCAGAAATGTTTGAAGCTACTGACTGAATGAAAGGAGCTGGCATCTCACTCTCTTTGAATCTTCTTTATCATGCTAAGAGGAGCAGGAAAAAAGCAAAAAATTTCAGAATTGCACCTTGCAATGCGGAGAAATTACTGTTTGTGCATTTACAATATTCATTGATTTTTGCCATTGAAAAACATCATGTTATTCATATACCAGAAATGTTTGAAGCTACTGACTGAATGAAAGGAGCTGGCATCTCACTCTCTTTGAATCTTCTTTATCATGCTAAGAGGAGCAGGAAAAAGCAAAAAATTTCAGAATTGCACCTTGCAATGCGGAGAAATTACTGTTTGTGCATTTACAATATTCATTGATTTTTACCATTGAAAAACGTCCAGAAATGATTGAAGCTACTGACTGAACGAAAGGAGCTGGCATCTCACTCTCTTTGAATCTTCTTTATCATGCTAAGAGGAGCAGGAAAAAGCAAAAAATTTCAGAATTGCACCTTGCAATGCGGAGAAATTACTGTTTGTGCATTTACAATATTCATTGATTTTTGCCATTGAAAAACATCATGTTATTCATATACCAGAAATGTTTGAAGCTACTGACTGAATGAAAGGAGCTGGCATCTCACTCTCTTTGAATCTTCTTTATCATGCTAAGAGGAGCAGGAAAAAGCAAAAAATTTCAGAATTGCACCTTGCAATGCGGAGAAATTACTGTTTGTGCATTTACAATATTCATTGATTTTTGCCATTGAAAAACGTCCAGAAATGATTGAAGCTACTGACTGAATGAAAGGAGCTGGCATCTCACTCTCTTTGAATCTTCTTTATCATGCTAAGAGGAGCAGGAAAAAGCAAAAAATTTCAGAATTGCACCTTGCAATGCGGAGAAATTACTGTTTGTGCATTTACAAAATTCATTGATTTTTGCCATTGAAAAACATCATGTTATTCATATACCAGAAATGATTGAAGCTACTGACTGAATGAAAGGAGATGGCATCTCACTCTCTTTGAATCTTCTTTATCATGCTAAGAGGAGCAGGAAAAAGCAAAAAATTTCAGAATTGCACCTTGCAATGCGGAGAAATTACTGTTTGTGCATTTACAATATTCATTGATTTTTGACATTGAAAAACTTCCAGAAATGATTGAAGCTACTGACTGAATGAAAGGAGCTGGCATCTCACTCTCTTTGAATCTTCTTTATCATGCTAAGAGGAGCAGGAAAAAGCAAAAAATTTCAGAATTGCACCTTGCAATGCGGAGAAATTACTGTTTGTGCATTTACAATATTCATTGATATTTGCCATTGAAAAACATCATGTTATTCATATACCAGAAATGTTTGAAGCTACTGACTGAATGAAAGGAGCTGGCATCTCACTCTCTTTGAATCTTCTTTATCATGCTAAGAGGAGCAGGAAAAAGCAAAAAATTTCAGAATTGCACCTTGCAATGCGGATAAATTACTGTTTGTGCATTTACAATATTCATTGATTTTTGCCATTGAAAAACATCATGTTATTCATATACCAGAAATGATTGAAGCTACTGGCTGAATGAAAGGAGCTGGCATCTCACTCTCTTTGAATCTTCTTTATCATGCTAAGAGGAGCAGACAAAAGCAAAAAAATTCAGAATTGCACCTTGCAATGCGGAGAAATTACTGTTTGTGCATTTACAATATTCATTGATTTTTGCCATTGAAAAACATCATGTTATTCATATACCAGAAATGATTGAAGCTACTGACTGAATGAAAGTAGCTGGCATCTCACTCTCTTTGAATCTTCTTTATCATGCTAAGAGGAGCAGGAAAAAGCAAAAAATTTCAGAATTGCACCTTGCAATGCGGAAAAATTACTGTTTGTGCATTTACAATATTCATTGATTTTTGCAATTGAAAAACGTCCAGAAATGATTGAAGCTACTGACTGAATGAAAGGAGCTGGCATCTCACTCTCTTTGAATCTTCTTTATCATGCTAAGAGGAGCAGGAGAAAGCAAAAAATTTCAGAATTGCACCTTGCAATGCGGAGAAATTACTGTTTGTGCATTTACAATATTCATTGATTTTTGCCATTGAAAAACATCATGTTATTCATATACCAGAAATGTTTGAAGCTACTGACTGAATGAAAGGAGCTGGCATCTCACTCTCTTTGAATCTTCTTTATCATGCTAAGAGGAGCAGGAAAAAGCAAAAAATTTCAGAATTGACCTTGCAATGCGGAGAAATTACTGTTTGTGCATTTACAATATTCATTGATTTTTGCCATTGAAAAACATCATGTTATTCATATACCAGAAATGTTTGAAGCTACTGACTGAATGAAAGGAGCTGGCATCTCACTCTCTTTGAATCTTCTTTATCATGCTAAGAGGAGCAGGAAAAAAGCAAAAAATTTCAGAATTGCACCTTGCAATGCGGAGAAATTACTGTTTGTGCATTTACAATATTCATTGATTTTTGCCATTGAAAAACATCATGTTATTCATATACCAGAAATGTTTGAAGCTACTGACTGAATGAAAGGAGCTGGCATCTCACTCTCTTTGAATCTTCTTTATCATGCTAAGAGGAGCAGGAAAAAGCAAAAAATTTCAGAATTGCACCTTGCAATGCGGAGAAATTACTGTTTGTGCATTTACAATATTCATTGATTTTTACCATTGAAAAACGTCCAGAAATGATTGAAGCTACTGACTGAACGAAAGGAGCTGGCATCTCACTCTCTTTGAATCTTCTTTATCATGCTAAGAGGAGTAGGAAAAAGCAAAAAATTTCAGAATTGCACCTTGCAATGCGGAGAAATTACTGTTTGTGCATTTACAATATTCATTGATTTTTGCCATTGAAAAACATCATGTTATTCATATACCAGAAATGTTTGAAGCTACTGACTGAATGAAAGGAGCTGGCATCTCACTCTCTTTGAATCTTCTTTATCATGCTAAGAGGAGCAGGAAAAAGCAAAAAATTTCAGAATTGCACCTTGCAATGCGGAGAAATTACTGTTTGTGCATTTACAATATTCATTGATTTTTGCCATTGAAAAACGTCCAGAAATGATTGAAGCTACTGACTGAATGAAAGGAGCTGGCATCTCACTCTCTTTGAATCTTCTTTATCATGCTAAGAGGAGCAGGAAAAAGCAAAAAATTTCAGAATTGCACCTTGCAATGCGGAGAAATTACTGTTTGTGCATTTACAAAATTCATTGATTTTTGCCATTGAAAAACATCATGTTATTCATATACCAGAAATGATTGAAGCTACTGACTGAATGAAAGGAGATGGCATCTCACTCTCTTTGAATCTTCTTTATCATGCTAAGAGGAGCAGGAAAAAGCAAAAAATTTCAGAATTGCACCTTGCAATGCGGAGAAATTACTGTTTGTGCATTTACAATATTCATTGATTTTTGACATTGAAAAACTTCCAGAAATTATTGAAGCTACTGACTGAATGAAAGGAGCTGGCATCTCACTCTCTTTGAATCTTCTTTATCATGCTAAGAGGAGCAGGAAAAAGCAAAAAATTTCAGAATTGCACCTTGCAATGCGGAGAAATTACTGTTTGTGCATTTACAATATTCATTGATATTTGCCATTGAAAAACATCATGTTATTCATATACCAGAAATGTTTGAAGCTACTGACTGAATGAAAGGAGCTGGCATCTCACTCTCTTTGAATCTTCTTTATCATGCTAAGAGGAGCAGGAAAAAGCAAAAAATTTCAGAATTGCACCTTGCAATGCGGATAAATTACTGTTTGTGCATTTACAATATTCATTGATTTTTGCCATTGAAAAACATCATGTTATTCATATACCAGAAATGATTGAAGCTACTGGCTGAATGAAAGGAGCTGGCATCTCACTCTCTTTGAATCTTCTTTATCATGCTAAGAGGAGCAGACAAAAGCAAAAAATTTCAGAATTGCACCTTGCAATGCGGAGAAATTACTGTTTGTGCATTTACAATATTCATTGATTTTTGCCATTGAAAAACATCATGTTATTCATATACCAGAAATGATTGAAGCTACTGACTGAATGAAAGTAGCTGGCATCTCACTCTCTTTGAATCTTCTTTATCATGCTAAGAGGAGCAGGAAAAAGCAAAAAATTTCAGAATTGCACCTTGCAATGCGGAAAAATTACTGTTTGTGCATTTACAATATTCATTGATTTTTGCAATTGAAAAACGTCCAGAAATGATTAAAGCTACTGACTGAATGAAAGGAGCTGGCATCTCACTCTCTTTGAATCTTCTTTATCATGCTAAGAGGAGCAGGAAAAAGCAAAAAATTTCAGAATTGCACCTTGCAATGCGGAGAAATTACTGTTTGTGCATTTACAATATTCATTGATTTTTACCATTGAAAAACGTCCAGAAATGATTGAAGCTACTGACTGAACGAAAGGAGCTGGCATCTCACTCTCTTTGAATCTTCTTTATCATGCTAAGAGGAGCAGGAAAAAGCAAAAAATTTCAGAATTGCACCTTGCAATGCGGAGAAATTACTGTTTGTGCATTTACAATATTCATTGATTTTTGCCATTGAAAAACATCATGTTATTCATATGCCAGAAATGTTTGAAGCTACTGACTGAATGAAAGGAGCTGGCATCTCACTCTCTTTGAATCTTCTTTATCATGCTAAGAGGAGCAGGAAAAAGCAAAAAATTTCAGAATTGCACCTTGCAATGCGGAGAAATTACTGTTTGTGCATTTACAATATTCATTGATTTTTGCCATTGAAAAACGTCCAGAAATGATTGAAGCTACTGACTGAATGAAAGGAGCTGGCATCTCACTCTCTTTGAATCTTCTTTATCATGCTAAGAGGAGCAGGAAAAAGCAAAAAATTTCAGAATTGCACCTTGCAATGCGGAGAAATTACTGTTTGTGCATTTACAAAATTCATTGATTTTTGCCATTGAAAAACATCATGTTATTCATATACCAGAAATGATTGAAGCTACTGACTGAATGAAAGGAGCTGGCATCTCACTCTCTTTGAATCTTCTTTATCATGCTAAGAGGAGCAGGAAAAAGCAAAAAATTTCAGAATTGCACCTTGCAATGCGGAGAAATTACTGTTTGTGCATTTACAATATTCATTGATTTTTGCCATTGAAAAACATCATGTTATTCATATACCAGAAATGATTGAAGCTACTGGCTGAATGAAAGGAGCTGGCATCTCACTCTCTTTGAATCTTCTTTATCATGCTAAGAGGAGCAGGAAAAAGCAAAAAATTTCAGAATTGCACCTTGCAATGCGGAGAAATTACTGTTTGTGCATTTACAATATTCATTGATTTTTGCAATTGAAAAACGTCCAGAAATGATTGAAGCTACTGACTGAATGAAAGGAGCTGGCATCTCACTCTCTTTGAATCTTCTTTATCATGCTAAGAGGAGCAGGAGAAAGCAAAAAATTTCAGAATTGCACCTTGCAATGCGGAGAAATTACTGTTTGTGCATTTACAATATTCATTGATATTTGCCATTGAAAAACATCATGTTATTCATATACCAGAAATGTTTGAAGCTACTGACTGAATGAAAGGAGCTGGCATCTCACTCTCTTTGAATCTTCTTTATCATGCTAAGAGGAGCAGGAAAAAGCAAAAAATTTCAGAATTGCACATTGCAATGCGGATAAATTACTGTTTGTGCATTTACAATATTCATTGATTTTTGCCATTGAAAAACATCATGTTATTCATATACCAGAAATGATTGAAGCTACTGGCTGAATGAAAGGAGCTGGCATCTCACTCTCTTTGAATCTTCTTTATCATGCTAAGAGGAGCAGACAAAAGCAAAAAATTTCAGAATTGCACCTTGCAATGCGGAGAAATTACTGTTTGTGCATTTACAATATTCATTGATTTTTGCCATTGACAAACATCATGTTATTCATATACCAGAAATGATTGAAGCTACTGACTGAATGAAAGTAGCTGGCATCTCACTCTCTTTGAATCTTCTTTATCATGCTAAGAGGAGCAGGAAAAAGCAAAAAATTTCAGAATTGCACCTTGCAATGCGGAGAAATTACTGTTTGTGCATTTACAATATTCATTGATTTTTGCAATTGAAAAACGTCCAGAAATGATTGAAGCTACTGACTGAATGAAAGGAGCTGGCATCTCACTCTCTTTGAATCTTCTTTATCATGCTAAGAGGAGCAGGAGAAAGCAAAAAATTTCAGAATTGCACCTTGCAATGCGGAGAAATTACTGTTTGTGCATTTACAATATTCATTGATTTTTGCCATTGAAAAACATCATGTTATTCATATACCAGAAATGTTTGAAGCTACTGACTGAATGAAAGGAGCTGGCATCTCACTCTCTTTGAATCTTCTTTATCATGCTAAGAGGAGCAGGAAAAAGCAAAAAATTTCAGAATTGCACCTTGCAATGCGGAGAAATTACTGTTTGTGCATTTACAATATTCATTGATTTTTCCCATTGAAAAACGTCCAGAAATGATTGAAGCTACTGACTGAATGAAAGGAGCTGTTATCTCACTCTCTTTGAATCTTGTTTATCATGCTAAGAGGAGCAGGAAAAAGCAAAAAATTTCAGAATTGACCTTGCAATGCGGAGAAATTACTGTTTGTGCATTTACAATATTCATTGATTTTTGTCATTGAAAAACATCATGTTATTCATATACCAGAAATGTTTGAAGCTACTGACTGAATGAAAGGAGCTGGCATCTCACTCTCCTTGAATCTTCTTTATCATGCTAAGAGGAGCAGGAAAAAGCAAAAAATTTCAGAATTGCACCTTGCAATGCGGAGAAATTACTGTTTGTGCATTTACAATATTCATTGATTTTTACCATTGAAAAACGTCCAGAAATGATTGAAGCTACTGACTGAACGAAAGGAGCTGGCATCTCACTCTCTTTGAATCTTCTTTATCATGCTAAGAGGAGCAGGAAAAAGCAAAAAATTTCAGAATTGCACCTTGCAATGCGGAGAAATTACTGTTTGTGCATTTACAATATTCATTGATTTTTGCCATTGAAAAACATCATGTTATTCATATACCAGAAATGTTTGAAGCTACTGACTGAATGAAAGGAGCTGGCATCTCACTCTCTTTGAATCTTCTTTATCATGCTAAGAGGAGCAGGAAAAAGCAAAAAATTTCAGAATTGCACCTTGCAATGCGGAGAAATTACTGTTTGTGCATTTACAATATTCATTGATTTTTGCCATTGAAAAACGTCCAGAAATGATTGAAGCTACTGACTGAATGAAAGGAGCTGGCATCTCACTCTCTTTGAATCTTCTTTATCATGCTAAGAGGAGCAGGAAAAAGCAAAAAATTTCAGAATTGCACCTTGCAATGCGGAGAAATTACTGTTTGTGCATTTACAAAATTCATTGATTTTTGCCATTGAAAAACATCATGTTATTCATATACCAGAAATGATTGAAGCTACTGACTGAATGAAAGGAGCTGGCATCTCACTCTCTTTGAATCTTCTTTATCATGCTAAGAGGAGCAGGAAAAAGCAAAAAATTTCAGAATTGCACCTTGCAATGCGGAGAAATTACTGTTTGTGCATTTACAATATTCATTGATTTTTGCCATTGAAAAACTTCCAGAAATGATTGAAGCTACTGACTGAATGAAAGGAGCTGGCATCTCACTCTCTTTGAATCTTCTTTATCATGCTAAGAGGAGCAGGAAAAAGCAAAAAATTTCAGAATTGCACCTTGCAATGCGGAGAAATTACTGTTTGTGCATTTACAATATTCATTGATATTTGCCATTGAAAAACATCATGTTATTCATATACCAGAAATGTTTGAAGCTACTGACTGAATGAAAGGAGCTGGCATCTCACTCTCTTTGAATCTTCTTTATCATGCTAAGAGGAGCAGGAAAAAGCAAAAAATTTCAGAATTGCACCTTGCAATGCGGAGAAATTACTGTTTGTGCATTTACAATATTCATTGATTTTTCCCATTGAAAAACGTCCAGAAATGATTGAAGCTACTGACTGAATGAAAGGAGCTGTTATCTCACTCTCTTTGAATCTTGTTTATCATGCTAAGAGGAGCAGGAAAAAGCAAAAAATTTCAGAATTGACCTTGCAATGCGGAGAAATTACTGTTTGTGCATTTACAATATTCATTGATTTTTGATATTGAAAAACATCATGTTATTCATATACCAGAAATGTTTGAAGCTACTGACTGAATGAATGGAGCTGGCATCTCACTCTCCTTGAATCTTCTTTATCATGCTAAGAGGAGCAGGAAAAAGCAAAAAATTTCAGAATTGCACCTTGCAATGCGGAGAAATTACTGTTTGTGCATTTACAATATTCATTGATTTTTACCATTGAAAAACGTCCAGAAATGATTGAAGCTACTGACTGAACGAAAGGAGCTGGCATCTCACTCTCTTTGAATCTTCTTTATCATGCTAAGAGGAGCAGGAAAAAGCAAAAAATTTCAGAATTGCACCTTGCAATGCGGAGAAATTACTGTTTGTGCATTTACAATATTCATTGATTTTTGCCATTGAAAAACATCATGTTATTCATATACCAGAAATGTTTGAAGCTACTGACTGAATGAAAGGAGCTGGCATCTCACTCTCTTTGAATCTTCTTTTTCATGCTAAGAGGAGCAGGAAAAAGCAAAAAATTTCAGAATTGCACCTTGCAATGCGGAGAAATTACTGTTTGTGCATTTACAATATTCATTGATTTTTGCCATTGAAAAACGTCCAGAAATGATTGAAGCTACTGACTGAATGAAAGGAGCTGGCATCTCACTCTCTTTGAATCTTCTTTATCATGCTAAGAGGAGCAGGAAAAAGCAAAAAATTTCAGAATTGCACCTTGCAATGCGGAGAAATTACTGTTTGTGCATTTACAAAATTCATTGATTTTTGCCATTGAAAAACATCATGTTATTCATATACCAGAAATGATTGAAGCTACTGACTGAATGAAAGGAGCTGGCATCTCACTCTCTTTGAATCTTCTTTATCATGCTAAGAGGAGCAGGAAAAAGCAAAAAATTTCAGAATTGCACCTTGCAATGCGGAGAAATTACTGTTTGTGCATTTACAATATTCATTGATTTTTGCCATTGAAAAACTTCCAGAAATGATTGAAGCTACTGACTGAATGAAAGGAGCTGGCATCTCACTCTCTTTGAATCTTCTTTATCATGCTAAGAGGAGCAGGAAAAAGCAAAAAATTTCAGAATTGCACCTTGCAATGCGGAGAAATTACTGTTTGTGCATTTACAATATTCATTGATATTTGCCATTGAAAAACATCATGTTATTCATATACCAGAAATGTTTGAAGCTACTGACTGAATGAAAGGAGCTGGCATCTCACTCTCTTTGAATCTTCTTTATCATGCTAAGAGGAGCAGGAAAAAGCAAAAAATTTCAGAATTGCACCTTGCAATGCGGATAAATTACTGTTTGTGCATTTACAATATTCATTGATTTTTGCCATTGAAAAACATCATGTTATTCATATACCAGAAATGATTGAAGCTACTGGCTGAATGAAAGGAGCTGGCATCTCACTCTCTTTGAATCTTCTTTATCATGCTAAGAGGAGCAGACAAAAGCAAAAAATTTCAGAATTTCACCTTGCAATGCGGAGAAATTACTGTTTGTGCATTTACAATATTCATTGATTTTTGCCATTGAAAAACATCATGTTATTCATATACCAGAAATGATTGAAGCTACTGACTGAATGAAAGTAGCTGGCATCTCACTCTCTTTGAATCTTCTTTATCATGCTAAGAGGAGCAGGAAAAAGCAAAAAATTTCAGAATTGCACCTTGCAATGCGGAGAAATTACTGTTTGTGCATTTACAATATTCATTGATTTTTGCAATTGAAAAACGTCCAGAAATGATTGAAGCTACTGACTGAATGAAAGGAGCTGGCATCTCACTCTCTTTGAATCTTCTTTATCATGCTAAGAGGAGCAGGAGAAAGCAAAAAATTTCAGAATTGCACCTTGCAATGCGGAGAAATTACTGTTTGTGCATTTACAATATTCATTGATTTTTGCCATTGAAAAACATCATGTTATTCATATACCAGAAATGTTTGAAGCTACTGACTGAATGAAAGGAGCTGGCATCTCACTCTCTTTGAATCTTCTTTATCATGCTAAGAGGAGCAGGAAAAAGCAATAAATTTCAGAATTGCACCTTGCAATGCGGAGAAATTACTGTTTGTGCATTTACAATATTCATTGATTTTTCCCATTGAAAAACGTCCAGAAATGATTGAAGCTACTGACTGAATGAAAGGAGCTGTTATCTCACTCTCTTTGAATCTTGTTTATCATGCTAAGAGGAGCAGGAAAAAGCAAAAAATTTCAGAATTGACCTTGCAATGCGGAGAAATTACTGTTTGTGCATTTACAATATTCATTGATTTTTGCCATTGAAAAACATCATGTTATTCATATACCAGAAATGATTGAAGCTACTGACTGAATGAAAGGAGCTGGCATCTCACTCTCTTTGAATCTTCTTTATCATGCTAAGAGGAGCAGGAAAAAGTAAAAAATTTCAGAATTGCACCTTGCAATGCGGAGAAATTACTGTTTGTGCATTTACAATATTCAATGATTTTTGCCATTGAAAAACGTCCAGAAATGATTGAAGCTACTGACTGAACGAAAGGAGCTGGCATCTCACTCTCTTTGAATCTTCTTTATCATGCTAAGAGGAGCAGGAAAAAGCAAAAAATTTTAGAATTGCACCTTGCAATGCGGAGAAATTACTGTTTGTGCATTTACAATATTCATTGATTTTTGCCATTGAAAAACATCATGTTATTCATATACCAGAAATGTTTGAAGCTACTGACTGAATGAAAGGAGCTGGCATCTCACTCTCTTTGAATCTTCTTTATCATGCTAAGAGGAGCAGGAAAAAGCAAAAAATTTCAGAATTGCACCTTGCAATGCGGAGAAATTACTGTTTGTGCATTTACAATATTCATTGATTTTTGCCATTGAAAAACGTCCAGAAATGATTGAAGCTACTGACTGAATGAAAGGAGCTGGCATCTCACTCTCTTTGAATCTTCTTTATCATGCTAAGAGGAGCAGGAAAAAGCAAAAAATTTCAGAATTGCACCTTGCAATGCGGAGAAATTACTGTTTGTGCATTTACAATATTCATTGATTTTTGCCATTGAAAAACATCATGTTATTCATATACCAGAAATGTTTGAAGCTACTGACTGAATGAAAGGAGCTGGCATCTCACTCTCTTTGAATCTTCTTTATCATGCTAAGAGGAGCAGGAAAAAGCAAAAAATTTCAGAATTGCACCTTGCAATGCGGAGAAATTACTGTTTGTGCATTTACAATATTCATTGATTTTTGCCATTGAAAAACGTCCAGAAATGATTGAAGCTACTGACTGAATGAAAGGAGCTGGCATCTCACTCTCTTTGAATCTTCTTTATCATGCTAAGAGGAGCAGGAAAAAGCAAAAAATTTCAGAATTGCACCTTGCAATGCGGAGAAATTACTGTTTGTGCATTTACAATATTCATTGATTTTTGCCATTGAAAAACGTCCAGAAATGATTGAAGCTACTGACTGAATGAAAGGAGCTGGCATCTCACTCTCTTTGAATCTTCTTTATCATGCTAAGAGGAGCAGGAAAAAGCAAAAAATTTCAGAATTGCACCTTGCAATGCGGAGAAATTACTGTTTGTGCATTTACAATATTCATTGATTTTTGCCATTGAAAAACATCATGTTATTCATATACCAGAAATGTTTGAAGCTACTGACTGAATGAAAGGAGCTGGCATCTCACTCTCTTTGAATCTTCTTTATCATGCTAAGAGGAGCAGGAAAAAGCAAAAAATTTCAGAATTGCACCTTGCAATGCGGAGAAATTACTGTTTGTGCATTTACAATATTCATTGATTTTTGCCATTGAAAAACGTCCAGAAATGATTGAAGCTACTGACTGAATGAAAGGAGCTGGCATCTCACTCTCTTTGAATCTTCTTTATCATGCTAAGAGGAGCAGGAAAAAGCAAAAAATTTCAGAATTGCACCTTGCAATGCGGAGAAATTACTGTTTGTGCATTTACAATATTCATTGATTTTTGCCATTGAAAAACATCATGTTATTCATATACCAGAAATGTTTGAAGCTACTGACTGAATGAAAGGAGCTGGCATCTCACTCTCTTTGAATCTTCTTTATCATGCTAAGAGGAGCAGGAAAAAGCAAAAAATTTCAGAATTGCACCTTGCAATGCGGAGAAATTACTGTTTGTGCATTTACAATATTCATTGATTTTTGCCATTGAAAAATGTCCAGAAATGATTGAAGCTACTGACTGAATGAAAGGAGCTGGCATCTCACTCTCTTTGAATCTTCTTTATCATGCTAAGAGGAGCAGGAAAAATCAAAAAATTTCAGAATTGCACCTTGCAATGCGGAGAAATTACTGTTTGTGCATTTACAATATTCATTGATTTTTGCCATTGAAAAACATCATGTTATTCATATACCAGAAATGTTTGAAGCTACTGACTGAATGAAAGGAGCTGGCATCTCACTCTCTTTGAATCTTCTTTATCATGCTAAGAGGAGCAGGAAAAAGCAAAAAATTTCAGAATTGCACCTTGCAATGCGGAGAAATTACTGTTTGTGCATTTACAATATTCATTGATTTTTGCCATTGAAAAACGTCCAGAAATGATTGAAGCTACTGACTGAATGAAAGGAGCTGGCATCTCACTCTCTTTGAATCTTCTTTATCATGCTAAGAGGAGCAGGAAAAAGCAAAAAATTTCAGAATTGCACCTTGCAATGCGGAGAAATTACTGTTTGTGCATTTACAATATTCATTGATTTTTGCCATTGAAAAACATCATGTTATTCATATACCAGAAATGTTTGAAGCTACTGACTGAATGAAAGGAGCTGGCATCTCACTCTCTTTGAATCTTCTTTATCATGCTAAGAGGAGCAGGAAAAAGCAAAAAATTTCAGAATTGCACCTTGCAATGCGGAGAAATTACTGTTTGTGCATTTACAATATTCATTGATTTTTGCCATTGAAAAACGTCCAGAAATGATTGAAGCTACTGACTGAATGAAAGGAGCTGGCATCTCACTCTCTTTGAATCTTCTTTATCATGCTAAGAGGAGCAGGAAAAAGCAAAAAATTTCAGAATTGCACCTTGCAATGCGGAGAAATTACTGTTTGTGCATTTACAATATTCATTGATTTTTGCCATTGAAAAACATCATGTTATTCATATACCAGAAATGTTTGAAGCTACTGACTGAATGAAAGGAGCTGGCATCTCACTCTCTTTGAATCTTCTTTATCATGCTAAGAGGAGCAGGAAAAAGCAAAAAATTTCAGAATTGCACCTTGCAATGCGGAGAAATTACTGTTTGTGCATTTACAATATTCATTGATTTTTGCCATTGAAAAACATCATGTTATTCATATACCAGAAATGTTTGAAGCTACTGACTGAATGAAAGGAGCTGGCATCTCACTCTCTTTGAATCTTCTTTATCATGCTAAGAGGAGCAGGAAAAAGCAAAAAATTTCAGAATTGCACCTTGCAATGCGGAGAAATTACTGTTTGTGCATTTACAATATTCATTGATTTTTACCATTGAAAAACGTCCAGAAATGATTGAAGCTACTGACTGAATGAAAGTAGCTGGCATCTCACTCTCTTTGAATCTTCTTTATCATGCTAAGCGGAGCAGGAAAAAGCAAAAAATTTCAGACTTGCACCTTGCAATGCGGAGAAATTACTGTTTGTGCATTTACAATATTCATTGATTTTTGCCATTGAAAAACATCATGTTATTCATATACCAGAAATGTTTGAAGCTACTGACTGAATGAAAGGAGCTGGCATCTCACTCTCTTTGAATCTTCTTTATCATGCTAAGAGGAGCAGGAAAAAGCAAAAAATTTCAGAATTGCACCTTGCAATGCGGAGAAATTACTGTTTGTGCATTTACAATATTCATTGATTTTTGCCATTGAAAAACGTCCAGAAATGATTGAAGCTACTGACTGAATGAAAAGAGCTGGCATCTCACTCTCTTTGAATCTTCTTTATCATGCTAAGAGGAGCAGGAAAAAGCAAAAAATTTCAGAATTGCACCTTGCAATGCGGAGAAATTACTGTTTGTGCATTTACAATATTCATTGATTTTTGCCATTGAAAAACATCATGTTATTCATATACCAGAAATGTTTGAAGCTACTGACTGAATGAAAGGAGCTGGCATCTCACTCTCTTTGAATCTTCTTTATCATGCTAAGAGGAGCAGGAAAAAGCAAAAAATTTCAGAATTGCACCTTGCAATGCGGAGAAATTACTGTTTGTGCATTTACAATATTCATTGATTTTTGCCATTGAAAAATGTCCAGAAATGATTGAAGCTACTGACTGAATGAAAGGAGCTGGCATCTCACTCTCTTTGAATCTTCTTTATCATGCTAAGAGGAGCAGGAAAAATCAAAAAATTTCAGAATTGCACCTTGCAATGCGGAGAAATTACTGTTTGTGCATTTACAATATTCATTGATTTTTGCCATTGAAAAACATCATGTTATTCATATACCAGAAATGTTTGAAGCTACTGACTGAATGAAAGGAGCTGGCATCTCACTCTCTTTGAATCTTCTTTATCATGCTAAGAGGAGCAGGAAAAAGCAAAAAATTTCAGAATTGCACCTTGCAATGCGGAGAAATTACTGTTTGTGCATTTACAATATTCATTGATTTTTGCCATTGAAAAACGTCCAGAAATGATTGAAGCTACTGACTGAATGAAAGGAGCTGGCATCTCACTCTCTTTGAATCTTCTTTATCATGCTAAGAGGAGCAGGAAAAAGCAAAAAATTTCAGAATTGCACCTTGCAATGCGGAGAAATTACTGTTTGTGCATTTACAATATTCATTGATTTTTGCCATTGAAAAACATCATGTTATTCATATACCAGAAATGTTTGAAGCTACTGACTGAATGAAAGGAGCTGGCATCTCACTCTCTTTGAATCTTCTTTATCATGCTAAGAGGAGCAGGAAAAAGCAAAAAATTTCAGAATTGCACCTTGCAATGCGGAGAAATTACTGTTTGTGCATTTACAATATTCATTGATTTTTGCCATTGAAAAACGTCCAGAAATGATTGAAGCTACTGACTGAATGAAAGGAGCTGGCATCTCACTCTCTTTGAATCTTCTTTATCATGCTAAGAGGAGCAGGAAAAAGCAAAAAATTTCAGAATTGCACCTTGCAATGCGGAGAAATTACTGTTTGTGCATTTACAATATTCATTGATTTTTGCCATTGAAAAACATCATGTTATTCATATACCAGAAATGTTTGAAGCTACTGACTGAATGAAAGGAGCTGGCATCTCACTCTCTTTGAATCTTCTTTATCATGCTAAGAGGAGCAGGAAAAAGCAAAAAATTTCAGAATTGCACCTTGCAATGCGGAGAAATTACTGTTTGTGCATTTACAATATTCATTGATTTTTGCCATTGAAAAACATCATGTTATTCATATACCAGAAATGTTTGAAGCTACTGACTGAATGAAAGGAGCTGGCATCTCACTCTCTTTGAATCTTCTTTATCATGCTAAGAGGAGCAGGAAAAAGCAAAAAATTTCAGAATTGCACCTTGCAATGCGGAGAAATTACTGTTTGTGCATTTACAATATTCATTGATTTTTACCATTGAAAAACGTCCAGAAATGATTGAAGCTACTGACTGAATGAAAGTAGCTGGCATCTCACTCTCTTTGAATCTTCTTTATCATGCTAAGCGGAGCAGGAAAAAGCAAAAAATTTCAGACTTGCACCTTGCAATGCGGAGAAATTACTGTTTGTGCATTTACAATATTCATTGATTTTTGCCATTGAAAAACATCATGTTATTCATATACCAGAAATGTTTGAAGCTACTGACTGAATGAAAGGAGCTGGCATCTCACTCTCTTTGAATCTTCTTTATCATGCTAAGAGGAGCAGGAAAAAGCAAAAAATTTCAGAATTGCACCTTGCAATGCGGAGAAATTACTGTTTGTGCATTTACAATATTCATTGATTTTTGCCATTGAAAAACGTCCAGAAATGATTGAAGCTACTGACTGAATGAAAGGAGCTGGCATCTCACGCTCTTTGAATCTTCTTTATCATGCTAAGAGGAGCAGGAAAAAGCAAAAAATTTCAGAATTGCACCTTGCAATGCGGAGAAATTACTGTTTGTGCATTTACAATATTCATTGATTTTTGCCATTGAAAAACATCATGTTATTCATATACCAGAAATGTTTGAAGCTACTGACTGAATGAAAGGAGCTGGCACCTCACTCTCTTTGAATCTTCTTTATCATGCTAAGAGGAGCAGGAAAAAGCAAAAAATTTCAGAATTGCACCTTGCAATGCGGAGAAATTACTGTTTGTGCATTTACAATATTCATTGATTTTTGCCATTGAAAAACGTCCAGAAATGATTGAAGCTACTGACTGAATGAAAGGAGCTGGCATCTCACTCTCTTTGAATCTTCTTTATCATGCTAAGAGGAGCAGGAAAAAGCAAAAAATTTCAGAATTGCACCTTGCAATGCGGAGAAATTACTGTTTGTGCATTTACAATATTCATTGATTTTTACCATTGAAAAACATCCAGAAATGATTGAAGCTACTGACTGAATGAAAGGAGCTGGCATCTCACTCTCTTTGAATCTTCTTTATCATGCTAAGAGGAGCAGGAAAAAGCAAATAATTTCAGAATTGCGCCTTGCAATGCGGAGAAATTACTGTTTGTGCATTTACAAAATTCATTGATTTTTGCCATTGAAAAACATCATGTTATCCATTTACCAGAAATGATTGAAGCTACTGACTGAATGAAAGGAGCTGGCATCTCACTCTCTTTGAATCTTCTTTATCATGCTAAGAGGAGCAGGAAAAAGCAAAAAATTTCAGAATTGCACCTTGCAATGCGGAGAAATTACTGTTTGTGCATTTACAATATTCATTGATTTTTGCCATTGAAAAACATCCAGAAATGATTGAAGCTACTGACTGAATGAAAGGAGCTGGCATCTCACTCTCTTTGAATCTTCTTTATCATGCTAAGAGGAGCAGGAAAAAGCAAAAAATTTCAGAATTGCACCTTGCAATGCGGAGAAATTACTGTTTGTGCATTTACAATATTCATTGATTTTTGCCATTGAAAAACATCATGTTATTCATATACCAGAAATGATTGAAGCTACTGACTGAATGAAAGGAGCTGGCATCTCACTCTCTTTGAATCTTCTTTATCATGCTAAGAGGAGCAGGAAAAAGCAAAAAATTTCAGACTTGCACCTTGCAATGCGGAGAAATTACTGTTTGTGCATTTACAATATTCATTGATTTTTGCCATTGAAAAACATCATGTTATTCATATACCAGAAATGTTTGAAGCTACTGACTGAATGAAAGGAGCTGGCATCTCACGCTCTTTGAATCTTCTTTATCATGCTAAGAGGAGCAGGAAAATGCAAAAAATTTCAGAATTGCACCTTGCAATGCGGAGAAATTACTGTTTGTGCATTTACAATATTCATTGATTTTTGCCATTGAAAAACATTTTATTCATATACCAGAAATGTTTGAAGCTACTGACTGAATGAAAGGAGCTGGCACCTCACTCTCTTTGAATCTTCTTTATCATGCTAAGAGGAGCAGGAAAAAGCAAAAAATTTCAGAATTGCACCTTGCAATGCGGAGAAATTACTGTTTGTGCATTTACAATATTCATTGATTTTTGCCATTGAAAAACGTCCAGAAATGATTGAAGCTACTGACTGAATGAAAGGAGCTGGCATCTCACTCTCTTTGAATCTTCTTTATCATGCTAAGAGGAGCAGGAAAAAGCAACAAATTTCAGAATTGCACCTTGCAATGCGGAGAAATTACTGTTTGTGCATTTACAATATTCATTGATTTTTGCCATTGAAAAACATCCAGAAATGATTGAAGATACTGACTGAATGAAAGGAGCTGGCATCTCACTCTCTTTGAATCTTCTTTATCATGCTAAGAGGAGCAGGAAAAAGCAAATAATTTCAGAATTGCGCCTTGCAATGCGGAGAAATTACTGTTTGTGCATTTACAAAATTCATTGATTTTTGCCATTGAAAAACATCATGTTATCCATTTACCAGAAATGATTGAAGCTACTGACTGAATGAAAGGAGCTGGCATCTCACTCTCTTTGAATCTTCTTTATCATGCTAAGAGGAGCAGGAAAAAGCAAAAAATTTCAGAATTGCACCTTGCAATGCGGAGAAATTACTGTTTGTGCATTTACAATATTCATTGATTTTTGCCATTGAAAAACATCCAGAAATGATTGAAGCTACTGACTGAATGAAAGGAGCTGGCATCTCACTCTCTTTGAATCTTCTTTATCATGCTAAGAGGAGCAGGAAAAAGCAAAAAATTTCAGAATTGCACCTTGCAATGCGGAGAAATTACTGTTTGTGCATTTACAATATTCATTGATTTTTGCCATTGAAAAACATCCAGAAATGATTGAAGCTACTGACTGAATGAAAGGAGCTGGCATCTCACTCTCTTTGAATCTTCTTTATCATGCTAAGAGGAGCAGGAAAAAGCAAAAACTTTCAGAATTGCACCTTGCAATGCGGAGAAATTACTGTTTGTGCATTTACAATATTCATTGATTTTTGCCATTGAAAAACATCATGTTATTCATATACCAGAAATGTTTGAAGCTACTGACTGAATGAAAGGAGCTGGCATCTCACTCTCTTTGAATCTTCTTTATCATGCTAAGAGGAGCAGGAAAAAGCAAAAAATTTCAGAATTGCACCTTGCAATGCGGAGAAATTACTGTTTGTGCATTTACAATATTCATTGATTTTTGCCATTGAAAAACGTTCAGAAATGATTGAAGCTACTGACTGAATGAAAGGAGCAGGCATCTCACTCTCTTTGAATCTTCTTTATCATGCTAAGAGGAGCAGGAAAAAGCAAAAAATTTCAGAATTGCACCTTGCAATGCGGAGAAATTACTGTTTGTGCATTTACAATATTCATTGATTTTTGCCATTGAAAAACATCATGTTATTCATATACCAGAAATGTTTGAAGCTACTGACTGAATGAAAGGAGCTGGCATCTCACTCTCTTTGAATCTTCTTTATCATGCTAAGAGGAGCAGGAAAAAGCAAAAAATTTCAGAATTGCACCTTGCAATGCGGATAAATTACTGTTTGTGCATTTACAATATTCATTGATTTTTGCCATTGAAAAACATCATGTTATTCATATACCAGAAATGATTGAAGCTACTGACTGAATGAAAGGAGCTGGCATCTCACTCTCTTTGAATCTTCTTTATCATGCTAAGAGGAGCAGGAAAAAGCAAAAAATTTCAGAATTGCACCTTGCAATGCGGAGAAATTACTGTTTGTGCATTTACAATATTCATTGATTTTTGCCATTGAAAAACATCATGTTATTCATTTACCAGAAATGATTGAAGCTACTGACTGAATGAAAGGAGCTGGCATCTCACTCTCTTTGAATCTTCTTTATCATGCTAAGAGGAGCAGGAAAAAGCAAAAAATTTCAGAATTGCACCTTGCAATGCGGAGAAATTACTGTTTGTGCATTTATAATATTCATTGATTTTTGCCATTGAAAAACATCCAGAAATGATTGAAGCTACTGACTGAATGAAAGGAGCTGGCATCTCACTCTCTTTGAATCTTCTTTATCATGCTAAGAGGAGCAGGAAAAAGCAAAAAATTTCAGAATTGCACCTTGCAATGCGGAGAAATTACTGTTTGTGCATTTACAATATTCATTGATTTTTGCCATTGAAAAACATCATGTTATTCATATACCAGAAATGATTGAAGCTACTGACTGAATGAAAGGAGCTGGCATCTCACTCTCTTTGAATCTTCTTTATCATGCTAAGAGGAGCAGGAAAAAGTAAAAAATTTCAGAATTGCACCTTGCAATGCGGAGAAATTACTGTTTGTGCATTTACAATATTCAATGATTTTTGCCATTGAAAAACGTCCAGAAATGATTGAAGCTACTGACTGAACGAAAGGAGCTGGCATCTCACTCTCTTTGAATCTTCTTTATCATGCTAAGAGGAGCAGGAAAAAGCAAAAAATTTCAGAATTGCACTTTGCAATGCGGAGAAATTACTGTTTGTGCATTTACAATATTCATTGATTTTTGCCATTGAAAAACATCATGTTATTCATATACCAGAAATGTTTGAAGCTACTGACTGAATGAAAGGAGCTGGCATCTCACTCTCTTTGAATCTTCTTTATCATGCTAAGAGGAGCAGGAAAAAGCAAAAAATTTCAGAATTGCACCTTGCAATGCGGAGAAATTACTGTTTGTGCATTTACAATATTCATTGATTTTTGCCATTGAAAAACGTCCAGAAATGATTGAAGCTACTGACTGAATGAAAGGAGCTGGCATCTCACTCTCTTTGAATCTTCTTTATCATGCTAAGAGGAGCAGGAAAAAGCAAAAAATTTCAGAATTGCACCTTGCAATGCGGAGAAATTACTGTTTGTGCATTTACAATATTCATTGATTTTTGCCATTGAAAAACGTCCAGAAATGATTGAAGCTACTGACTGAATGAAAGGAGCAGGCATCTCACTCTCTTTGAATCTTCTTTATCATGCTAAGAGGAGCAGGAAAAAGCAAAAAATTTCAGAATTGCACCTTGCAATGCGGAGAAATTACTGTTTGTGCATTTACAATATTCATTGATTTTTGCCATTGAAAAACATCATGTTATTCATATACCAGAAATGTTTGAAGCTACTGACTGAATGAAAGGAGCTGGCATCTCACTCTCTTTGAATCTTTATCATGCTAAGAGGAGCAGGAAAAAGCAAAACATTTCAAAATTGCACCTTGCAATGCGGATAAATTACTGTTTGTGCATTTACAATATTCATTGATTTTTGCCATTGAAAAACATCATGTTATTCATATACCAGAAATGATTGAAGCTACTGACTGAATGAAAGGAGCTGGCATCTCACTCTCTTTGAATCTTCTTTATCATGCTAAGAGGAGCAGGAAAAAGCAAAAAATTTCAGAATTGCACCTTGCAATGCGGAGAAATTACTGTTTGTGCATTTACAATATTCATTGATTTTTGCAATTGAAAAACGTCCAGAAATGATTGAAGCTACTGACTGAATGAAAGGAGCTGGCATCTCACTCTCTTTGAATCTTCTTTATCATGCTAAGAGGAGCAGGAAAAAGCAAAAAATTTCAGAATTGAACCTTGCAATGCGGAGAAATTACTGTTTGTGCATTTACAATATTCATTGATTTTTGCAATTGAAAAACATCATGTTATTCATTTACCAGAAATGATTGAAGCTACTGACTGAATGAAAGGAGCTGGCATCTCACTCTCTTTGAATCTTCTTTATCATGCTAAGAGGAGCAGGAAAAAGCAAAAAATTTCAGAATTGCACCTTGCAATGCGGAGAAATTACTGTTTGTGCATTTACAATATTCATTGATTTTTGCCATTGAAAAACATCCAGAAATGATTGAAGCTACTGACTGAATGAAAGGAGCTGGCATCTCACTCTCTTTGAATCTTCTTTATCATGCTAAGAGGAGCAGGAAAAAGCAAAAAATTTCAGAATTGCACCTTGCAATGCGGAGAAATTACTGTTTGTGCATTTACAATATTCATTGATTTTTGCCATTGAAAAACATCATGTTATTCATATACCAGAAATGATTGAAGCTACTGACTGAATGAAAGGAGCTGGCATCTCACTCTCTTTGAATCTTCTTTATCATGCTAAGAGGAGCAGGAAAAAGTAAAAAATTTCAGAATTGCACCTTGCAATGCGGAGAAATTACTGTTTGTGCATTTACAATATTCAATGATTTTTGCCATTGAAAAACGTCCAGAAATGATTGAAGCTACTGACTGAACGAAAGGAGCTGGCATCTCACTCTCTTTGAATCTTCTTTATCATGCTAAGAGGAGCAGGAAAAAGCAAAAAATTTCAGAATTGCACTTTGCAATGCGGAGAAATTACTGTTTGTGCATTTACAATATTCATTGATTTTTGCCATTGAAAAACATCCAGAAATGATTGAAGCTACTGACTGAATGAAAGGAGCTGGCATCTCACTCTCTTTGAATCTTCTTTATCATGCTAAGAGGAGCAGGAAAAAGCAAAAAATTTCAGAATTGCACCTTGCAATGCGGAGAAATTACTGTTTGTGCATTTACAATATTCATTGATTTTTGCCATTGAAAAACGTCCAGAAATGATTGAAGCTACTGACTGAATGAAAGGAGCAGGCATCTCACTCTCTTTGAATCTTCTTTATCATGCTAAGAGGAGCAGGAAAAAGCAAAAAATTTCAGAATTGCACCTTGCAATGCGGAGAAATTACTGTTTGTGCATTTACAATATTCATTGATTTTTGCCATTGAAAAACATCATGTTATTCATACACCAGAAATGTTTGAAGCTACTGACTGAATGAAAGGAGCTGGCATCTCACTCTCTTTGAATCTTCTTTATCATGCTAAGAGGAGCAGGAAAAAGCAAAAAATTTCAGAATTGCACCTTGCAATGCGGATAAATTACTGTTTGTGCATTTACAATATTCATTGATTTTTGCCATTGAAAAACATCATGTTATTCATATACCAGAAATGATTGAAGCTACTGACTGAATGAAAGGAGCTGGCATCTCACTCTCTTTGAATCTTCTTTATCATGCTAAGAGGAGCAGGAAAAAGCAAAAAATTTCAGAATTGCACCTTGCAATGCGGAGAAATTACTGTTTGTGCATTTACAATATTCATTGATTTTTGCAATTGAAAAACGTCCAGAAATGATTGAAGCTACTGACTGAATGAAAGGAGCTGGCATCTCACTCTCTTTGAATCTTCTTTATCATGCTAAGAGGAGCAGGAAAAAGCAAAAAATTTCAGAATTGAACCTTGCAATGCGGAGAAATTACTGTTTGTGCATTTACAATATTCATTGATTTTTGCAATTGAAAAACATCATGTTATTCATTTACCAGAAATGATTGAAGCTACTGACTGAATGAAAGGAGCTGGCATCTCACTCTCTTTGAATCTTCTTTATCATGCTAAGAGGAGCAGGAAAAAGCAAAAAATTTCAGAATTGCACCTTGCAATGCGGAGAAATTACTGTTTGTGCATTTACAATATTCATTGATTTTTGCCATTGAAAAACATCCAGAAATGATTGAAGCTACTGACTGAATGAAAGGAGCTGGCATCTCACTCTCTTTGAATCTTCTTTATCATGCTAAGAGGAGCAGGAAAAAGCAAAAAATTTCAGAATTGCACCTTGCAATGCGGAGAAATTACTGTTTGTGCATTTACAATATTCATTGATTTTTGCCATTGAAAAACATCATGTTATTCATATACCAGAAATGATTGAAGCTACTGACTGAATGAAAGGAGCTGGCATCTCACTCTCTTTGAATCTTCTTTATCATGCTAAGAGGAGCAGGAAAAAGTAAAAAATTTCAGAATTGCACCTTGCAATGCGGAGAAATTACTGTTTGTGCATTTACAATATTCAATGATTTTTGCCATTGAAAAACGTCCAGAAATGATTGAAGCTACTGACTGAACGAAAGGAGCTGGCATCTCACTCTCTTTGAATCTTCTTTATCATGCTAAGAGGAGAAGGAAAAAGCAAAAAATTTCAGAATTGCACTTTGCAATGCGGAGAAATTACTGTTTGTGCATTTACAATATTCATTGATTTTTGCCATTGAAAAACATCATGTTATTCATATACCAGAAATGTTTGAAGCTACTGACTGAATGAAAGGAGCTGGCATCTCACTCTCTTTGAATCTTCTTTATCATGCTAAGAGGAGCAGGAAAAAGCAAAAAATTTCAGAATTGCACCTTGCAATGCGGAGAAATTACTGTTTGTGCATTTACAATATTCATTGATTTTTGCCATTGAAAAACGTCCAGAAATGATTGAAGCTACTGACTGAATGAAAGGAGCTGGCATCTCACTCTCTTTGAATCTTCTTTATCATGCTAAGAGGAGCAGGAAAAAGCAAAAAATTTCAGAATTGCACCTTGCAATGCGGAGAAATTACTGTTTGTGCATTTACAATATTCATTGATTTTTGCCATTGAAAAACGTCCAGAAATGATTGAAGCTACTGACTGAATGAAAGGAGCAGGCATCTCACTCTCTTTGAATCTTCTTTATCATGCTAAGAGGAGCAGGAAAAAGCAAAAAATTTCATAATTGCACCTTGCAATGCGGAGAAATTACTGTTTGTGCATTTACAATATTCATTGATTTTTGCCATTGAAAAACATCATGTTATTCATATACCAGAAATGTTTGAAGCTACTGACTGAATGAAAGGAGCTGGCATCTCACTCTCTTTGAATCTTCTTTATCATGCTAAGAGGAGCAGGAAAAAGCAAAAAATTTCAGAATTGCACCTTGCAATGCGGATAAATTACTGTTTGTGCATTTACAATATTCATTGATTTTTGCCATTGAAAAACATCATGTTATTCATATACCAGAAATGATTGAAGCTACTGACTGAATGAAAGGAGCTGGCATCTCACTCTCTTTGAATCTTCTTTATCATGCTAAGAGGAGCAGGAAAAAGCAAAAAATTTCAGAATTGCACCTTGCAATGCGGAGAAATTACTGTTTGTGCATTTACAATATTCATTGATTTTTGCCATTGAAAAACATCATGTTATTCATATACCAGAAATGATTGAAGCTACTGACTGAATGAAAGGAGCTGGCATCTCACTCTCTTTGAATCTTCTTTATCATGCTAAGAGGAGCAGGAAAAAGCAAAAAATTTCAGAATTGCACCTTGCAATGCGGAGAAATTACTGTTTGTGCATTTACAATATTCATTGATTTTTGCCATTGAAAAACATCCAGAAATGATTGAAGCTACTGACTGAATGAAAGGAGCTGGCATCTCACTCTCTTTGAATCTTCTTTATCATGCTAAGAGGAGCAGGAAAAAGCAAAAAATTTCAGAATTGCACCTTGCAATGCGGAGAAATTACTGTTTGTGCATTTACAATATTCATTGATTTTTGCCATTGAAAAACATCATGTTATTCATATACCAGAAATGATTGAAGCTACTGACTGAATGAAAGGAGCTGGCATCTCACTCTCTTTGAATCTTCTTTATCATGCTAAGAGGAGCAGGAAAAAGTAAAAAATTTCAGAATTGCACCTTGCAATGCGGAGAAATTACTGTTTGTGCATTTACAATATTCAATGATTTTTGCCATTGAAAAACGTCCAGAAATGATTGAAGTTACTGACTGAACGAAAGGAGCTGGCATCTCACTCTCTTTGAATCTTCTTTATCATGCTAAGAGGAGCAGGAAAAAGCAAAAAATTTCAGAATTGCACTTTGCAATGCGGAGAAATTACTGTTTGTGCATTTACAATATTCATTGATTTTTGCCATTGAAAAACATCATGTTATTCATATACCAGAAATGTTTGAAGCTACTGACTGAATGAAAGGAGCTGGCATCTCACTCTCTTTGAATCTTCTTTATCATGCTAAGAGGAGCAGGAAAAAGCAAAAAATTTCAGAATTGCACCTTGCAATGCGGAGAAATTACTGTTTGTGCATTTACAATATTCATTGATTTTTGCCATTGAAAAACGTCCAGAAATGATTGAAGCTACTGACTGAATGAAAGGAGCTGGCATCTCACTCTCTTTGAATCTTCTTTATCATGCTAAGAGGAGCAGGAAAAAGCAAAAAATTTCAGAATTGCACCTTGCAATGCGGAGAAATTACTGTTTGTGCATTTACAATATTCATTGATTTTTGCCATTGAAAAACGTCCAGAAATGATTGAAGCTACTGACTGAATGAAAGGAGCAGGCATCTCACTCTCTTTGAATCTTCTTTATCATGCTAAGAGGAGCAGGAAAAAGCAAAAAATTTCAGAATTGCACCTTGCAATGCGGAGAAATTACTGTTTGTGCATTTACAATATTCATTGATTTTTGCCATTGAAAAACATCATGTTATTCATATACCAGAAATGTTTGAAGCTACTGACTGAATGAAAGGAGCTGGCATCTCACTCTCTTTGAATCTTCTTTATCATGCTAAGAGGAGCAGGAAAAAGCAAAAAATTTCAGAATTGCACCTTGCAATGCGGATAAATTACTGTTTGTGCATTTACAATATTCATTGATTTTTGCCATTGAAAAACATCATGTTATTCATATACCAGAAATGATTGAAGCTACTGACTGAATGAAAGGAGCTGGCATCTCACTCTCTTTGAATCTTCTTTATCATGCTAAGAGGAGCAGGAAAAAGCAAAAAATTTCAGAATTGCACCTTGCAATGCGGAGAAATTACTGTTTGTGCATTTACAATATTCATTGATTTTTGCCATTGAAAAACATCATGTTATTCATATACCAGAAATGATTGAAGCTACTGACTGAATGAAAGGAGCTGGCATCTCACTCTCTTTGAATCTTCTTTATCATGCTAAGAGGAGCAGGAAAAAGCAAAAAATTTCAGAATTGCACCTTGCAATGCGGAGAAATTACTGTTTGTGCATTTACAATATTCATTGATTTTTGCAATTGAAAAACGTCCAGAAATGATTGAAGCTACTGACTGAATGAAAGGAGCTGGCATCTCACTCTCTTTGAATCTTCTTTATCATGCTAAGAGGAGCAGGAAAAAGCAAAAAATTTCAGAATTGAACCTTGCAATGCGGAGAAATTACTGTTTGTGCATTTACAATATTCATTGATTTTTGCAATTGAAAAACATCATGTTATTCATTTACCAGAAATGATTGAAGCTACTGACTGAATGAAAGGAGCTGGCATCTCACTCTCTTTGAATCTTCTTTATCATGCTAAGAGGAGCAGGAAAAAGCAAAAAATTTCAGAATTGCACCTTGCAATGCGGAGAAATTACTGTTTGTGCATTTACAATATTCATTGATTTTTGCCATTGAAAAACATCCAGAAATGATTGAAGCTACTGACTGAATGAAAGGAGCTGGCATCTCACTCTCTTTGAATCTTCTTTATCATGCTAAGAGGAGCAGGAAAAAGCAAAAAATTTCAGAATTGCACCTTGCAATGCGGAGAAATTACTGTTTGTGCATTTACAATATTCATTGATTTTTGCCATTGAAAAACATCATGTTATTCATATACCAGAAATGATTGAAGCTACTGACTGAATGAAAGGAGCTGGCATCTCACTCTCTTT
The DNA here is from genome assembly GCF_046119375.1 of Phyllobates terribilis. Taxonomy (NCBI): domain Eukaryota; kingdom Metazoa; phylum Chordata; class Amphibia; order Anura; family Dendrobatidae; genus Phyllobates; species Phyllobates terribilis. Next base: position 121,219 of record NW_027363544.1, read on the forward strand.
GAATCTTCTTTATCATGCTAAGAGGAGCAGGAAAAAGTAAAAAATTTCAGAATTGCACCTTGCAATGCGGAGAAATTACTGTTTGTGCATTTACAATATTCAATGATTTTTGCCATTGAAAAACGTCCAGAAATGATTGAAGCTACTGACTGAACGAAAGGAGCTGGCATCTCACTCTCTTTGAATCTTCTTTATCATGCTAAGAGGAGCAGGAAAAAGCAAAAAATTTCAGAATTGCACTTTGCAATGCGGAGAAATTACTGTTTGTGCATTTACAATATTCATTGATTTTTGCCATTGAAAAACATCATGTTATTCATATACCAGAAATGTTTGAAGCTACTGACTGAATGAAAGGAGCTGGCATCTCACTCTCTTTGAATCTTTATCATGCTAAGAGGAGCAGGAAAAAGCAAAAAATTTCAGAATTGCACCTTGCAATGCGGAGAAATTACTGTTTGTGCATTTACAATATTCATTGATTTTTGCCATTGAAAAACGTCCAGAAATGATTGAAGCTACTGACTGAATGAAAGGAGCTGGCATCTCACTCTCTTTGAATCTTCTTTATCATGCTAAGAGGAGCAGGAAAAAGCAAAAAATTTCAGAATTGCACCTTGCAATGCGGAGAAATTACTGTTTGTGCATTTACAATATTCATTGATTTTTGCCATTGAAAAACGTCCAGAAATGATTGAAGCTACTGACTGAATGAAAGGAGCAGGCATCTCACTCTCTTTGAATCTTCTTTATCATGCTAAGAGGAGCAGGAAAAAGCAAAAAATTTCAGAATTGCACCTTGCAATGCGGAGAAATTACTGTTTGTGCATTTACAATATTCATTGATTTTTGCCATTGAAAAACATCATGTTATTCATATACCAGAAATGTTTGAAGCTACTGACTGAATGAAAGGAACTGGCATCTCACTCTCTTTGAATCTTCTTTATCATGCTAAGAGGAGCAGGAAAAAGCAAAAAATTTCAGAATTGCACCTTGCAATGCGGATAAATTACTGTTTGTGCATTTACAATATTCATTGATTTTTGCCATTGAAAAACATCATGTTATTCATATACCAGAAATGATTGAAGCTACTGACTGAATGAAAGGATCTGGCATCTCACTCTCTTTGAATCTTCTTTATCATGCTAAGAGGAGCAGGAAAAAGCAAAAAATTTCAGAATTGCACCTTGCAATGCGGAGAAATTACTGTTTGTGCATTTACAATATTCATTGATTTTTGCCATTGAAAAACATCATGTTATTCATATACCAGAAATGATTGAAGCTACTGACTGAATGAAAGGAGCTGGCATCTCACTCTCTTTGAATCTTCTTTATCATGCTAAGAGGAGCAGGAAAAAGCAAAAAATTTCAGAATTGCACCTTGCAATGCGGAGAAATTACTGTTTGTGCATTTACAATATTCATTGATTTTTGCAATTGAAAAACGTCCAGAAATGATTGAAGCTACTGACTGAATGAAAGGAGCTGGCATCTCACTCTCTTTGAATCTTCTTTATCATGCTAAGAGGAGCAGGAAAAAGCAAAAAATTTCAGAATTGAACCTTGCAATGCGGAGAAATTACTGTTTGTGCATTTACAATATTCATTGATTTTTGCAATTGAAAAACATCATGTTATTCATTTACCAGAAATGATTGAAGCTACTGACTGAATGAAAGGAGCTGGCATCTCACTCTCTTTGAATCTTCTTTATCATGCTAAGAGGAGCAGGAAAAAGCAAAAAATTTCAGAATTGCACCTTGCAATGCGGAGAAATTACTGTTTGTGCATTTACAATATTCATTGATTTTTGCCATTGAAAAACATCCAGAAATGATTGAAGCTACTGACTGAATGAAAGGAGCTGGCATCTCACTCTCTTTGAATCTTCTTTATCATGCTAAGAGGAGCAGGAAAAAGCAAAAAATTTCAGAATTGCACCTTGCAATGCGGAGAAATTACTGTTTGTGCATTTACAATATTCATTGATTTTTGCCATTGAAAAACATCATGTTATTCATATACCAGAAATGATTGAAGCTACTGACTGAATGAAAGGAGCTGGCATCTCACTCTCTTTGAATCTTCTTTATCATGCTAAGAGGAGCAGGAAAAAGTAAAAAATTTCAGAATTGCACCTTGCAATGCGGAGAAATTACTGTTTGTGCATTTACAATATTCAATGATTTTTGCCATTGAAAAACGTCCAGAAATGATTGAAGCTACTGACTGAACGAAAGGAGCTGGCATCTCACTCTCTTTGAATCTTCTTTATCATGCTAAGAGGAGCAGGAAAAAGCAAAAAATTTCAGAATTGCACTTTGCAATGCGGAGAAATTACTGTTTGTGCATTTACAATATTCATTGATTTTTGCCATTGAAAAACATCATGTTATTCATATACCAGAAATGTTTGAAGCTACTGACTGAATGAAAGGAGCTGGCATTTCACTCTCTTTGAATCTTCTTTATCATGCTAAGAGGAGCAGGAAAAAGCAAAAAATTTCAGAATTGCACCTTGCAATGCGGAGAAATTACTGTTTGTGCATTTACAATATTCATTGATTTTTGCCATTGAAAAACGTCCAGAAATGATTGAAGCTACTGACTGAATGAAAGGAGCTGGCATCTCACTCTCTTTGAATCTTCTTTATCATGCTAAGAGGAGCAGGAAAAAGCAAAAAATTTCAGAATTGCACCTTGCAATGCGGAGAAATTACTGTTTGTGCATTTACAATATTCATTGATTTTTGCCATTGAAAAACGTCCAGAAATGATTGAAGCTACTGACTGAATGAAAGGAGCAGGCATCTCACTCTCTTTGAATCTTCTTTATCATGCTAAGAGGAGCAGGAAAAAGCAAAAAATTTCATAATTGCACCTTGCAATGCGGAGAAATTACTGTTTGTGCATTTACAATATTCATTGATTTTTGCCATTGTAAAACATCATGTTATTCATATACCAGAAATGTTTGAAGCTACTGACTGAATGAAAGGAGCTGGCATCTCACTCTCTTTGAATCTTCTTTATCATGCTAAGAGGAGCAGGAAAAAGCAAAAAATTTCAGAATTGCACCTTGCAATGCGGATAAATTACTGTTTGTGCATTTACAATATTCATTGATTTTTGCCATTGAAAAACATCATGTTATTCATATACCAGAAATGATTGAAGCTACTGACTGAATGAAAGGAGCTGGCATCTCACTCTCTTTGAATCTTCTTTATCATGCTAAGAGGAGCAGGAAAAAGCAAAAAATTTCAGAATTGCACCTTGCAATGCGGAGAAATTACTGTTTGTGCATTTACAATATTCATTGATTTTTGCCATTGAAAAACATCATGTTATTCATATACCAGAAATGATTGAAGCTACTGACTGAATGAAAGGAGCTGGCATCTCACTCTCTTTGAATCTTCTTTATCATGCTAAGAGGAGCAGGAAAAAGCAAAAAATTGCAGAATTGCACCTTGCAATGCGGAGAAATTACTGTTTGTGCATTTACAATATTCATTGATTTTTGCAATTGAAAAACGTCCAGAAATGATTGAAGCTACTGACTGAATGAAAGGAGCTGGCATCTCACTCTCTTTGAATCTTCTTTATCATGCTAAGAGGAGCAGGAAAAAGCAAAAAATTTCAGAATTGAACCTTGCAATGCGGAGAAATTACTGTTTGTGCATTTACAATATTCATTGATTTTTGGCATTGAAAAACATCATGTTATTCATATACCAGGAATGTTTGAAGCTACTGACTGAATGAAAGGAGCTGGCATCTCACTCTCTTTGAATCTTCTTTATCATGCTAAGAGGAGCAGGAAAAAGCAAAAAATTTCAGAATTGCACCTTGCAATGCGGAGAAATTACTGTTTGTGCATTTACAATATTCATTGATTTTTGCCATTGAAAAACGTCCAGAAATGATTGAAGCTACTGACTGAATGAAAGGAGCTGGCATCTCACTCTCTTTGAATCTTGTTTATCATGCTAAGAGGAGCAGGAAAAAGCAAAAAATTTCAGAATTGCACCTTGCAATGCGGAGAAATTACTGTTTGTGCATTTACAATATTCATTGATTTTTGCCAATGAAAAACATCATGTTATTCATATACCAGAAATGATTGAAGCTACTGACTGAATGAAAGGAGCTGGCATCTCACTCTCTTTGAATCTTCTTTAGCATGCTAAGAGGAGCAGGAAAAAGTAAAAAATTTCAGAATTGCACCTTGCAATGCGGAGAAATTACTGTTTGTGCATTTACAATATTCAATGATTTTTGCCATTGAAAAACGTCCAGAAATGATTGAAGCTACTGACTGAACGAAAGGAGCTGGCATCTCACTCTCTTTGAATCTTCTTTATCATGCTAAGAGGAGCAGGAAAAAGCAAAAAATTTCAGAATTGCACCTTGCAATGCGGAGAAATTACTGTTTGTGCATTTACAATATTCATTGATTTTTGCCATTGAAAAACATCATGTTATTCATATACCAGAAATGTTTGAAGCTACTGACTGAATGAAAGGAGCTGGCATCTCACTCTCTTTGAATCTTCTTTATCATGCTAAGAGGAGCAGGAAAAAGCAAAAAATTTCAGAATTGCACCTTGCAATGCGGAGAAATTACTGTTTGTGCATTTACAATATTCATTGATTTTTGCCATTGAAAAACATCCAGAAATGATTGAAGCTACTGACTGAATGAAAGGAGCTGGCATCTCACTCTCTTTGAATCTTCTTTATCATGCTAAGAGGAGCAGGAAAAAGCAAAAAATTTCAGAATTGCACCTTGCAATGCGGAGAAATTACTGTTTGTGCATTTACAATATTCATTGATTTTTGCCATTGAAAAACATCATGTTATTCATATACCAGAAATGATTGAAGCTACTGACTGAATGAAAGGAGCTGGCATCTCACTCTCTTTGAATCTTCTTTATCATGCTAAGAGGAGCAGGAAAAAGTAAAAAATTTCAGAATTGCACCTTGCAATGCGGAGAAATTACTGTTTGTGCATTTACAATATTCAATGATTTTTGCCATTGAAAAACGTCCAGAAATGATTGAAGCTACTGACTGAACGAAAGGAGCTGGCATCTCACTCTCTTTGAATCTTCTTTATCATGCTAAGAGGAGCAGGAAAAAGCAAAAAATTTCAGAATTGCACTTTGCAATGCGGAGAAATTACTGTTTGTGCATTTACAATATTCATTGATTTTTGCCATTGAAAAACATCATGTTATTCATATACCAGAAATGTTTGAAGCTACTGACTGAATGAAAGGAGCTGGCATTTCACTCTCTTTGAATCTTCTTTATCATGCTAAGAGGAGCAGGAAAAAGCAAAAAATTTCAGAATTGCACCTTGCAATGCGGAGAAATTACTGTTTGTGCATTTACAATATTCATTGATTTTTGCCATTGAAAAACGTCCAGAAATGATTGAAGCTACTGACTGAATGAAAGGAGCTGGCATCTCACTCTCTTTGAATCTTCTTTATCATGCTAAGAGGAGCAGGAAAAAGCAAAAAATTTCAGAATTGCACCTTGCAATGCGGAGAAATTACTGTTTGTGCATTTACAATATTCATTGATTTTTGCCATTGAAAAACGTCCAGAAATGATTGAAGCTACTGACTGAATGAAAGGAGCAGGCATCTCACTCTCTTTGAATCTTCTTTATCATGCTAAGAGGAGCAGGAAAAAGCAAAAAATTTCATAATTGCACCTTGCAATGCGGAGAAATTACTGTTTGTGCATTTACAATATTCATTGATTTTTGCCATTGTAAAACATCATGTTATTCATATACCAGAAATGTTTGAAGCTACTGACTGAATGAAAGGAGCTGGCATCTCACTCTCTTTGAATCTTCTTTATCATGCTAAGAGGAGCAGGAAAAAGCAAAAAATTTCAGAATTGCACCTTGCAATGCGGATAAATTACTGTTTGTGCATTTACAATATTCATTGATTTTTGCCATTGAAAAACATCATGTTATTCATATACCAGAAATGATTGAAGCTACTGACTGAATGAAAGGAGCTGGCATCTCACTCTCTTTGAATCTTCTTTATCATGCTAAGAGGAGCAGGAAAAAGCAAAAAATTTCAGAATTGCACCTTGCAATGCGGAGAAATTACTGTTTGTGCATTTACAATATTCATTGATTTTTGCCATTGAAAAACATCATGTTATTCATATACCAGAAATGATTGAAGCTACTGACTGAATGAAAGGAGCTGGCATCTCACTCTCTTTGAATCTTCTTTATCATGCTAAGAGGAGCAGGAAAAAGCAAAAAATTGCAGAATTGCACCTTGCAATGCGGAGAAATTACTGTTTGTGCATTTACAATATTCATTGATTTTTGCAATTGAAAAACGTCCAGAAATGATTGAAGCTACTGACTGAATGAAAGGAGCTGGCATCTCACTCTCTTTGAATCTTCTTTATCATGCTAAGAGGAGCAGGAAAAAGCAAAAAATTTCAGAATTGAACCTTGCAATGCGGAGAAATTACTGTTTGTGCATTTACAATATTCATTGATTTTTGGCATTGAAAAACATCATGTTATTCATATACCAGGAATGTTTGAAGCTACTGACTGAATGAAAGGAGCTGGCATCTCACTCTCTTTGAATCTTCTTTATCATGCTAAGAGGAGCAGGAAAAAGCAAAAAATTTCAGAATTGCACCTTGCAATGCGGAGAAATTACTGTTTGTGCATTTACAATATTCATTGATTTTTGCCATTGAAAAACGTCCAGAAATGATTGAAGCTACTGACTGAATGAAAGGAGCTGGCATCTCACTCTCTTTGAATCTTGTTTATCATGCTAAGAGGAGCAGGAAAAAGCAAAAAATTTCAGAATTGCACCTTGCAATGCGGAGAAATTACTGTTTGTGCATTTACAATATTCATTGATTTTTGCCAATGAAAAACATCATGTTATTCATATACCAGAAATGATTGAAGCTACTGACTGAATGAAAGGAGCTGGCATCTCACTCTCTTTGAATCTTCTTTAGCATGCTAAGAGGAGCAGGAAAAAGTAAAAAATTTCAGAATTGCACCTTGCAATGCGGAGAAATTACTGTTTGTGCATTTACAATATTCAATGATTTTTGCCATTGAAAAACGTCCAGAAATGATTGAAGCTACTGACTGAACGAAAGGAGCTGGCATCTCACTCTCTTTGAATCTTCTTTATCATGCTAAGAGGAGCAGGAAAAAGCAAAAAATTTCAGAATTGCACCTTGCAATGCGGAGAAATTACTGTTTGTGCATTTACAATATTCATTGATTTTTGCCATTGAAAAACATCATGTTATTCATATACCAGAAATGTTTGAAGCTACTGACTGAATGAAAGGAGCTGGCATCTCACTCTCTTTGAATCTTCTTTATCATGCTAAGAGGAGCAGGAAAAAGCAAAAAATTTCAGAATTGCACCTTGCAATGCGGAGAAATTACTGTTTGTGCATTTACAATATTCATTGATTTTTGCCATTGAAAAACATCATGTTATTCATATACCAGAAATGATTGAAGCTACTGACTGAATGAAAGGAGCTGGCATCTCACTCTCTTTGAATCTTCTTTATCATGCTAAGAGGAGCAGGAAAAAGCAAAAAATTTCAGAATTGCACCTTGCAATGCGGAGAAATTACTGTTTGTGCATTTACAATATTCATTGATTTTTGCCATTGAAAAACGTCCAGAAATGATTGAAGCTACTGACTGAATGAAAGGAGCTGGCATCTCACTCTCTTTGAATCTTGTTTATCATGCTAAGAGGAGCAGGAAAAAGCAAAAAATTTCAGAATTGCACCTTGCAATGCGGAGAAATTACTGTTTGTGCATTTACAATATTCATTGATTTTTGCCATTGAAAAACATCATGTTATTCATATACCAGAAATGATTGAAGCTACTGACTGAATGAAAGGAGCTGGCATCTCACTCTCTTTGAATCTTCTTTATCATGCTAAGAGGAGCAGGAAAAAGTAAAAAATTTCAGAATTGCACCTTGCAATGCGGAGAAATTACTGTTTGTGCATTTACAATATTCAATGATTTTTGCCATTGAAAAACGTCCAGAAATGATTGAAGCTACTGACTGAACGAAAGGAGCTGGCATCTCACTCTCTTTGAATCTTCTTTATCATGCTAAGAGGAGCAGGAAAAAGCAAAAAATTTCAGAATTGCACCTTGCAATGCGGAGAAATTACTGTTTGTGCATTTACAATATTCATTGATTTTTGCCATTGAAAAACATCATGTTATTCATATACCAGAAATGTTTGAAGCTACTGACTGAATGAAAGGAGCTGGCATCTCACTCTCTTTGAATCTTCTTTATCATGCTAAGAGGAGCAGTAAAAAGCAAAAAATTTCAGAATTGCACCTTGCAATGCGGAGAAATTACTGTTTGTGCATTTACAATATTCATTGATTTTTGCAATTGAAAAACGTCCAGAAATGATTGAAGCTACTGACTGAATGAAAGGAGCTGGCATCTCACTCTCTTTGAATCTTCTTTATCATGCTAAGAGGAGCAGGAAAAAGCAAAAAATTTCAGAATTGCACCTTGCAATGCGGAGAAATTACTGTTTGTGCATTTACAATATTCATTGATTTTTGCCATTGAAAAACATCATGTTATTCATATACCTGAAATGTTTGAAGCTACTGACTGAATGAAAGGAGCTGGCATCTCACTCTCTTTGAATCTTCTTTATCATGCTAAGAGGAGCAGGAAAAAGCAAAAAATTTCAGAATTGCACCTTGCAATGCGGAGAAATTACTGTTTGTGCATTTACAATATTCATTGATTTTTGCAATTGAAAAACGTCCAGAAATGATTGAAGCTACTGACTGAATGAAAGGAGCTGGCATCTCACTCTCTTTGAATCTTCTTTATCATGCTAAGAGGAGCAGGAAAAAGCAAAAAATTTCAGAATTGAACCTTGCAATGCGGAGAAATTACTGTTTGTGCATTTACAATATTCATTGATTTTTGCCATTGAAAAACATCCAGAAATGATTGAAGCTACTGACTGAATGAAAGGAGCTGGCATCTCACTCTCTTTGAATCTTCTTTATCATGCTAAGAGGAGCAGGAAAAAGCAAAAAATTTCAGAATTGCACCTTGCAATGCGGAGAAATTACTGTTTGTGCATTTACAATATTCATTGATTTTTGCCATTGAAAAACATCATGTTATTCATATACCAGAAATGATTGAAGCTACTGACTGAATGAAAGGAGCTGGCATCTCACTCTCTTTGAATCTTCTTTATCATGCTAAGAGGAGCAGGAAAAAGCAAAAAATTTCAGAATTGCACCTTGCAATGCGGAGAAATTACTGTTTGTGCATTTACAATATTCATTGATTTTTGCCATTGAAAAACATCCAGAAATGATTGAAGCTACTGACTGAATGAAAGGAGCTGGCATCTCACTCTCTTTGAATCTTCTTTATCATGCTAAGAGGAGCAGGAAAAAGCAAAAAATTTCAGAATTGCACCTTGCAATGCGGAGAAATTACTGTTTGTGCATTTACAATATTCATTGATTTTTGCCATTGAAAAACATCATGTTATTCATATTCCAGAAATGATTGAAGCTACTGACTGAATGAAAGGAGCTGGCATCTCACTCTCTTTGAATCTTCTTTATCATGCTAAGAGGAGCAGGAAAAAGTAAAAAATTTCAGAATTGCACCTTGCAATGCGGAGAAATTACTGTTTGTGCATTTACAATATTCAATGATTTTTGCCATTGAAAAACGTCCAGAAATGATTGAAGCTACTGACTGAACGAAAGGAGCTGGCATCTCACTCTCTTTGAATCTTCTTTATCATGCTAAGAGGAGCAGGAAAAAGCAAAAAATTTCAGAATTGCACTTTGCAATGCGGAGAAATTACTGTTTGTGCATTTACAATATTCATTGATTTTTGCCATTGAAAAACATCATGTTATTCATATACCAGAAATGTTTGAAGCTACTGACTGAATGAAAGGAGCTGGCATCTCACTCTCTTTGAATCTTCTTTATCATGCTAAGAGGAGCAGGAAAAAGCAAAAAATTTCAGAATTGCACCTTGCAATGCGGAGAAATTACTGTTTGTGCATTTACAATATTCATTGATTTTTGCCATTGAAAAACGTCCAGAAATGATTGAAGCTACTGACTGAATGAAAGGAGCTGGAATCTCACTCTCTTTGAATCTTCTTTATCATGCTAAGAGGAGCAGGAAAAAGCAAAAAATTTCAGAATTGCACCTTGCAATGCGGAGAAATTACTGTTTGTGCATTTACAATATTCATTGATTTTTGCCATTGAAAAACGTCCAGAAATGATTGAAGCTACTGACTGAATGAAAGGAGCAGGCATCTCACTCTCTTTGAATCTTCTTTATCATGCTAAGAGGAGCAGGAAAAAGCAAAAAATTTCAGAATTGCACCTTGCAATGCGGAGAAATTACTGTTTGTGCATTTACAATATTCATTGATTTTTGCCATTGAAAAACATCATGTTATTCATATACCAGAAATGTTTGAAGCTACTGACTGAATGAAAGGAGCTGGCATCTCACTCTCTTTGAATCTTCTTTATCATGCTAAGAGGAGCAGGAAAAAGCAAAAAATTTCAGAATTGCACCTTGCAATGCGGATAAATTACTGTTTGTGCATTTACAATATTCATTGATTTTTGCCATTGAAAAACATCATGTTATTCATATACCAGAAATGTTTGAAGCTACTGACTGAATGAAAGGAGCTGGCATCTCACTCTCTTTGAATCTTCTTTATCATGCTAAGAGGAGCAGGAAAAAGCAAAAAATTTCAGAATTGCACCTTGCAATGCGGAGAAATTACTGTTTGTGCATTTACAATATTCATTGATTTTTGCCATTGAAAAACATCATGTTATTCATATACCAGAAATGATTGAAGCTACTGACTGAATGAAAGGAGCTGGCATCTCACTCTCTTTGAATCTTCTTTATCATGCTAAGAGGAGCAGGAAAAAGCAAAAAATTTCAGAATTGCACCTTGCAATGCGGAGAAATTACTGTTTGTGCATTTACAATATTCATTGATTTTTGCAATTGAAAAACGTCCAGAAATGATTGAAGCTACTGACTGAATGAAAGGAGCTGGCATCTCACTCTCTTTGAATCTTCTTTATCATGCTAAGAGGAGCAGGAAAAAGCAAAAAATTTCAGAATTGAACCTTGCAATGCGGAGAAATTACTGTTTGTGCATTTACAATATTCATTGATTTTTGCAATTGAAAAACATCATGTTATTCATTTACCAGAAATGATTGAAGCTACTGACTGAATGAAAGGAGCTGGCATCTCACTCTCTTTGAATCTTCTTTATCATGCTAAGAGGAGCAGGAAAAAGCAAAAAATTTCAGAATTGCACCTTGCAATGCGGAGAAATTACTGTTTGTGCATTTACAATATTCATTGATTTTTGCCATTGAAAAACATCCAGAAATGATTGAAGCTACTGACTGAATGAAAGGAGCTGGCATCTCACTCTCTTTGAATCTTCTTTATCATGCTAAGAGGAGCAGGAAAAAGCAAAAAATTTCAGAATTGCACCTTGCAATGCGGAGAAATTACTGTTTGTGCATTTACAATATTCATTGATTTTTGCCATTGAAAAACATCATGTTATTCATATACCAGAAATGATTGAAGCTACTGACTGAATGAAAGGAGCTGGCATCTCACTCTCTTTGAATCTTCTTTATCATGCTAAGAGGAGCAGGAAAAAGTAAAAAATTTCAGAATTGCACCTTGCAATGCGGAGAAATTACTGTTTGTGCATTTACAATATTCAATGATTTTTGCCATTGAAAAACGTCCAGAAATGATTGAAGCTACTGACTGAACGAAAGGAGCTGGCATCTCACTCTCTTTGAATCTTCTTTATCATGCTAAGAGGAGCAGGAAAAAGCAAAAAATTTCAGAATTGCACTTTGCAATGCGGAGAAATTACTGTTTGTGCATTTACAATATTCATTGATTTTTGCCATTGAAAAACATCATGTTATTCATATACCAGAAATGTTTGAAGCTACTGACTGAATGAAAGGAGCTGGCATCTCACTCTCTTTGAATCTTCTTTATCATGCTAAGAGGAGCAGGAAAAAGCAAAAAATTTCAGAATTGCACCTTGCAATGCGGAGAAATTACTGTTTGTGCATTTACAATATTCATTGATTTTTGCCATTGAAAAACGTCCAGAAATGATTGAAGCTACTGACTGAATGAAAGGAGCTGGCATCTCACTCTCTTTGAATCTTCTTTATCATGCTAAGAGGAGCAGGAAAAAGCAAAAAATTTCAGAATTGCACCTTGCAATGCGGAGAAATTACTGTTTGTGCATTTACAATATTCATTGATTTTTGCCATTGAAAAACGTCCAGAAATGATTGAAGCTACTGACTGAATGAAAGGAGCAGGCATCTCACTCTCTTTGAATCTTCTTTATCATGCTAAGAGGAGCAGGAAAAAGCAAAAAATTTCATAATTGCACCTTGCAATGCGGAGAAATTACTGTTTGTGCATTTACAATATTCATTGATTTTTGCCATTGAAAAACATCATGTTATTCATATACCAGAAATGTTTGAAGCTACTGACTGAATGAAAGGAGCTGGCATCTCACTCTCTTTGAATCTTCTTTATCATGCTAAGAGGAGCAGGAAAAAGCAAAAAATTTCAGAATTGCACCTTGCAATGCGGATAAATTACTGTTTGTGCATTTACAATATTCATTGATTTTTGCCATTGAAAAACATCATGTTATTCATATACCAGAAATGATTGAAGCTACTGACTGAATGAAAGGAGCTGGCATCTCACTCTCTTTGAATCTTCTTTATCATGCTAAGAGGAGCAGGAAAAAGCAAAAAATTTCAGAATTGCACCTTGCAATGCGGAGAAATTACTGTTTGTGCATTTACAATATTCATTGATTTTTGCCATTGAAAAACATCATGTTATTCATATACCAGAAATGATTGAAGCTACTGACTGAATGAAAGGAGCTGGCATCTCACTCTCTTTGAATCTTCTTTATCATGCTAAGAGGAGCAGGAAAAAGCAAAAAATTTCAGAATTGCACCTTGCAATGCGGAGAAATTACTGTTTGTGCATTTACAATATTCATTGATTTTTGCAATTGAAAAACGTCCAGAAATGATTGAAGCTACTGACTGAATGAAAGGAGCTGGCATCTCACTCTCTTTGAATCTTCTTTATCATGCTAAGAGGAGCAGGAAAAAGCAAAAAATTTCAGAATTGAACCTTGCAATGCGGAGAAATTACTGTTTGTGCATTTACAATATTCATTGATTTTTGGCATTGAAAAACATCATGTTATTCATATACCAGGAATGTTTGAAGCTACTGACTGAATGAAAGGAGCTGGCATCTCACTCTCTTTGAATCTTCTTTATCATGCTAAGAGGAGCAGGAAAAAGCAAAAAATTTCAGAATTGCACCTTGCAATGCGGAGAAATTACTGTTTGTGCATTTACAATATTCATTGATTTTTGCCATTGAAAAACGTCCAGAAATGATTGAAGCTACTGACTGAATGAAAGGAGCTGGCATCTCACTCTCTTTGAATCTTGTTTATCATGCTAAGAGGAGCAGGAAAAAGCAAAAAATTTCAGAATTGCACCTTGCAATGCGGAGAAATTACTGTTTGTGCATTTACAATATTCATTGATTTTTGCCAATGAAAAACATCATGTTATTCATATACCAGAAATGATTGAAGCTACTGACTGAATGAAAGGAGCTGGCATCTCACTCTCTTTGAATCTTCTTTAGCATGCTAAGAGGAGCAGGAAAAAGTAAAAAATTTCAGAATTGCACCTTGCAATGCGGAGAAATTACTGTTTGTGCATTTACAATATTCAATGATTTTTGCCATTGAAAAACGTCCAGAAATGATTGAAGCTACTGACTGAGCGAAAGGAGCTGGCATCTCACTCTCTTTGAATCTTCTTTATCATGCTAAGAGGAGCAGGAAAAAGCAAAAAATTTCAGAATTGCACCTTGCAATGCGGAGAAATTACTGTTTGTGCATTTACAATATTCATTGATTTTTGCCATTGAAAAACATCATGTTATTCATATACCAGAAATGTTTGAAGCTACTGACTGAATGAAAGGAGCTGGCATCTCACTCTCTTTGAATCTTCTTTATCATGCTAAGAGGAGCAGGAAAAAGCAAAAAATTTCAGAATTGCACCTTGCAATGCGGAGAAATTACTGTTTGTGCATTTACAATATTCATTGATTTTTGCCATTGAAAAACATCATGTTATTCATATACCAGAAATGATTGAAGCTACTGACTGAATGAAAGGAGCTGGCATCTCACTCTCTTTGAATCTTCTTTATCATGCTAAGAGGAGCAGGAAAAAGCAAAAAATTTCAGAATTGCACCTTGCAATGCGGAGAAATTACTGTTTGTGCATTTACAATATTCATTGATTTTTGCCATTGAAAAACGTCCAGAAATGATTGAAGCTACTGACTGAATGAAAGGAGCTGGCATCTCACTCTCTTTGAATCTTGTTTATCATGCTAAGAGGAGCAGGAAAAAGCAAAAAATTTCAGAATTGCACCTTGCAATGCGGAGAAATTACTGTTTGTGCATTTACAATATTCATTGATTTTTGCCATTGAAAAACATCATGTTATTCATATACCAGAAATGATTGAAGCTACTGACTGAATGAAAGGAGCTGGCATCTCACTCTCTTTGAATCTTCTTTATCATGCTAAGAGGAGCAGGAAAAAGTAAAAAATTTCAGAATTGCACCTTGCAATGCGGAGAAATTACTGTTTGTGCATTTACAATATTCAATGATTTTTGCCATTGAAAAACGTCCAGAAATGATTGAAGCTACTGACTGAACGAAAGGAGCTGGCATCTCACTCTCTTTGAATCTTCTTTATCATGCTAAGAGGAGCAGGAAAAAGCAAAAAATTTCAGAATTGCACCTTGCAATGCGGAGAAATTACTGTTTGTGCATTTACAATATTCATTGATTTTTGCCATTGAAAAACATCATGTTATTCATATACCAGAAATGTTTGAAGCTACTGACTGAATGAAAGGAGCTGGCATCTCACTCTCTTTGAATCTTCTTTATCATGCTAAGAGGAGCAGTAAAAAGCAAAAAATTTCAGAATTGCACCTTGCAATGCGGAGAAATTACTGTTTGTGCATTTACAATATTCATTGATTTTTGCAATTGAAAAACGTCCAGAAATGATTGAAGCTACTGACTGAATGAAAGGAGCTGGCATCTCACTCTCTTTGAATCTTCTTTATCATGCTAAGAGGAGCAGGAAAAAGCAAAAAATTTCAGAATTGCACCTTGCAATGCGGAGAAATTACTGTTTGTGCATTTACAATATTCATTGATTTTTGCCATTGAAAAACATCATGTTATTCATATACCTGAAATGTTTGAAGCTACTGACTGAATGAAAGGAGCTGGCATCTCACTCTCTTTGAATCTTCTTTATCATGCTAAGAGGAGCAGGAAAAAGCAAAAAATTTCAGAATTGCACCTTGCAATGCGGAGAAATTACTGTTTGTGCATTTACAATATTCATTGATTTTTGCAATTGAAAAACGTCCAGAAATGATTGAAGCTACTGACTGAATGAAAGGAGCTGGCATCTCACTCTCTTTGAATCTTCTTTATCATGCTAAGAGGAGCAGGAAAAAGCAAAAAATTTCAGAATTGAACCTTGCAATGCGGAGAAATTACTGTTTGTGCATTTACAATATTCATTGATTTTTGCAATTGAAAAACATCATGTTATTCATTTACCAGAAATGATTGAAGCTACTGACTGAATGAAAGGAGCTGGCATCTCACTCTCTTTGAATCTTCTTTATCATGCTAAGAGGAGCAGGAAAAAGCAAAAAATTTCAGAATTGCACCTTGCAATGCGGAGAAATTACTGTTTGTGCATTTACAATATTCATTGATTTTTGCCATTGAAAAACATCCAGAAATGATTGAAGCTACTGACTGAATGAAAGGAGCTGGCATCTCACTCTCTTTGAATCTTCTTTATCATGCTAAGAGGAGCAGGAAAAAGCAAAAAATTTCAGAATTGCACCTTGCAATGCGGAGAAATTACTGTTTGTGCATTTACAATATTCATTGATTTTTGCCATTGAAAAACATCATGTTATTCATATACCAGAAATGATTGAAGCTACTGACTGAATGAAAGGAGCTGGCATCTCACTCTCTTTGAATCTTCTTTATCATGCTAAGAGGAGCAGGAAAAAGCAAAAAATTTCAGAATTGCACCTTGCAATGCGGAGAAATTACTGTTTGTGCATTTACAATATTCATTGATTTTTGCCATTGAAAAACATCCAGAAATGATTGAAGCTACTGACTGAATGAAAGGAGCTGGCATCTCACTCTCTTTGAATCTTCTTTATCATGCTAAGAGGAGCAGGAAAAAGCAAAAAATTTCAGAATTGCACCTTGCAATGCGGAGAAATTACTGTTTGTGCATTTACAATATTCATTGATTTTTGCCATTGAAAAACATCATGTTATTCATATACCAGAAATGATTGAAGCTACTGACTGAATGAAAGGAGCTGGCATCTCACTCTCTTTGAATCTTCTTTATCATGCTAAGAGGAGCAGGAAAAAGCAAAAAATTTCAGAATTGCACCTTGCAATGCGGAGAAATTACTGTTTGTGCATTTACAATATTCATTGATTTTTGCCATTGAAAAACATCATGTTATTCATATACCAGAAATGATTGAAGCTACTGACTGAATGAAAGGAGCTGGCATCTCACTCTCTTTGAATCTTCTTTATCATGCTAAGAGGAGCAGGAAAAAGTAAAAAATTTCAGAATTGCACCTTGCAATGCGGAGAAATTACTGTTTGTGCATTTACAATATTCAATGATTTTTGCCATTGAAAAACGTCCAGAAATGATTGAAGCTACTGACTGAACGAAAGGAGCTGGCATCTCACTCTCTTTGAATCTTCTTTATCATGCTAAGAGGAGCAGGAAAAAGCAAAAAATTTCAGAATTGCACCTTGCAATGCGGAGAAATTACTGTTTGTGCATTTACAATATTCATTGATTTTTGCCATTGAAAAACATCATGTTATTCATATACCAGAAATGTTTGAAGCTACTGACTGAATGAAAGGAGCTGGCATCTCACTCTCTTTGAATCTTCTTTATCATGCTAAGAGGAGCAGTAAAAAGCAAAAAATTTCAGAATTGCACCTTGCAATGCGGAGAAATTACTGTTTGTGCATTTACAATATTCATTGATTTTTGCAATTGAAAAACGTCCAGAAATGATTGAAGCTACTGACTGAATGAAAGGAGCTGGCATCTCACTCTCTTTGAATCTTCTTTATCATGCTAAGAGGAGCAGGAAAAAGCAAAAAATTTCAGAATTGCACCTTGCAATGCGGAGAAATTACTGTTTGTGCATTTACAATATTCATTGATTTTTGCCATTGAAAAACATCATGTTATTCATATACCTGAAATGTTTGAAGCTACTGACTGAATGAAAGGAGCTGGCATCTCACTCTCTTTGAATCTTCTTTATCATGCTAAGAGGAGCAGGAAAAAGCAAAAAATTTCAGAATTGCACCTTGCAATGCGGAGAAATTACTGTTTGTGCATTTACAATATTCATTGATTTTTGCAATTGAAAAACGTCCAGAAATGATTGAAGCTACTGACTGAATGAAAGGAGCTGGCATCTCACTCTCTTTGAATCTTCTTTATCATGCTAAGAGGAGCAGGAAAAAGCAAAAAATTTCAGAATTGAACCTTGCAATGCGGAGAAATTACTGTTTGTGCATTTACAATATTCATTGATTTTTGCAATTGAAAAACATCATGTTATTCATTTACCAGAAATGATTGAAGCTACTGACTGAATGAAAGGAGCTGGCATCTCACTCTCTTTGAATCTTCTTTATCATGCTAAGAGGAGCAGGAAAAAGCAAAAAATTTCAGAATTGCACCTTGCAATGCGGAGAAATTACTGTTTGTGCATTTACAATATTCATTGATTTTTGCCATTGAAAAACATCCAGAAATGATTGAAGCTACTGACTGAATGAAAGGAGCTGGCATCTCACTCTCTTTGAATCTTCTTTATCATGCTAAGAGGAGCAGGAAAAAGCAAAAAATTTCAGAATTGCACCTTGCAATGCGGAGAAATTACTGTTTGTGCATTTACAATATTCATTGATTTTTGCCATTGAAAAACATCATGTTATTCATATACCAGAAATGATTGAAGCTACTGACTGAATGAAAGGAGCTGGCATCTCACTCTCTTTGAATCTTCTTTATCATGCTAAGAGGAGCAGGAAAAAGCAAAAAATTTCAGAATTGCACCTTGCAATGCGGAGAAATTACTGTTTGTGCATTTACAATATTCATTGATTTTTGCCATTGAAAAACATCCAGAAATGATTGAAGCTACTGACTGAATGAAAGGAGCTGGCATCTCACTCTCTTTGAATCTTCTTTATCATGCTAAGAGGAGCAGGAAAAAGCAAAAAATTTCAGAATTGCACCTTGCAATGCGGAGAAATTACTGTTTGTGCATTTACAATATTCATTGATTTTTGCCATTGAAAAACGTCCAGAAATGATTGAAGCTACTGACTGAATGAAAGGAGCAGGCATCTCACTCTTTTTGAATCTTCTTTATCATGCTAAGAGGAGCAGGAAAAAGCAAAAAATTTCAGAATTGCACCTTGCAATGCGGAGAAATTACTGTTTGTGCATTTACAATATTCATTGATTTTTGCCATTGAAAAACATCATGTTATTCATATACCAGAAATGTTTGAAGCTACTGACTGAATGAAAGGAGCTGGCATCTCACTCTCTTTGAATCTTCTTTATCATGCTAAGAGGAGCAGGAAAAAGCAAAAAATTTCAGAATTGCACCTTGCAATGCGGATAAATTACTGTTTGTGCATTTACAATATTCATTGATTTTTGCCATTGAAAAACATCATGTTATTCATATACCAGAAATGTTTGAAGCTACTGACTGAATGAAAGGAGCTGGCATCTCACTCTCTTTGAATCTTCTTTATCATGCTAAGAGGAGCAGGAAAAAGCAAAAAATTTCAGAATTGCACCTTGCAATGCGGAGAAATTACTGTTTGTGCATTTACAATATTCATTGATTTTTGCCATTGAAAAACATCATGTTATTCATATACCAGAAATGATTGAAGCTACTGACTGAATGAAAGGAGCTGGCATCTCACTCTCTTTGAATCTTCTTTATCATGCTAAGAGGAGCAGGAAAAAGCAAAAAATTTCAGAATTGCACCTTGCAATGCGGAGAAATTACTGTTTGTGCATTTACAATATTCATTGATTTTTGCAATTGAAAAACGTCCAGAAATGATTGAAGCTACTGACTGAATGAAAGGAGCTGGCATCTCACTCTCTTTGAATCTTCTTTATCATGCTAAGAGGAGCAGGAAAAAGCAAAAAATTTCAGAATTGAACCTTGCAATGCGGAGAAATTACTGTTTGTGCATTTACAATATTCATTGATTTTTGCAATTGAAAAACATCATGTTATTCATTTACCAGAAATGATTGAAGCTACTGACTGAATGAAAGGAGCTGGCATCTCACTCTCTTTGAATCTTCTTTATCATGCTAAGAGGAGCAGGAAAAAGCAAAAAATTTCAGAATTGCACCTTGCAATGCGGAGAAATTACTGTTTGTGCATTTACAATATTCATTGATTTTTGCCATTGAAAAACATCCAGAAATGATTGAAGCTACTGACTGAATGAAAGGAGCTGGCATCTCACTCTCTTTGAATCTTCTTTATCATGCTAAGAGGAGCAGGAAAAAGCAAAAAATTTCAGAATTGCACCTTGCAATGCGGAGAAATTACTGTTTGTGCATTTACAATATTCATTGATTTTTGCCATTGAAAAACATCATGTTATTCATATACCAGAAATGATTGAAGCTACTGACTGAATGAAAGGAGCTGGCATCTCACTCTCTTTGAATCTTCTTTATCATGCTAAGAGGAGCAGGAAAAAGTAAAAAATTTCAGAATTGCACCTTGCAATGCGGAGAAATTACTGTTTGTGCATTTACAATATTCAATGATTTTTGCCATTGAAAAACGTCCAGAAATGATTGAAGCTACTGACTGAACGAAAGGAGCTGGCATCTCACTCTCTTTGAATCTTCTTTATCATGCTAAGAGGAGCAGGAAAAAGCAAAAAATTTCAGAATTGCACTTTGCAATGCGGAGAAATTACTGTTTGTGCATTTACAATATTCATTGATTTTTGCCATTGAAAAACATCATGTTATTCATATACCAGAAATGTTTGAAGCTACTGACTGAATGAAAGGAGCTGGCATCTCACTCTCTTTGAATCTTCTTTATCATGCTAAGAGGAGCAGGAAAAAGCAAAAAATTTCAGAATTGCACCTTGCAATGCGGAGAAATTACTGTTTGTGCATTTACAATATTCATTGATTTTTGCCATTGAAAAACATCATGTTATTCATATACCAGAAATGATTGAAGCTACTGACTGAATGAAAGGAGCTGGCATCTCACTCTCTTTGAATCTTCTTTATCATGCTAAGAGGAGCAGGAAAAAGCAAAAAATTTCAGAATTGCACCTTGCAATGCGGAGAAATTACTGTTTGTGCATTTACAATATTCATTGATTTTTGCCATTGAAAAACGTCCAGAAATGATTGAAGCTACTGACTGAATGAAAGGAGCTGGCATCTCACTCTCTTTGAATCTTCTTTATCATGCTAAGAGGAGCAGGAAAAAGCAAAAAATTTCAGAATTGCACCTTGCAATGCGGAGAAATTACTGTTTGTGCATTTACAATATTCATTGATTTTTGCCATTGAAAAACGTCCAGAAATGATTGAAGCTACTGACTGAATGAAAGGAGCAGGCATCTCACTCTCTTTGAATCTTCTTTATCATGCTAAGAGGAGCAGGAAAAAGCAAAAAATTTCAGAATTGCACCTTGCAATGCGGAGAAATTACTGTTTGTGCATTTACAATATTCATTGATTTTTGCCATTGAAAAACATCATGTTATTCATATACCAGAAATGTTTGAAGCTACTGACTGAATGAAAGGAGCTGGCATCTCACTCTCTTTGAATCTTCTTTATCATGCTAAGAGGAGCAGGAAAAAGCAAAAAATTTCAGAATTGCACCTTGCAATGCGGATAAATTACTGTTTGTGCATTTACAATATTCATTGATTTTTGCCATTGAAAAACATCATGTTATTCATATACCAGAAATGTTTGAAGCTACTGACTGAATGAAAGGAGCTGGCATCTCACTCTCTTTGAATCTTCTTTATCATGCTAAGAGGAGCAGGAAAAAGCAAAAAATTTCAGAATTGCACCTTGCAATGCGGAGAAATTACTGTTTGTGCATTTACAATATTCATTGATTTTTGCCATTGAAAAACATCATGTTATTCATATACCAGAAATGATTGAAGCTACTGACTGAATGAAAGGAGCTGGCATCTCACTCTCTTTGAATCTTCTTTATCATGCTAAGAGGAGCAGGAAAAAGCAAAAAATTTCAGAATTGCACCTTGCAATGCGGAGAAATTACTGTTTGTGCATTTACAATATTCATTGATTTTTGCAATTGAAAAACGTCCAGAAATGATTGAAGCTACTGACTGAATGAAAGGAGCTGGCATCTCACTCTCTTTGAATCTTCTTTATCATGCTAAGAGGAGCAGGAAAAAGCAAAAAATTTCAGAATTGAACCTTGCAATGCGGAGAAATTACTGTTTGTGCATTTACAATATTCATTGATTTTTGCAATTGAAAAACATCATGTTATTCATTTACCAGAAATGATTGAAGCTACTGACTGAATGAAAGGAGCTGGCATCTCACTCTCTTTGAATCTTCTTTATCATGCTAAGAGGAGCAGGAAAAAGCAAAAAATTTCAGAATTGCACCTTGCAATGCGGAGAAATTACTGTTTGTGCATTTACAATATTCATTGATTTTTGCCATTGAAAAACATCCAGAAATGATTGAAGCTACTGACTGAATGAAAGGAGCTGGCATCTCACTCTCTTTGAATCTTCTTTATCATGCTAAGAGGAGCAGGAAAAAGCAAAAAATTTCAGAATTGCACCTTGCAATGCGGAGAAATTACTGTTTGTGCATTTACAATATTCATTGATTTTTGCCATTGAAAAACATCATGTTATTCATATACCAGAAATGATTGAAGCTACTGACTGAATGAAAGGAGCTGGCATCTCACTCTCTTTGAATCTTCTTTATCATGCTAAGAGGAGCAGGAAAAAGTAAAAAATTTCAGAATTGCACCTTGCAATGCGGAGAAATTACTGTTTGTGCATTTACAATATTCAATGATTTTTGCCATTGAAAAACGTCCAGAAATGATTGAAGCTACTGACTGAACGAAAGGAGCTGGCATCTCACTCTCTTTGAATCTTCTTTATCATGCTAAGAGGAGCAGGAAAAAGCAAAAAATTTCAGAATTGCACTTTGCAATGCGGAGAAATTACTGTTTGTGCATTTACAATATTCATTGATTTTTGCCATTGAAAAACATCATGTTATTCATATACCAGAAATGTTTGAAGCTACTGACTGAATGAAAGGAGCTGGCATCTCACTCTCTTTGAATCTTCTTTATCATGCTAAGAGGAGCAGGAAAAAGCAAAAAATTTCAGAATTGCACCTTGCAATGCGGAGAAATTACTGTTTGTGCATTTACAATATTCATTGATTTTTGCCATTGAAAAACATCATGTTATTCATATACCAGAAATGATTGAAGCTACTGACTGAATGAAAGGAGCTGGCATCTCACTCTCTTTGAATCTTCTTTATCATGCTAAGAGGAGCAGGAAAAAGCAAAAAATTTCAGAATTGCACCTTGCAATGCGGAGAAATTACTGTTTGTGCATTTACAATATTCATTGATTTTTGCAATTGAAAAACGTCCAGAAATGATTGAAGCTACTGACTGAATGAAAGGAGCTGGCATCTCACTCTCTTTGAATCTTCTTTATCATGCTAAGAGGAGCAGGAAAAAGCAAAAAATTTCAGAATTGAACCTTGCAATGCGGAGAAATTACTGTTTGTGCATTTACAATATTCATTGATTTTTGCAATTGAAAAACATCATGTTATTCATTTACCAGAAATGATTGAAGCTACTGACTGAATGAAAGGAGCTGGCATCTCACTCTCTTTGAATCTTCTTTATCATGCTAAGAGGAGCAGGAAAAAGCAAAAAATTTCAGAATTGCACCTTGCAATGCGGAGAAATTACTGTTTGTGCATTTACAATATTCATTGATTTTTGCCATTGAAAAACATCCAGAAATGATTGAAGCTACTGACTGAATGAAAGGAGCTGGCATCTCACTCTCTTTGAATCTTCTTTATCATGCTAAGAGGAGCAGGAAAAAGCAAAAAATTTCAGAATTGCACCTTGCAATGCGGAGAAATTACTGTTTGTGCATTTACAATATTCATTGATTTTTGCCATTGAAAAACATCATGTTATTCATATACCAGAAATGATTGAAGCTACTGACTGAATGAAAGGAGCTGGCATCTCACTCTCTTTGAATCTTCTTTATCATGCTAAGAGGAGCAGGAAAAAGTAAAAAATTTCAGAATTGCACCTTGCAATGCGGAGAAATTACTGTTTGTGCATTTACAATATTCAATGATTTTTGCCATTGAAAAACGTCCAGAAATGATTGAAGCTACTGACTGAACGAAAGGAGCTGGCATCTCACTCTCTTTGAATCTTCTTTATCATGCTAAGAGGAGCAGGAAAAAGCAAAAAATTTCAGAATTGCACTTTGCAATGCGGAGAAATTACTGTTTGTGCATTTACAATATTCATTGATTTTTGCCATTGAAAAACATCATGTTATTCATATACCAGAAATGTTTGAAGCTACTGACTGAATGAAAGGAGCTGGCATCTCACTCTCTTTGAATCTTCTTTATCATGCTAAGAGGAGCAGGAAAAAGCAAAAAATTTCAGAATTGCACCTTGCAATGCGGAGAAATTACTGTTTGTGCATTTACAATATTCATTGATTTTTGCCATTGAAAAACGTCCAGAAATGATTGAAGCTACTGACTGAATGAAAGGAGCTGGCATCTCACTCTCTTTGAATCTTCTTTATCATGCTAAGAGGAGCAGGAAAAAGCAAAAAATTTCAGAATTGCACCTTGCAATGCGGAGAAATTACTGTTTGTGCATTTACAATATTCATTGATTTTTGCCATTGAAAAACGTCCAGAAATGATTGAAGCTACTGACTGAATGAAAGGAGCAGGCATCTCACTCTCTTTGAATCTTCTTTATCATGCTAAGAGGAGCAGGAAAAAGCAAAAAATTTCATAATTGCACCTTGCAATGCGGAGAAATTACTGTTTGTGCATTTACAATATTCATTGATTTTTGCCATTGAAAAACATCATGTTATTCATATACCAGAAATGTTTGAAGCTACTGACTGAATGAAAGGAGCTGGCATCTCACTCTCTTTGAATCTTCTTTATCATGCTAAGAGGAGCAGGAAAAAGCAAAAAATTTCAGAATTGCACCTTGCAATGCGGATAAATTACTGTTTGTGCATTTACAATATTCATTGATTTTTGCCATTGAAAAACATCATGTTATTCATATACCAGAAATGATTGAAGCTACTGACTGAATGAAAGGAGCTGGCATCTCACTCTCTTTGAATCTTCTTTATCATGCTAAGAGGAGCAGGAAAAAGCAAAAAATTTCAGAATTGCACCTTGCAATGCGGAGAAATTACTGTTTGTGCATTTACAATATTCATTGATTTTTGCCATTGAAAAACATCATGTTATTCATATACCAGAAATGATTGAAGCTACTGACTGAATGAAAGGAGCTGGCATCTCACTCTCTTTGAATCTTCTTTATCATGCTAAGAGGAGCAGGAAAAAGCAAAAAATTTCAGAATTGCACCTTGCAATGCGGAGAAATTACTGTTTGTGCATTTACAATATTCATTGATTTTTGCAATTGAAAAACGTCCAGAAATGATTGAAGCTACTGACTGAATGAAAGGAGCTGGCATCTCACTCTCTTTGAATCTTCTTTATCATGCTAAGAGGAGCAGGAAAAAGCAAAAAATTTCAGAATTGAACCTTGCAATGCGGAGAAATTACTGTTTGTGCATTTACAATATTCATTGATTTTTGGCATTGAAAAACATCATGTTATTCATATACCAGGAATGTTTGAAGCTACTGACTGAATGAAAGGAGCTGGCATCTCACTCTCTTTGAATCTTCTTTATCATGCTAAGAGGAGCAGGAAAAAGCAAAAAATTTCAGAATTGCACCTTGCAATGCGGAGAAATTACTGTTTGTGCATTTACAATATTCATTGATTTTTGCCATTGAAAAACGTCCAGAAATGATTGAAGCTACTGACTGAATGAAAGGAGCTGGCATCTCACTCTCTTTGAATCTTGTTTATCATGCTAAGAGGAGCAGGAAAAAGCAAAAAATTTCAGAATTGCACCTTGCAATGCGGAGAAATTACTGTTTGTGCATTTACAATATTCATTGATTTTTGCCAGTGAAAAACATCATGTTATTCATATACCAGAAATGATTGAAGCTACTGACTGAATGAAAGGAGCTGGCATCTCACTCTCTTTGAATCTTCTTTATCATGCTAAGAGGAGCAGGAAAAAGTAAAAAATTTCAGAATTGCACCTTGCAATGCGGAGAAATTACTGTTTGTGCATTTACAATATTCAATGATTTTTGCCATTGAAAAACGTCCAGAAATGATTGAAGCTACTGACTGAACGAAAGGAGCTGGCATCTCACTCTCTTTGAATCTTCTTTATCATGCTAAGAGGAGCAGGAAAAAGCAAAAAATTTCAGAATTGAACCTTGCAATGCGGAGAAATTACTGTTTGTGCATTTACAATATTCATTGATTTTTGCAATTGAAAAACATCATGTTATTCATTTACCAGAAATGATTGAAGCTACTGACTGAATGAAAGGAGCTGGCATCTCACTCTCTTTGAATCTTCTTTATCATGCTAAGAGGAGCAGGAAAAAGCAAAAAATTTCAGAATTGCACCTTGCAATGCGGAGAAATTACTGTTTGTGCATTTACAATATTCATTGATTTTTCCCATTGAAAAACATCCAGAAATGATTGAAGCTACTGACTGAATGAAAGGAGCTGGCATCTCACTCTCTTTGAATCTTCTTTATCATGCTAAGAGGAGCAGGAAAAAGCAAAAAATTTCAGAATTGCACCTTGCAATGCGGAGAAATTACTGTTTGTGCATTTACAATATTCATTGATTTTTGCCATTGAAAAACATCATGTTATTCATATACCAGAAATGATTGAAGCTACTGACTGAATGAAAGGAGCTGGCATCTCACTCTCTTTGAATCTTCTTTATCATGCTAAGAGGAGCAGGAAAAAGTAAAAAATTTCAGAATTGCACCTTGCAATGCGGAGAAATTACTGTTTGTGCATTTACAATATTCAATGATTTTTGCCATTGAAAAACGTCCAGAAATGATTGAAGCTACTGACTGAACGAAAGGAGCTGGCATCTCACTCTCTTTGAATCTTCTTTATCATGCTAAGAGGAGCAGGAAAAAGCAAAAAATTTCAGAATTGCACTTTGCAATGCGGAGAAATTACTGTTTGTGCATTTACAATATTCATTGATTTTTGCCATTGAAAAACATCATGTTATTCATATACCAGAAATGTTTGAAGCTACTGACTGAATGAAAGGAGCTGGCATCTCACTCTCTTTGAATCTTCTTTATCATGCTAAGAGGAGCAGGAAAAAGCAAAAAATTTCAGAATTGCACCTTGCAATGCGGAGAAATTACTGTTTGTGCATTTACAATATTCATTGATTTTTGCCATTGAAAAACGTCCAGAAATGATTGAAGCTACTGACTGAATGAAAGGAGCTGGCATCTCACTATCTTTGAATCTTCTTTATCATGCTAAGAGGAGCAGGAAAAAGCAAAAAATTTCAGAATTGCACCTTGCAATGCGGAGAAATTACTGTTTGTGCATTTACAATATTCATTGATTTTTGCCATTGAAAAACGTCCAGAAATGATTGAAGCTACTGACTGAATGAAAGGAGCAGGCATCTCACTCTCTTTGAATCTTCTTTATCATGCTAAGAGGAGCAGGAAAAAGCAAAAAATTTCATAATTGCACCTTGCAATGCGGAGAAATTACTGTTTGTGCATTTACAATATTCATTGATTTTTGCCATTGAAAAACATCATGTTATTCATATACCAGAAATGTTTGAAGCTACTGACTGAATGAAAGGAGCTGGCATCTCACTCTCTTTGAATCTTCTTTATCATGCTAAGAGGAGCAGGAAAAAGCAAAAAATTTCAGAATTGCACCTTGCAATGCGGATAAATTACTGTTTGTGCATTTACAATATTCAATGATTTTTGCCATTGAAAAACGTCCAGAAATGATTGAAGCTACTGACTGAACGAAAGGAGCTGGCATCTCACTCTCTTTGAATCTTCTTTATCATGCTAAGAGGAGCAGGAAAAAGCAAAAAATTTCAGAATTGCACCTTGCAATGCGGAGAAATTACTGTTTGTGCATTTACAATATTCATTGATTTTTGCCATTGAAAAACATCATGTTATTCATATACCAGAAATGTTTGAAGCTACTGACTGAATGAAAGGAGCTGGCATCTCACTCTCTTTGAATCTTCTTTATCATGCTAAGAGGAGCAGTAAAAAGCAAAAAATTTCAGAATTGCACCTTGCAATGCGGAGAAATTACTGTTTGTGCATTTACAATATTCATTGATTTTTGCAATTGAGAAACGTCCAGAAATGATTGAAGCTACTGACTGAATGAAAGGAGCTGGCATCTCACTCTCTTTGAATCTTCTTTATCATGCTAAGAGGAGCAGGAAAAAGCAAAAAATTTCAGAATTGCACCTTGCAATGCGGAGAAATTACTGTTTGTGCATTTACAATATTCATTGATTTTTGCCATTGAAAAACATCATGTTATTCATATACCTGAAATGTTTGAAGCTACTGACTGAATGAAAGGAGCTGGCATCTCACTCTCTTTGAATCTTCTTTATCATGCTAAGAGGAGCAGGAAAAAGCAAAAAATTTCAGAATTGCACCTTGCAATGCGGAGAAATTACTGTTTGTGCATTTACAATATTCATTGATTTTTGCAATTGAAAAACGTCCAGAAATGATTGAAGCTACTGACTGAATGAAAGGAGCTGGCATCTCACTCTCTTTGAATCTTCTTTATCATGCTAAGAGGAGCAGGAAAAAGCAAAAAATTTCAGAATTGAACCTTGCAATGCGGAGAAATTACTGTTTGTGCATTTACAATATTCATTGATTTTTGCAATTGAAAAACATCATGTTATTCATTTACCAGAAATGATTGAAGCTACTGACTGAATGAAAGGAGCTGGCATCTCACTCTCTTTGAATCTTCTTTATCATGCTAAGAGGAGCAGGAAAAAGCAAAAAATTTCAGAATTGCACCTTGCAATGCGGAGAAATTACTGTTTGTGCATTTACAATATTCATTGATTTTTGCCATTGAAAAACATCCAGAAATGATTGAAGCTACTGACTGAATGAAAGAAGCTGGCATCTCACTCTCTTTGAATCTTCTTTATCATGCTAAGAGGAGCAGGAAAAAGCAAAAAATTTCCGAATTGCACCTTGCAATGCGGAGAAATTACTGTTTGTGCATTTACAATATTCATTGATTTTTGCCATTGAAAAACATCATGTTATTCATATACCAGAAATGATTGAAGCTACTGACTGAATGAAAGGAGCTGGCATCTCACTCTCTTTGAATCTTCTTTATCATGCTAAGAGGAGCAGGAAAAAGTAAAAAATTTCAGAATTGCACCTTGCAATGCGGAGAAATTACTGTTTGTGCATTTACAATATTCAATGATTTTTGCCATTGAAAAACGTCCAGAAATGATTGAAGCTACTGACTGAACGAAAGGAGCTGGCATCTCACTCTCTTTGAATCTTCTTTATCATGCTAAGAGGAGCAGGAAAAAGCAAAAAATTTCAGAATTGCACTTTGCAATGCGGAGAAATTACTGTTTGTGCATTTACAATATTCATTGATTTTTGCCATTGAAAAACATCATGTTATTCATATACCAGAAATGTTTGAAGCTACTGACTGAATGAAAGGAGCTGGCATCTCACTCTCTTTGAATCTTCTTTATCATGCTAAGAGGAGCAGGAAAAAGCAAAAAATTTCAGAATTGCACCTTGCAATGCGGAGAAATTACTGTTTGTGCATTTACAATATTCATTGATTTTTGCCATTGAAAAACGTCCAGAAATGATTGAAGCTACTGACTGAATGAAAGGAGCTGGCATCTCACTCTCTTTGAATCTTCTTTATCATGCTAAGAGGAGCAGGAAAAAGCAAAAAATTTCAGAATTGCACCTTGCAATGCGGAGAAATTACTGTTTGTGCATTTACAATATTCATTGATTTTTGCCATTGAAAAACGTCCAGAAATGATTGAAGCTACTAACTGAATGAAAGGAGCAGGCATCTCACTCTCTTTGAATCTTCTTTATCATGCTAAGAGGAGCAGGAAAAAGCAAAAAATTTCATAATTGCACCTTGCAATGCGGAGAAATTACTGTTTGTGCATTTACAATATTCATTGATTTTTGCCATTGAAAAACATCATGTTATTCATATACCAGAAATGTTTGAAGCTACTGACTGAATGAAAGAAGCTGGCATCTCACTCTCTTTGAATCTTCTTTATCATGCTAAGAGGAGCAGGAAAAAGCAAAAAATTTCAGAATTGCACCTTGCAATGCGGATAAATTACTGTTTGTGCATTTACAATATTCATTGATTTTTGCCATTGAGAAACATGTTATTCATATACCAGAAATGATTGAAGCTACTGACTGAATGAAAGGAGCTGGCATCTCACTCTCTTTGAATCTTCTTTATCATGCTAAGAGGAGCAGGAAAAAGCAAAAAATTTCAGAATTGCACCTTGCAATGCGGAGAAATTACTGTTTGTGCATTTACAATATTCATTGATTTTTGCCATTGAAAAACATCATGTTATTCATATACCAGAAATGATTGAAGCTACTGACTGAATGAAAGGAGCTGGCATCTCACTCTCTTTGAATCTTCTTTATCATGCTAAGAGGAGCAGGAAAAAGCAAAAAATTTCAGAATTGCACCTTGCAATGCGGAGAAATTACTGTTTGTGCATTTACAATATTCATTGATTTTTGCAATTGAAAAACGTCCAGAAATGATTGAAGCTACTGACTGAATGAAAGGAGCTGGCATCTCACTCTCTTTGAATCTTCTTTATCATGCTAAGAGGAGCAGGAAAAAGCAAAAAATTTCAGAATTGAACCTTGCAATGCGGAGAAATTACTGTTTGTGCATTTACAATATTCATTGATTTTTGGCATTGAAAAACATCATGTTATTCATATACCAGGAATGTTTGAAGCTACTGACTGAATGAAAGGAGCTGGCATCTCACTCTCTTTGAATCTTCTTTATCATGCTAAGAGGAGCAGGAAAAAGCAAAAAATTTCAGAATTGCACCTTGCAATGCGGAGAAATTACTGTTTGTGCATTTACAATATTCATTGATTTTTGCCATTGAAAAACGTCCAGAAATGATTGAAGCTACTGACTGAATGAAAGGAGCTGGCATCTCACTCTCTTTGAATCTTGTTTAT
Organism: Phyllobates terribilis; assembly: GCF_046119375.1. Taxonomy (NCBI): domain Eukaryota; kingdom Metazoa; phylum Chordata; class Amphibia; order Anura; family Dendrobatidae; genus Phyllobates; species Phyllobates terribilis. The sequence goes on from NW_027363544.1 coordinate 152,197, forward strand.
CATGCTAAGAGGAGCAGGAAAAAGCAAAAAATTTCAGAATTGCACCTTGCAATGCGGAGAAATTACTGTTTGTGCATTTACAATATTCATTGATTTTTGCCATTGAAAAACATCATGTTATTCATATACCAGAAATGATTGAAGCTACTGACTGAATGAAAGGAGCTGGCATCTCACTCTCTTTGAATCTTCTTTATCATGCTAAGAGGAGCAGGAAAAAGTAAAAAATTTCAGAATTGCACCTTGCAATGCGGAGAAATTACTGTTTGTGCATTTACAATATTCAATGATTTTTGCCATTGAAAAACGTCCAGAAATGATTGAAGCTACTGACTGAACGAAAGGAGCTGGCATCTCACTCTCTTTGAATCTTCTTTATCATGCTAAGAGGAGCAGGAAAAAGCAAAAAATTTCAGAATTGCACCTTGCAATGCGGAGAAATTACTGTTTGTGCATTTACAATATTCATTGATTTTTGCCATTGAAAAACATCATGTTATTCATATACCAGAAATGTTTGAAGCTACTGACTGAATGAAAGGAGCTGGCATCTCACTCTCTTTGAATCTTCTTTATCATGCTAAGAGGAGCAGTAAAAAGCAAAAAATTTCAGAATTGCACCTTGCAATGCGGAGAAATTACTGTTTGTGCATTTACAATATTCATTGATTTTTGCAATTGAAAAACGTCCAGAAATGATTGAAGCTACTGACTGAATGAAAGGAGCTGGCATCTCACTCTCTTTGAATCTTCTTTATCATGCTAAGAGGAGCAGGAAAAAGCAAAAAATTTCAGAATTGCACCTTGCAATGCGGAGAAATTACTGTTTGTGCATTTACAATATTCATTGATTTTTGCCATTGAAAAACATCATGTTATTCATATACCTGAAATGTTTGAAGCTACTGACTGAATGAAAGGAGCTGGCATCTCACTCTCTTTGAATCTTCTTTATCATGCTAAGAGGAGCAGGAAAAAGCAAAAAATTTCAGAATTGCACCTTGCAATGCGGAGAAATTACTGTTTGTGCATTTACAATATTCATTGATTTTTGCCATTGAAAAACATCATGTTATTCATATACCAGAAATGTTTGAAGCTACTGACTGAATGAAAGGAGCTGGCATCTCACTATCTTTGAATCTTCTTTATCATGCTAAGAGGAGCAGGAAAAAGCAAAAAATTTCAGAATTGCACCTTGCAATGCGGAGAAATTACTGTTTGTGCATTTACAATATTCATTGATTTTTACCATTGAAAAACATCCAGAAATGATTGAAGCTACTGACTGAATGAAAGTAGCTGGCATTTCACTCTCTTTGAATCTTCTTTATCATGCTAAGAGGAGCAGGAAAAAGCAAAAAATTTCAGACTTGCACCTTGCAATGCGGAGAAATTACTGTTTGTGCATTTACAATATTCATTGATTTTTGCCATTGAAAAACATCATGTTATTCATATACCAGAAATGTTTGAAGCTACTGACTGAATGAAAGGAGCTGGCATCTCACTCTCTTTGAATCTTCTTTATCATGCTAAGAGGAGCAGGAAAAAGCAAAAAATTTCAGAATTGCACCTTGCAATGCGGAGAAATTACTGTTTGTGCATTTACAATATTCATTGATTTTTGCCATTGAAAAACATCATGTTATTCATATACCAGAAATGTTTGAAGCTACTGACTGAATGAAAGGAGCTGGCATCTCACTCTCTTTGAATCTTCTTTATCATGCTAAGAGGAGCAGGAAAAAGCAAAAAATTTCAGAATTGCACCTTGCAATGCGGAGAAATTACTGTTTGTGCATTTACAATATTTATTGATTTTTGCCATTGAAAAACGTCCAGAAATGATTGAAGCTACTGACTGAATGAAAGGAGCTGGCATCTCACTCTCTTTGAATCTTCTTTATCATGCTAAGAGGAGCAGGAAAAAGCAAAAAATTTCAGACTTGCACCTTGCAATGCGGAGAAATTACTATTTGTTCATTTACAATATTCATTGATTTTTGCCATTGAAAAACGTCCAGAAATGATTGAAGCTACTGACTGAATGAAAGGAGCTGGCATCTCACTCTCTTTGAATCTTTATCATGCTAAGAGGAGCAGGAAAAAGCAAAAAATTTCAGAATTGCACCTTGCAATGCGGAGAAATTACTGTTTGTGCATTTACAATATTCATTGATTTTTACCATTGAAAAACGTCCAGAAATGATTGAAGCTACTGACTGAATGAAAGTAGCTGGCATCTCACTCTCTTTGAATCTTCTTTATCATGCTAAGAGGAGCAGGAAAAAGCAAAAAATTTCAGACTTGCACCTTGCAATGCGGAGAAATTACTGTTTGTGCATTTACAATATTCATTGATTTTTGCCATTGAAAAACATCATGTTATTCATTTACCAGAAATGATTGAAGCTACTGACTGAATGAAAGGAGCTGGCATCTCACTCTCTTTGAATCTTCTTTATCATGCTAAGAGGAGCAGGAAAAAGTAAAAAATTTCAGAATTGCACCTTGCAATGCGGAGAAATTACTGTTTGTGCATTTACAATATTCATTGATTTTTGCAATTGAAAAACGTCCAGAAATGATTGAAGCTACTGACTGAATGAAAGGAGCTGGCATCTCACTCTCTTTGAATCTTCTTTATCATGCTAAGAGGAGCAGGAAAAAGCAAAAAATTTCAGAATTGCACCTTGCAATGCGGAGAAATTACTGTTTGTGCATTTACAATATTCATTGATTTTTGCCATTGAAAAACATCATGTTATTCATATACCTGAAATGTTTGAAGCTACTGACTGAATGAAAGGAGCTGGCATCTCACTCTCTTTGAATCTTCTTTATCATGCTAAGAGGAGCAGGAAAAAGCAAAAAATTTCAGAATTGCACCTTGCAATGCGGAGAAATTACTGTTTGTGCATTTACAATATTCATTGATTTTTGCCATTGAAAAACATCATGTTATTCATATACCAGAAATGTTTGAAGCTACTGACTGAATGAAAGGAGCTGGCATCTCACTCTCTTTGAATCTTCTTTATCATGCTAAGAGGAGCAGGAAAAAGCAAAAAATTTCAGAATTGCACCTTGCAATGCGGAGAAATTACTGTTTGTGCATTTACAATATTCATTGATTTTTACCATTGAAAAACGTCCAGAAATGATTGAAGCTACTGACTGAATGAAAGTAGCTGGCATCTCACTCTCTTTGAATCTTCTTTATCATGCTAAGAGGAGCAGGAAAAAGCAAAAAATTTCAGACTTGCACCTTGCAATGCGGAGAAATTACTGTTTGTGCATTTACAATATTCATTGATTTTTGCCATTGAAAAACATCATGTTATTCATATACCAGAAATGTTTGAAGCTACTGACTGAATGAAAGGAGCTGGCATCTCACTCTCTTTGAATCTTCTTTATCATGCTAAGAGGAGCAGGAAAAAGCAAAAAATTTCAGAATTGCACCTTGCAATGCGGAGAAATTACTGTTTGTGCATTTACAATATTCATTGATTTTTGCCATTGAAAAACATCATGTTATTCATATACCAGAAATGTTTGAAGCTACTGACTGAATGAAAGGAGCTGGCATCTCACTCTCTTTGAATCTTCTTTATCATGCTAAGAGGAGCAGGAAAAAGCAAAAAATTTCAGAATTGCACCTTGCAATGCGGAGAAATTACTGTTTGTGCATTTACAATATTCATTGATTTTTGCCTTTGAAAAACGTCCAGAAATGATTGAAGCTACTGACTGAATGAAAGGAGCTGGCATCTCACTCTCTTTGAATCTTCTTTATCATGCTAAGAGGAGCAGGAAAAAGCAAAAAATTTCAGACTTGCACCTTGCAATGCGGAGAAATTACTGTTTGTTCATTTACAATATTCATTGATTTTTGCCATTGAAAAACGTCCAGAAATGATTGAAGCTACTGACTGAATGAAAGGAGCTGGCATCTCACTCTCTTTGAATCTTCTTTATCATGCTAAGAGGAGCAGGAAAAAGCAAAAAATTTCAGAATTGCACCTTGCAATGCGGAGAAATTACTGTTTGTGCATTTACAATATTCATTGATTTTTGCCATTGAAAAACATCCAGAAATGATTGAAGCTACTGACTGAATGAAAGGAGCTGGCATCTCACTCTCTTTGAATCTTGTTTATCATGCTAAGAGGAGCAGGAAAAAGCAAAAAATTTCAGAATTGCACCTTGCAATGCGGAGAAATTACTGTTTGTGCATTTACAATATTCATTGATTTTTGCCATTGAAAAACATCATGTTATTCATATACCAGAAATGATTGAAGCTACTGACTGAATGAAAGGAGCTGGCATCTCACTCTCTTTGAATCTTCTTTATCATGCTAAGAGGAGCAGGAAAAAGTAAAAAATTTCAGAATTGCACCTTGCAATGCGGAGAAATTACTGTTTGTGCATTTACAATATTCATTGATTTTTGCAATTGAAAAACGTCCAGAAATGATTGAAGCTACTGACTGAATGAAAGGAGCTGGCATCTCACTCTCTTTGAATCTTCTTTATCATGCTAAGAGGAGCAGGAAAAAGCAAAAAATTTCAGAATTGCACCTTGCAATGCGGAGAAATTACTGTTTGTGCATTTACAATATTCATTGATTTTTGCCATTGAAAAACATCATGTTATTCATATACCTGAAATGTTTGAAGCTACTGACTGAATGAAAGGAGCTGGCATCTCACTCTCTTTGAATCTTCTTTATCATGCTAAGAGGAGCAGGAAAAAGCAAAAAATTTCAGAATTGCACCTTGCAATGCGGAGAAATTACTGTTTGTGCATTTACAATATTCATTGATTTTTGCCATTGAAAAACATCATGTTATTCATATACCAGAAATGTTTGAAGCTACTGACTGAATGAAAGGAGCTGGCATCTCACTCTCTTTGAATCTTCTTTATCATGCTAAGAGGAGCAGGAAAAAGCAAAAAATTTCAGAATTGCACCTTGCAATGCGGAGAAATTACTGTTTGTGCATTTACAATATTCATTGATTTTTACCATTGAAAAACGTCCAGAAATGATTGAAGCTACTGACTGAATGAAAGTAGCTGGCATCTCACTCTCTTTGAATCTTCTTTATCATGCTAAGAGGAGCAGGAAAAAGCAAAAAATTTCAGACTTGCACCTTGCAATGCGGAGAAATTACTGTTTGTGCATTTACAATATTCATTGATTTTTGCCATTGAAAAACATCATGTTATTCATATACCAGAAATGTTTGAAGCTACTGACTGAATGAAAGGAGCTGGCATCTCACTCTCTTTGAATCTTCTTTATCATGCTAAGAGGAGCAGGAAAAAGCAAAAAATTTCAGAATTGCACCTTGCAATGCGGAGAAATTACTGTTTGTGCATTTACAATATTCATTGATTTTTGCCATTGAAAAACATCATGTTATTCATATACCAGAAATGTTTGAAGCTACTGACTGAATGAAAGGAGCTGGCATCTCACTCTCTTTGAATCTTCTTTATCATGCTAAGAGGAGCAGGAAAAAGCAAAAAATTTCAGAATTGCACCTTGCAATGCGGAGAAATTACTGTTTGTGCATTTACAATATTCATTGATTTTTGCCATTGAAAAACGTCCAGAAATGATTGAAGCTACTGACTGAATGAAAGGAGCTGGCATCTCACTCTCTTTGAATCTTCTTTATCATGCTAAGAGGAGCAGGAAAAAGCAAAAAATTTCAGACTTGCACCTTGCAATGCGGAGAAATTACTGTTTGTTCATTTACAATATTCATTGATTTTTGCCATTGAAAAACGTCCAGAAATGATTGAAGCTACTGACTGAATGAAAGGAGCTGGCATCTCACTCTCTTTGAATCTTCTTTATCATGCTAAGAGGAGCAGGAAAAAGCAAAAAATTTCAGAATTGCACCTTGCAATGCGGAGAAATTACTGTTTGTGCATTTACAATATTCATTGATTTTTACCATTGAAAAACGTCCAGAAATGATTGAAGCTACTGACTGAATGAAAGTAGCTGGCATCTCACTCTCTTTGAATCTTCTTTATCATGCTAAGAGGAGCAGGAAAAAGCAAAAAATTTCAGACTTGCACCTTGCAATGCGGAGAAATTACTGTTTGTGCATTTACAATATTCATTGATTTTTGCCATTGAAAAACATCATGTTATTCATTTACCAGAAATGATTGAAGCTACTGACTGAATGAAAGGAGCTGGCATCTCACTCTCTTTGAATCTTCTTTATCATGCTAAGAGGAGCAGGAAAAAGCAAAAAATTTCAGAATTGCACCTTGCAATGCGGAGAAATTACTGTTTGTGCATTTACAATATTCATTGATTTTTGCCATTGAAAAACATCCAGAAATGATTGAAGCTACTGACTGAATGAAAGGAGCTGGCATCTCACTCGCTTTGAATCTTCTTTATCATGCTAAGAGGAGCAGGAAAAAGCAAAAAATTTCAGAATTGCACCTTGCAATGCGGAGAAATTACTGTTTGTGCATTTACAATATTCATTGATTTTTGCCATTGAAAAACATCATGTTATTCATATACCAGAAATGATTGAAGCTACTGACTGAATGAAAGGAGCTGGCATCTCAATCTCTTTGAATCTTCTTTATCATGCTAAGAGGAGCAGGAAAAAGTAAAAAATTTCAGAATTGCACCTTGCAATGCGGAGAAATTACTGTTTGTGCATTTACAATATTCAATGATTTTTGCCATTGAAAAACGTCCAGAAATGATTGAAGCTACTGACTGAACGAAAGGAGCTGGCATCTCACTCTCTTTGAATCTTCTTTATCATGCTAAGAGGAGCAGGAAAAAGCAAAAAATTTCAGAATTGCACTTTGCAATGCGGAGAAATTACTGTTTGTGCATTTACAATATTCATTGATTTTTGCCATTGAAAAACATCATGTTATTCATATACCAGAAATGTTTGAAGCTACTGACTGAATGAAAGGAGCTGGCATCTCACTCTCTTTGAATCTTCTTTATCATGCTAAGAGGAGCAGGAAAAAGCAAAAAATTTCAGAATTGCACCTTGCAATGCGGAGAAATTACTGTTTGTGCATTTACAATATTCATTGATTTTGCCATTGAAAAACGTCCAGAAATGATTGAAGCTACTGACTGAATGAAAGGAGCTCCCATCTCACTCTCTTTGAATCTTCTTTATCATGCTAAGAGGAGCAGGAAAAAGCAAAAAATTTCAGAATTGCACCTTGCAATGCGGAGAAATTACTGTTTGTGCATTTACAATATTCATTGATTTTTGCCATTGAAAAACGTCCAGAAATGATTGAAGCTACTGACTGAATGAAAGGAGCAGGCATCTCACTCTCTTTGAATCTTCTTTATCATGCTAAGAGGAGCAGGAAAAAGCAAAAAATTTCAGAATTGCACCTTGCAATGCGGAGAAATTACTGTTTGTGCATTTACAATATTCATTGATTTTTGCCATTGAAAAACATCATGTTATTCATATACCAGAAATGTTTGAAGCTACTGACTGAATGAAAGGAGCTGGCATCTCACTCTCTTTGAATCTTCTTTATCATGCTAAGAGGAGCAGGAAAAAGCAAAAAATTTCAGAATTGCACCTTGCAATGCGGATAAATTACTGTTTGTGCATTTACAATATTCATTGATTTTTGCCATTGAAAAACATCATGTTATTCATATACCAGAAATGATTGAAGCTACTGACTGAATGAAAGGAGCTGGCATCTCACTCTCTTTGAATCTTCTTTATCATGCTAAGAGGAGCAGGAAAAAGCAAAAAAATTCAGAATTGCACCTTGCAATGCGGAGAAATTACTGTTTGTGCATTTACAATATTCATTGATTTTTGCCATTGAAAAACATCATGTTATTCATATACCAGAAATGATTGAAGCTACTGACTGAATGAAAGGAGCTGGCATCTCACTCTCTTTGAATCTTCTTTATCATGCTAAGAGGAGCAGGAAAAAGCAAAAAATTTCAGAATTGCACCTTGCAATGCGGAGAAATTACTGTTTGTGCATTTACAATATTCATTGATTTTTGCAATTGAAAAACGTCCAGAAATGATTGAAGCTACTGACTGAATGAAAGGAGCTGGCGTCTCACTCTCTTTGAATCTTCTTTATCATGCTAAGAGGAGCAGGAGAAAGCAAAAAATTTCAGAATTGAACCTTGCAATGCGGAGAAATTACTGTTTGTGCATTTACAATATTCATTGATTTTTGGCATTGAAAAACATCATGTTATTCATATACCAGGAATGTTTGAAGCTACTGACTGAATGAAAGGAGCTGGCATCTCACTCTCTTTGAATCTTCTTTATCATGCTAAGAGGAGCAGGAAAAAGCAAAAAATTTCAGAATTGCACCTTGCAATGCGGAGAAATTACTGTTTGTGCATTTACAATATTCATTGATTTTTGCCATTGAAAAACGTCCAGAAATGATTGAAGCTACTGACTGAATGAAAGGAGCTGGCATCTCACTCTCTTTGAATCTTGTTTATCATGCTAAGAGGAGCAGGAAAAAGCAAAAAATTTCAGAATTGCACCTTGCAATGCGGAGAAATTACTGTTTGTGCATTTACAATATTCATTGATTTTTGCCATTGAAAAACATCATGTTATTCATATACCAGAAATGATTGAAGCTACTGACTGAATGAAAGGAGCTGGCATCTCACTCTCTTTGAATCTTCTTTATCATGCTAAGAGGAGCAGGAAAAAGTAAAAAATTTCAGAATTGCACCTTGCAATGCGGAGAAATTACTGTTTGTGCATTTACAATATTCAATGATTTTTGCCATTGAAAAACGTCCAGAAATGATTGAAGCTACTGACTGAACGAAAGGAGCTGGCATCTCACTCTCTTTGAATCTTCTTTATCATGCTAAGAGGAGCAGGAAAAAGCAAAAAATTTCAGAATTGCACCTTGCAATGCGGAGAAATTACTGTTTGTGCATTTACAATATTCATTGATTTTTGCCATTGAAAAACATCATGTTATTCATATACCAGAAATGTTTGAAGCTACTGACTGAATGAAAGGAGCTGGCATCTCACTCTCTTTGAATCTTCTTTATCATGCTAAGAGGAGCAGTAAAAAGCAAAAAATTTCAGAATTGCACCTTGCAATGCGGAGAAATTACTGTTTGTGCATTTACAATATTCATTGATTTTTGCAATTGAAAAACGTCCAGAAATGATTGAAGCTACTGACTGAATGAAAGGAGCTGGCATCTCACTCTCTTTGAATATTCTTTATCATGCTAAGAGGAGCAGGAAAAAGCAAAAAATTTCAGAATTGCACCTTGCAATGCGGAGAAATTACTGTTTGTGCATTTACAATATTCATTGATTTTTGCCATTGAAAAACATCATGTTATTCATATACCTGAAATGTTTGAAGCTACTGACTGAATGAAAGGAGCTGGCATCTCACTCTCTTTGAATCTTCTTTATCATGCTAAGAGGAGCAGGAAAAAGCAAAAAATTTCAGAATTGCACCTTGCAATGCGGAGAAATTACTGTTTGTGCATTTACAATATTCATTGATTTTTGCCATTGAAAAACATCATGTTATTCATATACCAGAAATGTTTGAAGCTACTGACTGAATGAAAGGAGCTGGCATCTCACTCTCTTTGAATCTTCTTTATCATGCTAAGAGGAGCAGGAAAAAGCAAAAAATTTCAGAATTGCACCTTGCAATGCGGAGAAATTACTGTTTGTGCATTTACAATATTCATTGATTTTTACCATTGAAAAACGTCCAGAAATGATTGAAGCTACTGACTGAATGAAAGTAGCTGGCATCTCACTCTCTTTGAATCTTCTTTATCATGCTAAGAGGAGCAGGAAAAAGCAAAAAATTTCAGACTTGCACCTTGCAATGCGGAGAAATTACTGTTTGTGCATTTACAATATTCATTGATTTTTGCCATTGAAAAACATCATGTTATTCATATACCAGAAATGTTTGAAGCTACTGACTGAATGAAAGGAGCTGGCATCTCACTCTCTTTGAATCTTCTTTATCATGCTAAGAGGAGCAGGAAAAAGCAAAAAATTTCAGAATTGCACCTTGCAATGCGGAGAAATTACTGTTTGTGCATTTACAATATTCATTGATTTTTGCCATTGAAAAACATCATGTTATTCATATACCAGAAATGTTTGAAGCTACTGACTGAATGAAAGGAGCTGGCATCTCACTCTCTTTGAATCTTCTTTATCATGCTAAGAGGAGCAGGAAAAAGCAAAAAATTTCAGAATTGCACCTTGCAATGCGGATAAATTACTGTTTGTGCATTTACAATATTCATTGATTTTTGCCATTGAAAAACATCATGTTATTCATATACCAGAAATGATTGAAGCTACTGACTGAATGAAAGGAGCTGGCATCTCACTCTCTTTGAATCTTCTTTATCATGCTAAGAGGAGCAGGAAAAAGCAAAAAATTTCAGAATTGCACCTTGCAATGCGGAGAAATTACTGTTTGTGCATTTACAATATTCATTGATTTTTGCCATTGAAAAACATCATGTTATTCATATACCAGAAATGATTGAAGCTACTGACTGAATGAAAGGAGCTGGCATCTCACTCTCTTTGAATCTTCTTTATCATGCTAAGAGGAGCAGGAAAAAGCAAAAAATTTCAGAATTGCACCTTGCAATGCGGAGAAATTACTGTTTGTGCATTTACAATATTCATTGATTTTTGCAATTGAAAAACGTCCAGAAATGATTGAAGCTACTGACTGAATGAAAGGAGCTGGCGTCTCACTCTCTTTGAATCTTCTTTATCATGCTAAGAGGAGCAGGAAAAAGCAAAAAATTTCAGAATTGAACCTTGCAATGCGGAGAAATTACTGTTTGTGCATTTACAATATTCATTGATTTTTGCAATTGAAAAACGTCCAGAAATGATTGAAGCTACTGACTGAATGAAAGGAGCTGGCGTCTCACTCTCTTTGAATCTTCTTTATCATGCTAAGAGGAGCAGGAAAAAGCAAAAAATTTCAGAATTGAACCTTGCAATGCGGAGAAATTACTGTTTGTGCATTTACAATATTCATTGATTCTTGGCATTGAAAAACATCATGTTATTCATATACCAGGAATGTTTGAAGCTACTGACTGAATGAAAGGAGCTGGCATCTCACTCTCTTTGAATCTTCTTTATCATGCTAAGAGGAGCAGGAAAAAGCAAAAAATTTCAGAATTGCACCTTGCAATGCGGAGAAATTACTGTTTGTGCATTTACAATATTCATTGATTTTTGCCATTGAAAAACGTCCAGAAATGATTGAAGCTACTGACTGAATGAAAGGAGCTGGCATCTCACTCTCTTTGAATCTTGTTTATCATGCTAAGAGGAGCAGGAAAAAGCAAAAAATTTCAGAATTGCACCTTGCAATGCGGAGAAATTACTGTTTGTGCATTTACAATATTCATTGATTTTTGCCATTGAAAAACATCATGTTATTCATATACCAGAAATGATTGAAGCTACTGACTGAATGAAAGGAGCTGGCGTCTCACTCTCTTTGAATCTTCTTTATCATGCTAAGAGGAGCAGGAAAAAGCAAAAAATTTCAGAATTGAACCTTGCAATGCGGAGAAATTACTGTTTGTGCATTTACAATATTCATTGATTTTTGGCATTGAAAAACATCATGTTATTCATATACCAGGAATGTTTGAAGCTACTGACTGAATGAAAGGAGCTGGCATCTCACTCTCTTTGAATCTTCTTTATCATGCTAAGAGGAGCAGGAAAAAGCAAAAAATTTCAGAATTGCACCTTGCAATGCGGAGAAATTACTGTTTGTGCATTTACAATATTCATTGATTTTTGCCATTGAAAAACGTCCAGAAATGATTGAAGCTACTGACTGAATGAAAGGAGCTGGCATCTCACTCTCTTTGAATCTTGTTTATCATGCTAAGAGGAGCAGGAAAAAGCAAAAAATTTCAGAATTGCACCTTGCAATGCGGAGAAATTACTGTTTGTGCATTTACAATATTCATTGATTTTTGCCATTGAAAAACATCATGTTATTCATATACCAGAAATGATTGAAGCTACTGACTGAATGAAAGGAGCTGGCATCTCACTCTCTTTGAATCTTCTTTATCATGCTAAGAGGAGCAGGAAAAAGTAAAAAATTTCAGAATTGCACCTTGCAATGCGGAGAAATTACTGTTTGTGCATTTACAATATTCAATGATTTTTGCCATTGAAAAACGTCCAGAAATGATTGAAGCTACTGACTGAACGAAAGGAGCTGGCATCTCACTCTCTTTGAATCTTCTTTATCATGCTAAGAGGAGCAGGAAAAAGCAAAAAATTTCAGAATTGCACCTTGCAATGCGGAGAAATTACTGTTTGTGCATTTACAATATTCATTGATTTTTGCCATTGAAAAACATCATGTTATTCATATACCAGAAATGTTTGAAGCTACTGACTGAATGAAAGGAGCTGGCATCTCACTCTCTTTGAATCTTCTTTATCATGCTAAGAGGAGCAGTAAAAAGCAAAAAATTTCAGAATTGCACCTTGCAATGCGGAGAAATTACTGTTTGTGCATTTACAATATTCATTGATTTTTGCAATTGAAAAACGTCCAGAAATGATTGAAGCTACTGACTGAATGAAAGGAGCTGGCATCTCACTCTCTTTGAATCTTCTTTATCATGCTAAGAGGAGCAGGAAAAAGCAAAAAATTTCAGAATTGCACCTTGCAATGCGGAGAAATTACTGTTTGTGCATTTACAATATTCATTGATTTTTGCCATTGAAAAACATCATGTTATTCATATACCTGAAATGTTTGAAGCTACTGACTGAATGAAAGGAGCTGGCATCTCACTCTCTTTGAATCTTCTTTATCATGCTAAGAGGAGCAGGAAAAAGCAAAAAATTTCAGAATTGCACCTTGCAATGCGGAGAAATTACTGTTTGTGCATTTACAATATTCATTGATTTTTGCCATTGAAAAACATCATGTTATTCATATACCAGAAATGTTTGAAGCTACTGACTGAATGAAAGGAGCTGGCATCTCACTCTCTTTGAATCTTCTTTATCATGCTAAGAGGAGCAGGAAAAAGCAAAAAATTTCAGACTTGCACCTTGCAATGCGGAGAAATTACTGTTTGTGCATTTACAATATTCATTGATTTTTGCCATTGAAAAACATCATGTTATTCATATACCAGAAATGTTTGAAGCTACTGACTGAATGAAAGGAGCTGGCATCTCACTCTCTTTGAATCTTCTTTATCATGCTAAGAGGAGCAGGAAAAAGCAAAAAATTTCAGAATTGCACCTTGCAATGCGGAGAAATTACTGTTTGTGCATTTACAATATTCATTGATTTTTGCCTTTGAAAAACATCATGTTATTCATATACCAGAAATGTTTGAAGCTACTGACTGAATGAAAGGAGCTGGCATCTCACTCTCTTTGAATCTTCTTTATCATGCTAAGAGGAGCAGGAAAAAGCAAAAAATTTCAGAATTGCACCTTGCAATGCGGATAAATTACTGATTGTGCATTTACAATATTCATTGATTTTTGCCATTGAAAAACATCATGTTATTCATATACCAGAAATGATTGAAGCTACTGACTGAATGAAAGGAGCTGGCATCTCACTCTCTTTGAATCTTCTTTATCATGCTAAGAGGAGCAGGAAAAAGCAAAAAATTTCAGAATTGCACCTTGCAATGCGGAGAAATTACTGTTTGTGCATTTACAATATTCATTGATTTTTGCAATTGAAAAACGTCCAGAAATGATTGAAGCTACTGACTGAATGAAAGGAGCTGGCGTCTCACTCTCTTTGAATCTTCTTTATCATGCTAAGAGGAGCAGGAAAAAGCAAAAAATTTCAGAATTGAACCTTGCAATGCGGAGAAATTACTGTTTGTGCATTTACAATATTCATTGATTTTTGGCATTGAAAAACATCATGTTATTCATATACCAGGAATGTTTGAAGCTACTGACTGAATGAAAGGAGCTGGCATCTCACTCTCTTTGAATCTTCTTTATCATGCTAAGAGGAGCAGGAAAAAGCAAAAAATTTCAGAATTGCACCTTGCAATGCAGAGAAATTACTGTTTGTGCATTTACAATATTCATTGATTTTTGCCATTGAAAAACGTCCAGAAATGATTGAAGCTACTGACTGAATGAAAGGAGCTGGCAGCTCACTCTCTTTGAATCTTGTTTATCATGCTAAGAGGAGCAGGAAAAAGCAAAAAATTTCAGAATTGCACCTTGCAATGCGGAGAAATTACTGTTTGTGCATTTACAATATTCATTGATTTTTGCCATTGAAAAACATCATGTTATTCATATACCAGAAATGATTGAAGCTACTGACTGAATGAAAGGAGCTGGCATCTCACTCTCTTTGAATCTTCTTTATCATGCTAAGAGGAGCAGGAAAAAGTAAAAAATTTCAGAATTGCACCTTGCAATGCGGAGAAATTACTGTTTGTGCATTTACAATATTCAATGATTTTTGCCATTGAAAAACGTCCAGAAATGATTGAAGCTACTGACTGAACGAAAGGAGCTGGCATCTCACTCTCTTTGAATCTTCTTTATCATGCTAAGAGGAGCAGGAAAAAGCAAAAAATTTCAGAATTGCACCTTGCAATGCGGAGAAATTACTGTTTGTGCATTTACAATATTCATTGATTTTTGCAATTGAAAAACGTCCAGAAATGATTGAAGCTACTGACTGAATGAAAGGAGCTGGCATCTCACTCTCTTTGAATCTTCTTTATCATGCTAAGAGGAGCAGGAAAAAGCAAAAAATTTCAGAATTGCACCTTGCAATGCGGAGAAATTACTGTTTGTGCATTTACAATATTCATTGATTTTTGCCATTGAAAAACATCATGTTATTCATATACCTGAAATGTTTGAAGCTACTGACTGAATGAAAGGAGCTGGCATCTCACTCTTTGAATCTTCTTTATCATGCTAAGAGGAGCAGGAAAAAGCAAAAAATTTCAGAATTGCACCTTGCAATGCGGAGAAATTACTGTTTGTGCATTTACAATATTCATTGATTTTTGCCATTGAAAAACATCATGTTATTCATATACCAGAAATGTTTGAAGCTACTGACTGAATGAAAGGAGCTGGCATCTCACTCTCTTTGAATCTTCTTTATCATGCTAAGAGGAGCAGGAAAAAGCAAAAAATTTCAGAATTGCACCTTGCAATGCGGAGAAATTACTGTTTGTGCATTTACAATATTCATTGATTTTTACCATTGAAAAACGTCCAGAAATGATTGAAGCTACTGACTGAATGAAAGTAGCTGGCATCTCACTCTCTTTGAATCTTCTTTATCATGCTAAGAGGAGCAGGAAAAAGCAAAAAATTTCAGACTTGCACCTTGCAATGCGGAGAAATTACTGTTTGTGCATTTACAATATTCATTGATTTTTGCCATTGAAAAACATCATGTTATTCATATACCAGAAATGTTTGAAGCTAATGACTGAATGAAAGGAGCTGGCATCTCACTCTCTTTGAATCTTCTTTATCATGCTAAGAGGAGCAGGAAAAAGCAAAAAATTTCAGAATTGCACCTTGCAATGCGGAGAAATTACTGTTTGTGCATTTACAATATTCATTGATTTTTGCCTTTGAAAAACATCATGTTATTCATATACCAGAAATGTTTGAAGCTACTGACTGAATGAAAGGAGCTGGCATCTCACTCTCTTTGAATCTTCTTTATCATGCTAAGAGGAGCAGGAAAAAGCAAAAAATTTCAGAATTGCACCTTGCAATGCGGAGAAATTACTGTTTGTGCATTTACAATATTCATTGATTTTTGCCATTGAAAAACGTCCAGAAATGATTGAAGCTACTGACTGAATGAAAGGAGCTGGCATCTCACTCTCTTTGAATCTTCTTTATCATGCTAAGAGGAGCAGGAAAAAGCAAAAAATTTCAGACTTGCACCTTGCAATGCGGAGAAATTACTGTTTGTTCATTTACAATATTCATTGATTTTTGCCATTGAAAAACGTCCAGAAATGATTGAAGCTACTGACTGAATGAAAGGAGCTGGCATCTCACTCTCTTTGAATCTTCTTTATCATGCTAAGAGGAGCAGGAAAAAGCAAAAAATTTCAGAATTGCACCTTGCAATGCGGAGAAATTACTGTTTGTGCATTTACAATATTCATTGATTTTTGCCATTGAAAAACATCATGTTATTCATATACCAGAAATGTTTGAAGCTACTGACTGAATGAAAGGAGCTGGCATCTCACTCTCTTTGAATCTTCTTTATCATGCTAAGAGGAGCAGGAAAAAGCAAAAAATTTCAGAATTGCACCTTGCAATGCGGAGAAATTACTGTTTGTGCATTTACAATATTCATTGATTTTTGCCATTGAAAAACATCATGTTATTCATATACCAGAAATGTTTGAAGCTACTGACTGAATGAAAGGAGCTGGCATCTCACTCTCTTTGAATCTTCTTTATCATGCTAAGAGGAGCAGGAAAAAGCAAAAAATTTCAGAATTGCACCTTGCAATGCGGAGAAATTACTGTTTGTGCATTTACAATATTCATTGATTTTTGCCATTGAAAAACATCATGTTATTCATATACCAGAAATGTTTGAAGCTACTGACTGAATGAAAGGAGCTGGCATCTCACTCTCTTTGAATCTTCTTTATCATGCTAAGAGGAGCAGGAAAAAGCAAAAAATTTCAGAATTGCACCTTGCAATGCGGAGAAATTACTGTTTGTGCATTTACAATATTCATTGATTTTTACCATTGAAAAACGTCCAGAAATGATTGAAGCTACTGACTGAATGAAAGTAGCTGGCATCTCACTCTCTTTGAATCTTCTTTATCATGCTAAGAGGAGCAGGAAAAAGCAAAAAATTTCAGACTTGCACCTTGCAATGCGGAGAAATTACTGTTTGTGCATTTACAATATTCATTGATTTTTGCCATTGAAAAACATCATGTTATTCATATACCAGAAATGTTTGAAGCTACTGACTGAATGAAAGGAGCTGGCATCTCACTCTCTTTGAATCTTCTTTATCATGCTAAGAGGAGCAGGAAAAAGTAAAAAATTTCAGAATTGCACCTTGCAATGCGGAGAAATTACTGTTTGTGCATTTACAATATTCAATGATTTTTGCCATTGAAAAACGTCCAGAAATGATTGAAGCTACTGACTGAACGAAAGGAGCTGGCATCTCACTCTCTTTGAATCTTCTTTATCATGCTAAGAGGAGCAGGAAAAAGCAAAAAATTTCAGAATTGCACCTTGCAATGCGGAGAAATTACTGTTTGTGCATTTACAATATTCATTGATTTTTGCAATTGAAAAACGTCCAGAAATGATTGAAGCTACTGACTGAATGAAAGGAGCTGGCATCTCACTCTCTTTGAATCTTCTTTATCATGCTAAGAGGAGCAGGAAAAAGCAAAAAATTTCAGAATTGCACCTTGCAATGCGGAGAAATTACTGTTTGTGCATTTACAATATTCATTGATTTTTGCCATTGAAAAACATCATGTTATTCATATACCTGAAATGTTTGAAGCTACTGACTGAATGAAAGGAGCTGGCATCTCACTCTTTGAATCTTCTTTATCATGCTAAGAGGAGCAGGAAAAAGCAAAAAATTTCAGAATTGCACCTTGCAATGCGGAGAAATTACTGTTTGTGCATTTACAATATTCATTGATTTTTGCCATTGAAAAACATCATGTTATTCATATACCAGAAATGTTTGAAGCTACTGACTGAATGAAAGGAGCTGGCATCTCACTCTCTTTGAATCTTCTTTATCATGCTAAGAGGAGCAGGAAAAAGCAAAAAATTTCAGAATTGCACCTTGCAATGCGGAGAAATTACTGTTTGTGCATTTACAATATTCATTGATTTTTACCATTGAAAAACGTCCAGAAATGATTGAAGCTACTGACTGAATGAAAGTAGCTGGCATCTCACTCTCTTTGAATCTTCTTTATCATGCTAAGAGGAGCAGGAAAAAGCAAAAAATTTCAGACTTGCACCTTGCAATGCGGAGAAATTACTGTTTGTGCATTTACAATATTCATTGATTTTTGCCATTGAAAAACATCATGTTATTCATATACCAGAAATGTTTGAAGCTAATGACTGAATGAAAGGAGCTGGCATCTCACTCTCTTTGAATCTTCTTTATCATGCTAAGAGGAGCAGGAAAAAGCAAAAAATTTCAGAATTGCACCTTGCAATGCGGAGAAATTACTGTTTGTGCATTTACAATATTCATTGATTTTTGCCTTTGAAAAACATCATGTTATTCATATACCAGAAATGTTTGAAGCTACTGACTGAATGAAAGGAGCTGGCATCTCACTCTCTTTGAATCTTCTTTATCATGCTAAGAGGAGCAGGAAAAAGCAAAAAATTTCAGAATTGCACCTTGCAATGCGGAGAAATTACTGTTTGTGCATTTACAATATTCATTGATTTTTGCCATTGAAAAACGTCCAGAAATGATTGAAGCTACTGACTGAATGAAAGGAGCTGGCATCTCACTCTCTTTGAATCTTCTTTATCATGCTAAGAGGAGCAGGAAAAAGCAAAAAATTTCAGAATTGCACCTTGCAATGCGGAGAAATTACTGTTTGTGCATTTACAATATTCATTGATTTTTGCCATTGAAAAACATCATGTTATTCATATACCAGAAATGTTTGAAGCTACTGACTGAATGAAAGGAGCTGGCATCTCACTCTCTTTGAATCTTCTTTATCATGCTAAGAGGAGCAGGAAAAAGCAAAAAATTTCAGAATTGCACCTTGCAATGCGGAGAAATTACTGTTTGTGCATTTACAATATTCATTGATTTTTGCCATTGAAAAACATCATGTTATTCATATACCAGAAATGTTTGAAGCTACTGACTGAATGAAAGGAGCTGGCATCTCACTCTCTTTGAATCTTCTTTATCATGCTAAGAGGAGCAGGAAAAAGCAAAAAATTTCAGAATTGCACCTTGCAATGCGGAGAAATTACTGTTTGTGCATTTACAATATTCATTGATTTTTGCCTTTGAAAAACATCATGTTATTCATATACCAGAAATGTTTGAAGCTACTGACTGAATGAAAGGAGCTGGCATCTCACTCTCTTTGAATCTTCTTTATCATGCTAAGAGGAGCAGGAAAAAGCAAAAAATTTCAGACTTGCACCTTGCAATGCGGAGAAATTACTGTTTGTTCATTTACAATATTCATTGATTTTTGCCATTGAAAAACGTCCAGAAATGATTGAAGCTACTGACTGAATGAAAGGAGCTGGCATCTCACTCTCTTTGAATCTTCTTTATCATGCTAAGAGGAGCAGGAAAAAGCAAAAAATTTCAGAATTGCACCTTGCAATGCGGAGAAATTACTGTTTGTGCATTTACAATATTCATTGATTTTTGCCATTGAAAAACATCATGTTATTCATATACCAGAAATGTTTGAAGCTACTGACTGAATGAAAGGAGCTGGCATCTCACTCTCTTTGAATCTTCTTTATCATGCTAAGAGGAGCAGGAAAAAGCAAAAAATTTCAGAATTGCACCTTGCAATGCGGAGAAATTACTGTTTGTGCATTTACAATATTCATTGATTTTTGCCATTGAAAAACATCATGTTATTCATATACCAGAAATGTTTGAAGCTACTGACTGAATGAAAGGAGCTGGCATCTCACTCTCTTTGAATCTTCTTTATCATGCTAAGAGGAGCAGGAAAAAGCAAAAAATTTCAGAATTGCACCTTGCAATGCGGAGAAATTACTGTTTGTGCATTTACAATATTCATTGATTTTTGCCATTGAAAAACATCATGTTATTCATATACCAGAAATGTTTGAAGCTACTGACTGAATGAAAGGAGCTGGCATCTCACTCTCTTTGAATCTTCTTTATCATGCTAAGAGGAGCAGGAAAAAGCAAAAAATTTCAGAATTGCACCTTGCAATGCGGAGAAATTACTGTTTGTGCATTTACAATATTCATTGATTTTTACCATTGAAAAACGTCCAGAAATGATTGAAGCTACTGACTGAATGAAAGTAGCTGGCATCTCACTCTCTTTGAATCTTCTTTATCATGCTAAGAGGAGCAGGAAAAAGCAAAAAATTTCAGACTTGCACCTTGCAATGCGGAGAAATTACTGTTTGTGCATTTACAATATTCATTGATTTTTGCCATTGAAAAACATCATGTTATTCATATACCAGAAATGTTTGAAGCTACTGACTGAATGAAAGGAGCTGGCATCTCACTCTCTTTGAATCTTCTTTATCATGCTAAGAGGAGCAGGAAAAAGCAAAAAATTTCAGAATTGCACCTTGCAATGCGGAGAAATTACTGTTTGTGCATTTACAATATTCATTGATTTTTGCCATTGAAAAACATCATGTTATTCATATACCAGAAATGTTTGAAGCTACTGACTGAATGAAAGGAGCTGGCATCTCACTCTCTTTGAATCTTCTTTATCATGCTAAGAGGAGCAGGAAAAAGCAAAAAATTTCAGAATTGCACCTTGCAATGCGGAGAAATTACTGTTTGTGCATTTACAATATTCATTGATTTTTGCCATTGAAAAACGTCCAGAAATGATTGAAGCTACTGACTGAATGAAAGGAGCTGGCATCTCACTCTCTTTGAATCTTCTTTATCATGCTAAGAGGAGCAGGAAAAAGCAAAAAATTTCAGACTTGCACCTTGCAATGCGGAGAAATTACTGTTTGTTCATTTACAATATTCATTGATTTTTGCCATTGAAAAACGTCCAGAAATGATTGAAGCTACTGACTGAATGAAAGGAGCTGGCATCTCACTCTCTTTGAATCTTCTTTATCATGCTAAGAGGAGCAGGAAAAAGCAAAAAATTTCAGAATTGCACCTTGCAATGCGGAGAAATTACTGTTTGTGCATTTACAATATTCATTGATTTTTGCCATTGAAAAACATCATGTTATTCATATACCAGAAATGTTTGAAGCTACTGACTGAATGAAAGGAGCTGGCATCTCACTCTCTTTGAATCTTCTTTATCATGCTAAGAGGAGCAGGAAAAAGCAAAAAATTTCAGAATTGCACCTTGCAATGCGGAGAAATTACTGTTTGTGCATTTACAATATTCATTGATTTTTGCCATTGAAAAACATCATGTTATTCATATACCAGAAATGTTTGAAGCTACTGACTGAATGAAAGGAGCTGGCATCTCACTCTCTTTGAATCTTCTTTATCATGCTAAGAGGAGCAGGAAAAAGCAAAAAATTTCAGAATTGCACCTTGCAATGCGGAGAAATTACTGTTTGTGCATTTACAATATTCATTGATTTTTGCCATTGAAAAACGTCCAGAAATGATTGAAGCTACTGACTGAATGAAAGGAGCTGGCATCTCACTCTCTTTGAATCTTCTTTATCATGCTAAGAGGAGCAGGAAAAAGCAAAAAATTTCAGACTTGCACCTTGCAATGCGGAGAAATTACTGTTTGTTCATTTACAATATTCATTGATTTTTGCCATTGAAAAACGTCCAGAAATGATTGAAGCTACTGACTGAATGAAAGGAGCTGGCATCTCACTCTCTTTGAATCTTCTTTATCATGCTAAGAGGAGCAGGAAAAAGCAAAAAATTTCAGAATTGCACCTTGCAATGCGGAGAAATTACTGTTTGTGCATTTACAATATTCATTGATTTTTGCCATTGAAAAACATCATGTTATTCATATACCAGAAATGTTTGAAGCTACTGACTGAATGAAAGGAGCTGGCATCTCACTCTCTTTGAATCTTCTTTATCATGCTAAGAGGAGCAGGAAAAAGCAAAAAATTTCAGAATTGCACCTTGCAATGCGGAGAAATTACTGTTTGTGCATTTACAATATTCATTGATTTTTGCCATTGAAAAACGTCCAGAAATGATTGAAGCTACTGACTGAATGAAAGTAGCTGGCATCTCACTCTCTTTGAATCTTCTTTATCATGCTAAGAGGAGCAGGAAAAAGCAAAAAATTTCAGACTTGCACCTTGCAATGCGGAGAAATTACTCTTTGTGCATTTACAATATTCATTGATTTTTGCCATTGAAAAACATCATGTTATTCATATACCAGAAATGTTTGAAGCTACTGACTGAATGAAAGGAGCTGGCATCTCAATCTCTTTGAATCTTCTTTATCATGCTAAGAGGAGCAGGAAAAAGCAAAAAATTTCAGAATTGCACCTTGCAATGCGGAGAAATTACTGTTTGTGCATTTACAATATTCATTGATTTTTGCCATTGAAAAACGTCCAGAAATGATTGAAGCTACTGACTGAATGAAAGGAGCTGGCATCTCACTCTCTTTGAATCTTCTTTATCATGCTAAGAGGAGCAGGAAAAAGCAAAAAATTTCAGAATAGCACCTTGCAATGCGGAGAAATTACTGTTTGTGCATTTACAATATTCATTGATTTTTGCCATTGAAAAACGTCCAGAAATGATTGAAGCTACTGACTGAATGAAAGGAGCTGGCATCTCACTCTCTTTGAATCTTGTTTATCATGCTAAGAGGAGCAGGAAAAAGCAAAAAATTTCAGAATTGCACCTTGCAATGCGGAGAAATTACTGTTTGTGCATTTACAATATTCATTGATTTTTGCCATTGAAAAACATTATGTTATTCATATACCAGAAATGATTGAAGCTACTGACTGAATGAAAGGAGCTGGCATCTCACTCTCTTTGAATCTTCTTTATCATGCTAAGAGGAGCAGGAAAAAGCAAAAAATTTCAGAATTGCACCTTGCAATGCGGAGAAATTACTGTTTGTGCATTTACAATATTCATTGATTTTTGCCATTGAAAAACATCATGTTATTCATATACCAGAAATGTTTGAAGCTACTGACTGAATGAAAGGAGCTGGCATCTCACTCTCTTTGAATCTTCTTTATCATGCTAAGAGGAGCAGGAAAAAGCAAAAAATTTCAGAATTGCACCTTGCAATGCGGAGAAATTACTGTTTGTGCATTTACAATATTCATTGATTTTTACCATTGAAAAACGTCCAGAAATGATTGAAGCTACTGACTGAATGAAAGTAGCTGGCATCTCACTCTCTTTGAATCTTCTTTATCATGCTAAGAGGAGCAGGAAAAAGCAAAAAATTTCAGACTTGCACCTTGCAATGCGGAGAAATTACTGTTTGTGCATTTACAATATTCATTGATTTTTGCCATTGAAAAACATCATGTTATTCATATACCAGAAATGTTTGAAGCTACTGACTGAATGAAAGGAGCTGGCATCTCACTCTCTTTGAATCTTCTTTATCATGCTAAGAGGAGCAGGAAAAAGCAAAAAATTTCAGAATTGCACCTTGCAATGCGGAGAAATTACTGTTTGTGCATTTACAATATTCATTGATTTTTGCCATTGAAAAACATCATGTTATTCATATACCAGAAATGTTTGAAGCTACTGACTGAATGAAAGGAGCTGGCATCTCACTCTCTTTGAATCTTCTTTATCATGCTAAGAGGAGCAGGAAAAAGCAAAAAATTTCAGAATTGCACCTTGCAATGCGGATAAATTACTGTTTGTGCATTTACAATATTCATTGATTTTTGCCATTGAAAAACATCATGTTATTCATATACCAGAAATGATTGAAGCTACTGACTGAATGAAAGGAGCTGGCATCTCACTCTCTTTGAATCTTCTTTATCATGCTAAGAGGAGCAGGAAAAAGCAAAAAATTTCAGAATTGCACCTTGCAATGCGGAGAAATTACTGTTTGTGCATTTACAATATTCATTGATTTTTGCCATTGAAAAACATCATGTTATTCATATACCAGAAATGATTGAAGCTACTGACTGAATGAAAGGAGCTGGCATCTCACTCTCTTTGAATCTTCTTTATCATGATAAGAGGAGCAGGAAAAAGCAAAAAATTTCAGAATTGCACCTTGCAATGCGGAGAAATTACTGTTTGTGCATTTACAATATTCATTGATTTTTGCAATTGAAAAACGTCCAGAAATGATTGAAGCTACTGACTGAATGAAAGGAGCTGGCGTCTCACTCTCTTTGAATCTTCTTTATCATGCTAAGAGGAGCAGGAAAAAGCAAAAAATTTCAGAATTGAACCTTGCAATGCGGAGAAATTACTGTTTGTGCATTTACAATATTCATTGATTTTTGGCATTGAAAAACATCATGTTATTCATATACCAGGAATGTTTGAAGCTACTGACTGAATGAAAGGAGCTGGCATCTCACTCTCTTTGAATCTTCTTTATCATGCTAAGAGGAGCAGGAAAAAGCAAAAAATTTCAGAATTGCACCTTGCAATGCGGAGAAATTACTGTTTGTGCATTTACAATATTCATTGATTTTTGCAATTGAAAAACGTCCAGAAATGATTGAAGCTACTGACTGAATGAAAGGAGCTGGCGTCTCACTCTCTTTGAATCTTCTTTATCATGCTAAGAGGAGCAGGAAAAAGCAAAAAATTTCAGAATTGAACCTTGCAATGCGGAGAAATTACTGTTTGTGCATTTACAATATTCATTGATTTTTGGCATTGAAAAACATCATGTTATTCATATACCAGGAATGTTTGAAGCTACTGACTGAATGAAAGGAGCTGGCATCTCACTCTCTTTGAATCTTCTTTATCATGCTAAGAGGAGCAGGAAAAAGCAAAAAATTTCAGAATTGCACCTTGCAATGCGGAGAAATTACTGTTTGTGCATTTACAATATTCATTGATTTTTGCCATTGAAAAACATCATGTTATTCATATACCAGAAATGTTTGAAGCTACTGACTGAATGAAAGGAGCTGGCATCTCACTCTCTTTGAATCTTCTTTATCATGCTAAGAGGAGCAGGAAAAAGCAAAAAATTTCAGAATTGCACCTTGCAATGCGGAGAAATTACTGTTTGAGCATTTACAATATTCATTGATTTTTGCCATTGAAAAACATCATGTTATTCATATATCAGAAATGTTTGAAGCTACTGACTGAATGAAAGGAGCTGGCATCTCACTCTCTTTGAATCTTCTTTATCATGCTAAGAGGAGCAGGAAAAAGCAAAAAATTTCAGAATTGCACCTTGCAATGCGGAGAAATTACTGTTTGTGCATTTACAATATTCATTGATTTTTACCATTGAAAAACGTCCAGAAATGATTGAAGCTACTGACTGAATGAAAGTAGCTGGCATCTCACTCTCTTTGAATCTTCTTTATCATGCTAAGAGGAGCAGGAAAAAGCAAAAAATTTCAGACTTGCACCTTGCAATGCGGAGAAATTACTGTTTGTGCATTTACAATATTCATTGATTTTTGCCATTGAAAAACATCATGTTATTCATATACCAGAAATGTTTGAAGCTACTGACTGAATGAAAGGAGCTGGCATCTCACTCTCTTTGAATCTTCTTTATCATGCTAAGAGGAGCAGGAAAAAGCAAAAAATTTCAGAATTGCACCTTGCAATGCGGAGAAATTACTGTTTGTGCATTTACAATATTCATTGATTTTTGCCATTGAAAAACGTCCAGAAATGATTGAAGCTACTGACTGAATGAAAGGAGCTGGCATCTCACTCTCTTTGAATCTTCTTTATCATGCTAAGAGGAGCAGGAAAAAGCAAAAAATTTCAGACTTGCACCTTGCAATGCGGAGAAATTACTGTTTGTTCATTTACAATATTCATTGATTTTTGCCATTGAAAAACGTCCAGAAATGATTGAAGCTACTGACTGAATGAAAGGAGCTGGCATCTCACTCTCTTTGAATCTTCTTTATCATGCTAAGAGGAGCAGGAAAAAGCAAAAAATTTCAGAATTGCACCTTGCAATGCGGAGAAATTACTGTTTGTGCATTTACAATATTCATTGATTTTTGCCATTGAAAAACATCATGTTATTCATATACCAGAAATGTTTGAAGCTACTGACTGAATGAAAGGAGCTGGCATCTCACTCTCTTTGAATCTTCTTTATCATGCTAAGAGGAGCAGGAAAAAGCAAAAAATTTCAGAATTGCACCTTGCAATGCGGAGAAATTACTGTTTGTGCATTTACAATATTCATTGATTTTTGCCATTGAAAAACATCATGTTATTCATATACCAGAAATGTTTGAAGCTACTGACTGAATGAAAGGAGCTGGCATCTCACTCTCTTTGAATCTTCTTTATCATGCTAAGAGGAGCAGGAAAAAGCAAAAAATTTCAGAATTGCACCTTGCAATGCGGAGAAATTACTGTTTGTGCATTTACAATATTCATTGATTTTTGCCATTGAAAAACGTCCAGAAATGATTGAAGCTACTGACTGAATGAAAGGAGCTGGCATCTCACTCTCTTTGAATCTTCTTTATCATGCTAAGAGGAGCAGGAAAAAGCAAAAAATTTCAGACTTGCACCTTGCAATGCGGAGAAATTACTGTTTGTTCATTTACAATATTCATTGATTTTTGACATTGAAAAACGTCCAGAAATGATTGAAGCTACTGACTGAATGAAAGGAGCTGGCATCTCACTCTCTTTGAATCTTCTTTATCATGCTAAGAGGAGCAGGAAAAAGCAAAAAATTTCAGAATTGCACCTTGCAATGCGGAGAAATTACTGTTTGTGCATTTACAATATTCATTGATTTTTGCCATTGAAAAACATCATGTTATTCATATACCAGAAATGTTTGAAGCTACTGACTGAATGAAAGGAGCTGGCATCTCACTCTCTTTGAATCTTCTTTATCATGCTAAGAGGAGCAGGAAAAAGCAAAAAATTTCAGAATTGCACCTTGCAATGCGGAGAAATTACTGTTTGTGCATTTACAATATTCATTGATTTTTGCCATTGAAAAACGTCCAGAAATGATTGAAGCTACTGACTGAATGAAAGTAGCTGGCATCTCACTCTCTTTGAATCTTCTTTATCATGCTAAGAGGAGCAGGAAAAAGCAAAAAATTTCAGACTTGCACCTTGCAATGCGGAGAAATTACTCTTTGTGCATTTACAATATTCATTGATTTTTGCCATTGAAAAACATCATGTTATTCATATACCAGAAATGTTTGAAGCTACTGACTGAATGAAAGGAGCTGGCATCTCAATCTCTTTGAATCTTCTTTATCATGCTAAGAGGAGCAGGAAAAAGCAAAAAATTTCAGAATTGCACCTTGCAATGCGGAGAAATTACTGTTTGTGCATTTACAATATTCATTGATTTTTGCCATTGAAAAACGTCCAGAAATGATTGAAGCTACTGACTGAATGAAAGGAGCTGGCATCTCACTCTCTTTGAATCTTCTTTATCATGCTAAGAGGAGCAGGAAAAAGCAAAAAATTTCAGAATAGCACCTTGCAATGCGGAGAAATTACTGTTTGTGCATTTACAATATTCATTGATTTTTGCCATTGAAAAACGTCCAGAAATGATTGAAGCTACTGACTGAATGAAAGGAGCTGGCATCTCACTCTCTTTGAATCTTGTTTATCATGCTAAGAGGAGCAGGAAAAAGCAAAAAATTTCAGAATTGCACCTTGCAATGCGGAGAAATTACTGTTTCTGCATTTACAATATTCATTGATTTTTGCCATTGAAAAACATTATGTTATTCATATACCAGAAATGATTGAAGCTACTGACTGAATGAAAGGAGCTGGCATCTCACTCTCTTTGAATCTTCTTTATCATGCTAAGAGGAGCAGGAAAAAGCAAAAAATTTCAGAATTGCACCTTGCAATGCGGAGAAATTACTGTTTGTGCATTTACAATATTCATTGATTTTTGCCATTGAAAAACATCATGTTATTCATATACCAGAAATGTTTGAAGCTACTGACTGAATGAAAGGAGCTGGCATCTCACTCTCTTTGAATCTTCTTTATCATGCTAAGAGGAGCAGGAAAAAGCAAAAAATTTCAGAATTGCACCTTGCAATGCGGAGAAATTACTGTTTGTGCATTTACAATATTCATTGATTTTTACCATTGAAAAACGTCCAGAAATGATTGAAGCTACTGACTGAATGAAAGTAGCTGGCATCTCACTCTCTTTGAATCTTCTTTATCATGCTAAGAGGAGCAGGAAAAAGCAAAAAATTTCAGACTTGCACCTTGCAATGCGGAGAAATTACTGTTTGTGCATTTACAATATTCATTGATTTTTGCCATTGAAAAACATCATGTTATTCATATACCAGAAATGTTTGAAGCTACTGACTGAATGAAAGGAGCTGGCATCTCACTCTCTTTGAATCTTCTTTATCATGCTAAGAGGAGCAGGAAAAAGCAAAAAATTTCAGAATTGCACCTTGCAATGCGGAGAAATTACTGTTTGTGCATTTACAATATTCATTGATTTTTACCATTGAAAAACGTCCAGAAATGATTGAAGCTACTGACTGAATGAAAGTAGCTGGCATCTCACTCTCTTTGAATCTTCTTTATCATGCTAAGAGGAGCAGGAAAAAGCAAAAAATTTCAGACTTGCACCTTGCAATGCGGAGAAATTACTGTTTGTGCATTTACAATATTCATTGATTTTTGCCATTGAAAAACATCATGTTATTCATATACCAGAAATGTTTGAAGCTACTGACTGAATGAAAGGAGCTGGCATCTCACTCTCTTTGAATCTTCTTTATCATGCTAAGAGGAGCAGGAAAAAGCAAAAAATTTCAGAATTGCACCTTGCAATGCGGAGAAATTACTGTTTGTGCATTTACAATATTCATTGATTTTTGCCATTGAAAAACATCATGTTATTCATATACCAGAAATGTTTGAAGCTACTGACTGAATGAAAGGAGCTGGCATCTCACTCTCTTTGAATCTTCTTTATCATGCTAAGAGGAGCAGGAAAAAGCAAAAAATTTCAGAATTGCACCTTGCAATGCGGAGAAATTACTGTTTGTGCATTTACAATATTCATTGATTTTTGCCATTGAAAAACGTCCAGAAATGATTGAAGCTACTGACTGAATGAAAGGAGCTGGTTTCTCACTCTCTTTGAATCTTCTTTATCATGCTAAGAGGAGCAGGAAAAAGCAAAAAATTTCAGACTTGCACCTTGCAATGCGGAGAAATTACTGTTTGTTCATTTACAATATTCATTGATTTTTGCCATTGAAAAACGTCCAGAAATGATTGAAGCTACTGACTGAATGAAAGGAGCTGGCATCTCACTCTCTTTGAATCTTCTTTATCATGCTAAGAGGAGCAGGAAAAAGCAAAAAATTTCAGAATTGCACCTTGCAATGCGGAGAAATTACTGTTTGTGCATTTACAATATTCATTGATTTTTGCCATTGAAAAACATCATGTTATTCATATACCAGAAATGTTTGAAGCTACTGACTGAATGAAAGGAGCTGGCATCTCACTCTCTTTGAATCTTCTTTATCATGCTAAGAGGAGCAGGAAAAAGCAAAAAATTTCAGAATTTCACCTTGCAATGCGGAGAAATTACTGTTTGTGCATTTACAATATTCATTGATTTTTGCCATTGAAAAACATCATGTTATTCATATACCAGAAATGTTTGAAGCTACTGACTGAATGAAAGGAGCTGGCATCTCACTCTCTTTGAATCTTCTTTATCATGCTAAGAGGAGCAGGAAAAAGCAAAAAATTTCAGAATTGCACCTTGCAATGCGGAGAAATTACTGTTTGTGCATTTACAATATTCATTGATTTTTGCCATTGAAAAACGTCCAGAAATGATTGAAGCTACTGACTGAATGAAAGGAGCTGGCATCTCACTCTCTTTGAATCTTCTTTATCATGCTAAGAGGAGCAGGAAAAAGCAAAAAATTTCAGACTTGCACCTTGCAATGCGGAGAAATTACTGTTTGTTCATTTACAATATTCATTGATTTTTGCCATTGAAAAACGTCCAGAAATGATTGAAGCTACTGACTGAATGAAAGGAGCTGGCATCTCACTCTCTTTGAATCTTCTTTATCATGCTAAGAGGAGCAGGAAAAAGCAAAAAATTTCAGAATTGCACCTTGCAATGCGGAGAAATTACTGTTTGTGCATTTACAATATTCATTGATTTTTGCCATTGAAAAACATCATGTTATTCATATACCAGAAATGTTTGAAGCTACTGACTGAATGAAAGGAGCTGGCATCTCACTCTCTTTGAATCTTCTTTATCATGCTAAGAGGAGCAGGAAAAAGCAAAAAATTTCAGAATTGCACCTTGCAATGCGGAGAAATTACTGTTTGTGCATTTACAATATTCATTGATTTTTGCCATTGAAAAACATTATGTTATTCATATACCAGAAATGATTGAAGCTACTGACTGAATGAAAGGAGCTGGCATCTCACTCTCTTTGAATCTTCTTTATCATGCTAAGAGGAGCAGGAAAAAGCAAAAAATTTCAGAATTGCACCTTGCAATGCGGAGAAATTACTGTTTGTGCATTTACAATATTCATTGATTTTTGCCATTGAAAAACATCATGTTATTCATATACCAGAAATGTTTGAAGCTACTGACTGAATGAAAGGAGCTGGCATCTCACTCTCTTTGAATCTTCTTTATCATGCTAAGAGGAGCAGGAAAAAGCAAAAAATTTCAGAATTGCACCTTGCAATGCGGAGAAATTACTGTTTGTGCATTTACAATATTCATTGATTTTTACCATTGAAAAACGTCCAGAAATGATTGAAGCTACTGACTGAATGAAAGGAGCTGGCGTCTCACTCTCTTTGAATCTTCTTTATCATGCTAAGAGGAGCAGGAAAAAGCAAAAAATTTCAGAATTGAACCTTGCAATGCGGAGAAATTACTGTTTGTGCATTTACAATATTCATTGATTTTTGGCATTGAAAAACATCATGTTATTCATATACCAGGAATGTTTGAAGCTACTGACTGAATGAAAGGAGCTGGCATCTCACTCTCTTTGAATCTTCTTTATCATGCTAAGAGGAGCAGGAAAAAGCAAAAAATTTCAGAATTGCACCTTGCAATGCGGAGAAATTACTGTTTGTGCATTTACAATATTCATTGATTTTTGCCATTGAAAAACGTCCAGAAATGATTGAAGCTACTGACTGAATGAAAGGAGCTGGCATCTCACTCTCTTTGAATCTTGTTTATCATGCTAAGAGGAGCAGGAAAAAGCAAAAAATTTCAGAATTGCACCTTGCAATGCGGAGAAATTACTGTTTGTGCATTTACAATATTCATTGATTTTTGCCATTGAAAAACATCATGTTATTCATATACCAGAAATGATTGAAGCTACTGACTGAATGAAAGGAGCTGGCATCTCACTCTCTTTGAATCTTCTTTATCATGCTAAGAGGAGCAGGAAAAAGTAAAAAATTTCAGAATTGCACCTTGCAATGCGGAGAAATTACTGTTTGTGCATTTACAATATTCAATGATTTTTGCCATTGAAAAACGTCCAGAAATGATTGAAGCTACTGACTGAACGAAAGGAGCTGGCATCTCACTCTCTTTGAATCTTCTTTATCATGCTAAGAGGAGCAGGAAAAAGCAAAAAATTTCAGAATTGCACCTTGCAATGCGGAGAAATTACTGTTTGTGCATTTACAATATTCATTGATTTTTGCCATTGAAAAACATCATGTTATTCATATACCAGAAATGTTTGAAGCTACTGACTGAATGAAAGGAGCTGGCATCTCACTCTCTTTGAATCTTCTTTATCATGCTAAGAGGAGCAGTAAAAAGCAAAAAATTTCAGAATTGCACCTTGCAATGCGGAGAAATTACTGTTTGTGCATTTACAATATTCATTGATTTTTGCAATTGAAAAACGTCCAGAAATGATTGAAGCTACTGACTGAATGAAAGGAGCTGGCATCTCACTCTCTTTGAATCTTCTTTATCATGCTAAGAGGAGCAGGAAAAAGCAAAAAATTTCAGAATTGCACCTTGCAATGCGGAGAAATTACTGTTTGTGCATTTACAATATTCATTGATTTTTGCCATTGAAAAACATCATGTTATTCATATACCTGAAATGTTTGAAGCTACTGACTGAATGAAAGGAGCTGGCATCTCACTCTCTTTGAATCTTCTTTATCATGCTAAGAGGAGCAGGAAAAAGCAAAAAATTTCAGAATTGCACCTTGCAATGCGGAGAAATTACTGTTTGTGCATTTACAATATTCATTGATTTTTGCCATTGAAAAACATCATGTTATTCATATACCAGAAATGTTTGAAGCTACTGACTGAATGAAAGGAGCTGGCATCTCACTCTCTTTGAATCTTCTTTATCATGCTAAGAGGAGCAGGAAAAAGCAAAAAATTTCAGAATTGCACCTTGCAATGCGGAGAAATTACTGTTTGTGCATTTACAATATTCATTGATTTTTACCATTGAAAAACGTCCAGAAATGATTGAAGCTACTGACTGAATGAAAGTAGCTGGCATCTCACTCTCTTTGAATCTTCTTTATCATGCTAAGAGGAGCAGGAAAAAGCAAAAAATTTCAGACTTGCACCTTGCAATGCGGAGAAATTACTGTTTGTGCATTTACAATATTCATTGATTTTTGCCATTGAAAAACATCATGTTATTCATATACCAGAAATGTTTGAAGCTACTGACTGAATGAAAGGAGCTGGCATCTCACTCTCTTTGAATCTTCTTTATCATGCTAAGAGGAGCAGGAAAAAGCAAAAAATTTCAGAATTGCACCTTGCAATGCGGAGAAATTACTGTTTGTGCATTTACAATATTCATTGATTTTTGCCATTGAAAAACATCATGTTATTCATATACCAGAAATGTTTGAAGCTACTGACTGAATGAAAGGAGCTGGCATCTCACTCTCTTTGAATCTTCTTTATCATGCTAAGAGGAGCAGGAAAAAGCAAAAAATTTCAGAATTGCACCTTGCAATGCGGAGAAATTACTGTTTGTGCATTTACAATATTCATTGATTTTTGCCATTGAAAAACATCATGTTATTCATATACCAGAAATGTTTGAAGCTACTGACTGAATGAAAGGAGCTGGCATCTCACTCTCTTTGAATCTTCTTTATCATGCTAAGAGGAGCAGGAAAAAGCAAAAAATTTCAGAATTGCACCTTGCAATGCGGAGAAATTACTGTTTGTGCATTTACAATATTCATTGATTTTTGCCATTGAAAAACGTCCAGAAATGATTGAAGCTACTGACTGAATGAAAGGAGCTGGCATCTCACTCTCTTTGAATCTTCTTTATCATGCTAAGAGGAGCAGGAAAAAGCAAAAAATTTCAGACTTGCACCTTGCAATGCGGAGAAATTACTGTTTGTTCATTTACAATATTCATTGATTTTTGCCATTGAAAAACGTCCAGAAATGATTGAAGCTACTGACTGAATGAAAGGAGCTGGCATCTCACTCTCTTTGAATCTTCTTTATCATGCTAAGAGGAGCAGGAAAAAGCAAAAAATTTCAGAATTGCACCTTGCAATGCGGAGAAATTACTGTTTGTGCATTTACAATATTCATTGATTTTTGCCATTGAAAAACATCATGTTATTCATATACCAGAAATGTTTGAAGCTACTGACTGAATGAAAGGAGCTGGCATCTCACTCTCTTTGAATCTTCTTTATCATGCTAAGAGGAGCAGGAAAAAGCAAAAAATTTCAGAATTGCACCTTGCAATGCGGAGAAATTACTGTTTGTGCATTTACAATATTCATTGATTTTTGCCATTGAAAAACGTCCAGAAATGATTGAAGCTACTGACTGAATGAAAGTAGCTGGCATCTCACTCTCTTTGAATCTTCTTTATCATGCTAAGAGGAGCAGGAAAAAGCAAAAAATTTCAGACTTGCACCTTGCAATGCGGAGAAATTACTGTTTGTGCATTTACAATATTCATTGATTTTTGCCATTGAAAAACATCATGTTATTCATATACCAGAAATGTTTGAAGCTACTGACTGAATGAAAGGAGCTGGCATCTCACTCTCTTTGAATCTTCTTTATCATGCTAAGAGGAGCAGGAAAAAGCAAAAAATTTCAGAATTGCACCTTGCAATGCGGAGAAATTACTGTTTGTGCATTTACAATATTCATTGATTTTTGCCATTGAAAAACATCATGTTATTCATATACCAGAAATGTTTGAAGCTCCTGACTGAATGAAAGGAGCTGGCATCTCACTCTCTTTGAATCTTCTTTATCATGCTAAGAGGAGCAGGAAAAAGCAAAAAATTTCAGAATTGCACCTTGCAATGCGGAGAAATTACTGTTTGTGCATTTACAATATTCATTGATTTTTGCCATTGAAAAACGTCCAGAAATGATTGAAGCTACTGACTGAATGAAAGGAGCTGGCATCTCACTCTCTTTGAATCTTCTTTATCATGCTAAGAGGAGCAGGAAAAAGCAAAAAATTTCAGACTTGCACCTTGCAATGCGGAGAAATTACTGTTTGTTCATTTACAATATTCATTGATTTTTGCCATTGAAAAACGTCCAGAAATGATTGAAGCTACTGACTGAATGAAAGGAGCTGGCATCTCACTCTCTTTGAATCTTCTTTATCATGCTAAGAGGAGCAGGAAAAAGCAAAAAATTTCAGAATTGCACCTTGCAATGCGGAGAAATTACTGTTTGTGCATTTACAATATTCATTGATTTTTGCCATTGAAAAACATCATGTTATTCATATACCAGAAATGTTTGAAGCTACTGACTGAATGAAAGGAGCTGGCATCTCACTCTCTTTGAATCTTCTTTATCATGCTAAGAGGAGCAGGAAAAAGCAAAAAATTTCAGAATTGCACCTTGCAATGCGGAGAAATTACTGTTTGTGCATTTACAATATTCATTGATTTTTGCCATTGAAAAACGTCCAGAAATGATTGAAGCTACTGACTGAATGAAAGTAGCTGGCATCTCACTCTCTTTGAATCTTCTTTATCATGCTAAGAGGAGCAGGAAAAAGCAAAAAATTTCAGACTTGCACCTTGCAATGCGGAGAAATTACTCTTTGTGCATTTACAATATTCATTGATTTTTGCCATTGAAAAACATCATGTTATTCATATACCAGAAATGTTTGAAGCTACTGACTGAATGAAAGGAGCTGGCATCTCACTCTCTTTGAATCTTCTTTATCATGCTAAGAGGAGCAGGAAAAAGCAAAAAATTTCAGAATTGCACCTTGCAATGCGGAGAAATTACTGTTTGTGCATTTACAATATTCATTGATTTTTGCCATTGAAAAACATCATGTTATTCATATACCAGAAATGTTTGAAGCTACTGACTGAATGAAAGGAGCTGGCATCTCACTCTCTTTGAATCTTCTTTATCATGCTAAGAGGAGCAGGAAAAAGCAAAAAATTTCAGAATTGCACCTTGCAATGCGGAGAAATTACTGTTTGTGCATTTACAATATTCATTGATTTTTGCCATTGAAAAACATCATGTTATTCATATACCAGAAATGTTTGAAGCTACTGACTGAATGAAAGGAGCTGGCATCTCACTCTCTTTGAATCTTCTTTATCATGCTAAGAGGAGCAGGAAAAAGCAAAAAATTTCAGAATTGCACCTTGCAATGCGGAGAAATTACTGTTTGTGCATTTACAATATTCATTGATTTTTGCCATTGAAAAACGTCCAGAAATGATTGAAGCTACTGACTGAATGAAAGGAGCTGGCATCTCACTCTCTTTGAATCTTCTTTATCATGCTAAGAGGAGCAGGAAAAAGCAAAAAATTTCAGACTTGCACCTTGCAATGCGGAGAAATTACTGTTTGTTCATTTACAATATTCATTGATTTTTGCCATTGAAAAACGTCCAGAAATGATTGAAGCTACTGACTGAATGAAAGGAGCTGGCATCTCACTCTCTTTGAATCTTCTTTATCATGCTAAGAGGAGCAGGAAAAAGCAAAAAATTTCAGAATTGCACCTTGCAATGCGGAGAAATTACTGTTTGTGCATTTACAATATTCATTGATTTTTGCCATTGAAAAACATCATGTTATTCATATACCAGAAATGTTTGAAGCTACTGACTGAATGAAAGGAGCTGGGATCTCACTCTCTTTGAATCTTCTTTATCATGCTAAGAGGAGCAGGAAAAAGCAAAAAATTTCAGAATTGCACCTTGCAATGCGGAGAAATTACTGTTTGTGCATTTACAATATTCATTGATTTTTGCCATTGAAAAACGTCCAGAAATGATTGAAGCTACTGACTGAATGAAAGTAGCTGGCATCTCACTCTCTTTGAATCTTCTTTATCATGCTAAGAGGAGCAGGAAAAAGCAAAAAATTTCAGACTTGCACCTTGCAATGCGGAGAAATTACTCTTTGTGCATTTACAATATTCATTGATTTTTGCCATTGAAAAACATCATGTTATTCATATACCAGAAATGTTTGAAGCTACTGACTGAATGAAAGGAGCTGGCATCTCACTCTCTTTGAATCTTCTTTATCATGCTAAGAGGAGCAGGAAAAAGCAAAAAATTTCAGAATTGCACCTTGCAATGCGGAGAAATTACTGTTTGTGCATTTACAATATTCATTGATTTTTGCCATTGAAAAACGTCCAGAAATGATTGAAGCTACTGACTGAATGAAAGGAGCTGGCATCTCACTCTCTTTGAATCTTCTTTATCATGCTAAGAGGAGCAGGAAAAAGCAAAAAATTTCAGAATAGCACCTTGCAATGCGGAGAAATTACTGTTTGTGCATTTACAATATTCATTGATTTTTGCCATTGAAAAACGTCCAGAAATGATTGAAGCTACTGACTGAATGAAAGGAGCTGGCATCTCACTCTCTTTGAATCTTGTTTATCATGCTAAGAGGAGCAGGAAAAAGCAAAAAATTTCAGAATTGCACCTTGCAATGCGGAGAAATTACTGTTTGTGCATTTACAATATTCATTGATTTTTGCCATTGAAAAACATCATGTTATTCATATACCAGAAATGATTGAAGCTACTGACTGAATGAAAGGAGCTGGCATCTCACTCTCTTTGAATCTTCTTTATCATGCTAAGAGGAGCAGGAAAAAGCAAAAAATTTCAGAATTGCACCTTGCAATGCGGAGAAATTACTGTTTGTGCATTTACAATATTCATTGATTTTTACCATTGAAAAACGTCCAGAAATGATTGAAGCTACTGACTGAATGAAAGTAGCTGGCATCTCACTCTCTTTGAATCTTCTTTATCATGCTAAGAGGAGCAGGAAAAAGCAAAAAATTTCAGACTTGCACCTTGCAATGCGGAGAAATTACTGTTTGTGCATTTACAATATTCATTGATTTTTGCCATTGAAAAACATCATGTTATTCATATACCAGAAATGTTTGAAGCTACTGACTGAATGAAAGGAGCTGGCATCTCACTCTCTTTGAATCTTCTTTATCATGCTAAGAGGAGCAGGAAAAAGCAAAAAATTTCAGAATTGCACCTTGCAATGCGGAGAAATTACTGTTTGTGCATTTACAATATTCATTGATTTTTGCCATTGAAAAACATCATGTTATTCATATACCAGAAATGTTTGAAGCTACTGACTGAATGAAAGGAGCTGGCATCTCACTCTCTTTGAATCTTCTTTATCATGCTAAGAGGAGCAGGAAAAAGCAAAAAATTTCAGAATTGCACCTTGCAATGCGGATAAATTACTGTTTGTGCATTTACAATATTCATTGATTTTTGCCATTGAAAAACATCATGTTATTCATATACCAGAAATGATTGAAGCTACTGACTGAATGAAAGGAGCTGGCATCTCACTCTCTTTGAATCTTCTTTATCATGCTAAGAGGAGCAGGAAAAAGCAAAAAATTTCAGAATTGCACCTTGCAATGCGGAGAAATTACTGTTTGTGCATTTACAATATTCATTGATTTTTGCCATTGAAAAACATCATGTTATTCATATACCAGAAATGATTGAAGCTACTGACTGAATGAAAGGAGCTGGCATCTCACTCTCTTTGAATCTTCTTTATCATGCTAAGAGGAGCAGGAAAAAGCAAAAAATTTCAGAATTGCACCTTGCAATGCGGAGAAATTACTGTTTGTGCATTTACAATATTCATTGATTTTTGCAATTGAAAAACGTCCAGAAATGATTGAAGCTACTGACTGAATGAAAGGAGCTGGCGTCTCACTCTCTTTGAATCTTCTTTATCATGCTAAGAGGAGCAGGAAAAAGCAAAAAATTTCAGAATTGAACCTTGCAATGCGGAGAAATTACTGTTTGTGCATTTACAATATTCATTGATTTTTGGCATTGAAAAACATCATGTTATTCATATACCAGGAATGTTTGAAGCTACTGACTGAATGAAAGGAGCTGGCATCTCACTCTCTTTGAATCTTCTTTATCATGCTAAGAGGAGCAGGAAAAAGCAAAAAATTTCAGAATTGCACCTTGCAATGCGGAGAAATTACTGTTTGTGCATTTACAATATTCATTGATTTTTGCCATTGAAAAACGTCCAGAAATGATTGAAGCTACTGACTGAATGAAAGGAGCTGGCATCTCACTCTCTTTGAATCTTGTTTATCATGCTAAGAGGAGCAGGAAAAAGCAAAAAATTTCAGAATTGCACCTTGCAATGCGGAGAAATTACTGTTTGTGCATTTACAATATTCATTGATTTTTGCCATTGAAAAACATCATGTTATTCATATACCAGAAATGATTGAAGCTACTGACTGAATGAAAGGAGCTGGCATCTCACTCTCTTTGAATCTTCTTTATCATGCTAAGAGGAGCAGGAAAAAGTAAAAAATTTCAGAATTGCACCTTGCAATGCGGAGAAATTACTGTTTGTGCATTTACAATATTCAATGATTTTTGCCATTGAAAAACGTCCAGAAATGATTGAAGCTACTGACTGAACGAAAGGAGCTGGCATCTCACTCTCTTTGAATCTTCTTTATCATGCTAAGAGGAGCAGGAAAAAGCAAAAAATTTCAGAATTGCACCTTGCAATGCGGAGAAATTACTGTTTGTGCATTTACAATATTCATTGATTTTTGCCATTGAAAAACATCATGTTATTCATATACCAGAAATGTTTGAAGCTACTGACTGAATGAAAGGAGCTGGCATCTCACTCTCTTTGAATCTTCTTTATCATGCTAAGAGGAGCAGTAAAAAGCAAAAAATTTCAGAATTGCACCTTGCAATGCGGAGAAATTACTGTTTGTGCATTTACAATATTCATTGATTTTTGCAATTGAAAAACGTCCAGAAATGATTGAAGCTACTGACTGAATGAAAGGAGCTGGCATCTCACTCTCTTTGAATCTTCTTTATCATGCTAAGAGGAGCAGGAAAAAGCAAAAAATTTCAGAATTGCACCTTGCAATGCGGAGAAATTACTGTTTGTGCATTTACAATATTCATTGATTTTTGCCATTGAAAAACATCATGTTATTCATATACCTGAAATGTTTGAAGCTACTGACTGAATGAAAGGAGCTGGCATCTCACTCTCTTTGAATCTTCTTTATCATGCTAAGAGGAGCAGGAAAAAGCAAAAAATTTCAGAATTGCACCTTGCAATGCGGAGAAATTACTGTTTGTGCATTTACAATATTCATTGATTTTTGCCATTGAAAAACATCATGTTATTCATATACCAGAAATGTTTGAAGCTACTGACTGAATGAAAGAAGCTGGCATCTCACTCTCTTTGAATCTTCTTTATCATGCTAAGAGGAGCAGGAAAAAGCAAAAAATTTCAGAATTGCACCTTGCAATGCGGAGAAATTACTGTTTGTGCATTTACAATATTCATTGATTTTTACCATTGAAAAACGTCCAGAAATGATTGAAGCTACTGACTGAATGAAAGTAGCTGGCATCTCACTCTCTTTGAATCTTCTTTATCATGCTAAGAGGAGCAGGAAAAAGCAAAAAATTTCAGACTTGCACCTTGCAATGCGGAGAAATTACTGTTTGTGCATTTACAATATTCATTGATTTTTGCCATTGAAAAACATCATGTTATTCATATACCAGAAATCTTTGAAGCTACTGACTGAATGAAAGGAGCTGGCATCTCACTCTCTTTGAATCTTCTTTATCATGCTAAGAGGAGCAGGAAAAAGCAAAAAATTTCAGAATTGCACCTTGCAATGCGGAGAAATTACTGTTTGTGCATTTACAATATTCATTGATTTTTGCCATTGAAAAACATCATGTTATTCATATACCAGAAATGTTTGAAGCTACTGACTGAATGAAAGGAGCTGGCATCTCACTCTCTTTGAATCTTCTTTATCATGCTAAGAGGAGCAGGAAAAAGCAAAAAATTTCAGAATTGCACCTTGCAATGCGGAGAAATTACTGTTTGTGCATTTACAATATTCATTGATTTTTGCCATTGAAAAACGTCCAGAAATGATTGAAGCTACTGACTGAATGAAAGGAGCTGGCATCTCACTCTCTTTGAATCTTCTTTATCATGCTAAGAGGAGCAGGAAAAAGCAAAAAATTTCAGACTTGCACCTTGCAATGCGGAGAAATTACTGTTTGTTCATTTACAATATTCATTGATTTTTGCCATTGAAAAACGTCCAGAAATGATTGAAGCTACTGACTGAATGAAAGGAGCTGGCATCTCACTCTCTTTGAATCTTCTTTATCATGCTAAGAGGAGCAGGAAAAAGCAAAAAATTTCAGAATTGCACCTTGCAATGCGGAGAAATTACTGTTTGTGCATTTACAATATTCATTGATTTTTACCATTGAAAAACGTCCAGAAATGATTGAAGCTACTGACTGAATGAAAGTAGCTGGCATCTCACTCTCTTTGAATCTTCTTTATCATGCTAAGAGGAGCAGGAAAAAGCAAAAAATTTCAGACTTGCACCTTGCAATGCGGAGAAATTACTGTTTGTGCATTTACAATATTCATTGATTTTTGCCATTGAAAAACATCATGTTATTCATATACCAGAAATGTTTGAAGCTACTGACTGAATGAAAGGAGCTGGCATCTCACTCTCTTTGAATCTTCTTTATCATGCTAAGAGGAGCAGGAAAAAGCAAAAAATTTCAGAATTGCACCTTGCAATGCGGAGAAATTACTGTTTGTGCATTTACAATATTCATTGATTTTTGCCATTGAAAAACGTCCAGAAATGATTGAAGCTACTGACTGAATGAAAGGAGCTGGCATCTCACTCTCTTTGAATCTTCTTTATCATGCTAAGAGGAGCAGGAAAAAGCAAAAAATTTCAGACTTGCACCTTGCAATGCGGAGAAATTACTCTTTGTGCATTTACAATATTCATTGATTTTTGCCATTGAAAAACATCATGTTATTCATATACCAGAAATGTTTGAAGCTACTGACTGAATGAAAGGAGCTGGCATCTCACTCTCTTTGAATCTTCTTTATCATGCTAAGAGGAGCAGGAAAAAGCAAAAAATTTCAGAATTGCACCTTGCAATGCGGAGAAATTACTGTTTGTGCATTTACAATATTCATTGATTTTTGCCATTGAAAAACGTCCAGAAATGATTGAAGCTACTGACTGAATGAAAGGAGCTGGCATCTCAGTCTCTTTGAATCTTCTTTATCATGCTAAGAGGAGCAGGAAAAAGCAAAAAATTTCAGAATAGCACCTTGCAATGCGGAGAAATTACTGTTTGTGCATTTACAATATTCATTGATTTTTGCCATTGAAAAACGTCCAGAAATGATTGAAGCTACTGACTGAATGAAAGGAGCTGGCATCTCACTCTCTTTGAATCTTGTTTATCATGCTAAGAGGAGCAGGAAAAAGCAAAAAATTTCAGAATTGCACCTTGCAATGCGGAGAAATTACTGTTTGTGCATTTACAATATTCATTGATTTTTGCCATTGAAAAACATCATGTTATTCATATACCAGAAATGATTGAAGCTACTGACTGAATGAAAGGAGCTGGCATCTCACTCTCTTTGAATCTTCTTTATCATGCTAAGAGGAGCAGGAAAAAGCAAAAAATTTCAGAATTGCACCTTGCAATGCGGAGAAATTACTGTTTGTGCATTTACAATATTCATTGATTTTTGCCATTGAAAAACATCATGTTATTCATATACCAGAAATGTTTGA
This sequence comes from Phyllobates terribilis, assembly GCF_046119375.1. NCBI lineage: Eukaryota > Metazoa > Chordata > Amphibia > Anura > Dendrobatidae > Phyllobates > Phyllobates terribilis. Next base: position 194,413 of record NW_027363544.1, read on the forward strand.
AGCTACTGACTGAATGAAAGGAGCTGGCATCTCACTCTCTTTGAATCTTCTTTATCATGCTAAGAGGAGCAGGAAAAAGCAAAAAATTTCAGAATTGCACCTTGCAATGCGGAGAAATTACTGTTTGCGCATTTACAATATTCATTGATTTTTGCCATTGAAAAACGTCCAGAAATGATTGAAGCTACTGACTGAATGAAAGGAGCTGGCATCTCACTCTCTTTGAATCTTTTTTATCATGCTAAGAGGAGCAGGAAAAAGCAAAAAATTTCAGAATTGCACCTTGCAATGCGGAGAAATTACTGTTTGTGCATTTACAATATTCATTGATTTTTGCCATTGAAAAACATCATGTTATTCATATACCAGAAATGTTTGAAGCTACTGACTGAATGAAAGGAGCTGGCATCTCACCCTCTTTGAATCTTCTTTATCATGCTAAGAGGAGCAGGAAAAAGCAAAAAATTTCAGAATTGCACCTTGCAATGCGGAGAAATTACTGTTTGTGCATTTACAATATTCATTGATTTTTGCAATTGAAAAACGTCCAGAAATGATTGAAGCTACTGACTGAATGAAAGGAGCTGCCATCTCACTCTCTTTGAATCTTCTTTATCATGCTAAGAGGAGCAGGAAAAAGCAAAAAATTTCAGAATTGCACCTTGCAATGCGGAGAAATTACTGTTTGTGCATTTACAATATTCATTGATTTTTGCCATTGAAAAACATCATGTTATTCATATACCTGAAATGTTTGAAGCTACTGACTGAATGAAAGGAGCTGGCATCTCACTCTCTTTGAATCTTCTTTATCATGCTAAGAGGAGCAGGAAAAAGCAAAAAATTTCAGACTTGCACCTTGCAATGCGGAGAAATTACTGTTTGTGCATTTACAATATTCATTGATTTTTGCCATTGAAAAACCATGTTATTCATATACCAGAAATGTTTGAAGCTACTGACTGAATGAAAGGAGCTGGCATCTCACTCTCTTTGAATCTTCTTTATCATGCTAAGAGGAGCAGGAAAAAGCAAAAAATTTCAGAATTGCACCTTGCAATGCGGAGAAATTACTGTTTGTGCATTTACAATATTCATTGATTTTTGCCATTGAAAAACGTCCAGAAATGATTGAAGCTACTGACTGAATGAAAGGAGCTGGCATCTCACTCTCTTTGAATCTTGTTTATCATGCTAAGAGGAGCAGGAAAAAGCAAAAAATTTCAGAATTGCACCTTGCAATGCGGAGAGATTACTGTTTGTGCATTTACAATATTCATTGATTTTTGCCATTGAAAAACATCATGTTATTCATATACCAGAAATGATTGAAGCTACTGACTGAACGAAAGGAGCTGGCATCTCACTCTCTTTGAATCTTCTTTATCATGCTAAGAGGAGCAGGAAAAAGCAAAAAATTTCAGAATTGCACCTTGCAATGCGGAGAAATTACTGTTTGTGCATTTACAATATTCATTGATTTTTGCCATTGAAAAACATCATGTTATTCATATACCAGAAATGTTTGAAGCTACTGACTGAATGAAAGGAGCTGGCATCTCACTCTCTTTGAATCTTCTTTATCATGCTAAGAGGAGCAGGAAAAAGCAAAAAATTTCAGAATTGCACCTTGCAATGCGGAGAAATTACTGTTTGTGCATTTACAATATTCATTGATTTTTGCAATTGAAAAACGTCCAGAAATGATTGAAGCTACTGACTGAATGAAAGGAGCTGCCATCTCACTCTCTTTGAATCTTCTTTATCATGCTAAGAGGAGCAGGAAAAAGCAAAAAATTTCAGAATTGCACCTTGCAATGCGGAGAAATTACTGTTTGTGCATTTACAATATTCATTGATTTTTGCCATTGAAAAACATCATGTTATTCATATACCTGAAATGTTTGAAGCTACTGACTGAATGAAAGGAGCTGGCATCTCACTCTCTTTGAATCTTCTTTATCATGCTAAGAGGAGCAGGAAAAAGCAAAAAATTTCAGACTTGCACCTTGCAATGCGGAGAAATTACTGTTTGTGCATTTACAATATTCATTGATTTTTGCCATTGAAAAACCATGTTATTCATATACCAGAAATGTTTGAAGCTACTGACTGAATGAAAGGAGCTGGCATCTCACTCTCTTTGAATCTTCTTTATCATGCTAAGAGGAGCAGGAAAAAGCAAAAAATTTCAGAATTGCACCTTGCAATGCGGAGAAATTACTGTTTGTGCATTTACAATATTCATTGATTTTTGCCATTGAAAAACGTCCAGAAATGATTGAAGCTACTGACTGAATGAAAGGAGCTGGCATCTCACTCTCTTTGAATCTTGTTTATCATGCTAAGAGGAGCAGGAAAAAGCAAAAAATTTCAGAATTGCACCTTGCAATGCGGAGAGATTACTGTTTGTGCATTTACAATATTCATTGATTTTTGCCATTGAAAAACATCATGTTATTCATATACCAGAAATGATTGAAGCTACTGACTGAACGAAAGGAGCTGGCATCTCACTCTCTTTGAATCTTCTTTATCATGCTAAGAGGAGCAGGAAAAAGCAAAAAATTTCAGAATTGCACCTTGCAATGCGGAGAAATTACTGTTTGTGCATTTACAATATTCATTGATTTTTGCCATTGAAAAACATCATGTTATTCATATACCAGAAATGTTTGAAGCTACTGACTGAATGAAAGGAGCTGGCATCTCACTCTCTTTGAATCTTCTTTATCATGCTAAGAGGAGCAGGAAAAAGCAAAAAATTTCAGAATTGCACCTTGCAATGCGGAGAAATTACTGTTTGTGCATTTACAATATTCATTGATTTTTGCCATTGAAAAACATCATGTTATTCATATACCAGAAATGTTTGAAGCTACTGACTGAATGAAAGGAGCTGGCATCTCACTCTCTTTGAATCTTCTTTATCATGCTAAGAGGAGCAGGAAAAAGCAAAAAATTTCAGAATTGCACCTTGCAATGCGGAGAAATTACTGTTTGTGCATTTACAATATTCATTGATTTTTGCCATTGAAAAACGTCCAGAAATGATTGAAGCTACTGACTGAATGAAAGGAGCTGGCATCTCACTCTCTTTGAATCTTTTTTATCATGCTAAGAGGAGCAGGAAAAAGCAAAAAATTTCAGAATTGCACCTTGCAATGCGGAGAAATTACTGTTTGTGCATTTACAATATTCATTGATTTTTGCCATTGAAAAACATCATGTTATTCATATACCAGAAATGTTTGAAGCTACTGACTGAATGAAAGGAGCTGGCATCTCACCCTCTTTGAATCTTCTTTATCATGCTAAGAGGAGCAGGAAAAAGCAAAAAATTTCAGAATTGCACCTTGCAATGCGGAGAAATTACTGTTTGTGCATTTACAATATTCATTGATTTTTGCAATTGAAAAACGTCCAGAAATGATTGAAGCTACTGACAATGAAAGGAGCTGCCATCTCACTCTCTTTGAATCTTCTTTATCATGCTAAGAGGAGCAGGAAAAAGCAAAAAATTTCAGAATTGCACCTTGCAATGCGGAGAAATTACTGTTTGTGCATTTACAATATTCATTGATTTTTGCCATTGAAAAACATCATGTTATTCATATACCTGAAATGTTTGAAGCTACTGACTGAATGAAAGGAGCTGGCATCTCACTCTCTTTGAATCTTCTTTATCATGCTAAGAGGAGCAGGAAAAAGCAAAAAATTTCAGAATTGCACCTTGCAATGCGGAGAAATTACTGTTTGTGCATTTACAATATTCATTGATTTTTGCCATTGAAAAACATCATGTTATTCATATACCAGAAATGTTTGAAGCTACTGACTGAATGAAAGGAGCTGGCATCTCACTCTCTTTGAATCTTCTTTATCATGCTAAGAGGAGCAGGAAAAAGCAAAAAATTTCAGAATTGCACCTTGCAATGCGGAGAAATTACTGTTTGTGCATTTACAATATTCATTGATTTTTGCCATTGAAAAACATCATGTTATTCATATACCAGAAATGTTTGAAGCTACTGACTGAATGAAAGGAGCTGGCATCTCTCTCTCTTTGAATCTTCTTTATCATGCTAAGAGGAGCAGGAAAAAGCAAAAAATTTCAGAATTGCACCTTGCAATGCGGAGAAATTACTGTTTGTGCATTTACAATATTCATTGATTTTTGCCATTGAAAAACATCATGTTATTCATATACCAGAAATGTTTGAAGCTACTGACTGAATGAAAGGAGCTGGCATCTCACTCTCTTTGAATCTTCTTTATCATGCTAAGAGGAGCAGGAAAAAGCAAAAAATTTCAGAATTGCACCTTGCAATGCGGAGAAATTACTGTTTGTGCATTTACAATATTCATTGATTTTTACCATTGAAAAACGTCCAGAAATGATTGAAGCTACTGACTGAATGAAAGTAGCTGGCATCTCACTCTCTTTGAATCTTCTTTATCATGCTAAGAGGAGCAGGAAAAAGCAAAAAATTTCAGACTTGCACCTTGCAATGCGGAGAAATTACTGTTTGTGCATTTACAATATTCATTGATTTTTGCCATTGAAAAACATCATGTTATTCATATACCAGAAATGTTTGAAGCTACTGACTGAATGAAAGGAGCTGGCATCTCACTCTCTTTGAATCTTCTTTATCATGCTAAGAGGAGCAGGAAAAAGTAAAAAATTTCAGAATTGCACCTTGCAATGCGGAGAAATTACTGTTTGTGCATTTACAATATTCAATGATTTTTGCCATTGAAAAACGTCCAGAAATGATTGAAGCTACTGACTGAACGAAAGGAGCTGGCATCTCACTCTCTTTGAATCTTCTTTATCATGCTAAGAGGAGCAGGAAAAAGCAAAAAATTTCAGACTTGCACCTTGCAATGCGGAGAAATTACTGTTTGTGCATTTACAATATTCATTGATTTTTGCCATTGAAAAACATCATGTTATTCATATACCAGAAATGTTTGAAGCTACTGACTGAATGAAAGGAGCTGGCATCTCACTCTCTTTGAATCTTCTTTATCATGCTAAGAGGAGCAGGAAAAAGCAAAAAATTTCAGAATTGCACCTTGCAATGCGGAGAAATTACTGTTTGTGCATTTACAATATTCATTGATTTTTGCCATTGAAAAACGTCCAGAAATGATTGAAGCTACTGACTGAATGAAAGGAGCTGGCATCTCACTCTCTTTGAATCTTCTTTATCATGCTAAGAGGAGCAGGAAAAAGCAAAAAATTTCAGAATAGCACCTTGCAATGCGGAGAAATTACTGTTTGTGCATTTACAATATTCATTGATTTTTGCCATTGAAAAACGTCCAGAAATGATTGAAGCTACTGACTGAATGAAAGGAGCTGGCATCTCACTCTCTTTGAATCTTGTTTATCATGCTAAGAGGAGCAGGAAAAAGCAAAAAATTTCAGAATTGCACCTTGCAATGCGGAGAAATTACTGTTTGTGCATTTACAATATTCATTGATTTTTGCCATTGAAAAACATCATGTTATTCATATACCAGAAATGATTGAAGCTACTGACTGAATGAAAGGAGCTGGCATCTCACTCTCTTTGAATCTTCTTTATCATGCTAAGAGGAGCAGGAAAAAGCAAAAAATTTCAGAATTGCACCTTGCAATGCGGAGAAATTACTGTTTGTGCATTTACAATATTCATTGATTTTTGCCATTGAAAAACATCATGTTATTCATATACCAGAAATGTTTGAAGCTACTGACTGAATGAAAGGAGCTGGCATCTCACTCTCTTTGAATCTTCTTTATCATGCTAAGAGGAGCAGGAAAAAGCAAAAAATTTCAGAATTGCACCTTGCAATGCGGAGAAATTACTGTTTGCGCATTTACAATATTCATTGATTTTTGCCATTGAAAAACGTCCAGAAATGATTGAAGCTACTGACTGAATGAAAGGAGCTGGCATCTCACACTCTTTGAATCTTTTTTATCATGCTAAGAGGAGCAGGAAAAAGCAAAAAATTTCAGAATTGCACCTTGCAATGCGGAGAAATTACTGTTTGTGCATTTACAATATTCATTGATTTTTGCCATTGAAAAACATCATGTTATTCATATACCAGAAATGTTTGAAGCTACTGACTGAATGAAAGGAGCTGGCATCTCACCCTCTTTGAATCTTCTTTATCATGCTAAGAGGAGCAGGAAAAAGCAAAAAATTTCAGAATTGCACCTTGCAATGCGGAGAAATTACTGTTTGTGCATTTACAATATTCATTGATTTTTGCAATTGAAAAACGTCCAGAAATGATTGAAGCTACTGACTGAATGAAAGGAGCTGCCATCTCACTCTCTTTGAATCTTCTTTATCATGCTAAGAGGAGCAGGAAAAAGCAAAAAATTTCAGAATTGCACCTTGCAATGCGGAGAAATTACTGTTTGTGCATTTACAATATTCATTGATTTTTGCCATTGAAAAACATCATGTTATTCATATACCTGAAATGTTTGAAGCTACTGACTGAATGAAAGGAGCTGGCATCTCACTCTCTTTGAATCTTCTTTATCATGCTAAGAGGAGCAGGAAAAAGCAAAAAATTTCAGAATTGCACCTTGCAATGCGGAGAAATTACTGTTTGTGCATTTACAATATTCATTGATTTTTGCCATTGAAAAACATCATGTTATTCATATACCAGAAATGTTTGAAGCTACTGACTGAATGAAAGGAGCTGGCATCTCACTCTCTTTGAATCTTCTTTATCATGCTAAGAGGAGCAGGAAAAAGCAAAAAATTTCAGAATTGCACCTTGCAATGCGGAGAAATTACTGTTTGTGCATTTACAATATTCATTGATTTTTGCCATTGAAAAATGTCCAGAAATGATTGAAGCTACTGACTGAATGAAAGGAGCTGGCATCTCACTCTCTTTGAATCTTTTTTATCATGCTAAGAGGAGCAGGAAAAAGCAAAAAATTTCAGAATTGCACCTTGCAATGCGGAGAAATTACTGTTTGTGCATTTACAATATTCATTGATTTTTGCCATTGAAAAACATCATGTTATTCATATACCAGAAATGTTTGAAGCTACTGACTGAATGAAAGGAGCTGGCATCTCACCCTCTTTGAATCTTCTTTATCATGCTAAGAGGAGCAGGAAAAAGCAAAAAATTTCAGAATTGCACCTTGCAATGCGGAGAAATTACTGTTTGTGCATTTACAATATTCATTGATTTTTGCAATTGAAAAACGTCCAGAAATGATTGAAGCTACTGACTGAATGAAAGGAGCTGCCATCTCACTCTCTTTGAATCTTCTTTATCATGCTAAGAGGAGCAGGAAAAAGCAAAAAATTTCAGAATTGCACCTTGCAATGCGGAGAAATTACTGTTTGTGCATTTACAATATTTATTGATTTTTGCCATTGAAAAACATCATGTTATTCATATACCTGAAATGTTTGAAGCTACTGACTGAATGAAAGGAGCTGGCATCTCACTCTCTTTGAATCTTCTTTATCATGCTAAGAGGAGCAGGAAAAAGCAAAAAATTTCAGAATTGCACCTTGCAATGCGGAGAAATTACTGTTTGTGCATTTACAATATTCATTGATTTTTGCCATTGAAAAACATCATGTTATTCATATACCAGAAATGTTTGAAGCTACTGACTGAATGAAAGGAGCTGGCATCTCACTCTCTTTGAATCTTCTTTATCATGCTAAGAGGAGCAGGAAAAAGCAAAAAATTTCAGAATTGCACCTTGCAATGCGGAGAAATTACTGTTTGTGCATTTACAATATTCATTGATTTTTGCCATTGAAAAACATCATGTTATTCATATACCAGAAATGTTTGAAGCTACTGACTGAATGAAAGGAGCTGGCATCTCACTCTCTTTGAATCTTCTTTATCATGCTAAGAGGAGCAGGAAAAAGCAAAAAATTTCAGAATTGCACCTTGCAATGCGGAGAAATTACTGTTTGTGCATTTACAATATTCAATGATTTTTGCCATTGAAAAACGTCCAGAAATGATTGAAGCTACTGACTGAACGAAAGGAGCTGGCATCTCACTCTCTTTGAATCTTCTTTATCATGCTAAGAGGAGCAGGAAAAAGCAAAAAATTTCAGAATTGCACCTTGCAATGCGGAGAAATTACTGTTTGTGCATTTACAATATTCATTGATTTTTGCCATTGAAAAACATCATTTTATTCATATACCAGAAATGTTTGAAGCTACTGACTGAATGAAAGGAGCTGGCATCTCACTCTCTTTGAATCTTCTTTATCATGCTAAGAGGAGCAGGAAAAAGCAAAAAATTTCAGAATTGCACCTTGCAATGCGGAGAAATTACTGTTTGTGCATTTACAATATTCATTGATTTTTGCCATTGAAAAACGTCCAGAAATTATTGAAGCTACTGACTGAATGAAAGGAGCTGGCATCTCACTCTCTTTGAATCTTCTTTATCATGCTAAGAGGAGCAGGAAAAAGCAAAAAATTTCAGAATTGCACCTTGCAATGCGGAGAAATTACTGTTTGTGCATTTACAATATTCATTGATTTTTGCCATTGAAAAACGTCCAGAAATGATTGAAGCTACTGACTGAATGAAAGGAGCTGGCATCTCACTCTCTTTGAATCTTGTTTATCATGCTAAGAGGAGCAGGAAAAAGCAAAAAATTTCAGAATTGCACCTTGCAATGCGGAGAAATTACTGTTTGTGCATTTACAATATTCATTGATTTTTGCCATTGAAAAACATCATGTTATTCATATACCAGAAATGATTGAAGCTACTGACTGAATGAAAGGAGCTGGCATCTCACTCTCTTTGAATCTTCTTTATCATGCTAAGAGGAGCAGGAAAAAGTAAAAAATTTCAGAATTGCACCTTGCAATGCGGAGAAATTACTGTTTGTGCATTTACAATATTCAATGATTTTTGCCATTGAAAAACGTCCAGAAATGATTGAAGCTACTGACTGAACGAAAGGAGCTGGCATCTCACTCTCTTTGAATCTTCTTTATCATGCTAAGAGGAGCAGGAAAAAGCAAAAAATTTCAGAATTGCACCTTGCAATGCGGAGAAATTACTGTTTGTGCATTTACAATATTCATTGATTTTTGCCATTGAAAAACATCATGTTATTCATATACCAGAAATGTTTGAAGCTACTGACTGAATGAAAGGAGCTGGCATCTCACTCTCTTTGAATCTTCTTTATCATGCTAAGGAGCAGGAAAAAGCAAAAAATTTCAGAATTGCACCTTGCAATGCGGAGAAATTACTGTTTGTGCATTTACAATATTCATTGATTTTTGCCATTGAAAAACGTCCAGAAATGATTGAAGCTACTGACTGAATGAAAGGAGCTGGCATCTCACTCTCTTTGAATCTTCTTTATCATGCTAAGGAGCAGGAAAAAGCAAAAAATTTCAGAATTGCACCTTGCAATGCGGAGAAATTACTGTTTGTGCATTTACAATATTCATTGATTTTTGCCATTGAAAAACATCATGTTATTCATATACCAGAAATGTTTGAAGCTACTGACTGAATGAAAGGAGCTGGCATCTCACCCTCTTTGAATCTTCTTTATCATGCTAAGAGGAGCAGGAAAAAGCAAAAAATTTCAGAATTGCACCTTGCAATGCGGAGAAATTACTGTTTGTGCATTTACAATATTCATTGATTTTTGCAATTGAAAAACGTCCAGAAATGATTGAAGCTACTGACTGAATGAAAGGAGCTGGCATCTCACTCTCTTTGAATCTTCTTTATCATGCTAAGAGGAGCAGGAAAAAGCAAAAAATTTCAGAATTGCACCTTGCAATGCGGAGAAATTACTGTTTGTGCATTTACAATATTCATTGATTTTTGCCATTGAAAAACATCATGTTATTCATATACCTGAAATGTTTGAAGCTACTGACTGAATGAAAGGAGCTGGCATCTCACTCTCTTTGAATCTTCTTTATCATGCTAAGAGGAGCAGGAAAAAGCAAAAAATTTCAGAATTGCACCTTGCAATGCGGAGAAATTACTGTTTGTGCATTTACAATATTCATTGATTTTTGCCATTGAAAAACATCATGTTATTCATATACCAGAAATGTTTGAAGCTACTGACTGAATGAAAGGAGCTGGCATCTCACTCTCTTTGAATCTTCTTTATCATGCTAAGAGGAGCAGGAAAAAGCAAAAAATTTCAGAATTGCACCTTGCAATGCGGAGAAATTACTGTTTGTGCATTTACAATATTCATTGATTTTTACCATTGAAAAACGTCCAGAAATGATTGAAGCTACTGACTGAATGAAAGTAGCTGGAATCTCTCTCTCTTTGAATCTTCTTTATCATGCTAAGAGGAGCAGGAAAAAGCAAAAAATTTCAGACTTGCACCTTGCAATGCGGAGAAATTACTGTTTGTGCATTTACAATATTCATTGATTTTTGCCATTGAAAAACATCATGTTATTCATATACCAGAAATGTTTGAAGCTACTGACTGAATGAAAGGAGCTGGCATCTCACTCTCTTTGAATCTTCTTTATCATGCTAAGAGGAGCAGGAAAAAGCAAAAAATTTCAGAATTGCACCTTGCAATGCGGAGAAATTACTGTTTGTGCATTTACAATATTCATTGATTTTTGCCATTGAAAAACGTCCAGAAATGATTGAAGCTACTGACTGAATGAAAGGAGCTGGCATCTCACTCTCTTTAAATCTTCTTTATCATGCTAAGAGGAGCAGGAAAAAGCAAAAAATTTCAGAATTGCACCTTGCAATGCGGAGAAATTACTGTTTGTGCATTTACAATATTCATTGATTTTTGCCATTGAAAAACGTCCAGAAATGATTGAAGCTACTGACTGAATGAAAGGAGCTGGCATCTCACTCTCTTTGAATCTTCTTTATCATGCTAAGAGAAGCAGGAAAAAGCAAAAAATTTCAGAATTGCACCTTGCAATGCGGAGAAATTACTGTTTGTGCATTTACAATATTCATTGATTTTTGCCATTGAAAAACATCATGTTATTCATATACCAGAAATGATTGAAGCTACTGACTGAATGAAAGGAGCTGGCATCTCACTCTCTTTGAATCTTCTTTATCATGCTAAGAGGAGCAGGAAAAAGTAAAAAATTTCAGAATTGCACCTTGCAATGCGGAGAAATTACTGTTTGTGCATTTACAATATTCAATGATTTTTGCCATTGAAAATCGTCCAGAAATGATTGAAGCTACTGACTGAACGAAAGGAGCTGGCATCTCACTCTCTTTGAATCTTCTTTATCATGCTAAGAGGAGCAGGAAAAAGCAAAAAATTTCAGAATTGCACCTTGCAATGCGGAGAAATTACTGTTTGTGCATTTACAATATTCATTGATTTTTGCCATTGAAAAACATCATGTTATTCATATACCAGAAATGTTTGAAGCAACTGACTGAATGAAAGGAGCTGACATCTCACTCTCTTTGAATCTTCTTTATCATGCTAAGAGGAGCAGGAAAAAGCAAAAAATTTCAGAATTGCACCTTGCAATGCGGAGAAATTACTGTTTGTGCATTTACAATATTCATTGATTTTTGCCATTGAAAAACATCATGTTATTCATATACCTGAAATGTTTGAAGCTACTGACTGAATGAAAGGAGCTGGCATCTCACTCTCTTTGAATCTTCTTTATCATGCTAAGAGGAGCAGGAAAAAGCAAAAAATTTCAGAATTGCACCTTGCAATGCGGAGAAATTACTGTTTGTGCATTTACAATATTCATTGATTTTTACCATTGAAAAATGTCCAGAAATGATTGAAGCTACTGACTGAATGAAAGTAGCTGGCATCTCACTCTCTTTGAATCTTCTTTATCATTCTAAGAGGAGCAGGAAAAAGCAAAAAATTTCTGACTTGCACCTTGCAATGCGGAGAAATTACTGTTTGTGCATTTACAATATTCATTGATTTTTACCATTGAAAAACGTCCAGAAATGATTGAAGCTACTGACTGAATGAAAGTAGCTGGCATCTCACTCTCTTTGAATGTTCTTTATCATTCTAAGAGGAGCAGGAAAAAGCAAAAAATTTCAGACTTGCGCCTTGCAATGCGGAGAAATTACTGTTTGTGCATTTACAATATTCATTGATTTTTGCCATTGAAAAACATCATGTTATTCATATACCAGAAATGTTTGAAGCTACTGACTGAATGAAAGGAGCTGGCATCTCACTCTCTTTGAATCTTCTTTATCATGCTAAGAGGAGCAGGAAAAAGCAAAAAATTTCAGAATTGCACCTTGCAATGCGGAGAAATTACTGTTTGTGCATTTACAATATTCATTGATTTTTGCCATTGAAAAACGTCCAGAAATGATTGAAGCTACTGACTGAATGAAAGGAGCTGGCATCTCACTCTCTTTGAATCTTCTTTATCATGCTAAGAGGAGCAGGAAAAAGCAAAAAATTTCAGAATTGCACCTTGCAATGCGGAGAAATTACAGTTTGTGCATTTACAATATTCATTGATTTTTGCCATTGAAAAACGTCCAGAAATGATTGAAGCTACTGACTGAATGAAAGGAGCTGGCATCTCACTCTCTTTGAATCTTCTTTGTCATGCTAAGAGGAGCAGGAAAAAGCAAAAAATTTCAGAATTGCACCTTGCAATGCGGAGAAATTACTGTTTGTGCATTTACAATATTCATTGATTTTTGCCATTGAAAAACGTCCAGAAATGATTGAAGCTACTGACTGAATGAAAGGAGCTGGCATCTCACTCTCTTTGAATCTTCTTTATCATGCTAAGAGGAGCAGGAAAAACCAAAAAATTTCAGAATTGCACCTTGCAATGCGGAGAAATTACTGTTTGTGCATTTACAATATTCATTGATTTTTGCCATTGAAAAACATGTTATTCATATACCAGAAATGTTTGAAGCTACTGACTGAATGAAAGGAGCTGGCACCTCACTCTCTTTGAATCTTCTTTATCATGCTAAGAGGAGCAGGAAAAACCAAAAAATTTCAGAATTGCACCTTGCAATGCGGAGAAATTACTGTTTGTGCATTTACAATATTCATTGATTTTTGCCATTGAAAAACATCATGTTATTCATATACCAGAAATGTTTGAAGCTACTGACTGAATGAAAGGAGCTGGCATCTCACCCTCTTTGAATCTTCTTTATCATGCTAAGAGGAGCAGGAAAAAGCAAAAAATTTCAGAATTGCACCTTGCAATGCGGAGAAATTACTGTTTGTGCATTTACAATATTCATTGATTTTTGCAATTGAAAAACATCATGTTATTCATATACCTGAAATGTTTGAAGCTACTGACTGAATGAAAGGAGCTGGCATCTCACTCTCTTTGAATCTTCTTTATCATGCTAAGAGGAGCAGGAAAAAGCAAAAAATTTCAGAATTGCACCTTGCAATGCGGAGAAATTACTGTTTGTGCATTTACAATATTCATTGATTTTTGCCATTGAAAAACATCATGTTATTCATATACCAGAAATGTTTGAAGCTACTGACTGAATGAAAGGAGCTGGCATCTCACTCTCTTTGAATCTTCTTTATCATGCTAAGAGGAGCAGGAAAAAGCAAAAAATTTCAGAATTGCACCTTGCAATGCGGAGAAATTACTGTTTGTGCATTTACAATATTCATTGATTTTTACCATTGAAAAACGTCCAGAAATGATTGAAGCTACTGACTGAATGAAAGTAGCTGGCATCTCTCTCTCTTTGAATCTTCTTTATCATGCTAAGAGGAGCAGGAAAAAGCAAAAAATTTCAGACTTGCACCTTGCAATGCGGAGAAATTACTGTTTGTGCATTTACAATATTCATTGATTTTTGCCATTGAAAAACATCATGTTATTCATATACCAGAAATGTTTGAAGATACTGACTGAATGAAAGGAGCTGGCATCTCACTCTCTTTGAATCTTCTTTATCATGCTAAGAGGAGCAGGAAAAAGCAAAAAATTTCAGAATTGCACCTTGCAATGCGGAGAAATTACTGTTTGTGCATTTACAATATTCATTGATTTTTGCCATTGAAAAACGTCCAGAAATGATTGAAGCTACTGACTGAATGAAAGGAGCTGGCATCTCACTCTCTTTAAATCTTCTTTATCATGCTAAGAGGAGCAGGAAAAAGCAAAAAATTTCAGAATTGCACCTTGCAATGCGGAGAAATTACTGTTTGTGCATTTACAATATTCATTGATTTTTGCCATTGAAAAACGTCCAGAAATGATTGAAGCTACTGACTGAATGAAAGGAGCTGGCATCTCACTCTCTTTGAATCTTGTTTATCATGCTAAGAGGAGCAGGAAAAAGCAAAAAATTTCAGAATTGCACCTTGCAATGCGGAGAAATTACTGTTTGTGCATTTACAATATTCATTGATTTTTGCCATTGAAAAACATCATGTTATTCATATACCAGAAATGATTGAAGCTACTGACTGAATGAAAGAAGCTGGCATCTCACTCTCTTTGAATCTTCTTTATCATGCTAAGAGGAGCAGGAAAAAGTAAAAAATTTCAGAATTGCACCTTGCAATGCGGAGAAATTACTGTTTGTGCATTTACAATATTCAATGATTTTTGCCATTGAAAATCGTCCAGAAATGATTGAAGCTACTGACTGAACGAAAGGAGCTGGCATCTCACTCTCTTTGAATCTTCTTTATCATGCTAAGAGGAGCAGGAAAAAGCAAAAAATTTCAGAATTGCACCTTGCAATGCGGAGAAATTACTGTTTGTGCATTTACAAAATTCATTGATTTTTGCCATTGAAAAACATCATGTTATTCATATACCTGAAATGTTTGAAGCTACTGACTGAATGAAAGGAGCTGGCATCTCACTCTCTTTGAATCTTCTTTATCATGCTAAGAGGAGCAGGAAAAAGCAAAAAATTTCAGAATTGCACCTTGCAATGCGGAGAAATTACTGTTTGTGCATTTACAATATTCATTGATTTTTACCATTGAAAAACGTCCAGAAATGATTGAAGCTACTGACTGAATGAAAGTAGCTGGCATCTCACTCTCTTTGAATCTTCTTTATCATTCTAAGAGGAGCAGGAAAAAGAAAAAATTTCAGACTTGCACCTTGCAATGCGGAGAAATTACTGTTTGTGCATTTACAATATTCATTGATTTTTACCATTGAAAAACGTCCAGAAATGATTGAAGCTACTGACTGAATGAAAGTAGCTGGCATCTCACTCTCTTTGAATCTTCTTTATCATTCTAAGAGGAGCAGGAAAAAGCAAAAAATTTCAGACTTGCACCTTGCAATGCGGAGAAATTACTGTTTGTGCATTTACAATATTCATTGATTTTTGCCATTGAAAAACATCATGTTATTCATATACCAGAAATGTTTGAAGCTACTGACTGAATGAAAGGAGCTGGCATCTCACTCTCTTTGAATCTTCTTTATCATGCTAAGAGGAGCAGGAAAAAGCAAAAAATTTCAGAATTGCACCTTGCAATGCGGAGAAATTACTGTTTGTGCATTTACAATATTCATTGATTTTTGCCATTGAAAAACGTCCAGAAATGATTGAAGCTACTGACTGAATGAAAGGAGCTGGCATCTCACTCTCTTTGAATCTTCTTTATCATGCTAAGAGGAGCAGGAAAAAGCAAAAAATTTCAGAATTGCACCTTGCAATGCGGAGAAATTACAGTTTGTGCATTTACAATATTCATTGATTTTTGCCATTGAAAAACGTCCAGAAATGATTGAAGCTACTGACTGAATGAAAGGAGCTGGCATCTCACTCTCTTTGAATCTTCTTTGTCATGCTAAGAGGAGCAGGAAAAAGCAAAAAATTTCAGAATTGCACCTTGCAATGCGGAGAAATTACTGTTTGTGCATTTACAATATTCATTGATTTTTGCCATTGAAAAATGTCCAGAAATGATTGAAGCTACTGACTGAATGAAAGGAGCTGGCATCTCACTCTTTTTGAATCTTCTTTATCATGCTAAGAGGAGCAGGAAAAACCAAAAAATTTCAGAATTGCACCTTGCAATGCGGAGAAATTACTGTTTGTGCATTTACAATATTCATTGATTTTTGCCATTGAAAAACATGTTATTCATATACCAGAAATGTTTGAAGCTACTGACTGAATGAAAGGAGCTGGCACCTCACTCTCTTTGAATCTTCTTTATCATGCTGAGAGGAGCAGGAAAAAGCAAAAAATTTCAGAATTGCACCTTGCAATGCGGAGAAATTACTGTTTGTGCATTTACAATATTCATTGATTTTTGCCATTGAAAAACGTCCAGAAATGATTGAAGCTACTGACTGAAAGGAGCTGGCATCTCACTCTCTTTGAATCTTCTTTATCATGCTAAGAGGAGCAGGAAAAAGCAAAAAATTTCAGAATTGCACCTTGCAATGCGGAGAAATTACTGTTTGTGCATTTACAATATTCATTGATTTTTGCCATTGAAAAACATCATGTTATTCATATACCAGAAATGATTGAAGCTACTGACTGAATGAAAGGAGCTGGAATCTCACTCTCTTTGAATCTTCTTTATCATGCTAAGAGGAGCAGGAAAAAGTAAAAAATTTCAGAATTGCACCTTGCAATGCGGAGAAATTACTGTTTGTGCATTTACAATATTCATTGATTTTTGCCATTGAAAAACGTCCAGAAATGATTGAAGCTACTGACTGAACGAAAGGAGCTGGCATCTCACTCTCTTTGAATCTTCTTTATCATGCTAAGAGGAGCAGGAAAAAGCAAAAAATTTCACAATTGCACCTTGCAATGCGGAGAAATTACTGTTTGTGCATTTACAATATTCATTGATTTTTGCCATTGAAAAACATCATGTTATTCATATACCAGAAATGATTGAAGCTACTGACTGAATGAAAGGAGCTGGCATCTCACTCTCTTTGAATCTTCTTTATCATGCTAAGAGGAGCAGGAAAAAGCAAAAAATTTCAGAATTGCACCTTGCAATGCGGAGAAATTACTGTTTGTGCATTTACAATATTCATTGATTTTTGCAATTGAAAAACGTCCAGAAATGATTGAAGCTACTGACTGAATGAAAGGAGCTGGCATCTCACTCTCTTTGAATCTTCTTTATCATGCTAAGAGGAGCAGGAAAAAGCAAAAAATTTCAGAATTGAACCTTGCAATGCGGAGAAATTACTGTTTGTGCATTTACAATATTCATTGATTTTTGCCATTGAAAAACATCATGTTATTCATATACCAGGAATGTTTGAAGTTACTGACTGAATGAAAGGAGCTGGCATCTCACTCTCTTTGAATCTTCTTTATCATGCTAAGAGGAGCAGGAAAAAGCAAAAAATTTCAGAATTGCACCTTGCAATGCGGAGAAATTACTGTTTGTGCATTTACAATATTCATTGATTTTTGCCATTGAAAAACGTCCAGAAATGATTGAAGCTACTGACTGAATGAAAGGAGCTGGCATCTCACTCTCTTTGAATCTTGTTTATCATGCTAAGAGGAGCAGGAAAAAGCAAAAATTTCAGAATTGCACCTTGCAATGCGGAGAAATTACTGTTTGTGCATTTACAATATTCATTGATTTTTGCCATTGAAAAACATCATGTTATTCATATACCAGAAATGATTGAAGCTACTGACTGAATGAAAGGAGCTGGCATCTCACTCTCTTTGAATCTTCTTTATCATGCTAAGAGGAGCAGGAAAAAGTAAAAAATTTCAGAATTGCACCTTGCAATGCGGAGAAATTACTGTTTGTGCATTTACAATATTCAATGATTTTTGCCATTGAAAAACGTCCAGAAATGATTGAAGCTACTGACTGAACGAAAGGAGCTGGCATCTCACTCTCTTTGAATCTTCTTTATCATGCTAAGAGGAGCAGGAAAAAGCAAAAAATTTCAGAATTGCACCTTGCAATGCGGATAAATTACTGTTTGTGCATTTACAATATTCATTGATTTTTGCCATTGAAAAACATCATGTTATTCATATACCAGAAATGTTTAAAGCTACTGACTGAATGAAAGGAGCTGGCATCTCACTCTCTTTGAATCTTCTTTATCATGCTAAGAGGAGCAGGAAAAAGCAAAAAATTTCAGAATTGCACCTTGCAATGCGGAGAAATTACTGTTTGTGCATTTACAATATTCATTGATTTTTGCCATTGAAAAACGTCCAGAAATGATTGAAGCTACTGACTGAATGAAAGGAGCTGGCATCTCACTCTCTTTGAATCTTGTTTATCATGCTAAGAGGAGCAGGAAAAAGCAAAAATTTCAGAATTGCACCTTGCAATGTGGAGAAATTACTGTTTGTGCATTTACAATATTCATTGATTTTTGCCATTGAAAAACATCATGTTATTCATATACCAGAAATGATTGAAGCTACTGACTGAATGAAAGGAGCTGGCATCTCACTCTCTTTGAATCTTCTTTATCATGCTAAGAGGAGCAGGAAAAAGTAAAAAATTTCAGAACTGCACCTTGCAATGCGGAGAAATTACTGTTTGTGCATTTACAATATTCAATGATTTTTGCCATTGAAAAACGTCCAGAAATGATTGAACTACTGACTGAACGAAAGGAGCTGGCATCTCACTCTCTTTGAATCTTCTTTATCATGCTAAGAGGAGCAGGAAAAAGCAAAAAATTTCAGAATTGCACCTTGCAATGCGGAGAAATTACTGTTTGTGCATTTACAATATTCATTGATTTTTGCCATTGAAAAACGTCCAGAAATGATTGAAGCTACTGACTGAATGAAAGGAGCTGGCATCTCACTCTCTTTGAATCTTCTTTATCATGCTAAGAGGAGCAGGAAAAAGCAAAAAATTTCAGAATTGCACCTTGCAGTGCGGAGAAATTACTGTTTGTGCATTTACAATATTCATTGATTTTTACCATTGAAAAACGTCCAGAAATGATTGAAGCTACTGACTGAATGAAAGTAGCTGGCATCTCACTCTCTTTGAATCTTCTTTATCATTCTAAGAGGAGCAGGAAAAAGCAAAAAATTTCAGACTTGCACCTTGCAATGCGGAGAAATTACTGTTTGTGCATTTACAATATTCATTGATTTTTACCATTGAAAAACGTCCAGAAATGATTGAAGCTACTGACTGAATGAAAGTAGCTGGCATCTCACTCTCTTTGAATCTTGTTTATCATGCTAAGAGGAGCAGGAAAAAGCAAAAAATTTCAGAATTGCACCTTGCAATGCGGAGAAATTACTGTTTGTGCATTTACAATATTCATTGATTTTTGCCATTGAAAAACATCATGTTATTCATATACCAGAAATGATTGAAGCTACTGACTGAATGAAAGGAGCTGGCATCTCACTCTCTTTGAATCTTCTTTATCATGCTAAGAGGAGCAGGAAAAAGTAAAAAATTTCAGAATTGCACCTTGCAATGCGGAGAAATTACTGTTTGTGCATTTACAATATTCAATGATTTTTGCCATTGAAAAACGTCCAGAAATGATTGAAGCTACTGACTGAACGAAAGGAGCTGGCATCTCACTCTCTTTGAATCTTCTTTATCATGCTAAGAGGAGCAGGAAAAAGCAAAAAATTTCAGAATTGCACCTTGCAATGCGGAGAAATTACTGTTTGTGCATTTACAATATTCATTGATTTTTGCCATTGAAAAACATCATGTTATTCATATACCAGAAATGTTTGAAGCTACTGACTGAATGAAAGGAGCTGACATCTCACTCTCTTTGAATCTTCTTTATCATGCTAAGAGGAGCAGGAAAAAGCAAAAAATTTCAGAATTGCACCTTGCAATGCGGAGAAATTACTGTTTGTGCATTTACAATATTCATTGATTTTTGCCATTGAAAAACATCATGTTATTCATATACCTGAAATGTTTGAAGCTACTGACTGAATGAAAGGAGCTGGCATCTCACTCTCTTTGAATCTTCTTTATCATGCTAAGAGGAGCAGGAAAAAGCAAAAAATTTCAGAATTGCACCTTGCAATGCGGAGAAATTACTGTTTGTGCATTTACAATATTCATTGATTTTTACCATTGAAAAACGTCCAGAAATGATTGAAGCTACTGACTGAATGAAAGTAGCTGGCATCTCACTCTCTTTGAATCTTCTTTATCATTCTAAGAGGAGCAGGAAAAAGCAAAAAATTTCAGACTTGCACCTTGCAATGCGGAGAAATTACTGTTTGTGCATTTACAATATTCATTGATTTTTACCATTGAAAAACGTCCAGAAATGATTGAAGCTACTGACTGAATGAAAGTAGCTGGCATCTCACTCTCTTTGAATCTTCTTTATCATTCTAAGAGGAGCAGGAAAAAGCAAAAAATTTCAGACTTGCACCTTGCAATGCGGAGAAATTACTGTTTGTGCATTTACAATATTCATTGATTTTTGCCATTGAAAAACATCATGTTATTCATATACCAGAAATGTTTGAAGCTACTGACTGAATGAAAGGAGCTGGCATCTCACTCTCTTTGAATCTTCTTTATCATGCTAAGAGGAGCAGGAAAAAGCAAAAAATTTCAGAATTGCACCTTGCAATGCGGAGAAATTACTGTTTGTGCATTTACAATATTCATTGATTTTTGCCATTGAAAAACGTCCAGAAATGATTGAAGCTACTGACTGAATGAAAGGAGCTGGCATCTCACTCTCTTTGAATCTTCTTTATCATGCTAAGAGGAGCAGGAAAAAGCAAAAAATTTCAGAATTGCACCTTGCAATGCGGAGAAATTACAGTTTGTGCATTTACAATATTCATTGATTTTTGCCATTGAAAAACGTCCAGAAATGATTGAAGCTACTGACTGAATGAAAGGAGCTGGCATCTCACTCTCTTTGAATCTTCTTTGTCATGCTAAGAGGAGCAGGAAAAAGCAAAAAATTTCAGAATTGCACCTTGCAATGCGGAGAAATTACTGTTTGTGCATTTACAATATTCATTGATTTTTGCCATTGAAAAACGTCCAGAAATGATTGAAGCTACTGACTGAATGAAAGGAGCTGGCATCTCACTCTCTTTGAATCTTCTTTATCATGCTAAGAGGAGCAGGAAAAAGCAAAACATTTCAGAATTGCACCTTGCAATGCGGAGAAATTACTATTTGTGCATTTACAATATTCATTGATTTTTGCCATTGAAAAACATCATGTTATTCATATACCAGAAATGTTTGAAGCTACTGACTGAATGAAAGGAGCTGGCATCTCACCCTCTTTGAATCTTCTTTATCATGCTAAGAGGAGCAGGAAAAAGCAAAAAATTTCAGAATTGCACCTTGCAATGCGGAGAAATTACTGTTTGTGCAATTACAATATTCATTGATTTTTGCAATTGAAAAACGTCCAGAAATGATTGAAGCTACTGACTGAATGAAAGGAGCTGGCATCTCACTCTCTTTGAATCTTCTTTATCATGCTAAGAGGAGCAGGAAAAAGCAAAAAATTTCAGAATTGCACCTTGCAATGCGGAGAAATTACTGTTTGTGCATTTACAATATTCATTGATTTTTGCCATTGAAAAACATCATGTTATTCATATACCTGAAATGTTTGAAGCTACTGACTGAATGAAAGGAGCTGGCATCTCCCTCTCTTTGAATCTTCTTTATCATGCTAAGAGGAGCAGGAAAAAGTAAAAAATTTCAGAATTGCACCTTGCAATGCGGAGAAATTACTGTTTGTGCATTTACAATATTCAATGATTTTTGCCATTGAAAAACGTCCAGAAATGATTGAAGCTACTGACTGAACGAAAGGAGCTGGCATCTCACTCTCTTTGAATCTTCTTTATCATGCTAAGAGGAGCAGGAAAAAGCAAAAAATTTCAGAATTGCACCTTGCAATGCGGAGAAATTACTGTTTGTGCATTTACAATATTCATTGATTTTTGCCATTGAAAAACATCATGTTATTCATATACCAGAAATGTTTGAAGCTACTGACTGAATGAAAGGAGCTGGCATCTCACTCTCTTTGAATCTTCTTTATCATGCTAAGAGGAGCAGGAAAAAGCAAAAAATTTCAGAATTGCACCTTGCAATGCGGAGAAATTACTGTTTGCGCATTTACAATATTCATTGATTTTTGCCATTGAAAAACGTCCAGAAATGATTGAAGCTACTGACTGAATGAAAGGAGCTGGCATCTCACTCTCTTTGAATCTTCTTTATCATGCTAAGAGGAGCAGGAAAAAGCAAAAAATTTCAGAATTGCACCTTGCAATGCGGAGAAATTACTGTTTGTGCATTTACAATATTCATTGATTTTTGCCATTGAAAAACATCATGTTATTCATATACCAGAAATGTTTGAAGCTACTGACTGAATGAAAGGAGCTGGCATCTCACCCTCTTTGAATATTCTTTATCATGCTAAGAGGAGCAGGAAAAAGCAAAAAATTTCAGAATTGCACCTTGCAATGCGGAGAAATTACTGTTTGTGCATTTACAATATTCATTGATTTTTGCCATTGAAAAACATCATGTTATTCATATACCAGAAATGTTTGAAGCTACTGACTGAATGAAAGGAGCTGGCATCTCACCCTCTTTGAATCTTCTTTATCATGCTAAGAGGAGCAGGAAAAAGCAAAAAATTTCAGAATTGCACCGTGCAATGCGGAGAAATTACTGTTTGTGCAATTACAATATTCATTGATTTTTGCAATTGAAAAACGTCCAGAAATGATTGAAGCTACTGACTGAATGAAAGGAGCTGGCATCTCACTCTCTTTGAATCTTCTTTATCATGCTAAGAGGAGCAGGAAAAAGCAAAAAATTTCAGAATTGCACCTTGCAATGCGGAGAAATTACTGTTTGTGCATTTACAATATTCATTGATTTTTGCCATTGAAAAACATCATGTTATTCATATACCTGAAATGTTTGAAGCTACTGACTGAATGAAAGGAGCTGGCATCTCCCTCTCTTTGAATCTTCTTTATCATGCTAAGAGGAGCAGGAAAAAGTAAAAAATTTCAGAATTGCACCTTGCAATGCGGAGAAATTACTGTTTGTGCATTTACAATATTCAATGATTTTTGCCATTGAAAAACGTCCAGAAATGATTGAAGCTACTGACTGAACGAAAGGAGCTGGCATCTCACTCTCTTTGAATCTTCTTTATCATGCTAAGAGGAGCAGGAAAAAGCAAAAAATTTCAGAATTGCACCTTGCAATGCGGAGAAATTAGTTTGTGCATTTACAATATTCATTGATTTTTGCCATTGAAAAACATCATGTTATTCATATACCAGAAATGTTTGAAGCTACTGACTGAATGAAAGGAGCTGGCATCTCACTCTCTTTGAATCTTCTTTATCATGCTAAGAGGAGCAGGAAAAAGCAAAAAATTTCAGAATTGCACCTTGCAATGCGGAGAAATTACTGTTTGCGCATTTACAATATTCATTGATTTTTGCCATTGAAAAACGTCCAGAAATGATTGAAGCTACTGACTGAATGAAAGGAGCTGGCATCTCACTCTCTTTGAATCTTCTTTATCATGCTAAGAGGAGCAGGAAAAAGCAAAAAATTTCAGAATTGCACCTTGCAATGCGGAGAAATTACTGTTTGTGCATTTACAATATTCATTGATTTTTGCCATTGAAAAACGTCCAGAAATGATTGAGGCTACTGACTGAATGAAAGGAGCTGGCATCTCACTCTCTTTGAATCTTGTTTATCATGCTAAGAGGAGCAGGAAAAAGCAAAAAATTTCAGAATTGCACCTTGCAATGCGGAGAAATTACTGTTTGTGCATTTACAATATTCATTGATTTTTGCCATTGAAAAACATCATGTTATTCATATACCAGAAATGATTGAAGCTACTGACTGAATGAAAGGAGCTGGCATCTCACTCTCTTTGAATCTTCTTTATCATGCTAAGAGGAGCAGGAAAAAGTAAAAAATTTCAGAATTGCACCTTGCAATGCGGAGAAATTACTGTTTGTGCATTTACAATATTCAATGATTTTTGCCATTGAAAAACGTCCAGAAATGATTGAAGCTACTGACTGAACGAAAGGAGCTGGCATCTCACTCTCTTTGAATCTTCTTTATCATGCTAAGAGGAGCAGGAAAAAGCAAAAAATTTCAGAATTGCACCTTGCAATGCGGAGAAATTACTGTTTGTGCATTTACAATATTCATTGATTTTTGCCATTGAAAAACATCATGTTATTCATATACCAGAAATGTTTGAAGCTACTGACTGAATGAAAGGAGCTGGCATCTCACTCTCTTTGAATCTTCTTTATCATGCTAAGAGGAGCAGGAAAAAGCAAAAAATTTCAGAATTGCACCTTGCAATGCGGAGAAATTACTGTTTGCGCATTTACAATATTCATTGATTTTTGCCATTGAAAAACGTCCAGAAATGATTGAAGCTACTGACTGAATGAAAGGAGCTGGCATCTCACTCTCTTTGAATCTTCTTTATCATGCTAAGAGGAGCAGGAAAAAGCAAAAAATTTCAGAATTGCACCTTGCAATGCGGAGAAATTACTGTTTGTGCATTTACAATATTCATTGATTTTTGCCATTGAAAAACATCATGTTATTCATATACCAGAAATGTTTGAAGCTACTGACTGAATGAAAGGAGCTGGCATCTCACCCTCTTTGAATCTTCTTTATCATGCTAAGAGGAGCAGGAAAAAGCAAAAAATTTCAGAATTGCACCTTGCAATGCGGAGAAATTACTGTTTGTGCAATTACAATATTCATTGATTTTTGCAATTGAAAAACGTCCAGAAATGATTGAAGCTACTGACTGAATGAAAGGAGCTGGCATCTCACTCTCTTTGAATCTTCTTTATCATGCTAAGAGGAGCAGGAAAAAGCAAAAAATTTCAGAATTGCACCTTGCAATGCGGAGAAATTACGGTTTGTGCATTTACAATATTCATTGATTTTTGCCATTGAAAAACATCATGTTATTCATTTACCAGAAATGTTTGAAGCTACTGACTGAATGAAAGGAGCTGGCATCTCACTCTCTTTGAATCTTCTTTATCATGCTAAGAGGAGCAGGAAAAAGCAAAAAGTTTCAGAATTGCACCTTGCAATGCGGAGAAATTACTGTTTGTGCATTTACAATATTCATTGATTTTTGCCATTGAAAAACATCATGTTATTCATATACCTGAAATGTTTGAAGCTACTGACTGAATGAAAGGAGCTGGCATCTCACTCTCTTTGAATCTTCTTTATCATGCTAAGAGGAGCAGGAAAAAGCAAAAAATTTCAGAATTGCACCTTGCAATGCGGAGAAATTACTGTTTGTGCATTTACAATATTCATTGATTTTTGCCATTGAAAAACATCATGTTATTCATATACCAGAAATGTTTGAAGCTACTGACTGAATGAAAGGAGCTGGCATCTCACTCTCTTTGAATCTTCTTTATCATGCTAAGAGGAGCAGGAAAAAGCAAAAAATTTCAGATTTGCACCTTGCAATGCGGAGAAATTACTGTTTGTGCATTTACAATATTCATTGATTTTTACCATTGAAAAACGTCCAGAAATGATTGAAGCTACTGACTGAATGAAAGTAGCTGGCATCACACTCTCTTTGAATCTTCTTTATCATGCTAAGAGGAGCAGGAAAAAGCAAAAAATTTCAGACTTGCACCTTGCAATGCGGAGAAATTACTGTTTGTGCATTTACAATATTCATTGATTTTTGCCATTGAAAAACATCATGTTATTCATATACCAGAAATGTTTGAAGCTACTGACTGAATGAAAGGAGCTGGCATCTCACTCTCTTTGAATCTTCTTTATCATGCTAAGAGGAGCAGGAAAAAGCAAAAAATTTCAGAATTGCACCTTGCAATGCGGAGAAATTACTGTTTGTGCATTTACAATATTCATTGATTTTTACCATTGAAAAACGTCCAGAAATGATTGAAGCTACTGACTGAATGAAAGTAGCTGGCATCTCACTCTCTTTGAATCTTCTTTATCATGCTAAGAGGAGCAGGAAAAAGCAAAAAATTTCAGACTTGCACCTTGCAATGCGGAGAAATTACTGTTTGTGCATTTACAATATTCATTGATTTTTGCCATTGAAAAACATCATGTTATTCATATACCAGAAATGTTTGAAGCTACTGACTGAATGAAAGGAGCTGGCATCTCACTCTCTTTGAATCTTCTTTATCATGCTAAGAGGAGCAGGAAAAAGCAAAAAATTTCAGAATTGCACCTTGCAATGCGGAGAAATTACTGTTTGTGCATTTACAATATTCATTGATTTTTGCCATTGAAAAACATCATGTTATTCATATACCAGAAATGATTGAAGCTACTGACTGAATGAAAGGAGCTGGCATCTCACTCTCTTTGAATCTTCTTTATCATGCTAAGAGGAGCAGGAAAAAGCAAAAAATTTCAGAATTGCACCTTGCAATGCGGAGAAATTACTGTTTGTGCATTTACAATATTCATTGATTTTTGCAATTGAAAAACGTCCAGAAATGATTGAAGCTACTGACTGAATGAAAGGAGCTGGCATCTCACTCTCTTTGAATCTTCTTTGTCATGCTAAGAGGAGCAGGAAAAAGCAAAAAATTTCAGAATTGAACCTTGCAATGCGGAGAAATTACTGTTTGTGCATTTACAATATTCATTGATTTTTGCCATTGAAAAACATCATGTTATTCATATACCAGGAATGTTTGAAGCTACTGACTGAATGAAAGGAGCTGGCATCTCACTCTCTTTGAATCTTCTTTATCATGCTAAGAGGAGCAGGAAAAAGCAAAAAATTTCAGAATTGCACCTTGCAATGCGGAGAAATTACTGTTTGTGCATTTACAATATTCATTGATTTTTGCCATTGAAAAACGTCCAGAAATGATTGAAGCTACTGACTGAATGAAAGGAGCTGGCATCTCACTCTCTTTGAATCTTGTTTATCATGCTAAGAGGAGCAGGAAAAAGCAAAAAATTTCAGAATTGCACCTTGCAATGCGGAGAAATTACTCTTTGTGCATTTACAATATTCATTGATTTTTGCCATTGAAAAACATCATGTTATTCATATACCAGAAATGATTGAAGCTACTGACTGAATGAAAGGAGCTGGCATCTCACTCTCTTTGAATCTTCTTTATCATGCTAAGAGGAGCAGGAAAAAGTAAAAAATTTCAGAATTGCACCTTGCAATGCGGAGAAATTACTGTTTGTGCATTTACAATATTCAATGATTTTTGCCATTGAAAAACGTCCAGAAATGATTGAAGCTACTGACTGAACGAAATGAGCTGGCATCTCACTCTCTTTGAATCTTCTTTATCATGCTAAGAGGAGCAGGAAAAAGCAAAAAATTTCAGAATTGCACCTTGCAATGCGGAGAAATTACTGTTTGTGCATTTACAATATTCATTGATTTTTGCCATTGAAAAACATCATGTTATTCATATACCAGAAATGTTTGAAGCTACTGACTGAATGAAAGGAGCTGGCATCTCACTCTCTTTGAATCTTCTTTATCATGCTAAGAGGAGCAGGAAAAAGCAAAAAATTTCAGAATTGCACCTTGCAATGCGGAGAAATTACTGTTTGTGCATTTACAATATTCATTGATTTTTGCAATTGAAAAACGTCCAGAAATGATTGAAGCTACTGACTGAATGAAAGGAGCTGGCATCTCACTCTCTTTGAGTCTTCTTTATCATGCTAAGAGGAGCAGGAAAAAGCAAAAAATTTCAGAATTGCACCTTGCAATGCGGAGAAATTACTGTTTGTGCATTTACAATATTCATTGATTTTTGCCATTGAAAAACATCATGTTATTCATATACCTGAAATGTTTGAAGCTACTGACTGAATGAAAGGAGCTGGCATCTCACTCTCTTTGAATCTTCTTTATCATGCTAAGAGGAGCAGGAAAAAGCAAAAAATTTCAGAATTGCACCTTGCAATGCGGAGAAATTACTGTTTGTGCATTTACAATATTCATTGATTTTTGCCATTGAAAAACATCATGTTATTCATATACCAGAAATGTTTGAAGCTACTGACTGAATGAAAGGAGCTGGCATCTCACTCTCTTTGAATCTTCTTTATCATGCTAAGAGGAGCAGGAAAAAGCAAAAAATTTCAGAATTGCACCTTGCAATGCGGAGAAATTACTGTTTGTGCATTTACAATATTCATTGATTTTTACCATTGAAAAACGTCCAGAAATGATTGAAGCTACTGACTGAATGAAAGTAGCTGGCATCTCACTCTCTTTGAATCTTCTTTATCATGCTAAGAGGAGCAGGAAAAAGCAAAAAATTTCAGACTTGCACCTTGCAATGCGGAGAAATTACTGTTTGTGCATTTACAATATTCATTGATTTTTGCCATTGAAAAACATCATGTTATTCATATACCAGAAATGTTTGAAGCTACTGACTGAATGAAAGGAGCTGGCATCTCACTCTCTTTTAATCTTCTTTATCATGCTAAGAGGAGCAGGAAAAAGCAAAAAATTTCAGAATTGCACCTTGCAATGCGGAGAAATTACTGTTTGTGCATTTACAATATTCATTGATTTTTGCCATTGAAAAACGTCCAGAAATGATTGAAGCTACTGACTGAATGAAAGGAGCTGGCATCTCACTCTCTTTGAATCTTCTTTATCATGCTAAGAGGAGCAGGAAAAAGCAAAAAATTTCAGAATTGCACCTTGCAATGCGGAGAAATTACTGTTTGTGCATTTACAATATTCATTGATTTTTGCCATTGAAAAACGTCCAGAAATGATTGAAGCTACTGACTGAATGAAAGGAGCTGGCATCTCACTCTCTTTGAATCTTGTTTATCATGCTAAGAGGAGCAGGAAAAAGCAAAAAATTTCAGAATTGCACCTTGCAATGCGGAGAAATTACTGTTTGTGCATTTACAATATTCATTGATTTTTGTCATTGAAAAACATCATGTTATTCATATACCAGAAATGATTGAAGCTACTGACTGAACGAAAGGAGCTGGCATCTCACTCTCTTTGAATCTTCTTTATCATGCTAAGAGGAGCAGGAAAAAGCAAAAAATTTCAGAATTGCACCTTGCAATGCGGAGAAATTACTGTTTGTGCATTTACAATATTCATTGATTTTTGCCATTGAAAAACATCATGTTATTCATATACCAGAAATGTTTGAAGCTACTGACTGAATGAAAGGAGCTGGCATCTCACTCTCTTTGAATCTTCTTTATCATGCTAAGAGGAGCAGGAAAAAGCAAAAAATTTCAGAATTGCACCTTGCAATGCGGAGAAATTACTGTTTGTGCATTTACAATATTCATTGATTTTTGCCATTGAAAAACGTCCAGAAATGATTGAAGCTACTGACTGAATGAAAGGAGCTGGCATCTCACTCTCTTTGAATCTTCTTTATCATGCTAAGAGGAGCAGGAAAAAGCAAAAAATTTCAGACTTGCACCTTGCAATGCGGAGAAATTACTGTTTGTTCATTTACAATATTCATTGATTTTTGCCATTGAAAAACGTCCAGAAATGATTGAAGCTACTGACTGAATGAAAGGAGCTGGCATCTCACTCTCTTTGAATCTTCTTTATCATGCTAAGAGGAGCAGGAAAAAGCAAAAAATTTCAGAATTGCACCTTGCAATGCGGAGAAATTACTGTTTGTGCATTTACAATATTCATTGATTTTTACCATTGAAAAACGTCCAGAAATGATTGAAGCTACTGACTGAATGAAAGTAGCTGGCATCTCACTCTCTTTGAATCTTCTTTATCATGCTAAGAGGAGCAGGAAAAAGCAAAAAATTTCAGACTTGCACCTTGCAATGCGGAGAAATTAGTTTGTGCATTTACAATATTCATTGATTTTTGCCATTGAAAAACATCATGTTATTCATATACCAGAAATGTTTGAAGCTACTGACTGAATGAAAGGAGCTGGCATCTCACTCTCTTTGAATCTTCTTTATCATGCTAAGAGGAGCAGGAAAAAGCAAAAAATTTCAGAATTGCACCTTGCAATGCGGAGAAATTACTGTTTGTGCATTTACAATATTCATTGATTTTTGCCATTGAAAAACGTCCAGAAATGATTGAAGCTACTGACTGAATGAAAGTAGCTGGCATCTCACTCTCTTTGAATCTTCTTTATCATGCTAAGAGGAGCAGGAAAAAGCAAAAAATTTCAGACTTGCACCTTGCAATGCGGAGAAATTACTGTTTGTGCATTTACAATATTCATTGATTTTTGCCATTGAAAAACATCATGTTATTCATATACCAGAAATGTTTGAAGCTACTGACTGAATGAAAGGAGCTGGCATCTCACTCTCTTTGAATCTTCTTTATCATGCTAAGAGGAGCAGGAAAAAGCAAAAAATTTCAGAATTGCACCTTGCAATGCGGAGAAATTACTGTTTGTGCATTTACAATATTCATTGATTTTTGCCATTGAAAAACGTCCAGAAATGATTGAAGCTACTGACTGAATGAAAGGAGCTGGCATCTCACTCTCTTTGAATCTTCTTTATCATGCTAAGAGGAGCAGGAAAAAGCAAAAAATTTCAGAATTGCACCTTGCAATGCGGAGAAATTACTGTTTGTGCATTTACAATATTCATTGATTTTTGCCATTGAAAAACGTCCAGAAATGATTGAAGCTACTGACTGAATGAAAGGAGCTGGCATCTCACTCTCTTTGAATCTTGTTTATCATGCTAAGAGGAGCAGGAAAAAGCAAAAAATTTCAGAATTGCACCTTGCAATGCGGAGAAATTACTGTTTGTGCATTTACAATATTCATTGATTTTTGCCATTGAAAAACATCATGTTATTCATATACCAGAAATGATTGAAGCTACTGACTGAATGAAAGGAGCTGGCATCTCACTCTCTTTGAATCTTCTTTATCATGCTAAGAGGAGCAGGAAAAAGTAAAACATTTCAGAATTGCACCTTGCAATGCGGAGAAATTACTGTTTGTGCATTTACAATATTCAATGATTTTTGCCATTGAAAAACGTCCAGAAATGATTGAAGCTACTGACTGAACGAAAGGAGCTGGCATCTCACTCTCTTTGAATCTTCTTTATCATGCTAAGAGGAGCAGGAAAAAGCAAAAAATTTCAGAATTGCACCTTGCAATGCGGAGAAATTACTGTTTGTGCATTTACAATATTCATTGATTTTTGCCATTGAAAAACATCATGTTATTCATATACCAGAAATCTTTGAAGCTACTGACTGAATGAAAGGAGCTGGCATCTCACTCTCTTTGAATCTTCTTTATCATGCTAAGAGGAGCAGGAAAAAGCAAAAAATTTCAGAATTGCACCTTGCAATGCGGAGAAATTACTGTTTGCGCATTTACAATATTCATTGATTTTTGCCATTGAAAAACGTCCAGAAATGATTGAAGCTACTGACTGAATGAAAGGAGCTGGCATCTCACTCTCTTTGAATCTTCTTTATCATGCTAAGAGGAGCAGGAAAAAGCAAAAAATTTCAGAATTGCACCTTGCAATGCGGAGAAATTACTGTTTGTGCATTTACAATATTCATTGATTTTTGCCATTGAAAAACGTCCAGAAATGATTGAGGCTACTGACTGAATGAAAGGAGCTGGCATCTCACTCTCTTTGAATCTTGTTTATCATGCTAAGAGGAGCAGGAAAAAGCAAAAAATTTCAGAATTGCACCTTGCAATGCGGAGAAATTACTGTTTGTGCATTTACAATATTCATTGATTTTTGCCATTGAAAAACATCATGTTATTCATATACCAGAAATGATTGAAGCTACTGACTGAATGAAAGGAGCTGGCATCTCACTCTCTTTGAATCTTCTTTATCATGCTAAGAGGAGCAGGAAAAAGTAAAAAATTTCAGAATTGCACCTTGCAATGCGGAGAAATTACTGTTTGTGCATTTACAATATTCAATGATTTTTGCCATTGAAAAACGTCCAGAAATGATTGAAGCTACTGACTGAACGAAAGGAGCTGGCATCTCACTCTCTTTGAATCTTCTTTATCATGCTAAGAGGAGCAGCAAAAAGCAAAAAATTTCAGAATTGCACCTTGCAATGCGGAGAAATTACTGTTTGTGCATTTACAATATTCATTGATTTTTGCCATTGAAAAACATCATGTTATTCATATACCAGAAATGTTTGAAGCTACTGACTGAATGAAAGGAGCTGGCATCTCACTCTCTTTGAATCTTCTTTATCATGCTAAGAGGAGCAGGAAAAAGCAAAAAATTTCAGAATTGCACCTTGCAATGCGGAGAAATTACTGTTTGCGCATTTACAATATTCATTGATTTTTGCCATTGAAAAACGTCCAGAAATGATTGAAGCTACTGACTGAATGAAAGGAGCTGGCATCTCACTCTCTTTGAATCTTCTTTATCATGCTAAGAGGAGCAGGAAAAAGCAAAAAATTTCAGAATTGCACCTTGCAATGCGGAGAAATTACTGTTTGTGCATTTACAATATTCATTGATTTTTGCCTTTGAAAAACATCATGTTATTCATATACCAGAAATGTTTGAAGCTACTGACTGAATGAAAGGAGCTGGCATCTCACCCTCTTTGAATCTTCTTTATCATGCTAAGAGGAGCAGGAAAAAGCAAAAAATTTCAGAATTGCACCTTGCAATGCGGAGAAATTACTGTTTGTGCAATTACAATATTCATTGATTTTTGCAATTGAAAAACGTCCAGAAATGATTGAAGCTACTGACTGAATGAAAGGAGCTGGCATCTCACTCTCTTTGAATCTTCTTTATCATGCTAAGAGGAGCAGGAAAAAGCAAAAAATTTCAGAATTGCACCTTGCAATGCGGAGAAATTACTGTTTGTGCATTTACAATATTCATTGATTTTTGCCATTGAAAAACATCATGTTATTCATATACCTGAAATGTTTGAAGCTACTGACTGAATGAAAGGAGCTGGCATCTCCCTCTCTTTGAATCTTCTTTATCATGCTAAGAGGAGCAGGAAAAAGTAAAAAATTTCAGAATTGCACCTTGCAATGCGGAGAAATTACTGTTTGTGCATTTACAATATTCAATGATTTTTGCCATTGAAAAACGTCCAGAAATGATTGAAGCTACTGACTGAACGAAAGGAGCTGGCATCTCACTCTCTTTGAATCTTCTTTATCATGCTAAGAGGAGCAGGAAAAAGCAAAAAATTTCAGAATTGCACCTTGCAATGCGGAGAAATTACTGTTTGTGCATTTACAATATTCATTGATTTTTGCCATTGAAAAACATCATGTTATTCATATACCAGAAATGTTTGAAGCTACTGACTGAATGAAAGGAGCTGGCATCTCACTCTCTTTGAATCTTCTTTATCATGCTAAGAGGAGCAGGAAAAAGCAAAAAATTTCAGAATTGCACCTTGCAATGCGGAGAAATTACTGTTTGCGCATTTACAATATTCATTGATTTTTGCCATTGAAAAACGTCCAGAAATGATTGAAGCTACTGACTGAATGAAAGGAGCTGGCATCTCACTCTCTTTGAATCTTCTTTATCATGCTAAGAGGAGCAGGAAAAAGCAAAAAATTTCAGAATTGCACCTTGCAATGCGGAGAAATTACTGTTTGTGCATTTACAATATTCATTGATTTTTGCCATTGAAAAACGTCCAGAAATGATTGAGGCTACTGACTGAATGAAAGGAGCTGGCATCTCACTCTCTTTGAATCTTTTTTATCATGCTAAGAGGAGCAGGAAAAAGCAAAAAATTTCAGAATTGCACCTTGCAATGCGGAGAAATTAATGTTTGTGCATTTACAATATTCATTGATTTTTGCCATTGAAAAACATCATGTTATTCATATACCAGAAATGATTGAAGCTACTGACTGAATGAAAGGAGCTGGCATCTCACTCTCTTTGAATCTTCTTTATCATGCTAAGAGGAGCAGGAAAAAGTAAAAAATTTCAGAATTGCACCTTGCAATGCGGAGAAATTACTGTTTGTGCATTTACAATATTCAATGATTTTTGCCATTGAAAAACGTCCAGAAATGATTGAAGCTACTGACTGAACGAAAGGAGCTGGCATCTCACTCTCTTTGAATCTTCTTTATCATGCTAAGAGGAGCAGCAAAAAGCAAAAAATTTCAGAATTGCACCTTGCAATGCGGAGAAATTACTGTTTGTGCATTTACAATATTCATTGATTTTTGCCATTGAAAAACATCATGTTATTCATATACCAGAAATGTTTGAAGCTACTGACTGAATGAAAGGAGCTGGCATCTCACTCTCTTTGAATCTTCTTTATCATGCTAAGAGGAGCAGGAAAAAGCAAAAAATTTCAGAATTGCACCTTGCAATGCGGAGAAATTACTGTTTGCGCATTTACAATATTCATTGATTTTTGCCATTGAAAAACGTCCAGAAATGATTGAAGCTACTGACTGAATGAAAGGAGCTGGCATCTCACTCTCTTTGAATCTTCTTTATCATGCTAAGAGGAGCAGGAAAAAGCAAAAAATTTCAGAATTGCACCTTGCAATGCGGAGAAATTACTGTTTGTGCATTTACAATATTCATTGATTTTTGCCTTTGAAAAACATCATGTTATTCATATACCAGAAATGTTTGAAGCTACTGACTGAATGAAAGGAGCTGGCATCTCACCCTCTTTGAATCTTCTTTATCATGCTAAGAGGAGCAGGAAAAAGCAAAAAATTTCAGAATTGCACCTTGCAATGCGGAGAAATTACTGTTTGTGCAATTACAATATTCATTGATTTTTGCAATTGAAAAACGTCCAGAAATGATTGAAGCTACTGACTGAATGAAAGGAGCTGGCATCTCACTCTCTTTGAATCTTCTTTATCATGCTAAGAGGAGCAGGAAAAAGCAAAAAATTTCAGAATTGCACCTTGCAATGCGGAGAAATTACTGTTTGTGCATTTACAATATTCATTGATTTTTGCCATTGAAAAACATCATGTTATTCATATACCTGAAATGTTTGAAGCTACTGACTGAATGAAAGGAGCTGGCATCTCCCTCTCTTTGAATCTTCTTTATCATGCTAAGAGGAGCAGGAAAAAGTAAAAAATTTCAGAATTGCACCTTGCAATGCGGAGAAATTACTGTTTGTGCATTTACAATATTCAATGATTTTTGCCATTGAAAAACGTCCAGAAATGATTGAAGCTACTGACTGAACGAAAGGAGCTGGCATCTCACTCTCTTTGAATCTTCTTTATCATGCTAAGAGGAGCAGGAAAAAGCAAAAAATTTCAGAATTGCACCTTGCAATGCGGAGAAATTACTGTTTGTGCATTTACAATATTCATTGATTTTTGCCATTGAAAAACATCATGTTATTCATATACCAGAAATGTTTGAAGCTACTGACTGAATGAAAGGAGCTGGCATCTCACTCTCTTTGAATCTTCTTTATCATGCTAAGAGGAGCAGGAAAAAGCAAAAAATTTCAGAATTGCACCTTGCAATGCGGAGAAATTACTGTTTGCGCATTTACAATATTCATTGATTTTTGCCATTGAAAAACGTCCAGAAATGATTGAAGCTACTGACTGAATGAAAGGAGCTGGCATCTCACTCTCTTTGAATCTTCTTTATCATGCTAAGAGGAGCAGGAAAAAGCAAAAAATTTCAGAATTGCACCTTGCAATGCGGAGAAATTACTGTTTGTGCATTTACAATATTCATTGATTTTTGCCATTGAAAAACGTCCAGAAATGATTGAGGCTACTGACTGAATGAAAGGAGCTGGCATCTCACTCTCTTTGAATCTTTTTTATCATGCTAAGAGGAGCAGGAAAAAGCAAAAAATTTCAGAATTGCACCTTGCAATGCGGAGAAATTAATGTTTGTGCATTTACAATATTCATTGATTTTTGCCATTGAAAAACATCATGTTATTCATATACCAGAAATGATTGAAGCTACTGACTCAATGAAAGGAGCTGGCATCTCACTCTCTTTGAATCTTCTTTATCATGCTAAGAGGAGCAGGAAAAAGTAAAAAATTTCAGAATTGCACCTTGCAATGCGGAGAAATTACTGTTTGTGCATTTACAATATTCAATGATTTTTGCCATTGAAAAACGTCCAGAAATGATTGAAGCTACTGACTGAACGAAAGGAGCTGGCATCTCACTCTCTTTGAATCTTCTTTATCATGCTAAGAGGAGCAGGAAAAAGCAAAAAATTTCAGAATTGCACCTTGCAATGCGGAGAAATTACTGTTTGTGCATTTACAATATTCATTGATTTTTGCCATTGAAAAACATCATGTTATTCATATACCAGAAATGTTTGAAGCTACTGACTGAATGAAAGGAGCTGGCATCTCACTCTCTTTGAATCTTCTTTATCATGCTAAGAGGAGCAGGAAAAAGCAAAAAATTTCAGAATTGCACCTTGCAATGCGGAGAAATTACTGTTTGCGCATTTACAATATTCATTGATTTTTGCCATTGAAAAACGTCCAGAAATGATTGAAGCTACTGACTGAATGAAAGGAGCTGGCATCTCACTCTCTTTGAATCTTCTTTATCATGCTAAGAGGAGCAGGAAAAAGCAAAAAATTTCAGAATTGCACCTTGCAATGCGGAGAAATTACTGTTTGTGCATTTACAATATTCATTGATTTTTGCCATTGAAAAACATCATGTTATTCATATACCAGAAATGTTTGAAGCTACTGACTGAATGAAAGGAGCTGGCATCTCACCCTCTTTGAATCTTCTTTATCATGCTAAGAGGAGCAGGAAAAAGCAAAAAATTTCAGAATTGCACCTTGCAATGCGGAGAAATTACTGTTTGTGCAATTACAATATTCATTGATTTTTGCAATTGAAAAACGTCCAGAAATGATTGAAGCTACTGACTGAATGAAAGGAGCTGGCATCTCACTCTCTTTGAATCTTCTTTATCATGCTAAGAGGAGCAGGAAAAAGCAAAAAATTTCAGAATTGCACCTTGCAATGCGGAGAAATTACTGTTTGTGCATTTACAATATTCATTGATTTTTGCCATTGAAAAACATCATGTTATTCATATACCTGAAATGTTTGAAGCTACTGACTGAATGAAAGGAGCTGGCATCTCACTCTCTTTGAATCTTCTTTATCATGCTAAGAGGAGCAGGAAAAAGTAAAAAATTTCAGAATTGCACCTTGCAATGCGGAGAAATTACTGTTTGTGCATTTACAATATTCAATGATTTTTGCCATTGAAAAACGTCCAGAAATGATTGAAGCTACTGACTGAACGAAAGGAGCTGGCATCTCACTCTCTTTGAATCTTCTTTATCATGCTAAGAGGAGCAGGAAAAAGCAAAAAATTTCAGAATTGCACCTTGCAATGCGGAGAAATTACTGTTTGTGCATTTACAATATTCATTGATTTTTGCCATTGAAAAACATCATGTTATTCATATACCAGAAATGTTTGAAGCTACTGACTGAATGAAAGGAGCTGGCATCTCACTCTCTTTGAATCTTCTTTATCATGCTAAGAGGAGCAGGAAAAAGCAAAAAATTTCAGAATTGCACCTTGCAATGCGGAGAAATTACTGTTTGCGCATTTACAATATTCATTGATTTTTGCCATTGAAAAACGTCCAGAAATGATTGAAGCTACTGACTGAATGAAAGGAGCTGGCATCTCACTCTCTTTGAATCTTCTTTATCATGCTAAGAGGAGCAGGAAAAAGCAAAAAATTTCAGAATTGCACCTTGCAATGCGGAGAAATTACTGTTTGTGCATTTGCAATATTCATTGATTTTTGCCATTGAAAAACATCATGTTATTCATATACCAGAAATGTTTGAAGCTACTGACTGAATGAAAGGAGCTGGCATCTCACCCTCTTTGAATCTTCTTTATCATGCTAAGAGGAGCAGGAAAAAGCAAAAAATTTCAGAATTGCACCTTGCAATGCGGAGAAATTACTGTTTGTGCAATTACAATATTCATTGATTTTTGCAATTGAAAAACGTCCAGAAATGATTGAAGCTACTGACTGAATGAAAGGAGCTGGCATCTCACTCTCTTTGAATCTTCTTTATCATGCTAAGAGGAGCAGGAAAAAGCAAAAAATTTCAGAATTGCACCTTGCAATGCGGAGAAATTACTGTTTGTGCATTTACAATATTCATTGATTTTTGCCATTGAAAAACATCATGTTATTCATATACCTGAAATGTTTGAAGCTACTGACTGAATGAAAGGAGCTGGCATCTCACTCTCTTTGAATCTTCTTTATCATGCTAAGAGGAGCAGGAAAAAGCAAAAAATTTCAGAATTGCACCTTGCAATGCGGAGAAATTACTGTTTGTGCATTTACAATATTCATTGATTTTTGCCATTGAAAAACATCATGTTATTCATATACCAGAAATGTTTGAAGCTACTGACTGAATGAAAGGAGCTGGCATCTCACCCTCTTTGAATCTTCTTTATCATGCTAAGAGGAGCAGGAAAAAGCAAAAAATTTCAGAATTGCACCTTGCAATGCGGAGAAATTACTGTTTGTGCAATTACAATATTCATTGATTTTTGCAATTGAAAAACGTCCAGAAATGATTGAAGCTACTGACTGAATGAAAGGAGCTGGCATCTCACTCTCTTTGAATCTTCTTTATCATGCTAAGAGGAGCAGGAAAAAGCAAAAAATTTCAGAATTGCACCTTGCAATGCGGAGAAATTACTGTTTGTGCATTTACAATATTCATTGATTTTTGCCATTGAAAAACATCATGTTATTCATATACCAGAAATGTTTGAAGCTACTGACTGAATGAAAGGAGCTGGCATCTCACTCTCTTTGAATCTTCTTTATAATGCTAAGAGGAGCAGGAAAAAGCAAAAAATTTCAGAATTGCACCTTGCAATGCGGAGAAATTACTGTTTGCGCATTTACAATATTCATTGATTTTTGCCATTGAAAAACGTCCAGAAATGATTGAAGCTACTGACTGAATGAAAGGAGCTGGCATCTCACTCTCTTTGAATCTTCTTTATCATGCTAAGAGGAGCAGGAAAAAGCAAAAAATTTCAGAATTGCACCTTGCAATGCGGAGAAATTACTGTTTGTGCATTTACAATATTCATTGATTTTTGCCATTGAAAAACATCATGTTATTCATATACCAGAAATGTTTGAAGCTACTGACTGAATGAAAGGAGCTGGCATCTCACCCTCTTTGAATCTTCTTTATCATGCTAAGAGGAGCAGGAAAAAGCAAAAAATTTCAGAATTGCACCTTGCAATGCGGAGAAATTACTGTTTGTGCAATTACAATATTCATTGATTTTTGCAATTGAAAAACGTCCAGAAATGATTGAAGCTACTGACTGAATGAAAGGAGCTGGCATCTCACTCTCTTTGAATCTTCTTTATCATGCTAAGAGGAGCAGGAAAAAGCAAAAAATTTCAGAATTGCACCTTGCAATGCGGAGAAATTACTGTTTGTGCATTTACAATATTCATTGATTTTTGCCATTGAAAAACATCATGTTATTCATATACCTGAAATGTTTGAAGCTGCTGACTGAATGAAAGGAGCTGGCATCTCCCTCTCTTTGAATCTTCTTTATCATGCTAAGAGGAGCAGGAAAAAGTAAAAAATTTCAGAATTGCACCTTGCAATGCGGAGAAATTACTGTTTGTGCATTTACAATATTCAATGATTTTTGCCATTGAAAAACGTCCAGAAATGATTGAAGCTACTGACTGAACGAAAGGAGCTGGCATCTCACTCTCTTTGAATCTTCTTTATCATGCTAAGAGGAGCAGGAAAAAGCAAAAAATTTCAGAATTGCACCTTGCAATGCGGAGAAATTACTGTTTGTGCATTTACAATATTCATTGATTTTTGCCATTGAAAAACATCATGTTATTCATATACCAGAAATGTTTGAAGCTACTGACTGAATGAAAGGAGCTGGCATCTCACTCTCTTTGAATCTTCTTTATCATGCTAAGAGGAGCAGGAAAAAGCAAAAAATTTCAGAATTGCACCTTGCAATGCGGAGAAATTACTGTTTGTGCATTTACAATGTTCATTGATTTTTGCCATTGAAAAACATCATGTTATTCATTTACCAGAAATGTTTGAAGCTACTGACTGAATGAAAGGAGCTGGCATCTCACTCTCTTTGAATCTTCTTTATCATGCTAAGAGGAGCAGGAAAAAGCAAAAAATTTCAGAATTGCACCTTGCAATGCGGAGAAATTACTGTTTGTGCATTTACAATATTCATTGATTTTTGCCATTGAAAAACATCATGTTATTCATATACCTGAAATGTTTGAAGCTACTGACTGAATGAAAGGAGCTGGCATCTCACTCTCTTTGAATCTTCTTTATCATGCTAAGAGGAGCAGGAAAAAGCAAAACATTTCAGAATTGCACCTTGCAATGCGGAGAAATTACTGTTTGTGCATTTACAATATTCATTGATTTTTGCCATTGAAAAACATCATGTTATTCATATACCTGAAATGTTTGAAGCTACTGACTGAATGAAAGGAGCTGGCATCTCACTCTCTTTGAATCTTCTTTATCATGCTAAGAGGAGCAGGAAAAAGTAAAAAATTTCAGAATTGCACCTTGCAATGCGGAGAAATTACTGTTTGTGCATTTACAATATTCAATGATTTTTGCCATTGAAAAACGTCCAGAAATGATTGAAGCTACTGACTGAATGAAAGGAGCTGGCATCTCACTCTCTTTGAATCTTCTTTATCATGCTAAGAGGAGCAGGAAAAAGCAAAAAATTTCAGAATTGCACCTTGCAATGCGGAGAAATTACTGTTTGTGCATTTACAATATTCATTGATTTTTGCCATTGAAAAACATCATGTTATTCATATACCAGAAATGTTTGAAGCTACTGACTGAATGAAAGGAGCTGGCATCTCACCCTCTTTGAATCTTCTTTATCATGCTAAGAGGAGCAGGAAAAAGCAAAAAATTTCAGAATTGCACCTTGCAATGCGGAGAAATTACTGTTTGTGCATTTACAATATTCATTGATTTTTGCCATTGAAAAACATGTTATTCATATACCAGAAATGTTTGAACCTACTGACTGAATGAAAGGAGCTGGCATCTCACCCTCTTTGAATCTTCTTTATCATGCTAAGAGGAGCAGGAAAAAGCAAAAAATTTCAGAATTGCACCTTGCAATGCGGAGAAATTACTGTTTGTGCAATTACAATATTCATTGATTTTTGCAATTGAAAAACGTCCAGAAATGATTGAAGCTACTGACGGAATGAAAGGAGCTGGCATCTCACTCTCTTTGAATCTTCTTTATCATGCTAAGAGGAGCAGGAAAAAGCAAAAAATTTCAGAATTGCACCTTGCAATGCGGAGAAATTACTGTTTGTGCATTTACAATATTCATTGATTTTTGCCATTGAAAAACATCATGTTATTCATATACCTGAAATGTTTGAAGCTACTGACTGAATGAAAGGAGCTGGCATCTCCCTCTCTTTGAATCTTCTTTATCATGCTAAGAGGAGCAGGAAAAAGTAAAAAATTTCAGAATTGCACCTTGCAATGCGGAGAAATTACTGTTTGTGCATTTACAATATTCAATGATTTTTGCCATTGAAAAACGTCCAGAAATGATTGAAGCTACTGACTGAACGAAAGGAGCTGGCATCTCACTCTCTTTGAATCTTCTTTATCATGCTAAGAGGAGCAGGAAAAAGCAAAAAATTTCAGAATTGCACCTTGCAATGCGGAGAAATTACTGTTTGTGCATTTACAATATTCATTGATTTTTGCCATTGAAAAACATCATGTTATTCATATACCAGAAATGTTTGAAGCTACTGACTGAATGAAAGGAGCTGGCATCTCACTCTCTTTGAATCTTCTTTATCATGCTAAGAGGAGCAGGAAAAAGCAAAAAATTTCAGAATTGCACCTTGCAATGCGGAGAAATTACTGTTTGCGCATTTACAATATTCATTGATTTTTGCCATTGAAAAACGTCCAGAAATGATTGAAGCTACTGACTGAATGAAAGGAGCTGGCATCTCACTCTCTTTGAATCTTCTTTATCATGCTAAGAGGAGCAGGAAAAAGCAAAAAATTTCAGAATTGCACCTTGCAATGCGGAGAAATTACTGTTTGTGCATTTACAATATTCATTGATTTTTGCCATTGAAAAACGTCCAGAAATGATTGAGGCTACTGACTGAATGAAAGGAGCTGGCATCTCACTCTCTTTGAATCTTGTTTATCATGCTAAGAGGAGCAGGAAAAAGCAAAAAATTTCAGAATTGCACCTTGCAATGCGGAGAAATTAATGTTTGTGCATTTACAATATTCATTGATTTTTGCCATTGAAAAACATCATGTTATTCATATACCAGAAATGATTGAAGCTACTGACTGAATGAAAGGAGCTGGCATCTCACTCTCTTTGAATCTTCTTTATCATGCTAAGAGGAGCAGGAAAAAGTAAAAAATTTCAGAATTGCACCTTGCAATGCGGAGAAATTACTGTTTGTGCATTTACAATATTCAATGATTTTTGCCATTGAAAAACATCATGTTATTCATATACCAGAAATGTTTGAAGCTACTGACTGAATGAAAGGA
This sequence comes from Phyllobates terribilis, assembly GCF_046119375.1. Lineage (NCBI taxonomy): Eukaryota > Metazoa > Chordata > Amphibia > Anura > Dendrobatidae > Phyllobates > Phyllobates terribilis. The sequence goes on from NW_027363544.1 coordinate 237,079, forward strand.
GCTGGCATCTCACTCTCTTTGAATCTTCTTTATCATGCTAAGAGGAGCAGGAAAAAGCAAAAAATTTCAGAATTGCACCTTGCAATGCGGAGAAATTACTGTTTGCGCATTTACAATATTCATTGATTTTTGCCATTGAAAAACGTCCAGAAATGATTGAAGCTACTGACTGAATGAAAGGAGCTGGCATCTCACTCTCTTTGAATCTTCTTTATCATGCTAAGAGGAGCAGGAAAAAGCAAAAAATTTCAGAATTGCACCTTGCAATGCGGAGAAATTACTGTTTGTGCATTTACAATATTCATTGATTTTTGCCATTGAAAAACGTCCAGAAATGATTGAGGCTACTGACTGAATGAAAGGAGCTGGCATCTCACTCTCTTTGAATCTTGTTTATCATGCTAAGAGGAGCAGGAAAAAGCAAAAAATTTCAGAATTGCACCTTGCAATGCGGAGAAATTAATGTTTGTGCATTTACAATATTCATTGATTTTTGCCATTGAAAAACATCATGTTATTCATATACCAGAAATGATTGAAGCTACTGACTGAATGAAAGGAGCTGGCATCTCACTCTCTTTGAATCTTCTTTATCATGCTAAGAGGAGCAGGAAAAAGTAAAAAATTTCAGAATTGCACCTTGCAATGCGGAGAAATTACTGTTTGTGCATTTACAATATTCAATGATTTTTGCCATTGAAAAACGTCCAGAAATGATTGAAGCTACTGACTGAACGAAAGGAGCTGGCATCTCACTCTCTTTGAATCTTCTTTATCATGCTAAGAGGAGCAGGAAAAAGCAAAAAATTTCAGAATTGCACCTTGCAATGCGGAGAAATTACTGTTTGTGCATTTACAATATTCATTGATTTTTGCCATTGAAAAACATCATGTTATTCATATACCAGAAATGTTTGAAGCTACTGACTGAATGAAAGGAGCTGGCATCTCACTCTCTTTGAATCTTCTTTATCATGCTAAGAGGAGCAGGAAAAAGCAAAAAATTTCAGAATTGCACCTTGCAATGCGGAGAAATTACTGTTTGTGCATTTACAATATTCATTGATTTTTGCCATTGAAAAACATCATGTTATTCATTTACCAGAAATGTTTGAAGCTACTGACTGAATGAAAGGAGCTGGCATCTCACTCTCTTTGAATCTTCTTTATCATGCTAAGAGGAGCAGGAAAAAGCAAAAATTTTCAGAATTGCACCTTGCAATGCGGAGAAATTACTGTTTGTGCATTTACAATATTCATTGATTTTTGCCATTGAAAAACATCATGTTATTCATATACCTGAAATGTTTGAAGCTACTGACTGAATGAAAGGAGCTGGCATCTCACTCTCTTTGAATCTTCTTTATCATGCTAAGAGGAGCAGGAAAAAGCAAAAAATTTCAGAATTGCACCTTGCAATGCGGAGAAATTACTGTTTGTGCATTTACAATATTCATTGATTTTTGCCATTGAAAAACATCATGTTATTCATATACCAGAAATGTTTGAAGCTACTGACTGAATGAAAGGAGCTGGCATCTCCCTCTCTTTGAATCTTCTTTATCATGCTAAGAGGAGCAGGAAAAAGTAATAAATTTCAGAATTGCACCTTGCAATGCGGAGAAATTACTGTTTGTGCATTTACAATATTCAATGATTTTTGCCATTGAAAAACGTCCAGAAATGATTGAAGCTACTGACTGAATGAAAGGAGCTGGCATCTCACTCTCTTTGAATCTTCTTTATCATGCTAAGAGGAGCAGGAAAAAGCAAAAAATTTCAGAATTGCACCTTGCAATGCGGAGAAATTACTGTTTGTGCATTTACAATATTCATTGATTTTTGCCATTGAAAAACATCATGTTATTCATATACCTGAAATGTTTGAAGCTACTGACTGAATGAAAGGAGCTGGCATCTCCCTCTCTATGAATCTTCTTTATCATGCTAAGAGGAGCAGGAAAAAGTAAAAAATTTCAGAATTGCACCTTGCAATGCGGAGAAATTACTGTTTGTGCATTTACAATATTCAATGATTTTTGCCATTGAAAAACGTCCAGAAATGATTGAAGCTACTGACTGAACGAAAGGAGCTGGCATCTCACTCTCTTTGAATCTTCTTTATCATGCTAAGAGGAGCAGGAAAAAGCAAAAAATTTCAGAATTGCACCTTGCAATGCGGAGAAATTACTGTTTGTGCATTTACAATATTCATTGATTTTTGCCATTGAAAAACATCATGTTATTCATATACCAGAAATGTTTGAAGCTACTGACTGAATGAAAGGAGCTGGCATCTCACTCTCTTTGAATCTTCTTTATCATGCTAAGAGGAGCAGGAAAAAGCAAAAAATTTCAGAATTGCACCTTGCAATGCGGAGAAATTACTGTTTGCGCATTTACAATATTCATTGATTTTTGCCATTGAAAAACGTCCAGAAATGATTGAAGCTACTGACTGAATGAAAGGAGCTGGCATCTCACTCTCTTTGAATCTTCTTTATCATGCTAAGAGGAGCAGGAAAAAGCAAAAAATTTCAGAATTGCACCTTGCAATGCGGAGAAATTACTGTTTGTGCATTTACAATATTCATTGATTTTTGCCATTGAAAAACATCATGTTATTCATATACCAGAAATGTTTGAAGCTACTGACTGAATGAAAGGAGCTGGCATCTCACCCTCTTTGAATATTCTTTATCATGCTAAGAGGAGCAGGAAAAAGCAAAAAATTTCAGAATTGCACCTTGCAATGCGGAGAAATTACTGTTTGTGCATTTACAATATTCATTGATTTTTGCCATTGAAAAACATCATGTTATTCATATACCAGAAATGTTTGAAGCTACTGACTGAATGAAAGGAGCTGGCATCTCACCCTCTTTGAATCTTCTTTATCATGCTAAGAGGAGCAGGAAAAAGCAAAAAATTTCAGAATTGCACCTTGCAATGCGGAGAAATTACTGTTTGTGCAATTACAATATTCATTGATTTTTGCAATTGAAAAACGTCCAGAAATGATTGAAGCTACTGACTGAATGAAAGGAGCTGGCATCTCACTCTCTTTGAATCTTCTTTATCATGCTAAGAGGAGCAGGAAAAAGCAAAAAATTTCAGAATTGCACCTTGCAATGCGGAGAAATTACTGTTTGTGCATTTACAATATTCATTGATTTTTGCCATTGAAAAACATCATGTTATTCATATACCTGAAATGTTTGAAGCTACTGACTGAATGAAAGGAGCTGGCATCTCCCTCTCTTTGAATCTTCTTTATCATGCTAAGAGGAGCAGGAAAAAGTAAAAAATTTCAGAATTGCACCTTGCAATGCGGAGAAATTACTGTTTGTGCATTTACAATATTCAATGATTTTTGCCATTGAAAAACGTCCAGAAATGATTGAAGCTACTGACTGAACGAAAGGAGCTGGCATCTCACTCTCTTTGAATCTTCTTTATCATGCTAAGAGGAGCAGGAAAAAGCAAAAAATTTCAGAATTGCACCTTGCAATGCGGAGAAATTACTGTTTGTGCATTTACAATATTCATTGATTTTTGCCATTGAAAAACATCATGTTATTCATATACCAGAAATGTTTGAAGCTACTGACTGAATGAAAGGAGCTGGCACCTCACTCTCTTTGAATCTTCTTTATCATGCTAAGAGGAGCAGGAAAAAGCAAAAAATTTCAGAATTGCACCTTGCAATGCGGAGAAATTACTGTTTGCGCATTTACAATATTCATTGATTTTTGCCATTGAAAAACGTCCAGAAATGATTGAAGCTACTGACTGAATGAAAGGAGCTGGCATCTCACTCTCTTTGAATCTTCTTTATCATGCTAAGAGGAGCAGGAAAAAGCAAAAAATTTCAGAATTGCACCTTGCAATGCGGAGAAATTACTGTTTGTGCATTTACAATATTCATTGATTTTTGCCATTGAAAAACGTCCAGAAATGATTGAGGCTACTGACTGAATGAAAGGAGCTGGCATCTCACTCTCTTTGAATCTTGTTTATCATGCTAAGAGGAGCAGGAAAAAGCAAAAAATTTCAGAATTGCACCTTGCAATGCGGAGAAATTACTGTTTGTGCATTTACAATATTCATTGATTTTTGCCATTGAAAAACATCATGTTATTCATATACCAGAAATGATTGAAGCTACTGACTGAATGAAAGGAGCTGGCATCTCACTCTCTTTGAATCTTCTTTATCATGCTAAGAGGAGCAGGAAAAAGTAAAAAATTTCAGAATTGCACCTTGCAATGCGGAGAAATTACTGTTTGTGCATTTACAATATTCAATGATTTTTGCCATTGAAAAACGTCCAGAAATGATTGAAGCTACTGACTGAACGAAAGGAGCTGGCATCTCACTCTCTTTGAATCTTCTTTATCATGCTAAGAGGAGCAGGAAAAAGCAAAAAATTTCAGAATTGCACCTTGCAATGCGGAGAAATAACTGTTTGTGCATTTACAATATTCATTGATTTTTGCCATTGAAAAACATCATGTTATTCATATACCAGAAATGTTTGAAGCTACTGACTGAATGAAAGGAGCTGGCATCTCACTCTCTTTGAATCTTCTTTATCATGCTAAGAGGAGCAGGAAAAAGCAAAAAATTTCAGAATTGCACCTTGCAATGCGGAGAAATTACTGTTTGCGCATTTACAATATTCATTGATTTTTGCCATTGAAAAACGTCCAGAAATGATTGAAGCTACTGACTGAATGAAAGGAGCTGGCATCTCACTCTCTTTGAATCTTCTTTATCATGCTAAGAGGAGCAGGAAAAAGCAAAAAATTTCAGAATTGCACCTTGCAATGCGGAGAAATTACTGTTTGTGCATTTACAATATTCATTGATTTTTGCCGTTGAAAAACATCATGTTATTCATATACCAGAAATGTTTGAAGCTACTGACTGAATGAAAGGAGCTGGCATCTCACCCTCTTTGAATCTTCTTTATCATGCTAAGAGGAGCAGGAAAAAGCAAAAAATTTCAGAATTGCACCTTGCAATGCGGAGAAATTACTGTTTGTGCAATTACAATATTCATTGATTTTTGCAATTGAAAAACGTCCAGAAATGATTGAAGCTACTGACTGAATGAAAGGAGCTGGCATCTCACTCTCTTTGAATCTTCTTTATCATGCTAAGAGGAGCAGGAAAAAGCAAAAAATTTCAGAATTGCACCTTGCAATGCGGAGAAATTACGGTTTGTGCATTTACAATATTCATTGATTTTTGCCATTGAAAAACATCATGTTATTCATTTACCAGAAATGTTTGAAGCTACTGACTGAATGAAAGGAGCTGGCATCTCACTCTCTTTGAATCTTCTTTATCATGCTAAGAGGAGCAGGAAAAAGCAAAAAGTTTCAGAATTGCACCTTGCAATGCGGAGAAATTACTGTTTGTGCATTTACAATATTCATTGATTTTTGCCATTGAAAAACATCATGTTATTCATATACCTGAAATGTTTGAAGCTACTGACTGAATGAAAGGAGCTGGCATCTCACTCTCTTTGAATCTTCTTTATCATGCTAAGAGGAGCAGGAAAAAGCAAAAAATTTCAGACTTGCACCTTGCAATGCGGAGAAATTACTGTTTGTGCATTTACAATATTCATTGATTTTTGCCATTGAAAAACATCATGTTATTCATATACCAGAAATGTTTGAAGCTACTGACTGAATGAAAGGAGCTGGCATCTCACTCTCTTTGAATCTTCTTTATCATGCTAAGAGGAGCAGGAAAAAGCAAAAAATTTCAGAATTGCACCTTGCAATGCGGAGAAATTACTGTTTGTGCATTTACAATATTCATTGATTTTTACCATTGAAAAACGTCCAGAAATGATTGAAGCTACTGACTGAATGAAAGTAGCTGGCATCTCACTCTCTTTGAATCTTCTTTATCATGCTAAGAGGAGCAGGAAAAAGCAAAAAATTTCAGACTTGCACCTTGCAATGCGGAGAAATTACTGTTTGTGCATTTACAATATTCATTGATTTTTGCCATTGAAAAACATCATGTTATTCATATACCAGAAATGTTTGAAGCTACTGACTGAATGAAAGGAGCTGGCATCTCACTCTCTTTGAATCTTCTTTATCATGCTAAGAGGAGCAGGAAAAAGCAAAAAATTTCAGAATTGCACCTTGCAATGCGGAGAAATTACTGTTTGTGCATTTACAATATTCATTGATTTTTGCCATTGAAAAACATCATGTTATTCATATACCAGAAATGATTGAAGCTACTGACTGAATGAAAGGAGCTGGCATCTCACTCTCTTTGAATCTTCTTTATCATGCTAAGAGGAGCAGGAAAAAGCAAAAAATTTCAGAATTGCACCTTGCAATGCGGAGAAATTACTGTTTGTGCATTTACAATATTCATTGATTTTTGCAATTGAAAAACGTCCAGAAATGATTGAAGCTACTGACTGAATGAAAGGAGCTGGCATCTCACTCTCTTTGAATCTTCTTTGTCATGCTAAGAGGAGCAGGAAAAAGCAAAAAATTTCAGAATTGAACCTTGCAATGCGGAGAAATTACTGTTTGTGCATTTACAATATTCATTGATTTTTGCCATTCAAAAACATCATGTTATTCATATACCAGGAATGTTTGAAGCTACTGACTGAATGAAAGGAGCTGGCATCTCACTCTCTTTGAATCTTCTTTATCATGCTAAGAGGAGCAGGAAAAAGCAAAAAATTTCAGAATTGCACCTTGCAATGCGGAGAAATTACTGTTTGTGCATTTACAATATTCATTGATTTTTGCCATTGAAAAACGTCCAGAAATGATTGAAGCTACTGACTGAATGAAAGGAGCTGGCATCTCACTCTCTTTGAATCTTGTTTATCATGCTAAGAGGAGCAGGAAAAAGCAAAAAATTTCAGAATTGCACCTTGCAATGCGGAGAAATTACTGTTTGTGCATTTACAATATTCATTGATTTTTGCCATTGAAAAACATCATGTTATTCATATACCAGAAATGATTGAAGCTACTGACTGAATGAAAGGAGCTGGCATCTCACTCTCTTTGAATCTTCTTTATCATGCTAAGAGGAGCAGGAAAAAGTAAAAAATTTCAGAATTGCACCTTGCAATGCGGAGAAATTACTGTTTGTGCATTTACAATATTCAATGATTTTTGCCATTGAAAAACGTCCAGAAATGATTGAAGCTACTGACTGAACGAAAGGAGCTGGCATCTCACTCTCTTTGAATCTTCTTTATCATGCTAAGAGGAGCAGGAAAAAGCAAAAAATTTCAGAATTGCACCTTGCAATGCGGAGAAATTACTGTTTGTGCATTTACAATATTCATTGATTTTTGCCATTGAAAAACATCATGTTATTCATATACCAGAAATGTTTGAAGCTACTGACTGAATGAAAGGAGCTGGCATCTCACTCTCTTTGAATCTTCTTTATCATGCTAAGAGGAGCAGGAAAAAGCAAAAAATTTCAGAATTGCACCTTGCAATGCGGAGAAATTACTGTTTGTGCATTTACAATATTCATTGATTTTTGCAATTGAAAAACGTCCAGAAATGATTGAAGCTACTGACTGAATGAAAGGAGCTGGCATCTCACTCTCTTTGAGTCTTCTTTATCATGCTAAGAGGAGCAGGAAAAAGCAAAAAATTTCAGAATTGCACCTTGCAATGCGGAGAAATTACTGTTTGTGCATTTACAATATTCATTGATTTTTGCCATTGAAAAACATCATGTTATTCATATACCTGAAATGTTTGAAGCTACTGACTGAATGAAAGGAGCTGGCATCTCACTCTCTTTGAATCTTCTTTATCATGCTAAGAGGAGCAGGAAAAAGCAAAAAATTTCAGAATTGCACCTTGCAATGCGGAGAAATTACTGTTTGTGCATTTACAATATTCATTGATTTTTGCCATTGAAAAACATCATGTTATTCATATACCAGAAATGTTTGAAGCTACTGACTGAATGAAAGGAGCTGGCATCTCACTCTCTTTGAATCTTCTTTATCATGCTAAGAGGAGCAGGAAAAAGCAAAAAATTTCAGAATTGCACCTTGCAATGCGGAGAAATTACTGTTTGTGCATTTACAATATTCATTGATTTTTACCATTGAAAAACGTCCAGAAATGATTGAAGCTACTGACTGAATGAAAGTAGCTGGCATCTCACTCTCTTTGAATCTTCTTTATCATGCTAAGAGGAGCAGGAAAAAGCAAAAAATTTCAGACTTGCACCTTGCAATGCGGAGAAATTACTGTTTGTGCATTTACAATATTCATTGATTTTTGCCATTGAAAAACATCATGTTATTCATATACCAGAAATGTTTGAAGCTACTGACTGAATGAAAGGAGCTGGCATCTCACTCTCTTTTAATCTTCTTTATCATGCTAAGAGGAGCAGGAAAAAGCAAAAAATTTCAGAATTGCACCTTGCAATGCGGAGAAATTACTGTTTGTGCATTTACAATATTCATTGATTTTTGCCATTGAAAAACGTCCAGAAATGATTGAAGCTACTGACTGAATGAAAGGAGCTGGCATCTCACTCTCTTTGAATCTTCTTTATCATGCTAAGAGGAGCAGGAAAAAGCAAAAAATTTCAGAATTGCACCTTGCAATGCGGAGAAATTACTGTTTGTGCATTTACAATATTCATTGATTTTTGCCATTGAAAAACGTCCAGAAATGATTGAAGCTACTGACTGAATGAAAGGAGCTGGCATCTCACTCTCTTTGAATCTTGTTTATCATGCTAAGAGGAGCAGGAAAAAGCAAAAAATTTCAGAATTGCACCTTGCAATGCGGAGAAATTACTGTTTGTGCATTTACAATATTCATTGATTTTTGTCATTGAAAAACATCATGTTATTCATATACCAGAAATGATTGAAGCTACTGACTGAACGAAAGGAGCTGGCATCTCACTCTCTTTGAATCTTCTTTATCATGCTAAGAGGAGCAGGAAAAAGCAAAAAATTTCAGAATTGCACCTTGCAATGCGGAGAAATTACTGTTTGTGCATTTACAATATTCATTGATTTTTGCCATTGAAAAACATCATGTTATTCATATACCAGAAATGTTTGAAGCTACTGACTGAATGAAAGGAGCTGGCATCTCACTCTCTTTGAATCTTCTTTATCATGCTAAGAGGAGCAGGAAAAAGCAAAAAATTTCAGAATTGCACCTTGCAATGCGGAGAAATTACTGTTTGTGCATTTACAATATTCATTGATTTTTGCCATTGAAAAACGTCCAGAAATGATTGAAGCTACTGACTGAATGAAAGGAGCTGGCATCTCACTCTCTTTGAATCTTCTTTATCATGCTAAGAGGAGCAGGAAAAAGCAAAAAATTTCAGACTTGCACCTTGCAATGCGGAGAAATTACTGTTTGTTCATTTACAATATTCATTGATTTTTGCCATTGAAAAACGTCCAGAAATGATTGAAGCTACTGACTGAATGAAAGGAGCTGGCATCTCACTCTCTTTGAATCTTCTTTATCATGCTAAGAGGAGCAGGAAAAAGCAAAAAATTTCAGAATTGCACCTTGCAATGCGGAGAAATTACTGTTTGTGCATTTACAATATTCATTGATTTTTACCATTGAAAAACGTCCAGAAATGATTGAAGCTACTGACTGAATGAAAGTAGCTGGCATCTCACTCTCTTTGAATCTTCTTTATCATGCTAAGAGGAGCAGGAAAAAGCAAAAAATTTCAGACTTGCACCTTGCAATGCGGAGAAATTACTGTTTGTGCATTTACAATATTCATTGATTTTTGCCATTGAAAAACATCATGTTATTCATATACCAGAAATGTTTGAAGCTACTGACTGAATGAAAGGAGCTGGCATCTCACTCTCTTTGAATCTTCTTTATCATGCTAAGAGGAGCAGGAAAAAGCAAAAAATTTCAGAATTGCACCTTGCAATGCGGAGAAATTACTGTTTGTGCATTTACCATATTCATTGATTTTTGCCATTGAAAAACGTCCAGAAATGATTGAAGCTACTGACTGAATGAAAGTAGCTGGCATCTCACTCTCTTTGAATCTTCTTTATCATGCTAAGAGGAGCAGGAAAAAGCAAAAAATTTCAGACTTGCACCTTGCAATGCGGAGAAATTACTGTTTGTGCATTTACAATATTCATTGATTTTTGCCATTGAAAAACATCATGTTATTCATATACCAGAAATGTTTGAAGCTACTGACTGAATGAAAGGAGCTGGCATCTCACTCTCTTTGAATCTTCTTTATCATGCTAAGAGGAGCAGGAAAAAGCAAAAAATTTCAGAATTGCACCTTGCAATGCGGAGAAATTACTATTTGTGCATTTACAATATTCATTGATTTTTGCCATTGAAAAACGTCCAGAAATGATTGAAGCTACTGACTGAATGAAAGGAGCTGGCATCTCACTCTCTTTGAATCTTCTTTATCATGCTAAGAGGAGCAGGAAAAAGCAAAAAATTTCAGAATTGCACCTTGCAATGCGGAGAAATTACTGTTTGTGCATTTACAATATTCATTGATTTTTGCAATGGAAAAACGTCCAGAAATGATTGAAGCTACTGACTGAATGAAAGGAGCTGGCATCTCACTCTCTTTGAATCTTGTTTATCATGCTAAGAGGAGCAGGAAAAAGCAAAAAATTTCAGAATTGCACCTTGCAATGCGGAGAAATTACTGTTTGTGCATTTACAATATTCATTGATTTTTGCCATTGAAAAACATCATGTTATTCATATACCAGAAATGATTGAAGCTACTGACTAAATGAAAGGAGCTGGCATCTCACTCTCTTTGAATCTTCTTTATCATGCTAAGAGGAGCAGGAAAAAGTAAAACATTTCAGAATTGCACCTTGCAATGCGGAGAAATTACTGTTTGTGCATTTACAATATTCAATGATTTTTGCCATTGAAAAACGTCCAGAAATGATTGAAGCTACTGACTGAACGAAAGGAGCTGGCATCTCACTCTCTTTGAATCTTCTTTATCATGCTAAGAGGAGCAGGAAAAAGCAAAAAATTTCAGAATTGCACCTTGCAATGCGGAGAAATTACTGTTTGTGCATTTACAATATTCATTGATTTTTGCCATTGAAAAACATCATGTTATTCATATACCAGAAATGTTTGAAGCTACTGACTGAATGAAAGGAGCTGGCATCTCACTCTCTTTGAATCTTCTTTATCATGCTAAGAGGAGCAGGAAAAAGCAAAAAATTTCAGAATTGCACCTTGCAATGCGGAGAAATTACTGTTTGCGCATTTACAATATTCATTGATTTTTGCCATTGAAAAACGTCCAGAAATGATTGAAGCTACTGACTGAATGAAAGGAGCTGGCATCTCACTCTCTTTGAATCTTCTTTATCATGCTAAGAGGAGCAGGAAAAAGCAAAAAATTTCAGAATTGCACCTTGCAATGCGGAGAAATTACTGTTTGTGCATTTACAATATTCATTGATTTTTGCCATTGAAAAACGTCCAGAAATGATTGAGGCTACTGACTGAATGAAAGGAGCTGGCATCTCACTCTCTTTGAATCTTGTTTATCATGCTAAGAGGAGCAGGAAAAAGCAAAAAATTTCAGAATTGCACCTTGCAATGCGGAGAAATTACTGTTTGTGCATTTACAATATTCATTGATTTTTGCCATTGAAAAACATCATGTTATTCATATACCAGAAATGATTGAAGCTACTGACTGAATGAAAGGAGCTGGCATCTCACTCTCTTTGAATCTTCTTTATCATGCTAAGAGGAGCAGGAAAAAGTAAAAAATTTCAGAATTGCACCTTGCAATGCGGAGAAATTACTGTTTGTGCATTTACAATATTCAATGATTTTTGCCATTGAAAAACGTCCAGAAATGATTGAAGCTACTGACTGAACGAAAGGAGCTGGCATCTCACTCTCTTTGAATCTTCTTTATCATGCTAAGAGGAGCAGCAAAAAGCAAAAAATTTCAGAATTGCACCTTGCAATGCGGAGAAATTACTGTTTGTGCATTTACAATATTCATTGATTTTTGCCATTGAAAAACATCATGTTATTCATATACCAGAAATGTTTGAAGCTACTGACTGAATGAAAGGAGCTGGCATCTCACTCTCTTTGAATCTTCTTTATCATGCTAAGAGGAGCAGGAAAAAGCAAAAAATTTCAGAATTGCACCTTGCAATGCGGAGAAATTACTGTTTGCGCATTTACAATATTCATTGATTTTTGCCATTGAAAAACGTCCAGAAATGATTGAAGCTACTGACTGAATGAAAGGAGCTGGCATCTCACTCTCTTTGAATCTTCTTTATCATGCTAAGAGGAGCAGGAAAAAGCAAAAAATTTCAGAATTGCACCTTGCAATGCGGAGAAATTACTGTTTGTGCATTTACAATATTCATTGATTTTTGCCTTTGAAAAACATCATGTTATTCATATACCAGAAATGTTTGAAGCTACTGACTGAATGAAAGGAGCTGGCATCTCACCCTCTTTGAATCTTCTTTATCATGCTAAGAGGAGCAGGAAAAAGCAAAAAATTTCAGAATTGCACCTTGCAATGCGGAGAAATTACTGTTTGTGCAATTACAATATTCATTGATTTTTGCAATTGAAAAACGTCCAGAAATGATTGAAGCTACTGACTGAATGAAAGGAGCTGGCATCTCACTCTCTTTGAATCTTCTTTATCATGCTAAGAGGAGCAGGAAAAAGCAAAAAATTTCAGAATTGCACCTTGCAATGCGGAGAAATTACTGTTTGTGCATTTACAATATTCATTGATTTTTGCCATTGAAAAACATCATGTTATTCATATACCTGAAATGTTTGAAGCTACTGACTGAATGAAAGGAGCTGGCATCTCCCTCTCTTTGAATCTTCTTTATCATGCTAAGAGGAGCAGGAAAAAGTAAAAAATTTCAGAATTGCACCTTGCAATGCGGAGAAATTACTGTTTGTGCATTTACAATATTCAATGATTTTTGCCATTGAAAAACGTCCAGAAATGATTGAAGCTACTGACTGAACGAAAGGAGCTGGCATCTCACTCTCTTTGAATCTTCTTTATCATGCTAAGAGGAGCAGGAAAAAGCAAAAAATTTCAGAATTGCACCTTGCAATGCGGAGAAATTACTGTTTGTGCATTTACAATATTCATTGATTTTTGCTATTGAAAAATATCATGTTATTCATATACCAGAAATGTTTGAAGCTACTGACTGAATGAAAGGAGCTGGCATCTCACTCTCTTTGAATCTTCTTTATCATGCTAAGAGGAGCAGGAAAAAGCAAAAAATTTCAGAATTGCACCTTGCAATGCGGAGAAATTACTGTTTGCGCATTTACAATATTCATTGATTTTTGCCATTGAAAAACGTCCAGAAATGATTGAAGCTACTGACTGAATGAAAGGAGCTGGCATCTCACTCTCTTTGAATCTTCTTTATCATGCTAAGAGGAGCAGGAAAAAGCAAAAAATTTCAGAATTGCACCTTGCAATGCGGAGAAATTACTGTTTGTGCATTTACAATATTCATTGATTTTTGCCATTGAAAAACGTCCAGAAATGATTGAGGCTACTGACTGAATGAAAGGAGCTGGCATCTCACTCTCTTTGAATCTTTTTTATCATGCTAAGAGGAGCAGGAAAAAGCAAAAAATTTCAGAATTGCACCTTGCAATGCGGAGAAATTACTGTTTGTGCATTTACAATATTCATTGATTTTTGCCATTGAAAAACATCATGTTATTCATATACCAGAAATGATTGAAGTTACTGACTCAATGAAAGGAGCTGGCATCTCACTCTCTTTGAATCTTCTTTATCATGCTAAGAGGAGCAGGAAAAAGTAAAAAATTTCAGAATTGCACCTTGCAATGCGGAGAAATTACTGTTTGTGCATTTACAATATTCAATGATTTTTGCCATTGAAAAACGTCCAGAAATGATTGAAGCTACTGACTGAACGAAAGGAGCTGGCATCTCACTCTCTTTGAATCTTCTTTATCATGCTAAGAGGAGCAGGAAAAAGCAAAAAATTTCAGAATTGCACCTTGCAATGCGGAGAAATTACTGTTTGTGCATTTACAATATTCATTGATTTTTGCCATTGAAAAACATCATGTTATTCATATACCAGAAATGTTTGAAGCTACTGACTGAATGAAAGGAGCTGGCATCTCACTCTCTTTGAATCTTCTTTATCATGCTAAGAGGAGCAGGAAAAAGCAAAAAATTTCAGAATTGCACCTTGCAATGCGGAGAAATTACTGTTTGCGCATTTACAATATTCATTGATTTTTGCCATTGAAAAACGTCCAGAAATGATTGAAGCTACTGACTGAATGAAAGGAGCTGGCATCTCACTCTCTTTGAATCTTCTTTATCATGCTAAGAGGAGCAGGAAAAAGCGAAAAATTTCAGAATTGCACCTTGCAATGCGGAGAAATTACTGTTTGTGCATTTACAATATTCATTGATTTTTGCCATTGAAAAACATCATGTTATTCATATACCAGAAATGTTTGAAGCTACTGACTGAATGAAAGGAGCTGGCATCTCACCCTCTTTGAATCTTCTTTATCATGCTAAGAGGAGCAGGAAAAAGCAAAAAATTTCAGAATTGCACCTTGCAATGCGGAGAAATTACTGTTTGTGCAATTACAATATTCATTGATTTTTGCAATTGAAAAACGTCCAGAAATGATTGAAGCTACTGACTGAATGAAAGGAGCTGGCATCTCACTCTCTTTGAATCTTCTTTATCATGCTAAGAGGAGCAGGAAAAAGCAAAAAATTTCAGAATTGCACCTTGCAATGCGGAGAAATTACTGTTTGTGCATTTACAATATTCATTGATTTTTGCCATTGAAAAACATCATGTTATTCATATACCTGAAATGTTTGAAGCTACTGACTGAATGAAAGAAGCTGGCATCTCACTCTCTTTGAATCTTCTTTATCATGCTAAGAGGAGCAGGAAAAAGTAAAAAATTTCAGAATTGCACCTTGCAATGCGGAGAAATTACTGTTTGTGCATTTACAATATTCAATGATTTTTGCCATTGAAAAACGTCCAGAAATGATTGAAGCTACTGACTGAACGAAAGGAGCTGGCATCTCACTCTCTTTGAATCTTCTTTATCATGCTAAGAGGAGCAGGAAAAAGCAAAAAATTTCAGAATTGCACCTTGCAATGCGGAGAAATTACTGTTTGTGCATTTACAATATTCATTGATTTTTGCCATTGAAAAACATCATGTTATTCATATACCAGAAATGTTTGAAGCTACTGACTGAATGAAAGGAGCTGGCATCTCACTCTCTTTGAATCTTCTTTATCATGCTAAGAGGAGCAGGAAAAAGCAAAAAATTTCAGAATTGCACCTTGCAATGCGGAGAAATTACTGTTTGCGCATTTACAATATTCATTGATTTTTGCCATTGAAAAACGTCCAGAAATGATTGAAGCTACTGACTGAATGAAAGGAGCTGGCATCTCACTCTCTTTGAATCTTCTTTATCATGCTAAGAGGAGCAGGAAAAAGCAAAAAATTTCAGAATTGCACCTTGCAATGCGGAGAAATTACTGTTTGTGCATTTACAATATTCATTGATTTTTGCCATTGAAAAACATCATGTTATTCATATACCAGAAATGTTTGAAGCTACTGACTGAATGAAAAGAGCTGGCATCTCACCCTCTTTGAATCTTCTTTATCATGCTAAGAGGAGCAGGAAAAAGCAAAAAATTTCAGAATTGCACCTTGCAATGCGGAGAAATTACTGTTTGTGCAATTACAATATTCATTGATTTTTGCCATTGAAAAACGTCCAGAAATGATTGAAGCTACTGACTGAATGAAAGGAGCTGGCATCTCACTCTCTTTGAATCTTCTTTATCATGCTAAGAGGAGCAGGAAAAAGCAAAAAATTTCAGAATTGCACCTTGCAATGCGGAGAAATTACTGTTTGTGCATTTACAATATTCATTGATTTTTGCCATTGAAAAACATCATGTTATTCATATACCTGAAATGTTTGAAGCTACTGACTGAATGAAAGGAGCTGGCATCTCACTCTCTTTGAATCTTCTTTGTCATGCTAAGAGGAGCAGGAAAAAGCAAAAAATTTCAGAATTGCACCTTGCAATGCGGAGAAATTACTGTTTGTGCATTTACAATATTCATTGATTTTTACCATTGAAAAACGTCCAGAAATGATTGAAGCTACTGACTGAATGAAAGTAGCTGGCATCTCACTCTCTTTGAATCTTCTTTATCATGCTAAGAGGAGCAGGAAAAAGCAAAAAATTTCAGACTTGCACCTTGCAATGCGGAGAAATTACTGTTTGTGCATTTACAATATTCATTGATTTTTGCCATTGAAAAACATCATGTTATTCATATACCAGAAATGATTGAAGCTACTGACTGAATGAAAGGAGCTGGCATCTCACTCTCTTTGAATCTTCTTTATCATGCTAAGAGGAGCAGGAAAAAGCAAAAAATTTCAGACTTGCACCTTGCAATGCGGAGAAATTACTGTTTGTGCATTTACAATATTCATTGATTTTTGCCATTGAAAAACATCATGTTATTCATATACCAGAAATGTTTGAAGCTACTGACTGAATGAAAGGAGCTGGCATCTCACTCTCTTTGAATCTTCTTTATCATGCTAAGAGGAGCAGGAAAAAGCAAAAAATTTCAGAATTGCACCTTGCAATGCGGAGAAATTACTGTTTGTGCATTTACAATTTTCATTGATTTTTGCCATTGAAAAACGTCCAGAAATGATTGAAGCTACTGACTGAATGAAAGTAGCTGGCATCTCACTCTCTTTGAATCTTCTTTATCATGCTAAGAGGAGCAGGAAAAAGCAAAAAATTTCAGACTTGCACCTTGCAATGCGGAGAAATTACTGTTTGTGCATTTACAATATTCATTGATTTTTGCCATTGAAAAACATCATGTTATTCATATACCAGAAATGTTTGAAGCTACTGACTGAATGAAAGGAGCTGGCATCTCACTCTCTTTGAATCTTCTTTATCATGCTAAGAGGAGCAGGAAAAAGCAAAAAATTTCAGAATTGCACCTTGCAATGCGGAGAAATTACTGTTTGTGCATTTACAATATTCATTGATTTTTGCCATTGAAAAACGTCCAGAAATGATTGAAGCTACTGACTGAATGAAAGGAGCTGGCATCTCACTCTCTTTGAATCTTCTTTATCATGCTAAGAGGAGCAGGAAAAAGCAAAAAATTTCAGAATTGCACCTTGCAATGCGGAGAAATTACTGTTTGTGCATTTACAATATTCATTGATTTTTGCCATTGAAAAACGTCCAGAAATGATTGAAGCTACTGACTGAATGAAAGGAGCTGGCATCTCACTCTCTTTGAATCTTGTTTATCATGCTAAGAGGAGCAGGAAAAAGCAAAAAATTTCAGAATTGCACCTTGCAATGCGGAGAAATTACTGTTTGTGCATTTACAATATTCATTGATTTTTGCCATTGAAAAACATCATGTTATTCATATACCAGAAATGATTGAAGTTACTGACTGAATGAAAGGAGCTGGCATCTCACTCTCTTTGAATCTTCTTTATCATGCTAAGAGGAGCAGGAAAAAGCAAAAAATTTCAGAATTGCACCTTGCAATGCGGAGAAATTACTGTTTGCGCATTTACAATATTCATTGATTTTTGCCATTGAAAAACGTCCAGAAATGATTGAAGCTACTGACTGAATGAAAGGAGCTGGCATCTCACTCTCTTTGAATCTTCTTTATCATGCTAAGAGGAGCAGGAAAAAGCGAAAAATTTCAGAATTGCACCTTGCAATGCGGAGAAATTACTGTTTGTGCATTTACAATATTCATTGATTTTTGCCATTGAAAAACATCAGGTTATTCATATACCAGAAATGTTTGAAGCTACTGACTGAATGAAAGGAGCTGGCATCTCACCCTCTTTGAATCTTCTTTATCATGCTAAGAGGAGCAGGAAAAAGCAAAAAATTTCAGAATTGCACCTTGCAATGCGGAGAAATTACTGTTTGTGCAATTACAATATTCATTGATTTTTGCAATTGAAAAACGTCCAGAAATGATTGAAGCTACTGACTGAATGAAAGGAGCTGGCATCTCACTCTCTTTGAATCTTCTTTATCATGCTAAGAGGAGCAGGAAAAAGCAAAAAATTTCAGAATTGCACCTTGCAATGCGGAGAAATTACTGTTTGTGCATTTACAATATTCATTGATTTTTGCCATTGAAAAACATCATGTTATTCATATACCTGAAATGTTTGAAGCTACTGACTGAATGAAAGAAGCTGGCATCTCACTCTCTTTGAATCTTCTTTATCATGCTAAGAGGAGCAGGAAAAAGTAAAAAATTTCAGAATTGCACCTTGCAATGCGGAGAAATTACTGTTTGTGCATTTACAATATTCAATGATTTTTGCCATTGAAAAACGTCCAGAAATGATTGAAGCTACTGACTGAACGAAAGGAGCTGGCATCTCACTCTCTTTGAATCTTCTTTATCATGCTAAGAGGAGCAGGAAAAAGCAAAAAATTTCAGAATTGCACCTTGCAATGCGGAGAAATTACTGTTTGTGCATTTACAATATTCATTGATTTTTGCCATTGAAAAACATCATGTTATTCATATACCAGAAATGTTTGAAGCTACTGACTGAATGAAAGGAGCTGGCATCTCACTCTCTTTGAATCTTCTTTATCATGCTAAGAGGAGCAGGAAAAAGCAAAAAATTTCAGAATTGCACCTTGCAATGCGGAGAAATTACTGTTTGCGCATTTACAATATTCATTGATTTTTGCCATTGAAAAACGTCCAGAAATGATTGAAGCTACTGACTGAATGAAAGGAGCTGGCATCTCACTCTCTTTGAATCTTCTTTATCATGCTAAGAGGAGCAGGAAAAAGCAAAAAATTTCAGAATTGCACCTTGCAATGCGGAGAAATTACTGTTTGTGCATTTACAATATTCATTGATTTTTGCCATTGAAAAACATCATGTTATTCATATACCAGAAATGTTTGAAGCTACTGACTGAATGAAAAGAGCTGGCATCTCACCCTCTTTGAATCTTCTTTATCATGCTAAGAGGAGCAGGAAAAAGCAAAAAATTTCAGAATTGCACCTTGCAATGCGGAGAAATTACTGTTTGTGCAATTACAATATTCATTGATTTTTGCCATTGAAAAACGTCCAGAAATGATTGAAGCTACTGACTGAATGAAAGGAGCTGGCATCTCACTCTCTTTGAATCTTCTTTATCATGCTAAGAGGAGCAGGAAAAAGCAAAAAATTTCAGAATTGCACCTTGCAATGCGGAGAAATTACTGTTTGTGCATTTACAATATTCATTGATTTTTGCCATTGAAAAACATCATGTTATTCATATACCTGAAATGTTTGAAGCTACTGACTGAATGAAAGGAGCTGGCATCTCACTCTCTTTGAATCTTCTTTGTCATGCTAAGAGGAGCAGGAAAAAGCAAAAAATTTCAGAATTGCACCTTGCAATGCGGAGAAATTACTGTTTGTGCATTTACAATATTCATTGATTTTTACCATTGAAAAACGTCCAGAAATGATTGAAGCTACTGACTGAATGAAAGTAGCTGGCATCTCACTCTCTTTGAATCTTCTTTATCATGCTAAGAGGAGCAGGAAAAAGCAAAAAATTTCAGACTTGCACCTTGCAATGTGGAGAAATTACTGTTTGTGCATTTACAATATTCATTGATTTTTGCCATTGAAAAACATCATGTTATTCATATACCAGAAATGATTGAAGCTACTGACTGAATGAAAGGAGCTGGCATCTCACTCTCTTTGAATCTTCTTTATCATGCTAAGAGGAGCAGGAAAAAGCAAAAAATTTCAGACTTGCACCTTGCAATGCGGAGAAATTACTGTTTGTGCATTTACAATATTCATTGATTTTTGCCATTGAAAAACATCATGTTATTCATATACCAGAAATGTTTGAAGCTACTGACTGAATGAAAGGAGCTGGCATCTCACTCTCTTTGAATCTTCTTTATCATGCTAAGAGGAGCAGGAAAAAGCAAAAAATTTCAGAATTGCACCTTGCAATGCGGAGAAATTACTGTTTGTGCATTTACAATTTTCATTGATTTTTGCCATTGAAAAACGTCCAGAAATGATTGAAGCTACTGACTGAATGAAAGTAGCTGGCATCTCACTCTCTTTGAATCTTCTTTATCATGCTAAGAGGAGCAGGAAAAAGCAAAAAATTTCAGACTTGCACCTTGCAATGCGGAGAAATTACTGTTTGTGCATTTACAATATTCATTGATTTTTGCCATTGAAAAACATCATGTTATTCATATACCAGAAATGTTTGAAGCTACTGACTGAATGAAAGGAGCTGGCATCTCACTCTCTTTGAATCTTCTTTATCATGCTAAGAGGAGCAGGAAAAAGCAAAAAATTTCAGAATTGCACCTTGCAATGCGGAGAAATTACTGTTTGTGCATTTACAATATTCATTGATTTTTGCCATTGAAAAACGTCCAGAAATGATTGAAGCTACTGACTGAATGAAAGGAGCTGGCATCTCACTCTCTTTGAATCTTCTTTATCATGCTAAGAGGAGCAGGAAAAAGCAAAAAATTTCAGAATTGCACCTTGCAATGCGGAGAAATTACTGTTTGTGCATTTACAATATTCATTGATTTTTGCCATTGAAAAACGTCCAGAAATGATTGAAGCTACTGACTGAATGAAAGGAGCTGGCATCTCACTCTCTTTGAATCTTGTTTATCATGCTAAGAGGAGCAGGAAAAAGCAAAAAATTTCAGAATTGCACCTTGCAATGCGGAGAAATTACTGTTTGTGCATTTACAATATTCATTGATTTTTGCCATTGAAAAACATCATGTTATTCATATACCAGAAATGATTGAAGTTACTGACTGAATGAAAGGAGCTGGCATCTCACTCTCTTTGAATCTTCTTTATCATGCTAAGAGGAGCAGGAAAAAGTAAAAAATTTCAGAATTGCACCTTGCAATGCGGAGAAATTACTGTTTGTGCATTTACAATATTCAATGATTTTTGCCATTGAAAAACGTCCAGAAATGATTGAAGCTACTGACTGAACGAAAGGAGCTGGCATCTCACTCTCTTTGAATCTTCTTTATCATGCTAAGAGGAGCAGGAAAAAGCAAAAAATTTCAGAATTGCACCTTGCAATGCGGAGAAATTACTGTTTGTGCATTTACAATATTCATTGATTTTTGCCATTGAAAAACATCATGTTATTCATATACCAGAAATGTTTGAAGCTACTGACTGAATGAAAGGAGCTGGCATCTCACCCTCTTTGAATCTTCTTTATCATGCTAAGAGGAGCAGGAAAAAGCAAAAAATTTCAGAATTGCACCTTGCAATGCGGAGAAATTACTGTTTGTGCAATTACAATATTCATTGATTTTTGCAATTGAAAAACGTCCAGAAATGA
The DNA here is from genome assembly GCF_046119375.1 of Phyllobates terribilis. Lineage (NCBI taxonomy): Eukaryota > Metazoa > Chordata > Amphibia > Anura > Dendrobatidae > Phyllobates > Phyllobates terribilis. The sequence goes on from NW_027363544.1 coordinate 258,656, forward strand.
TTGAAGCTACTGACTGAATGAAAGGAGCTGGCATCTCACTCTCTTTGAATCTTCTTTATCATGCTAAGAGGAGCAGGAAAAAGCAAAAAATTTCAGAATTGCACCTTGCAATGCGGAGAAATTACTGTTTGTCCATTTACAATATTCATTGATTTTTGCCATTGAAAAACATCATGTTATTCATATACCTGAAATGTTTGAAGCTACTGACTGAATGAAAGGAGCTGGCATCTCCCTCTCTTTGAATCTTCTTTATCATGCTAAGAGGAGCAGGAAAAAGTAAAAAATTTCAGAATTGCACCTTGCAATGCGGAGAAATTACTGTTTGTGCATTTACAATATTCAATGATTTTTGCCATTGAAAAACGTCCAGAAATGATTGAAGCTACTGACTGAACGAAAGGAGCTGGCATCTCACTCTCTTTGAATCTTCTTTATCATGCTAAGAGGAGCAGGAAAAAGCAAAAAATTTCAGAATTGCACCTTGCAATGCGGAGAAATTACTGTTTGTGCATTTACAATATTCATTGATTTTTGCCATTGAAAAACATCATGTTATTCATATACCAGAAATGTTTGAAGCTACTGACTGAATGAAAGGAGCTGGCATCTCACTCTCTTTGAATCTTCTTTATCATGCTAAGAGGAGCAGGAAAAAGCAAAAAATTTCAGAATTGCACCTTGCAATGCGGAGAAATTACTGTTTGCGCATTTACAATATTCATTGATTTTTGCCATTGAAAAACGTCCAGAAATGATTGAAGCTACTGACTGAATGAAAGGAGCTGGCATCTCACTCTCTTTGAATCTTCTTTATCATGCTAAGAGGAGCAGGAAAAAGCAAAAAATTTCAGAATTGCACCTTGCAATGCGGAGAAATTACTGTTTGTGCATTTACAATATTCATTGATTTTTGCCATTGAAAAACGTCCAGAAATGATTGAGGCTACTGACTGAATGAAAGGAGCTGGCATCTCACTCTCTTTGAATCTTTTTTATCATGCTAAGAGGAGCAGGAAAAAGCAAAAAATTTCAGAATTGCACCTTGCAATGCGGAGAAATTACTGTTTGTGCATTTACAATATTCATTGATTTTTGCCATTGAAAAACATCATGTTATTCATATACCAGAAATGATTGAAGCTACTGACTCAATGAAAGGAGCTGGCATCTCACTCTCTTTGAATCTTCTTTATCATGCTAAGAGGAGCAGGAAAAAGCAAAAAATTTCAGAATTGCACCTTGCAATGCGGAGAAATTACTGTTTGTGCATTTACAATATTCATTGATTTTTGCCATTGAAAAACATCATGTTATTCATATACCAGAAATGTTTGAAGCTACTGACTGAATGAAAGGAGCTGGCATCTCACTCTCTTTGAATCTTCTTTATCATGCTAAGAGGAGCAGGAAAAAGCAAAAAATTTCAGAATTGCACCTTGCAATGCGGAGAAATTACTGTTTGCGCATTTACAATATTCATTGATTTTTGCCATTGAAAAACGTCCAGAAATGATTGAAGCTACTGACTGAATGAAAGGAGCTGGCATCTCACTCTCTTTGAATCTTCTTTATCATGCTAAGAGGAGCAGGAAAAAGCAAAAAATTTCAGAATTGCACCTTGCAATGCGGAGAAATTACTGTTTGTGCATTTACAATATTCATTGATTTTTGCCATTGAAAAACGTCCAGAAATGATTGAGGCTACTGACTGAATGAAAGGAGCTGGCATCTCACTCTCTTTGAATCTTTTTTATCATGCTAAGAGGAGCAGGAAAAAGCAAAAAATTTCAGAATTGCACCTTGCAATGCGGAGAAATTACTGTTTGTGCTTTTACAATATTCATTGATTTTTGCCATTGAAAAACATCATGTTATTCATATACCAGAAATGATTGAAGCTACTGACTCAATGAAAGGAGCTGGCATCTCACTCTCTTTGAATCTTCTTTATCATGCTAAGAGGAGCAGGAAAAAGTAAAAAATTTCAGAATTGCACCTTGCAATGCGGAGAAATTACTGTTTGTGCATTTACAATATTCAATGATTTTTGCCATTGAAAAACGTCCAGAAATGATTGAAGCTACTGACTGAACGAAAGGAGCTGGCATCTCACTCTCTTTGAATCTTCTTTATCATGCTAAGAGGAGCAGGAAAAAGCAAAAAATTTCAGAATTGCACCTTGCAATGCGGAGAAATTACTGTTTGTGCATTTACAATATTCATTGATTTTTGCCATTGAAAAACATCATGTTATTCATATACCAGAAATGTTTGAAGCTACTGACTGAATGAAAGGAGCTGGCATCTCACTCTCTTTGAATCTTCTTTATCATGCTAAGAGGAGCAGGAAAAAGCAAAAAATTTCAGAATTGCACCTTGCAATGCGGAGAAATTACTGTTTGCGCATTTACAATATTCATTGATTTTTGCCATTGAAAAACGTCCAGAAATGATTGAAGCTACTGACTGAATGAAAGGAGCTGGCATCTCACTCTCTTTGAATCTTCTTTATCATGCTAAGAGGAGCAGGAAAAAGCAAAAAATTTCAGAATTGCACCTTGCAATGCGGAGAAATTACTGTTTGTGCATTTACAATATTCATTGATTTTTGCCATTGAAAAACATCATGTTATTCATATACCAGAAATGTTTGAAGCTACTGACTGAATGAAAGGAGCTGGCATCTCACCCTCTTTGAATCTTCTTTATCATGCTAAGAGGAGCAGGAAAAAGCAAAAAATTTCAGAATTGCACCTTGCAATGCGGAGAAATTACTGTTTGTGCAATTACAATATTCATTGATTTTTGCAATTGAAAAACGTCCAGAAATGATTGAAGCTACTGACTGAATGAAAGGAGCTGGCATCTCACTCTCTTTGAATCTTCTTTATCATGCTAAGAGGAGCAGGAAAAAGCAAAAAATTTCAGAATTGCACCTTGCAATGCGGAGAAATTACTGTTTGTGCATTTACAATATTCATTGATTTTTGCCATTGAAAAACATCATGTTATTCATATACCTGAAATGTTTGAAGCTACTGACTGAATGAAAGGAGCTGGCATCTCACTCTCTTTGAATCTTCTTTATCATGCTAAGAGGAGCAGGAAAAAGTAAAAAATTTCAGAATTGCACCTTGCAATGCGGAGAAATTACTGTTTGTGCATTTACAATATTCAATGATTTTTGCCATTGAAAAACGTCCAGAAATGATTGAAGCTACTGACTGAACGAAAGGAGCTGGCATCTCACTCTCTTTGAATCTTCTTTATCATGCTAAGAGGAGCAGGAAAAAGCAAAAAATTTCAGAATTGCACCTTGCAATGCGGAGAAATTACTGTTTGTGCATTTACAATATTCATTGATTTTTGCCATTGAAAAACATCATGTTATTCATATACCAGAAATGTTTGAAGCTACTGACTGAATGAAAGGAGCTGGCATCTCACTCTCTTTGAATCTTCTTTATCATGCTAAGAGGAGCAGGAAAAAGCAAAAAATTTCAGAATTGCACCTTGCAATGCGGAGAAATTACTGTTTGCGCATTTACAATATTCATTGATTTTTGCCATTGAAAAACGTCCAGAAATGATTGAAGCTACTGACTGAAAGGAGCTGGCATCTCACTCTCTTTGAATCTTCTTTATCATGCTAAGAGGAGCAGGAAAAAGCAAAAAATTTCAGAATTGCACCTTGCAATGCGGAGAAATTACTGTTTGTGCATTTACAATATTCATTGATTTTTGCCATTGAAAAACATCATGTTATTCATATACCAGAAATGATTGAAGCTACTGACTCAATGAAAGGAGCTGGCATCTCACTCTCTTTGAATCTTCTTTATCATGCTAAGAGGAGCAGGAAAAAGCAAAAAATTTGAGAATTGCACCTTGCAATGCGGAGAAATTACTGTTTGTGCATTTACAATATTCATTGATTTTTGCCATTGAAAAACATCATGTTATTCATATACCAGAAATGTTTGAAGCTACTGACTGAATGAAAGGAGCTGGCATCTCACTCTCTTTGAATCTTCTTTATCATGCTAAGAGGAGCAGGAAAAAGCAAAAAATTTCAGAATTGCACCTTGCAATGCGGAGAAATTACTGTTTGCGCATTTACAATATTCATTGATTTTTGCCATTGAAAAACGTCCAGAAATGATTGAAGCTACTGACTGAATGAAAGGAGCTGGCATCTCACTCTCTTTGAATCTTCTTTATCATGCTAAGAGGAGCAGGAAAAAGCAAAAAATTTCAGAATTGCACCTTGCAATGCGGAGAAATTACTGTTTGTGCATTTACAATATTCATTGATTTTTGCCATTGAAAAACGTCCAGAAATGATTGAGGCTACTGACTGAATGAAAGGAGCTGGCATCTCACTCTCTTTGAATCTTTTTTATCATGCTAAGAGGAGCAGGAAAAAGCAAAAAATTTCAGAATTGCACCTTGCAATGCGGAGAAATTACTGTTTGTGCATTTACAATATTCATTGATTTTTGCCATTGAAAAACATCATGTTATTCATATACCAGAAATGATTGAAGCTACTGACTCAATGAAAGGAGCTGGCATCTCACTCTCTTTGAATCTTCTTTATCATGCTAAGAGGAGCAGGAAAAAGTAAAAAATTTCAGAATTGCACCTTGCAATGCGGAGAAATTACTGTTTGTGCATTTACAATATTCAATGATTTTTGCCATTGAAAAACGTCCAGAAATGATTGAAGCTACTGACTGAACGAAAGGAGCTGGCATCTCACTCTCTTTGAATCTTCTTTATCATGCTAAGAGGAGCAGGAAAAAGCAAAAAATTTCAGAATTGCACCTTGCAATGCGGAGAAATTACTGTTTGTGCATTTACAATATTCATTGATTTTTGCCATTGAAAAACATCATGTTATTCATATACCAGAAATGTTTGAAGCTACTGACTGAATGAAAGGAGCTGGCATCTCACTCTCTTTGAATCTTCTTTATCATGCTAAGAGGAGCAGGAAAAAGCAAAAAATTTCAGAATTGCACCTTGCAATGCGGAGAAATTACTGTTTGCGCATTTACAATATTCATTGATTTTTGCCATTGAAAAACGTCCAGAAATGATTGAAGCTACTGACTGAATGAAAGGAGCTGGCATCTCACTCTCTTTGAATCTTCTTTATCATGCTAAGAGGAGCAGGAAAAAGCAAAAAATTTCAGAATTGCACCTTGCAATGCGGAGAAATTACTGTTTGTGCATTTACAATATTCATTGATTTTTGCCATTGAAAAACATCATGTTATTCATATACCAGAAATGTTTGAAGCTACTGACTGAATGAAAGGAGCTGGCATCTCACCCTCTTTGAATCTTCTTTATCATGCTAAGAGGAGCAGGAAAAAGCAAAAAATTTCAGAATTGCACCTTGCAATGCGGAGAAATTACTGTTTGTGCAATTACAATATTCATTGATTTTTGCAATTGAAAAACGTCCAGAAATGATTGAAGCTACTGACTGAATGAAAGGAGCTGGCATCTCACTCTCTTTGAATCTTCTTTATCATGCTAAGAGGAGCAGGAAAAAGCAAAAAATTTCAGAATTGCACCTTGCAATGCGGAGAAATTACTGTTTGTGCATTTACAATATTCATTGATTTTTGCCATTGAAAAACATCATGTTATTCATATACCTGAAATGTTTGAAGCTACTGACTGAATGAAAGGAGCTGGCATCTCACTCTCTTTGAATCTTCTTTATCATGCTAAGAGGAGCAGGAAAAAGTAAAACATTTCAGAATTGCACCTTGCAATGCGGAGAAATTACTGTTTGTGCATTTACAATATTCAATGATTTTTGCCATTGAAAAACGTCCAGAAATGATTGAAGCTACTGACTGAACGAAAGGAGCTGGCATCTCACTCTCTTTGAATCTTCTTTATCATGCTAAGAGGAGCAGGAAAAAGCAAAAAATTTCAGAATTGCACCTTGCAATGCGGAGAAATTACTGTTTGTGCATTTACAATATTCATTGATTTTTGCCATTGAAAAACATCATGTTATTCATATACCAGAAATGTTTGAAGCTACTGACTGAATGAAAGGAGCTGGCATCTCACTCTCTTTGAATCTTCTTTATCATGCTAAGAGGAGCAGGAAAAAGCAAAAAATTTCAGAATTGCACCTTGCAATGCGGAGAAATTACTGTTTGCGCATTTACAATATTCATTGATTTTTGCCATTGAAAAACGTCCAGAAATGATTGAAGCTACTGACTGAATGAAAGGAGCTGGCATCTCACTCTCTTTGAATCTTCTTTATCATGCTAAGAGGAGCAGGAAAAAGCAAAAAATTTCAGAATTGCACCTTGCAATGCGGAGAAATTACTGTTTGTGCATTTACAATATTCATTGATTTTTGCCATTGAAAAACATCATGTTATTCATATACCAGAAATGTTTGAAGCTACTGACTGAATGAAAAGAGCTGGCATCTCACCCTCTTTGAATCTTCTTTATCATGCTAAGAGGAGCAGGAAAAAGCAAAAAATTTCAGAATTGCACCTTGCAATGCGGAGAAATTACTGTTTGTGCAATTACAATATTCATTGATTTTTGCCATTGAAAAACGTCCAGAAATGATTGAAGCTACTGACTGAATGAAAGGAGCTGGCATCTCACTCTCTTTGAATCTTCTTTATCATGCTAAGAGGAGCAGGAAAAAGCAAAAAATTTCAGAATTGCACCTTGCAATGCGGAGAAATTACTGTTTGTGCATTTACAATATTCATTGATTTTTGCCATTGAAAAACATCGTGTTATTCATATACCTGAAATGTTTGAAGCTACTGACTGAATGAAAGGAGCTGGCATCTCACTCTCTTTGAATCTTCTTTGTCATGCTAAGAGGAGCAGGAAAAAGCAAAAAATTTCAGAATTGCACCTTGCAATGCGGAGAAATTACTGTTTGTGCATTTACAATATTCATTGATTTTTACCATTGAAAAACGTCCAGAAATGATTGAAGCTACTGACTGAATGAAAGTAGCTGGCATCTCACTCTCTTTGAATCTTCTTTATCATGCTAAGAGGAGCAGGAAAAAGCAAAAAATTTCAGACTTGCACCTTGCAATGCGGAGAAATTACTGTTTGTGCATTTACAATATTCATTGATTTTTGCCATTGAAAAACATCATGTTATTCATATACCAGAAATGATTGAAGCTACTGACTGAATGAAAGGAGCTGGCATCTCACTCTCTTTGAATCTTCTTTATCATGCTAAGAGGAGCAGGAAAAAGCAAAAAATTTCAGACTTGCACCTTGCAATGCGGAGAAATTACTGTTTGTGCATTTACAATATTCATTGATTTTTGCCATTGAAAAACATCATGTTATTCATATACCAGAAATGTTTGAAGCTACTGACTGAATGAAAGGAGCTGGCATCTCACTCTCTTTGAATCTTCTTTATCATGCTAAGAGGAGCAGGAAAAAGCAAAAAATTTCAGAATTGCACCTTGCAATGCGGAGAAATTACTGTTTGTGCATTTACAATATTCATTGATTTTTGCCATTGAAAAACGTCCAGAAATGATTGAAGCTACTGACTGAATGAAAGTAGCTGGCATCTCACTCTCTTTGAATCTTCTTTATCATGCTAAGAGGAGCAGGAAAAAGCAAAAAATTTCAGACTTGCACCTTGCAATGCGGAGAAATTACTGTTTGTGCATTTACAATATTCATTGATTTTTGCCATTGAAAAACATCATGTTATTCATATACCAGAAGTGTTTGAAGCTACTGACTGAATGAAAGGAGCTGGCATCTCACTCTCTTTGAATCTTCTTTATCATGCTAAGAGGAGCAGGAAAAAGCAAAAAATTTCAGAATTGCACCTTGCAATGCGGAGAAATTACTGTTTGTGCATTTACAATATTCATTGATTTTTGCCATTGAAAAACGTCCAGAAATGATTGAAGCTACTGACTGAATGAAAGGAGCTGGCATCTCACTCTCTTTGAATCTTCTTTATCATGCTAAGAGGAGCAGGAAAAAGCAAAAAATTTCAGAATTGCACCTTGCAATGCGGAGAAATTACTGTTTGTGCATTTACAATATTCATTGATTTTTGCCATTGAAAAACGTCCAGAAATGATTGAAGCTACTGACTGAATGAAAGGAGCTGGCATCTCACTCTCTTTGAATCTTGTTTATCATGCTAAGAGGAGCAGGAAAAAGCAAAAAATTTCAGAATTGCACCTTGCAATGCGGAGAAATTACTGTTTGTGCATTTACAATATTCATTGATTTTTGCCATTGAAAAACATCATGTTATTCATATACCAGAAATGATTGAAGCTACTGACTGAATGAAAGGAGCTGGCATCTCACTCTCTTTGAATCTTCTTTATCATGCTAAGAGGAGCAGGAAAAAGTAAAAAATTTCAGAATTGCACCTTGCAATGCGGAGAAATTACTGTTTGTGCATTTACAATATTCAATGATTTTTGCCATTGAAAAACGTCCAGAAATGATTGAAGCTACTGACTGAACGAAAGGAGCTGGCATCTCACTCTCTTTGAATCTTCTTTATCATGCTAAGAGGAGCAGGAAAAAGCAAAAAATTTCAGAATTGCACCTTGCAATGCGGAGAAATTACTGTTTGTGCATTTACAATATTCATTGATTTTTGCCATTGAAAAACATCATGTTATTCATATACCAGAAATGTTTGAAGCTACTGACTGAATGAAAGGAGCTGGCATCTCACTCTCTTTGAATCTTCTTTATCATGCTAAGAGGAGCAGGAAAAAGCAAAAAATTTCAGAATTGCACCTTGCAATGCGGAGAAATTACTGTTTGCGCATTTACAATATTCATTGATTTTTGCCATTGAAAAACGTCCAGAAATGATTGAAGCTACTGACTGAATGAAAGGAGCTGGCATCTCACTCTCTTTGAATCTTCTTTATCATGCTAAGAGGAGCAGGAAAAAGCAAAAAATTTCAGAATTGCACCTTGCAATGCGGAGAAATTACTGTTTGTGCATTTACAATATTCATTGATTTTTGCCATTGAAAAACATCATGTTATTCATATACCAGAAATGTTTGAAGCTACTGACTGAATGAAAGGAGCTGGCATCTCACCCTCTTTGAATCTTCTTTATCATGCTAAGAGGAGCAGGAAAAAGCAAAAAATTTCAGAATTGCACCTTGCAATGCGGAGAAATTACTGTTTGTGCAATTACAATATTCATTGATTTTTGCAATTGAAAAACGTCCAGAAATGATTGAAGCTACTGACTGAATGAAAGGAGCTGGCATCTCACTCTCTTTGAATCTTCTTTATCATGCTAAGAGGAGCAGGAAAAAGTAAAAAATTTCAGAATTGCACCTTGCAATGCGGAGAAATTACTGTTTGTGCATTTACAATATTCATTGATTTTTGCCATTGAAAAACATCATGTTATTCATATACCTGAAATGTTTGAAGCTACTGACTGAATGAAAGGAGCTGGCATCTCCCTCTCTTTGAATCTTCTTTATCATGCTAAGAGGAGCAGGAAAAAGTAAAAAATTTCAGAATTGCACCTTGCAATGCGGAGAAATTACTGTTTGTGCATTTACAATATTCAATGATTTTTGCCATTGAAAAACGTCCAGAAATGATTGAAGCTACTGACTGAACGAAAGGAGCTGGCATCTCACTCTCTTTGAATCTTCTTTATCATGCTAAGAGGAGCAGGAAAAAGCAAAAAATTTCAGAATTGCACCTTGCAATGCGGAGAAATTACTGTTTGTGCATTTACAATATTCATTGATTTTTGCCATTGAAAAACATCATGTTATTCATATACCAGAAATGTTTGAAGCTACTGACTGAATGAAAGGAGCTGGCATCTCACTCTCTTTGAATCTTCTTTATCATGCTAAGAGGAGCAGGAAAAAGCAAAAAATTTCAGAATTGCACCTTGCAATGCGGAGAAATTACTGTTTGCGCATTTACAATATTCATTGATTTTTGCCATTGAAAAACGTCCAGAAATGATTGAAGCTACTGACTGAATGAAAGGAGCTGGCATCTCACTCTCTTTGAATCTTCTTTATCATGCTAAGAGGAGCAGGAAAAAGCAAAAAATTTCAGAATTGCACCTTGCAATGCGGAGAAATTACTGTTTGTGCATTTACAATATTCATTGATTTTTGCCATTGAAAAACATCATGTTATTCATATACCAGAAATGTTTGAAGCTACTGACTGAATGAAAGGAGCTGGCATCTCACCCTCTTTGAATCTTCTTTATCATGCTAAGAGGAGCAGGAAAAAGCAAAAAATTTCAGAATTGCACCTTGCAATGCGGAGAAATTACTGTTTGTGCAATTACAATATTCATTGATTTTTGCAATTGAAAAACGTCCAGAAATGATTGAAGCTACTGACTGAATGAAAGGAGCTGGCATCTCACTCTCTTTGAATCTTCTTTATCATGCTAAGAGGAGCAGGAAAAAGCAAAAAATTTCAGAATTGCACCTTGCAATGCGGAGAAATTACTGTTTGTGCATTTACAATATTCATTGATTTTTGCCATTGAAAAACATCATGTTATTCATATACCTGAAATGTTTGAAGCTACTGACTGAATGAAAGGAGCTGGCATCTCCCTCTCTTTGAATCTTCTTTATCATGCTAAGAGGAGCAGGAAAAAGTAAAAAATTTCAGAATTGCACCTTGCAATGCGGAGAAATTACTGTTTGTGCATTTACAATATTCAATGATTTTTGCCATTGAAAAACGTCCAGAAATGATTGAAGCTACTGACTGAACGAAAGGAGCTGGCATCTCACTCTCTTTGAATCTTCTTTATCATGCTAAGAGGAGCAGGAAAAAGCAAAAAATTTCAGAATTGCACCTTGCAATGCGGAGAAATTACTGTTTGTGCATTTACAATATTCATTGATTTTTGCCATTGAAAAACATCATGTTATTCATATACCAGAAATGTTTGAAGCTACTGACTGAATGAAAGGAGCTGGCATCTCACTCTCTTTGAATCTTCTTTATCATGCTAAGAGGAGCAGGAAAAAGCAAAAAATTTCAGAATTGCACCTTGCAATGCGGAGAAATTACTGTTTGCGCATTTACAATATTCATTGATTTTTGCCATTGAAAAACATCCAGAAATGATTGAAGCTACTGACTGAATGAAAGGAGCTGGCATCTCACTCTCTTTGAATCTTCTTTATCATGCTAAGAGGAGCAGGAAAAAGCAAAAAATTTCAGAATTGCACCTTGCAATGCGGAGAAATTACTGTTTGTGCATTTACAATATTCATTGATTTTTGCCATTGAAAAACGTCCAGAAATGATTGAGGCTACTGACTGAATGAAAGGAGCTGGCATCTCACTCTCTTTGAATCTTGTTTATCATGCTAAGAGGAGCAGGAAAAAGCAAAAAATTTCAGAATTGCACCTTGCAATGCGGAGAAATTACTGTTTGTGCATTTACAATATTCATTGATTTTTGCCATTGAAAAACATCATGTTATTCATATACCAGAAATGATTGAAGCTACTGACTCAATGAAAGGAGCTGGCATCTCACTCTCTTTGAATCTTCTTTATCATGCTAAGAGGAGCAGGAAAAAGTAAAAAATTTCAGAATTGCACCTTGCAATGCGGAGAAATTACTGTTTGTGCATTTACAATATTCAATGATTTTTGCCATTGAAAAACGTCCAGAAATGATTGAAGCTACTGACTGAACGAAAGGAGCTGGCATCTCACTCTCTTTGAATCTTCTTTATCATGCTAAGAGGAGCAGGAAAAAGCAAAAAAATTCAGAATTGCACCTTGCAATGCGGAGAAATTACTGTTTGTGCATTTACAATATTCATTGATTTTTGCCATTGAAAAACATCATGTTATTCATATACCAGAAATGTTTGAAGCTACTGACTGAATGAAAGGAGCTGGCATCTCACTCTCTTTGAATCTTCTTTATCATGCTAAGAGGAGCAGGAAAAAGCAAAAAATTTCAGAATTGCACCTTGCAATGCGGAGAAATTACTGTTTGCGCATTTACAATATTCATTGATTTTTGCCATTGAAAAACGTCCAGAAATGATTGAAGCTACTGACTGAATGAAAGGAGCTGGCATCTCACTCTCTTTGAATCTTCTTTATCATGCTAAGAGGAGCAGGAAAAAGCAAAAAATTTCAGAATTGCACCTTGCAATGCGGAGAAATTACTGTTTGTGCATTTACAATATTCATTGATTTTTGCCATTGAAAAACATCATGTTATTCATATACCAGAAATGTTTGAAGCTACTGACTGAATGAAAGGAGCTGGCATCTCACCCTCTTTGAATCTTCTTTATCATGCTAAGAGGAGCAGGAAAAAGCAAAAAATTTCAGAATTGCACCTTGCAATGCGGAGAAATTACTGTTTGTGCATTTACAATATTCATTGATTTTTGCCATTGAAAAACGTCCAGAAATGATTGAGGCTACTGACTGAATGAAAGGAGCTGGCATCTCACTCTCTTTGAATCTTGTTTATCATGCTAAGAGGAGCAGGAAAAAGCAAAAAATTTCAGAATTGCACCTTGCAATGCGGAGAAATTACTGTTTGTGCAATTACAATATTCATTGATTTTTGCAATTGAAAAACGTCCAGAAATGATTGAAGCTACTGACTGAATGAAAGGAGCTGGCATCTCACTCTCTTTGAATCTTCTTTATCATGCTAAGAGGAGCAGGAAAAAGCAAAAAATTTCAGAATTGCACCTTGCAATGCGGAGAAATTACTGTTTGTGCATTTACAATATTCATTGATTTTTGCCATTGAAAAACATCATGTTATTCATATACCTGAAATGTTTGAAGCTACTGACTGAATGAAAGGAGCTGGCATCTCCCTCTCTTTGAATCTTCTTTATCATGCTAAGAGGAGCAGGAAAAAGTAAAAAATTTCAGAATTGCACCTTGCAATGCGGAGAAATTACTGTTTGTGCATTTACAATATTCAATGATTTTTGCCATTGAAAAACGTCCAGAAATGATTGAAGCTACTGACTGAACGAAAGGAGCTGGCATCTCACTCTCTTTGAATCTTCTTTATCATGCTAAGAGGAGCAGGAAAAAGCAAAAAATTTCAGAATTGCACCTTGCAATGCGGAGAAATTACTGTTTGTGCATTTACAATATTCATTGATTTTTGCCATTGAAAAACATCATGTTATTCATATACCAGAAATGTTTGAAGCTACTGACTGAATGAAAGGAGCTGGCATCTCACTCTCTTTGAATCTTCTTTATCATGCTAAGAGGAGCAGGAAAAAGCAAAAAATTTCAGAATTGCACCTTGCAATGCGGAGAAATTACTGTTTGCGCATTTACAATATTCATTGATTTTTGCCATTGAAAAACGTCCAGAAATGATTGAAGCTACTGACTGAATGAAAGGAGCTGGCATCTCACTCTCTTTGAATCTTCTTTATCATGCTAAGAGGAGCAGGAAAAAGCAAAAAATTTCAGAATTGCACCTTGCAATGCGGAGAAATTACTGTTTGTGCATTTACAATATTCATTGATTTTTGCCATTGAAAAACGTCCAGAAATGATTGAGGCTACTGACTGAATGAAAGGAGCTGGCATCTCACTCTCTTTGAATCTTGTTTATCATGCTAAGAGGAGCAGGAAAAAGCAAAAAATTTCAGAATTGCACCTTGCAATGCGGAGAAATTACTGTTTGTGCATTTACAATATTCATTGATTTTTGCCATTGAAAAACATCATGTTATTCATATACCAGAAATGATTGAAGCTACTGACTCAATGAAAGGAGCTGGCATCTCACTCTCTTTGAATCTTCTTTATCATGCTAAGAGGAGCAGGAAAAAGTAAAAAATTTCAGAATTGCACCTTGCAATGCGGAGAAATTACTGTTTGTGCATTTACAATATTCAATGATTTTTGCCATTGAAAAACGTCCAGAAATGATTGAAGCTACTGACTGAACGAAAGGAGCTGGCATCTCACTCTCTTTGAATCTTCTTTATCATGCTAAGAGGAGCAGGAAAAAGCAAAAAAATTCAGAATTGCACCTTGCAATGCGGAGAAATTACTGTTTGTGCATTTACAATATTCATTGATTTTTGCCATTGAAAAACATCATGTTATTCATATACCAGAAATGTTTGAAGCTACTGACTGAATGAAAGGAGCTGGCATCTCACTCTCTTTGAATCTTCTTTATCATGCTAAGAGGAGCAGGAAAAAGCAAAAAATTTCAGAATTGCACCTTGCAATGCGGAGAAATTACTGTTTGCGCATTTACAATATTCATTGATTTTTGCCATTGAAAAACGTCCAGAAATGATTGAAGCTACTGACTGAATGAAAGGAGCTGGCATCTCACTCTCTTTGAATCTTCTTTATCATGCTAAGAGGAGCAGGAAAAAGCAAAAAATTTCAGAATTGCACCTTGCAATGCGGAGAAATTACTGTTTGTGCATTTACAATATTCATTGATTTTTGCCATTGAAAAACATCATGTTATTCATATACCAGAAATGTTTGAAGCTACTGACTGAATGAAAGGAGCTGGCATCTCACCCTCTTTGAATCTTCTTTATCATGCTAAGAGGAGCAGGAAAAAGCAAAAAATTTCAGAATTGCACCTTGCAATGCGGAGAAATTACTGTTTGTGCAATTACAATATTCATTGATTTTTGCAATTGAAAAACGTCCAGAAATGATTGAAGCTACTGACTGAATGAAAGGAGCTGGCATCTCACTCTCTTTGAATCTTCTTTATCATGCTAAGAGGAGCAGGAAAAAGCAAAAAATTTCAGAATTGCACCTTGCAATGCGGAGAAATTACTGTTTGTGCATTTACAATATTCATTGATTTTTGCCATTGAAAAACATCATGTTATTCATATACCTGAAATGTTTGAAGCTACTGACTGAATGAAAGGAGCTGGCATCTCACTCTCTTTGAATCTTCTTTATCATGCTAAGAGGAGCAGGAAAAAGTAAAAAATTTCAGAATTGCACCTTGCAATGCGGAGAAATTACTGTTTGTGCATTTACAATATTCAATGATTTTTGCCATTGAAAAACGTCCAGAAATGATTGAAGCTACTGACTGAACGAAAGGAGCTGGCATCTCACTCTCTTTGAATCTTCTTTATCATGCTAAGAGGAGCAGGAAAAAGCAAAAAATTTCAGAATTGCACCTTGCAATGCGGAGAAATTACTGTTTGTGCATTTACAATATTCATTGATTTTTGCCATTGAAAAACATCATGTTATTCATATACCAGAAATGTTTGAAGCTACTGACTGAATGAAAGGAGCTGGCATCTCACTCTCTTTGAATCTTCTTTATCATGCTAAGAGGAGCAGGAAAAAGCAAAAAATTTCAGAATTGCACCTTGCAATGCGGAGAAATTACTGTTTGCGCATTTACAATATTCATTGATTTTTGCCATTGAAAAACGTCCAGAAATGATTGAAGCTACTGACTGAATGAAAGGAGCTGGCATCTCACTCTCTTTGAATCTTCTTTATCATGCTAAGAGGAGCAGGAAAAAGCAAAAAATTTCAGAATTGCACCTTGCAATGCGGAGAAATTACTGTTTGTGCATTTACAATATTCATTGATTTTTGCCATTGAAAAACATCATGTTATTCATATACCAGAAATGTTTGAAGCTACTGACTGAATGAAAGGAGCTGGCATCTCACCCTCTTTGAATCTTCTTTATCATGCTAAGAGGAGCAGGAAAAAGCAAAAAATTTCAGAATTGCACCTTGCAATGCGGAGAAATTACTGTTTGTGCAATTACAATATTCATTGATTTTTGCAAATGAAAAACGTCCAGAAATGATTGAAGCTACTGACTGAATGAAAGGAGCTGGCATCTCACTCTCTTTGAATCTTCTTTATCATGCTAAGAGGAGCAGGATAAAGCAAAAAATTTCAGAATTGCACCTTGCAATGCGGAGAAATTACTGTTTGTGCATTTACAATATTCATTGATTTTTGCCATTGAAAAACATCATGTTATTCATATACCTGAAATGTTTGAAGCTACTGACTGAATGAAAGGAGCTGGCATCTCACTCTTTGAATCTTCTTTGTCATGCTAAGAGGAGCAGGAAAAAGCAAAAAATTTCAGAATTGCACCTTGCAATGCGGAGAAATTACTGTTTGTGCATTTACAATATTCATTGATTTTTGCCATTGAAAAACATCATGTTATTCATATACCAGAAATGTTTGAAGCTACTGACTGAATGAAAGGAGCTGGCATCTCACTCTCTTTGAATCTTCTTTATCATGCTAAGAGGAGCAGGAAAAAGCAAAAAATTTCAGAATTGCACCTTGCAATGCGGAGAAATTACTGTTTGTGCATTTACAATATTCATTGATTTTTACCATTGAAAAACGTCCAGAAATGATTGAAGCTACTGACTGAATGAAAGTAGCTGGCATCTCACTCTCTTTGAATCTTCTTTATCATGCTAAGAGGAGCAGGAAAAAGCAAAAAATTTCAGACTTGCACCTTGCAATGCGAAGAAATTACTGTTTGTGCATTTACAATATTCACTGATTTTTGCCATTGAAAAACATCATGTTATTCATATACCAGAAATGATTGAAGCTACTGACTGAATGAAAGGAGCTGGCATCTCACTCTCTTTGAATCTTCTTTATCATGCTAAGAGGAGCAGGAAAAAGCAAAAAATTTCAGAATTGCACCTTGCAATGCGGAGAAATTACAGTTTGTGCATTTACAATATTCATTGATTTTTGCCATTGAAAAACGTCCAGAAATGATTGAAGCTACTGACTGAATGAAAGGAGCTGGCATCTCACTCTCTTTGAATCTTCTTTATCATGCTAAGAGGAGCAGGAAAAAGCAAAAAATTTCAGAATTGCACCTTGCAATGCGGAGAAATTACTGTTTGTGCATTTACAATATTCATTGATTTTTGCCATTGAAAAACGTCCAGAAATGATTGAAGCTACTGACTGAATGAAAGGAGCTGGCATCTCACTCTCTTTGAATCTTCTTTATCATGCTAAGAGGAGCAGGAAAAAACAAAAAATTTCAGAATTGCACCTTGCAATGCGGAGAAATTACTGTTTGTGCATTTACAATATTCATTGATTTTTGCTATTGAAAAACATCATGTTATTCATATACCTGAAATGTTTGAAGCTACTGACTGAATGAAAGGAGCTGGCATCTCACTCTCTTTGAATCTTCTTTATCATGCTAAGAGGAGCAGGAAAAAGCAAAAAATTTCAGAATTGCACCTTGCAATGCGGAGAAATTACTGTTTGTGCATTTACAATATTCATTGATTTTTACCATTGAAAAACGTCCAGAAATGATTGAAGCTACTGACTGAATGAAAGTAGCTGGCATCTCACTCTCTTTGAATCTTCTTTATCATTCTAAGAGGAGCAGGAAAAAGCAAAAAATTTCAGACTTGCACCTTGCAATGCGGAGAAATTACTGTTTGTGCATTTACAATATTCATTGATTTTTACCATTGAAAAACGTCCAGAAATGATTGAAGCTACTGACTGAATGAAAGTAGCTGGCATCTCACTCTCTTTGAATCTTCTTTATCATGCTAAGAGGAGCAGGAAAAAGCAAAAAATTTCAGACTTGCACCTTGCAATGCGAAGAAATTACTGTTTGTGCATTTACAATATTCACTGATTTTTGCCATTGAAAAACATCATGTTATTCATATACCAGAAATGATTGAAGCTACTGACTGAATGAAAGGAGCTGGCATCTCACTCTCTTTGAATCTTCTTTATCATGCTAAGAGGAGCAGGAAAAAGCAAAAAATTTCAGAATTGCACCTTGCAATGCGGAGAAATTACAGTTTGTGCATTTACAATATTCATTGATTTTTGCCATTGAAAAACGTCCAGAAATGATTGAAGCTACTGACTGAATGAAAGGAGCTGGCATCTCACTCTCTTTGAATCTTCTTTATCATGCTAAGAGGAGCAGGAAAAAGCAAAAAATTTCAGAATTGCACCTTGCAATGCGGAGAAATTACTGTTTGTGCATTTACAATATTCATTGATTTTTGCCATTGAAAAACGTCCAGAAATGATTGAAGCTACTGACTGAATGAAAGGAGCTGGCATCTCACTCTCTTTGAATCTTCTTTATCATGCTAAGAGGAGCAGGAAAAAACAAAAAATTTCAGAATTGCACCTTGCAATGCGGAGAAATTACTGTTTGTGCATTTACAATATTCATTGATTTTTGCTATTGAAAAACATCATGTTATTCATATACCTGAAATGTTTGAAGCTACTGACTGAATGAAAGGAGCTGGCATCTCACTCTCTTTGAATCTTCTTTATCATGCTAAGAGGAGCAGGAAAAAGCAAAAAATTTCAGAATTGCACCTTGCAATGCGGAGAAATTACTGTTTGTGCATTTACAATATTCATTGATTTTTGCCATTGAAAAACGTCCAGAAATGATTGAAGCTACTGACTGAATGAAAGGAGCTGGCATCTCACTCTCTTTGAATCTTCTTTATCATGCTAAGAGGAGCAGGAAAAAACAAAAAATTTCAGAATTGCACCTTGCAATGCGGAGAAATTACTGTTTGTGCATTTACAATATTCATTGATTTTTGCTATTGAAAAACATCATGTTATTCATATACCTGAAATGTTTGAAGCTACTGACTGAATGAAAGGAGCTGGCATCTCACTCTCTTTGAATCTTCTTTATCATGCTAAGAGGAGCAGGAAAAAGCAAAAAATTTCAGAATTGCACCTTGCAATGCGGAGAAATTACTGTTTGTGCATTTACAATATTCATTGATTTTTACCATTGAAAAACGTCCAGAAATGAATGAAGCTACTGACTGAATGAAAGTAGCTGGCATCTCACTCTCTTTGAATCTTCTTTATCATTCTAAGAGGAGCAGGAAAAAGCAAAAAATTTCAGACTTGCACCTTGCAATGCGGAGAAATTACTGTTTGTGCATTTACAATATTCATTGATTTTTACCATTGAAAAACGTCCAGAAATGATTGAAGCTACTGACTGAATGAAAGTAGCTGGCATCTCACTCTCTTTGAATCTTCTTTATCATGCTAAGAGGAGCAGGAAAAAGCAAAAAATTTCAGACTTGCACCTTGCAATGCGAAGAAATTACTGTTTGTGCATTTACAATATTCACTGATTTTTGCCATTGAAAAACATCATGTTATTCATATACCAGAAATGATTGAAGCTACTGACTGAATGAAAGGAGCTGGCATCTCACTCTCTTTGAATCTTCTTTATCATGCTAAGAGGAGCAGGAAAAAGCAAAAAATTTCAGAATTGCACCTTGCAATGCGGAGAAATTACAGTTTGTGCATTTACAATATTCATTGATTTTTGCCATTGAAAAACGTCCAGAAATGATTGAAGCTACTGACTGAATGAAAGGAGCTGGCATCTCACTCTCTTTGAATCTTCTTTATCATGCTAAGAGGAGCAGGAAAAAGCAAAAAATTTCAGAATTGCACCTTGCAATGCGGAGAAATTACTGTTTGTGCATTTACAATATTCATTGATTTTTGCCATTGAAAAACGTCCAGAAATGATTGAAGCTACTGACTGAATGAAAGGAGCTGGCATCTCACTCTCTTTGAATCTTCTTTATCATGCTAAGAGGAGCAGGAAAAAACAAAAAATTTCAGAATTGCACCTTGCAATGCGGAGAAATTACTGTTTGTGCATTTACAATATTCATTGATTTTTGCTATTGAAAAACATCATGTTATTCATATACCTGAAATGTTTGAAGCTACTGACTGAATGAAAGGAGCTGGCATCTCACTCTCTTTGAATCTTCTTTATCATGCTAAGAGGAGCAGGAAAAAGCAAAAAATTTCAGAATTGCACCTTGCAATGCGGAGAAATTACTGTTTGTGCATTTACAATATTCATTGATTTTTACCATTGAAAAACGTCCAGAAATGATTGAAGCTACTGACTGAATGAAAGTAGCTGGCATCTCACTCTCTTTGAATCTTCTTTATCATTCTAAGAGGAGCAGGAAAAAGCAAAAAATTTCAGACTTGCACCTTGCAATGCGGAGAAATTACTGTTTGTGCATTTACAATATTCATTGATTTTTACCATTGAAAAACGTCCAGAAATGATTGAAGCTACTGACTGAATGAAAGTAGCTGGCATCTCACTCTCTTTGAATCTTCTTTATCATTCTAAGAGGAGCAGGAAAAAGCAAAAAATTTCAGACTTGCACCTTGCAATGCGGAGAAATTACTGTTTGTGCATTTACAATATTCATTGATTTTTGCCATTGAAAAACATCATGTTATTCATATACCAGAAATGTTTGAAGCTACTGACTGAATGAAAGGAGCTGGCATCTCACTCTCTTTGAATCTTCTTTATCATGCTAAGAGGAGCAGGAAAAAGCAAAAAATTTCAGAATTGCACCTTGCAATGCGGAGAAATTACTGTTTGTGCATTTACAATATTCATTGATTTTTGCCATTGAAAAACGTCCAGAAATGATTGAAGCTACTGACTGAATGAAAGGAGCTGGCATCTCACTCTCTTTGAATCTTCTTTATCATGCTAAGAGGAGCAGGAAAAAGCAAAAAATTTCAGAATTGCACCTTGCAATGCGGAGAAATTACAGTTTGTGCATTTACAATATTCATTGATTTTTGCCATTGAAAAACGTCCAGAAATGATTGAAGCTACTGACTGAATGAAAGGAGCTGGCATCTCACTCTCTTTGAATCTTCTTTATCATGCTAAGAGGAGCAGGAAAAAGCAAAAAATTTCAGAATTGCACCTTGCAATGCGGAGAAATTACTGTTTGTGCATTTACAATATTCATTGATTTTTGCCATTGAAAAACGTCCAGAAATGATTGAAGCTACTGACTGAATGAAAGGAGCTGGCATCTCACTCTCTTTGAATCTTCTTTATCATGCTAAGAGGAGCAGGAAAAACCAAAAAATTTCAGAATTGCACCTTGCAATGCGGAGAAATTACTGTTTGTGCATTTACAATATTCATTGATTTTTGCCATTGAAAAACATGTTATTCATATACCAGAAATGTTTGAAGCTACTGACTGAATGAAAGGAGCTGGCACCTCACTCTCTTTGAATCTTCTTTATCATGCTAAGAGGAGCAGGAAAAAGCAAAAAATTTCAGAATTGCACCTTGCAATGCGGAGAAATTACTGTTTGTGCATTTACAATATTCATTGATTTTTGCCATTGAAAAACGTCCAGAAATGATTGAAGCTACTGACTGAATGAAAGGAGCTGGCATCTCACTCTCTTTGAATCTTCTTTATCATGCTAAGAGGAGCAGGAAAAAGCAAAAAATTTCAGAATTGCACCTTGCAATGCGGAGAAATTACTGTTTGTGCATTTACAATATTCATTGATTTTTGCCATTGAAAAACATCATGTTATTCATATACCAGAAATGATTGAAGCTACTGACTGAATGAAAGGAGCTGGCATCTCACTCTCTTTGAATCTTCTTTATCATGCTAAGAGGAGCAGGAAAAAGTAAAAAATTTCAGAATTGCACCTTGCAATGCGGAGAAATTACTGTTTGTGCATTTACAATATTCATTGATTTTTGCCATTGAAAAACGTCCAGAAATGATTGAAGCTACTGACTGAACGAAAGGAGCTGGCATCTCACTCTCTTTGAATCTTCTTTATCATGCTAAGAGGAGCAGGAAAAAGCAAAAAATTTCACAATTGCACCTTGCAATGCGGAGAAATTACTGTTTGTGCATTTACAATATTCATTGATTTTTGCCATTGAAAAACATCATGTTATTCATATACCAGAAATGATTGAAGCTACTGACTGAATGAAAGGAGCTGGCATCTCACTCTCTTTGAATCTTCTTTATCATGCTAAGAGGAGCAGGAAAAAGCAAAAAATTTCAGAATTGCACCTTGCAATGCGGAGAAATTACAGTTTGTGCATTTACAATATTCATTGATTTTTGTAATTGAAAAACGTCCAGAAATGATTGAAGCTACTGACTGAATGAAAGGAGCTGGCATCTCACTCTCTTTGAATCTTCTTTATCATGCTAAGAGGAGCAGGAAAAAGCAAAAAATTTCAGAATTGCACCTTGCAATGCGGAGAAATTACTGTTTGTGCATTTACAATATTCATTGATTTTTGCCATTGAAAAACGTCCAGAAATGATTGAAGCTACTGACTGAATGAAAGGAGCTGGCATCTCACTCTCTTTGAATCTTCTTTATCATGCTAAGAGGAGCAGGAAAAAACAAAAAATTTCAGAATTGCACCTTGCAATGCGGAGAAATTACTGTTTGTGCATTTACAATATTCATTGATTTTTGCCATTGAAAAACATCATGTTATTCATATACCTGAAATGTTTGAAGCTACTGACTGAATGAAAGGAGCTGGCATCTCACTCTCTTTGAATCTTCTTTATCATGCTAAGAGGAGCAGGAAAAAGCAAAAAATTTCAGAATTGCACCTTGCAATGCGGAGAAATTACTGTTTGTGCATTTACAATATTCATTGATTTTTACCATTGAAAAACGTCCAGAAATGATTGAAGCTACTGACTGAATGAAAGTAGCTGGCATCTCACTCTCTTTGAATCTTCTTTATCATTCTAAGAGGAGCAGGAAAAAGCAAAAAATTTCAGACTTGCACCTTGCAATGCGGAGAAATTACTGTTTGTGCATTTACAATATTCATTGATTTTTACCATTGAAAAACGTCCAGAAATGATTGAAGCTACTGACTGAATGAAAGTAGCTGGCATCTCACTCTCTTTGAATCTTCTTTATCATTCTAAGAGGAGCAGGAAAAAGCAAAAAATTTCAGACTTGCACCTTGCAATGCGGAGAAATTACTGTTTGTGCATTTACAATATTCATTGATTTTTGCCATTGAAAAACATCATGTTATTCATATTCCAGAAATGTTTGAAGCTACTGACTGAATGAAAGGAGCTGGCATCTCACTCTCTTTGAATCTTCTTTATCATGCTAAGAGGAGCAGGAAAAAGCAAAAAATTTCAGAATTGCACCTTGCAATGCGGAGAAATTACTGTTTGTGCATTTACAATATTCATTGATTTTTGCCATTGAAAAACGTCCAGAAATGATTGAAGCTACTGACTGAATGAAAGGAGCTGGCATCTCACTCTCTTTGAATCTTCTTTATCATGCTAAGAGGAGCAGGAAATAGCAAAAAATTTCAGAATTGCACCTTGCAATGCGGAGAAATTACAGTTTGTGCATTTACAATATTCATTGATTTTTGCCATTGAAAAACGTCCAGAAATGATTGAAGCTACTGACTGAATGAAAGGAGCTGGCATCTCACTCTATTTGAATCTTCTTTATCATGCTAAGAGGAGCAGGAAAAAGCAAAAAATTTCAGAATTGCACCTTGCAATGCGGAGAAATTACTGTTTGTGCATTTACAATATTCATTGATTTTTGCCATTGAAAAACGTCCAGAAATGATTGAAGCTACTGACTGAATGAAAGGAGCTGGCATCTCACTCTCTTTGAATCTTCTTTATCATGCTAAGAGGAGCAGGAAAAAGCAAAAAATTTCAGAATTGCACCTTGCAATGCGGAGAAATTACTGTTTGTGCATTTACAATATTCATTGATTTTTGCCATTGAAAAACATCATGTTATTCATATACCAGAAATGATTGAAGCTACTGACTGAATGAAAGGAGCTGGCATCTCACTCTCTTTGAATCTTCTTTATCATGCTAAGAGGAGCAGGAAAAAGTAAAAAATTTCAGAATTGCACCTTGCAATGCGGAGAAATTACTGCTTGTGCATTTACAATATTCATTGATTTTTGCCATTGAAAAACGTCCAGAAATGATTGAAGCTACTGACTGAACGAAAGGAGCTGGCATCTCACTCTCTTTGAATCTTCTTTATCATGCTAAGAGGAGCAGGAAAAAGCAAAAAATTTCACAATTGCACCTTGCAATGCGGAGAAATTACTGTTTGTGCATTTACAATATTCATTGATTTTTGCCATTGAAAAACATCATGTTATTCATATACCAGAAATGATTGAAGCTACTGACTGAATGAAAGGAGCTGGCATCTCACTCTCTTTGAATCTTCTTTATCATGCTAAGAGGAGCAGGAAAAAGCAAAAAATTTCAGAATTGCACCTTGCAATGCGGAGAAATTACAGTTTGTGCATTTACAATATTCATTGATTTTTGTAATTGAAAAACGTCCAGAAATGATTGAAGCTACTGACTGAATGAAAGGAGCTGGCATCTCACTCTCTTTGAATCTTCTTTATCATGCTAAGAGGAGCAGGAAAAAGCAAAAAATTTCAGAATTGCACCTTGCAATGCGGAGAAATTACTGTTTGTGCATTTACAATATTCATTGATTTTTGCCATTGAAAAACGTCCAGAAATGATTGAAGCTACTGACTGAATGAAAGGAGCTGGCATCTCACTCTCTTTGAATCTTCTTTATCATTCTAAGAGGAGCAGGAAAAAGCAAAAAATTTCAGACTTGCACCTTGCAATGCGGAGAAATTACTGTTTGTGCATTTACAATATTCATTGATTTTTGCCATTGAAAAACATCATGTTATTCATATACCAGAAATGTTTGAAGCTACTGACTGAATGAAAGGAGCTGGCATCTCACTCTCTTTGAATCTTCTTTATCATGCTAAGAGGAGCAGGAAAAAGCAAAAAATTTCAGAATTGCACCTTGCAATGCGGAGAAATTACTGTTTGTGCATTTACAATATTCATTGATTTTTGCCATTGAAAAACGTCCAGAAATGATTGAAGCTACTGACTGAATGAAAGGAGCTGGCATCTCACTCTCTTTGAATCTTCTTTATCATGCTAAGAGGAGCAGGAAATAGCAAAAAATTTCAGAATTGCACCTTGCAATGCGGAGAAATTACAGTTTGTGCATTTACAATATTCATTGATTTTTGCCATTGAAAAACGTCCAGAAATGATTGAAGCTACTGACTGAATGAAAGGAGCTGGCATCTCACTCTATTTGAATCTTCTTTATCATGCTAAGAGGAGCAGGAAAAAGCAAAAAATTTCAGAATTGCACCTTGCAATGCGGAGAAATTACTGTTTGTGCATTTACAATATTCATTGATTTTTGCCATTGAAAAACGTCCAGAAATGATTGAAGCTACTGACTGAATGAAAGGAGCTGGCATCTCACTCTCTTTGAATCTTCTTTATCATGCTAAGAGGAGCAGGAAAAAGCAAAAAATTTCAGAATTGCACCTTGCAATGCGGAGAAATTACTGTTTGTGCATTTACAATATTCATTGATTTTTGCCATTGAAAAACATCATGTTATTCATATACCAGAAATGATTGAAGCTACTGACTGAATGAAAGGAGCTGGCATCTCACTCTCTTTGAATCTTCTTTATCATGCTAAGAGGAGCAGGAAAAAGTAAAAAATTTCAGAATTGCACCTTGCAATGCGGAGAAATTACTGCTTGTGCATTTACAATATTCATTGATTTTTGCCATTGAAAAACGTCCAGAAATGATTGAAGCTACTGACTGAACGAAAGGAGCTGGCATCTCACTCTCTTTGAATCTTCTTTATCATGCTAAGAGGAGCAGGAAAAAGCAAAAAATTTCACAATTGCACCTTGCAATGCGGAGAAATTACTGTTTGTGCATTTACAATATTCATTGATTTTTGCCATTGAAAAACATCATGTTATTCATATACCAGAAATGATTGAAGCTACTGACTGAATGAAAGGAGCTGGCATCTCACTCTCTTTGAATCTTCTTTATCATGCTAAGAGGAGCAGGAAAAAGCAAAAAATTTCAGAATTGCACCTTGCAATGCGGAGAAATTACAGTTTGTGCATTTACAATATTCATTGATTTTTGTAATTGAAAAACGTCCAGAAATGATTGAAGCTACTGACTGAATGAAAGGAGCTGGCATCTCACTCTCTTTGAATCTTCTTTATCATGCTAAGAGGAGCAGGAAAAAGCAAAAAATTTCAGAATTGCACCTTGCAATGCGGAGAAATTACTGTTTGTGCATTTACAATATTCATTGATTTTTGCCATTGAAAAACGTCCAGAAATGATTGAAGCTACTGACTGAATGAAAGGAGCTGGCATCTCACTCTCTTTGAATCTTCTTTATCATGCTAAGAGGAGCAGGAAAAAACAAAAAATTTCAGAATTGCACCTTGCAATGCGGAGAAATTACTGTTTGTGCATTTACAATATTCATTGATTTTTGCCATTGAAAAACATCATGTTATTCATATACCTGAAATGTTTGAAGCTACTGACTGAATGAAAGGAGCTGGCATCTCACTCTCTTTGAATCTTATTTATCATGCTAAGAGGAGCAGGAAAAAGCAAAAAATTTCAGAATTGCACCTTGCAATGCGGAGAAATTACTGTTTGTGCATTTACAATATTCATTGATTTTTACCATTGAAAAACGTCCAGAAATGATTGAAGCTACTGACTGAATGAAAGTAGCTGGCATCTCACTCTCTTTGAATCTTATTTATCATTCTAAGAGGAGCAGGAAAAAGCAAAAAATTTCAGACTTGCACCTTGCAATGCGGAGAAATTACTGTTTGTGCATTTACAATATTCATTGATTTTTACCATTGAAAAACGTCCAGAAATGATTGAAGCTACTGACTGAATGAAAGTAGCTGGCATCTCACTCTCTTTGAATCTTCTTTATCATTCTAAGAGGAGCAGGAAAAAGCAAAAAATTTCAGACTTGCACCTTGCAATGCGGAGAAATTACTGTTTGTGCATTTACAATATTCATTGATTTTTGCCATTGAAAAACATCATGTTATTCATATATCAGAAATGTTTGAAGCTACTGACTGAATGAAAGGAGCTGGCATCTCACTCTCTTTGAATCTTCTTTATCATGCTAAGAGGAGCAGGAAAAAGCAAAAAATTTCAGAATTGCACCTTGCAATGCGGAGAAATTACTGTTTGTGCATTTACAATATTCATTGATTTTTGCCATTGAAAAACGTCCAGAAATGATTGAAGCTACTGACTGAATGAAAGGAGCTGGCATCTCACTCTCTTTGAATCTTCTTTATCATGCTAAGAGGAGCAGGAAATAGCAAAAAATTTCAGAATTGCACCTTGCAATGCGGAGAAATTACAGTTTGTGCATTTACAATATTCATTGATTTTTGCCATTGAAAAACGTCCAGAAATGATTGAAGCTACTGACTGAATGAAAGGAGCTGGCATCTCACTCTCTTTGAATCTTCTTTATCATGCTAAGAGGAGCAGGAAAAAGCAAAAAATTTCAGAATTGCACCTTGCAATGCGGAGAAATTACTGTTTGTGCATTTACAATATTCATTGATTTTTGCCATTGAAAAACGTCCAGAAATGATTGAAGCTACTGACTGAATGAAAGGAGCTGGCATCTCACTCTCTTTGAATCTTCTTTATCATGCTAAGAGGAGCAGGAAAAACCAAAAAATTTCAGAATTGCACCTTGCAATGCGGAGAAATTACTGTTTGTGCATTTACAATATTCATTGATTTTTGCCATTGAAAAACATGTTATTCATATACCAGAAATGTTTGAAGCTACTGACTGAATGAAAGGAGCTGGCACCTCACTCTCTTTGAATCTTCTTTATCATGCTAAGAGGAGCAGGAAAAAGCAAAAAATTTCAGAATTGCACCTTGCAATGCGGAGAAATTACTGTTTGTGCATTTACAATATTCATTGATTTTTGCCATTGAAAAACGTCCAGAAATGATTGAAGCTACTGACTGAATGAAAGGAGCTGGCATCTCACTCTCTTTGAATCTTCTTTATCATGCTAAGAGGAGCAGGAAAAAGCAAAAAATTTCAGAATTGCACCTTGCAATGCGGAGAAATTACTGTTTGTGCATTTACAATATTCATTGATTTTTGCCATTGAAAAACATCATGTTATTCATATACCAGAAATGATTGAAGCTACTGACTGAATGAAAGGAGCTGGCATCTCACTCTCTTTGAATCTTCTTTATCATGCTAAGAGGAGCAGGAAAAAGTAAAAAATTTCAGAATTGCACCTTGCAATGCGGAGAAATTACTGTTTGTGCATTTACAATATTCATTGATTTTTGCCATTGAAAAACGTCCAGAAATGATTGAAGCTACTGACTGAACGAAAGGAGCTGGCATCTCACTCTCTTTGAATCTTCTTTATCATGCTAAGAGGAGCAGGAAAAAGCAAAAAATTTCACAATTGCACCTTGCAATGCGGAGAAATTACTGTTTGTGCATTTACAATATTCATTGATTTTTGCCATTGAAAAACATCATGTTATTCATATACCAGAAATGATTGAAGCTACTGACTGAATGAAAGGAGCTGGCATCTCACTCTCTTTGAATCTTCTTTATCATGCTAAGAGGAGCAGGAAAAAGCAAAAAATTTCAGAATTGCACCTTGCAATGCGGAGAAATTACTGTTTGTGCATTTACAATATTCATTGATTTTTGCAATTGAAAAACGTCCAGAAATGATTGAAGCTACTGACTGAATGAAAGGAGCTGGCATCTCACTCTCTTTGAATCTTCTTTATCATGCTAAGAGGAGCAGGAAAAAGCAAAAAATTTCAGAATTGAACCTTGCAATGCGGAGAAATTACTGTTTGTGCATTTACAATATTCATTGATTTTTGCCATTGAAAAACATCATGTTATTCATATACCAGGAATGTTTGAAGTTACTGACTGAATGAAAGGAGCTGGCATCTCACTCTCTTTGAATCTTCTTTATCATGCTAAGAGGAGCAGGAAAAAGCAAAAAATTTCAGAATTGCACCTTGCAATGCGGAGAAATTACTGTTTGTGCATTTACAATATTCATTGATTTTTGCCATTGAAAAACGTCCAGAAATGATTGAAGCTACTGACTGAATGAAAGGAGCTGGCATCTCACTCTCTTTGAATCTTGTTTATCATGCTAAGAGGAGCAGGAAAAAGCAAAAATTTCAGAATTGCACCTTGCAATGCGGAGAAATTACTGTTTGTGCATTTACAATATTCATTGATTTTTGCCATTGAAAAACATCATGTTATTCATATACCAGAAATGATTGAAGCTACTGACTGAATGAAAGGAGCTGGCATCTCACTCTCTTTGAATCTTCTTTATCATGCTAAGAGGAGCAGGAAAAAGTAAAAAATTTCAGAATTGCACCTTGCAATGCGGAGAAATTACTGTTTGTGCATTTACAATATTCAATGATTTTTGCCATTGAAAAACGTCCAGAAATGATTGAAGCTACTGACTGAACGAAAGGAGCTGGCATCTCACTCTCTTTGAATCTTCTTTATCATGCTAAGAGGAGCAGGAAAAAGCAAAAAATTTCAGAATTGCACCTTGCAATGCGGAGAAATTACTGTTTGTGCATTTACAATATTCATTGATTTTTGCCATTGAAAAACATCATGTTATTCATATACCAGAAATGTTTGAAGCTACTGACTGAATGAAAGGAGCTGGCATCTCACTCTCTTTGAATCTTCTTTATCATGCTAAGAGGAGCAGGAAAAAGCAAAAAATTTCAGAATTGCACCTTGCAATGCGGAGAAATTACTGTTTGTGCATTTACAATATTCATTGATTTTTGCCATTGAAAAACGTCCAGAAATGATTGAAGCTACTGACTGAATGAAAGGAGCTGGCATCTCACTCTCTTTGAATCTTGTTTTTCATGCTAAGAGGAGCAGGAAAAAGCAAAAATTTCAGAATTGCACCTTGCAATGCGGAGAAATTACTGTTTGTGCATTTACAATATTCATTGATTTTTGCCATTGAAAAACATCATGTTATTCATATACCAGAAATGATTGAAGCTACTGACTGAATGAAAGGAGCTGGCATCTCACTCTCTTTGAATCTTCTTTATCATGCTAAGAGGAGCAGGAAAAAGTAAAAAATTTCAGAATTGCACCTTGCAATGCGGAGAAATTACTGTTTGTGCATTTACAATATTCAATGATTTTTGCCATTGAAAAACGTCCAGAAATGATTGAAGCTACTGACTGAACGAAAGGAGCTGGCATCTCACTCTCTTTGAATCTTCTTTATCATGATAAGAGGAGCAGGAAAAAGCAAAAAATTTCAGAATTGCACCTTGCAATGCGGAGAAATTACTGTTTGTGCATTTACAATATTCATTGATTTTTGCCATTGAAAAACGTCCA
Source organism: Phyllobates terribilis (assembly GCF_046119375.1). Taxonomy (NCBI): domain Eukaryota; kingdom Metazoa; phylum Chordata; class Amphibia; order Anura; family Dendrobatidae; genus Phyllobates; species Phyllobates terribilis. Next base: position 288,972 of record NW_027363544.1, read on the forward strand.
GAAATGATTGAAGCTACTGACTGAATGAAAGGAGCTGGCATCTCACTCTCTTTGAATCTTCTTTATCATGCTAAGAGGAGCAGGAAAAAGCAAAAAATTTCAGAATTGCACCTTGCAATGCGGAGAAATTACAGTTTGTGCATTTACAATATTCATTGATTTTTGGCATTGAAAAACGTCCAGAAATGATTGAAGCTACTGACTGAATGAAAGGAGCAGGCACCTCACTCTCTTTGAATCTTCTTTATCATGCTAAGAGGAGCAGGAAAAAGCAAAAAATTTCAGAATTGCACCTTGCAATGCGGAGAAATTACTGTTTGTGCATTTACAATATTCATTGATTTTTGCCATTGAAAAACGTCCAGAAATGATTGAAGCTACTGACTGAATGAAAGGAGCTGGCATCTCACTCTCTTTGAATCTTTTTTATCATGCTAAGAGGAGCAGGAAAAAGCAAAAAATTTCAGAATTGCACCTTGCAATGCGGAGAAATTACTGTTTGTGCATTTACAATATTCATTGATTTTTGCCATTGAAAAACATCATGTTATTCATATACCAGAAATGATTGAAGCTACTGACTGAATGAAAGGAGCTGGCATCTCACTCTCTTTGAATCTTCTTTATCATGCTAAGAGGAGCAGGAAAAAGTAAAAAATTTCAGAATTGCACCTTGAAATGCGGAGAAATTACTGTTTGTGCATTTACAATATTCATTGATTTTTGCCATTGAAAAACGTCCAGAAATGATTGAAGCTACTGACTGAACGAAAGGAGCTGGCATCTCACTCTCTTTGAATCTTCTTTATCATGCTAAGAGGAGCAGGAAAAAGCAAAAAATTTCAGAATTGCACCTTGCAATGCGGAGAAATTACTGTTTGTGCATTTACAATATTCATTGATTTTTGCCATTGAAAAACATCATGTTATTCATATACCAGAAATGTTTGAAGCTACTGACTGAATGAAAGGAGCTTGCATCTCACTCTCTTTGAATCTTCTTTATCATGCTAAGAGGAGCAGGAAAAAGCAAAAAATTTCAGAATTGCACCTTGCAATGCGGAGAAATTACTGTTTGTGCATTTACAATATTCATTGATTTTTGCCATTGAAAAACGTCCAGAAATGATTGAAGCTACTGACTGAATGAAAGGAGCTGGCATCTCACTCTCTTTGAATCTTCTTTATCATGCTAAGAGGAGCAGGAAAAAGCAAAAAATTTCAGAATTGCACCTTGCAATGCGGAGAAATTACTGTTTGTGCATTTACAATATTCATTGATTTTTGCCATTGAAAAACATCATGTTATTCATATACCAGAAATGATTGAAGCTACTGACTGAATGAAAGGAGCTGGCATCTCACTCTCTTTGAATCTTCTTTATCATGCTAAGAGGAGCAGGAAAAAGCAAAAAATTTCAGAATTGCACCTTGCAATGCGGAGAAATTACTGTTTGTGCATTTACAATATTCATTGATTTTTGCAATTGAAAAACATCCAGAAATGATTGAAGCTACTGACTGAATGAAAGGAGCTGGCATCTAACTCTCTTTGAATCTTCTTTATCATGCTAAGAGGAGCAGGAAAAAGCAAAAAATTTCAGAATTGAACCTTGCAATGCGGAGAAATTACTGTTTGTGCATTTACAATATTCATTGATTTTTGCCATTGAAAAACATCATGTTATTCATATACCAGGAATGTTTGAAGTTACTGACTGAATGAAAGGAGCTGGCATCTCACTCTCTTTGAATCTTCTTTATCATGCTAAGAGGAGCAGGAAAAAGCAAAAAATTTCAGAATTGCACCTTGCAATGCGGAGAAATTACTGTTTGTGCATTTACAATATTCATTGATTTTTGCCATTGAAAAACATCATGTTATTCATATACCAGAAATGTTTGAAGCTACTGACTGAATGAAAGGAGCTGGCATCTCACTCTCTTTGAATCTTCTTTATCATGCTAAGAGGAGCAGGAAAAAGCAAAAAATTTCAGAATTGCACCTTGCAATGCGGAGAAATTACTGTTTGTGCATTTACAATATTCATTGATTTTTGCCATTGAAAAACGTCCAGAAATGATTGAAGCTACTGACTGAATGAAAGGAGCTGGCATCTCACTCTCTTTGAATCTTGTTTATCATGCTAAGAGGAGCAGGAAAAAGCAAAAATTTCAGAATTGCACCTTGCAATGCGGAGAAATTACTGTTTGTGCATTTACAATATTCATTGATTTTTGCCATTGAAAAACATCATGTTATTCATATACCAGAAATGATTGAAGCTACTGACTGAATGAAAGGAGCTGGCATCTCACTCTCTTTGAATCTTCTTTGTCATGCTAAGAGGAGCAGGAAAAAGTAAAAAATTTCAGAATTGCACCTTGCAATGCGGAGAAATTACTGTTTGTGCATTTACAATATTCAATGATTTTTGCCATTGAAAAACGTCCAGAAATGATTGAAGCTACTGACTGAACGAAAGGAGCTGGCATCTCACTCTCTTTGAATCTTCTTTATCATGCTAAGAGGAGCAGGAAAATGCAAAAAATTTCAGAATTGCACCTTGCAATGCGGAGAAATTACTGTTTGTGCATTTACAATATTCATTGATTTTTGCCATTGAAAAACATCATGTTATTCATATACCAGAAATGTTTGAAGCTACTGACTGAATGAAAGGAGCTGGCATCTCACTCTCTTTGAATCTTCTTTATCATGCTAAGAGGAGCAGGAAAAAGCAAAAAATTTCAGAATTGCACCTTGCAATGCGGAGAAATTACTGTTTGTGCATTTACAATATTCATTGATTTTTGCCATTGAAAAACGTCCAGAAATGATTGAAGCTACTGACTGAACGAAAGGAGCTGGCATCTCACTCTCTTTGAATCTTCTTTATCATGCTAAGAGGAGCAGGAAAAAGCAAAAAATTTCAGAATTGCACCTTGCAATGCGGAGAAATTACTGTTTGTGCATTTACAATATTCATTGATTTTTGCCATTGAAAAACATCATGTTATTCATATACCAGAAATGTTTGAAGCTACTGACTGAATGAAAGGAGCTGGCATCTCACTCTCTTTGAATCTTCTTTATCATGCTAAGAGGAGCAGGAAAAAGCAAAAAATTTCAGAATTGCACCTTGCAATGCGGAGAAATTACTGTTTGTGCATTTACAATATTCATTGATTTTTGCCATTGAAAAACGTCCAGAAATGATTGAAGCTACTGACTGAATGAAAGGAGCTGGCATCTCACTCTCTTTGAATCTTCTTTATCATGCTAAGAGGAGCAGGAAAAAGCAAAAAATTTCAGAATTGCACCTTGCAATGCGGAGAAATTACTGTTTGTGCATTTACAATATTCATTGATTTTTGCCATTGAAAAACATCATGTTATTCATATACCAGAAATGTTTGAAGCTACTGACTGAATGAAAGGAGCTGGCATCTCACTCTCTTTGAATCTTCTTTATCATGCTAAGAGGAGCAGGAAAAAGCAAAAAATTTCAGAATTGCACCTTGCAATGCGGAGAAATTACTGTTTGTGCATTTACAATATTCATTGATTTTTGCAATTGAAAAACGTCCAGAAATGATTGAAGCTACTGACTGAATGAAAGGAGCTGGCATCTCACTCTCTTTGAATCTTCTTTATCATGCTAAGAGGAGCAGGAAAAAGCAAAAAATTTCAGAATTGCACCTTGCAATGCGGAGAAATTACTGTTTGTGCATTTACAATATTCATTGATTTTTGCCATTGAAAAACATCATGTTATTCATATACCTGAAATGTTTGAAGCTACTGACTGAATGAAAGGAGCTGGCATCTCACTCTCTTTGAATCTTCTTTATCATGCTAAGAGGAGCAGGAAAAAGCAAAAAATTTCAGAATTGCACCTTGCAATGCGGAGAATTACTGTTTGTGCATTTACAATATTCATTGATTTTTGCCATTGAAAAACATCATTTTATTCATATACCAGAAATGTTTGAAGCTACTGACTGAATGAAAGGAGCTGGCATCTCTCTTTGAATCTTCTTTATCATGCTAAGAGGAGCAGGAAAAAGCAAAAAATTTCAGAATTGCACCTTGCAATGCGGAGAAATTACTGTTTGTGCATTTACAATATTCATTGATTTTTACCATTGAAAAACGTCCAGAAATGATTGAAGCTACTGACTGAATGAAAGTAGCTGGCATCTCACTCTCTTTGAATCTTCTTTACCATGCTAAGAGAAGCAGGAAAAAGCAAAAAATTTCAGACTTGCACCTTGCAATGCGGAGAAATTACTGTTTGTGCATTTACAATATTCATTGATTTTTGCCATTGAAAAACATCATGTTATTCATATACCAGAAATGTTTGAAGCTACTGACTGAATGAAAGGAGCTGGCATCTCACTCTCTTTGAATCTTCTTTATCATGCTAAGAGGAGCAGGAAAAAGCAAAAAATTTCAGAATTGCACCTTGCAATGCGGAGAAATTACTGTTTGTGCATTTACAATATTCATTGATTTTTGCCATTGAAAAACGTCCAGAAACGATTGAAGCTACTGACTGAATGAAAGGAGCTGGCATCTCACTCTCTTTGAATCTTCTTTATCATGCTAAGAGGAGCAGGAAAAAGCAAAAAATTTCAGAATTGCACCTTGCAATGCGGAGAAATTACAGTTTGTGCATTTACAATATTCATTGATTTTTGCCATTGAAAAACGTCCAGAAATGATTGAAGCTACTGACTGAATGAAAGGAGCTGGCATCTCACTCTCTTTGAATCTTCTTTATCATGCTAAGAGGAGCAGGAAAAAGCAAAAAATTTCAGAATTGCACCTTGCAATGCGGAGAAATTACTGTTTGTGCATTTACAATATTCATTGATTTTTGCCATTGAAAAACGTCCAGAAATGATTGAAGCTACTGACTGAATGAAAGGAGCTGGCATCTCACTCTCTTTGAATCTTCTTTATCATGCTAAGAGGAGCAGGAAAAAGCAAAAAATTTCAGAATTGCACCTTGCAATACGGAGTAATTACTGTTTGTGCATTTACAATATTCATTGATTTTTGCCATTGAAAAACATGTTATTCATATACCAGAAATGTTTGAAGCTACTGACTGAATGAAAGGAGCTGGCACCTCACTCTCTTTGAATCTTCTTTATCATGCTAAGAGGAGCAGGAAAAAGCAAAAAATTTCAGAATTGCACCTTGCAATGCGGAGAAATTACTGTTTGTGCATTTACAATATTCATTGATTTTTGCCATTGAAAAACGTCCAGAAATGATTGAAGCTACTGACTGAATGAAAGGAGCTGGCATCTCACTCTCTTTGAATCTTCTTTATCATGCTAAGAGGAGCAGGAAAAAGCAAAAAATTTCAGAATTGCACCTTGCAATGCGGAGAAATTACTGTTTGTGCATTTACAATATTCATTGATTTTTGCCATTGAAAAACGTCCAGAAATGATTGAAGCTACTGACTGAATGAAAGGAGCTGGCATCTCACTCTCTTTGAATCTTCTTTATCATGCTAAGAGGAGCAGGAAAAAGCAAAAAATTTCAGAATTGCACCTTGCAATGCGGAGAAATTACTGTTTGTGCATTTACAATATTCATTGATTTTTGCCATTGAAAAACATGTTATTCATATACCAGAAATGTTTGAAGCTACTGACTGAATGAAAGGAGCTGGCACCTCACTCTCTTTGAATCTTCTTTATCATGCTAAGAGGAGCAGGAAAAAGCAAAAAATTTCAGAATTGCACCTTGCAATGCGGAGAAATTACTGTTTGTGCATTTACAATATTCATTGATTTTTGCCATTGAAAAACGTCCAGAAATGATTGAAGCTACTGACTGAATGAAAGGAGCTGGCATCTCACTCTCTTTGAATCTTCTTTATCATGCTAAGAGGAGCAGGAAAAAGCAAAAAATTCCAGAATTGCACCTTGCAATGCGGAGAAATTACTGTTTGTGCATTTACAATATTCATTGATTTTTGCCATTGAAAAACATGTTATTCATATACCAGAAATGTTTGAAGCTACTGACTGAATGAAAGGAGCTGGCACCTCACTCTCTTTGAATCTTCTTTATCATGCTAAGAGGAGCAGGAAATAGCAAAAAATTTCAGAATTGCACCTTGCAATGCGGAGAAATTACTGTTTGTGCATTTACAATATTCATTGATTTTTGCCATTGAAAAACGTCCAGAAATGATTGAAGCTACTGACTGAATGAAAGGAGCTGGCATCTCACTCTCTTTGAATCTTCTTTATCATGCTAAGAGGAGCAGGAAAAAGCAAAAAATTTCAGAATTGCACCTTGCAATGCGGAGAAATTACAGTTTGTGCATTTACAATATTCATTGATTTTTGCCATTGAAAAACGTCCAGAAATGATTGAAGCTACTGACTGAATGAAAGGAGCTGGCATCTCACTCTCTTTGAATCTTCTTTATCATGCTAAGAGGAGCAGGAAAAAGCAAAAAATTTCAGAATTGCACCTTGCAATGCGGAGAAATTACTGTTTGTGCATTTACAATATTCATTGATTTTTGCCATTGAAAAACGTCCAGAAATGATTGAAGCTACTGACTGAATGAAAGGAGCTGGCATCTCACTCTCTTTGAATCTTCTTTATCATGCTAAGAGGAGCAGGAAAAAGCAAAAAATTTCAGAATTGCATCTTGCAATGCGGAGAAATTACTGTTTGTGCATTTACAATATTCATTGATTTTTGCCATTGAAAAACATGTTATTCATATACCAGAAATGTTTGAAGCTACTGACTGAATGAAAGGAGCTGGCACCTCACTCTCTTTGAATCTTCTTTATCATGCTAAGAGGAGCAGGAAAAAGCAAAAAATTTCAGAATTGCACCTTGCAATGCGGAGAAATTACTGTTTGTGCATTTACAATATTCATTGATTTTTGCCATTGAAAAACGTCCAGAAATGATTGAAGCTACTGACTGAATGAAAGGAGCTGGCATCTCACTCTCTTTGAATCTTCTTTATCATGCTAAGAGGAGCAGGAAAAAGCAAAAAATTTCAGAATTGCACCTTGCAATGCGGAGAAATTACTGTTTGTGCATTTACAATATTCATTGATTTTTGCCATTGAAAAACGTCCAGAAATGATTGAAGCTACTGACTGAATGAAAGGAGCTGGCATCTCACTCTCTTTGAATCTTCTTTATCATGCTAAGAGGAGCAGGAAAAAGCAAAAAATTTCAGAATTGCATCTTGCAATGCGGAGAAATTACTGTTTGTGCATTTACAATATTCATTGATTTTTGCCATTGAAAAACATGTTATTCATATACCAGAAATGTTTGAAGCTACTGACTGAATGAAAGGAGCTGGCACCTCACTCTCTTTGAATCTTCTTTATCATGCTAAGAGGAGCAGGAAAAAGCAAAAAATTTCAGAATTGCACCTTGCAATGCGGAGAAATTACTGTTTGTGCATTTACAATATTCATTGATTTTTGCCATTGAAAAACGTCCAGAAATGATTGAAGCTACTGACTGAATGAAAGGAGCTGGCATCTCACTCTCTTTGAATCTTCTTTATCATGCTAAGAGGAGCAGGAAAAAGCAAAAAATTTCAGAATTGCACCTTGCAATGCGGAGAAATTACTGTTTGTGCATTTACAATATTCATTGATTTTTGCCATTGAAAAACGTCCAGAAATGATTGAAGCTACTGACTGAATGAAAGGAGCTGGCATCTCACTCTCTTTGAATCTTCTTTATCATGCTAAGAGGAGCAGGAAAAAGCAAAAAATTTCAGAATTGCGCCTTGCAATGCGGAGAAATTACTGTTTGTGCATTTACAAAATTCATTGATTTTTGCCATTGAAAAACATCATGTTATTCATTTACCAGAAATGATTGAAGCTACTGACTGAATGAAAGGAGCTGGCATCTCACTCACTTTGAATCTTCTTTATCATGCTAAGAGGAGCAGGAAAAAGTAAAAAATTTCAGAATTGCACCTTGCAATGCGGAGAAATTACTGTTTGTGCATTTACAATATTCAATGATTTTTGCCATTGAAAAACGTCCAGAAATGATTGAAGCTACTGACTGAACGAAAGGAGCTGGCATCTCACTCTCTTTGAATCTTCTTTATCATGCTAAGAGGAGCAGGAAAAAGCAAAAAATTTCAGAATTGCACCTTGCAATGCGGAGAAATTACTGTTTGTGCATTTACAATATTCATTGATTTTTGCCATTGAAAAACATCATGTTATTCATATACCAGAAATGTTTGAAGCTACTGACTGAATGAAAGGAGCTGGCATCTCACTCTCTTTGAATCTTCTTTATCATGCTAAGAGGAGCAGGAAAAAGCAAAAAATTTCAGAATTGCACCTTGCAATGCGGAGAAATTACTGTTTGTGCATTTACAATATTCATTGATTTTTGCCATTGAAAAACGTCCAGAAATGATTGAAGCTACTGACTGAATGAAAGGAGCTGGCATCTCACTCTCTTTGAATCTTCTTTATCATGCTAAGAGGAGCAGGAAAAAGCAAAAAATTTCAGAATTGCACCTTGCAATGCGGAGAAATTACTGTTTGTGCATTTACAATATTCATTGATTTTTGCCATTGAAAAACATCATGTTATTCATATACCAGAAATGTTTGAAGCTACTGACTGAATGAAAGGAGCTGGCATCTCACTCTCTTTGAATCTTCTTTATCATGCTAAGAGGAGCAGGAAAAAGCAAAAAATTTCAGAATTGCACCTTGCAATGCGGAGAAATTACTGTTTGTGCATTTACAATATTCATTGATTTTTGCCATTGAAAAACGTCCAGAAATGATTGAAGCTACTGACTGAATGAAAGGAGCTGGCATCTCACTCTCTTTGAATCTTCTTTATCATGCTAAGAGGAGCAGGAAAAAGCAAAAAATTTCAGAATTGCACCTTGCAATGCGGAGAAATTACAGTTTGTGCATTTACAATATTCATTGATTTTTGCCATTGAAAAACGTCCAGAAATGATTGAAGCTACTGACTGAATGAAAGGAGCTGGCATCTCACTCTCTTTGAATCTTCTTTATCATGCTAAGAGGAGCAGGAAAAAGCAAAAAATTTCAGAATTGCACCTTGCAATGCGGAGAAATTACTGTTTGTGCATTTACAATATTCATTGATTTTTGCCATTGAAAAACGTCCAGAAATGATTGAAGCTACTGACTGAATGAAAGGAGCTGGCATCTCACTCTCTTTGAATCTTCTTTATCATGCTAAGAGGAGCAGGAAAAAGCAAAAAATTTCAGAATTGCACCTTGCAAGGCGGAGAAATTACTGTTTGTGCATTTACAATATTCATTGATTTTTGCCATTGAAAAACGTCCAGAAATGATTGAAGCTACTGACTGAATGAAAGGAGCTGGCATCTCACTCTCTTTGAATCTTCTTTATCATGCTAAGAGGAGCAGGAAAAAGCAAAAAATTTCAGAATTGCACCTTGAAATGCGGAGAAATTACTGTTTGTGCATTTACAATATTCATTGATTTTTGCCATTGAAAAACATGTTATTCATATACCAGAAATGTTTGAAGCTACTGACTGAATGAAAGGAGCTGGCACCTCACTCTCTTTGAATCTTCTTTATCATGCTAAGAGGAGCAGGAAAAAGCAAAAAATTTCAGAATTGCACCTTGCAATGCGGAGAAATTACTGTTTGTGCATTTACAATATTCATTGATTTTTGCCATTGAAAAACGTCCAGAAATGATTGAAGCTACTGACTGAATGAAAGGAGCTGGCATCTCACTCTCTTTGAATCTTCTTTATCATGCTAAGAGGAGCAGGAAAAAGCAAAAAATTTCAGAATTGCACCTTGCAATGCTGAGAAATTACTGTTTGTGCATTTACAATATTCATTGATTTTTGCCATTGAAAAACGTCCAGAAATGATTGAAGCTACTGACTGAATGAAAGGAGCTGGCATCTCACTCTCTTTGAATCTTCTTTATCATGCTAAGAGGAGCAGGAAAAAGCAAAAAATTTCAGAATTGCGCCTTGCAATGCGGAGAAATTACTGTTTGTGCATTTACAAAATTCATTGATTTTTGCCATTGAAAAACATCATGTTATTCATTTACCAGAAATGATTGAAGCTACTGACTGAATGAAAGGAGCTGGCATCTCACTCACTTTGAATCTTCTTTATAATGCTAAGAGGAGCAGGAAAAAGTAAAAAATTTCAGAATTGCACCTTGCAATGCGGAGAAATTACTGTTTGTGCATTTACAATATTCAATGATTTTTGCCATTGAAAAACGTCCAGAAATGATTGAAGCTACTGACTGAACGAAAGGAGCTGGCATCTCACTCTCTTTGAATCTTCTTTATCATGCTAAGAGGAGCAGGAAAAAGCAAAAAATTTCAGAATTGCACCTTGCAATGCGGAGAAATTACTGTTTGTGCATTTACAATATTCATTGATTTTTGCCATTGAAAAACATCATGTTATTCATATACCAGAAATGTTTGAAGCTACTGACTGAATGAAAGGAGCTGGCATCTCACTCTCTTTGAATCTTCTTTATCATGCTAAGAGGAGCAGGAAAAAGCAAAAAATTTCAGAATTGCACCTTGCAATGCGGAGAAATTACTGTTTGTGCATTTACAATATTCATTGATTTTTGCCATTGAAAAACGTCCAGAAATGATTGAAGCTACTGACTGAATGAAAGGAGCTGGCATCTCACTCTCTTTGAATCTTCTTTATCATGCTAAGAGGAGCAGGAAAAAGCAAAAAATTTCAGAATTGCACCTTGCAATGCGGAGAAATTACTGTTTGTGCATTTACAATATTCATTGATTTTTGCCATTGAAAAACATCATGTTATTCATATACCAGAAATGTTTGAAGCTACTGACTGAATGAAAGGAGCTGGCATCTCACTCTCTTTGAATCTTCTTTATCATGCTAAGAGGAGCAGGAAAAAGCAAAAAATTTCAGAATTGCACCTTGCAATGCGGAGAAATTACTGTTTGTGCATTTACAATATTCATTGATTTTTGCCATTGAAAAACGTCCAGAAATGATTGAAGCTACTGACTGAATGAAAGGAGCTGGCATCTCACTCTCTTTGAATCTTCTTTATCATGCTAAGAGGAGCAGGAAAAAGCAAAAAATTTCAGAATTGCACCTTGCAATGCGGAGAAATTACAGTTTGTGCATTTACAATATTCATTGATTTTTGCCATTGAAAAACGTCCAGAAATGATTGAAGCTACTGACTGAATGAAAGGAGCTGGCATCTCACTCTCTTTGAATCTTCTTTATCATGCTAAGAGGAGCAGGAAAAAGCAAAAAATTTCAGAATTGCACCTTGCAATGCGGAGAAATTACTGTTTGTGCATTTACAATATTCATTGATTTTTGCCATTGAAAAACGTCCAGAAATGATTGAAGCTACTGACTGAATGAAAGGAGCTGGCATCTCACTCTCTTTGAATCTTCTTTATCATGCTAAGAGGAGCAGGAAAAAGCAAAAAATTTCAGAATTGCACCTTGCAATGCGGAGAAATTACTGTTTGTGCATTTACAATATTCATTGATTTTTGCCATTGAAAAACATGTTATTCATATACCAGAAATGTTTGAAGCTACTGACTGAATGAAAGGAGCTGGCACCTCACTCTCTTTGAATCTTCTTTATCATGCTAAGAGGAGCAGGAAAAAGCAAAAAATTTCAGAATTGCACCTTGCAATGCGGAGAAATTACTGTTTGTGCATTTACAATATTCATTGATTTTTGCCATTGAAAAACGTCCAGAAATGATTGAAGCTACTGACTGAATGAAAGGAGCTGGCATCTCACTCTCTTTGAATCTTCTTTATCATGCTAAGAGGAGCAGGAAAAAGCAAAAAATTTCAGAATTGCGCCTTGCAATGCGGAGAAATTACTGTTTGTGCATTTACAAAATTCATTGATTTTTGCCATTGAAAAACATCATGTTATTCATTTACCAGAAATGATTGAAGCTACTGACTGAATGAAAGGAGCTGGCATCTCACTCTCTTTGAATCTTCTTTATCATGCTAAGAGGAGCAGGAAAAAGCAAAAAATTTCAGAATTGCACCTTGCAATGCGGAGAAATTACTGTTTGTGCATTTACAATATTCATTGATTTTTGCCATTGAAAAACGTCCAGAAATGATTGAAGCTACTGACTGAATGAAAGGAGCTGGTATCTCACTCTCTTTGAATCTTCTTTATCATGCTAAGAGGAGCAGGAAAAAGCAAAAAATTTCAGAATTGCACCTTGCAATGCGGAGAAATTACTGTTTGTGCATTTACAATATTCATTGATTTTTACCATTGAAAAACGTCCAGAAATGATTGAAGCTACTGACTGAATGAAAGGAGCTGGCATCTCACTCTCTTTGAATCTTCTTTATCATGCTAAGAGGAGCAGGAAAAAGCAAAAAATTTCAGACTTGCACCTTGCAATGCGGAGAAATTACTGTTTGTGCATTTACAATATTCATTGATTTTTGCCATTGAAAAACATCATGTTATTCATATACCAGAAATGTTTGAAGCTACTGACTGAATGAAAGGAGCTGGCATCTCACTCTCTTTGAATCTTCTTTATCATGCTAAGAGGAGCAGGAAAAAGCAAAAAATTTCAGAATTGCACCTTGCAATGCGGAGAAATTACTGTTTGTGCATTTACAATATTCATTGATTTTTGCCATTGAAAAACGTCCAGAAATGATTGAAGCTACTGACTGACTGAAAGGAGCTGGCATCTCACTCTCTTTGAATCTTCTTTATCATGCTAAGAGGAGCAGGAAAAAGCAAAAAATTTCAGAATTGCAGCTTGCAATGCGGAGAAATTACAGTTTGTGCATTTACAATATTCATTGATTTTTGCCATTTTAAAACATCCAGAAATGATTGAAGCTACTGACTGAATGAAAGGAGCTGGCATCTCACTCTCTTTGAATCTTCTTTATCATGCTAAGAGGAGCAGGAAAAAGCAAAAAATTTCAGAATTGCACCTTGCAATGCGGAGAAATTACTGTTTGTGCATTTACAATATTCATTGATTTTTGCCATTGAAAAACGTCCAGAAATGATTGAAGCTACTGACTGAATGAAAGGATCTGGCATCTCACTCTCTTTGAATCTTCTTTATCATGCTAAGAGGAGCAGGAAAAAGCAAAAAATTTCAGAATTGCACCTTGCAATGCGGAGAAATTACTGTTTGTGCATTTACAATATTCATTGATTTTTGCCATTGAAAAACATGTTATTCATATACCAGAAATGTTTGAAGCTACTGACTGAATGAAAGGAGCTGGCACCTCACTCTCTTTGAATCTTCTTTATCATGCTAAGAGGAGCAGGAAAAAGCAAAAAATTTCAGAATTGCACCTTGCAATGCGGAGAAATTACTGTTTGTGCATTTACAATATTCATTGATTTTTGCCATTGAAAAACATCCAGAAATGATTGAAGCTACTGACTGAATGAAAGGAGCTGGCATCTCACTCTCTTTGAATCTTCTTTATCATGCTAAGAGGAGCAGGAAAAATCAAAAAATTTCAGAATTGCACCTTGCAATGCGGAGAAATTACTGTTTGTGCATTTACAATATTCATTGATTTTTGCCATTGAAAAACGTCCAGAAATGATTGAAGCTACTGACTGAATGAAAGGAGCTGGCATCTCACTCTCTTTGAATCTTCTTTATCATGCTAAGAGGAGCAGGAAAAAGCAAAAAATTTCAGAATTGCGCCTTGCAATGCGGAGAAATTACTGTTTGTGCATTTACAAAATTCATTGATTTTTGCCATTGAAAAACATCATGTTATTCATTTACCAGAAATGATTGAAGCTACTGACTGAATGAAAGGAGCTGGCATCTCACTCTCTTTGAATCTTCTTTATCATGCTAATAGGAGCAGGAAAAAGCAAAAAATTTCAGAATTGCACCTTGCAATGCGGAGAAATTACTGTTTGTGCATTTACAATATTCATTGATTTTTGCCATTGAAAAACGTCCAGAAATGATTGAAGCTACTGACTGAATGAAAGGAGCTGGCATCTCACTCTCTTTGAATCTTCTTTATCATGCTAAGAGGAGCAGGAAAAAGCAAAAAATTTCAGAATTGCACCTTGCAATGCGGAGAAATTACTGTTTGTGCATTTACAATATTCATTGATTTTTGCCATTGAAAAACATCATGTTATTCATTTACCAGAAATGATTGAAGCTACTGACTGAATGAAAGGAGCTGGCATCTCACTCTCTTTGAATCTTCTTTATCATGCTAAGAGGAGCAGGAAAAAGTAAAAAATTTCAGAATTGCACCTTGCAATGCGGAGAAATTACTGTTTGTGCATTTACAATATTCAATGATTTTTGCCATTGAAAAACGTCCAGAAATGATTGAAGCTACTGACTGAACGAAAGGAGCTGGCATCTCACTCTCTTTGAATCTTCTTTATCATGCTAAGAGGAGCAGGAAAAAGCAAAAAATTTCAGAATTGCACCTTGCAATGCGGAGAAATTACTGTTTGTGCATTTACAATATTCATTGATTTTTGCCATTGAAAAACATCATGTTATTCATATACCAGAAATGTTTGAAGCTACTGACTGAATGAAAGGAGCTGGCATCTCACTCTCTTTGAATCTTCTTTATCATGCTAAGAGGAGCAGGAAAAAGCAAAAAATTTCAGAATTTCACCTTGCAATGCGGAGAAATTACTGTTTGTGCATTTTCAATATTCATTGATTTTTGCCATTGAAAAACGTCCAGAAATGATTGAAGCTACTGACTGAATGAAAGGAGCTGGCATCTCACTCTCTTTGAATCTTCTTTATCATGCTAAGAGGAGCAGGAAAAAGCAAAAAATTTCAGAATTGCACCTTGCAATGCGGAGAAATTACTGTTTGTGCATTTACAATATTCATTGATTTTTGCCATTGAAAAACGTCCAGAAATGATTGAAGCTACTGACTGAATGAAAGGAGCTGGCATCTCACTCTCTTTGAATCTTCTTTATCATGCTAAGAGGAGCAGGAAAAAGCAAAAAATTTCAGAATTGCACCTTGCAATGCGGAGAAATTACTGTTTGTGCACTTACAATATTCATTGATTTTTGCCATTGAAAAACATCATGTTATTCATATACCAGAAATGATTGAAGCTCCTGACTGAATGAAAGGAGCTGGCATCTCACTCTCTTTGAATCTTCTTTATCATGCTAAGAGGAGCAGGAAAAAGCAAAAAATTTCAGAATTGCACCTTGCAATGCGGAGAAATTACTGTTTGTGCATTTACAATATTCTTTGATTTTTGCCATTGAAAAACATCATGTTATTCATATACCAGAAATGATTGAAGCTACTGACTGAATGAAAGGAGCTGGCATCTCACTCTCTTTGAATCTTCTTTATCATGCTAAGAGGAGCAGGAAAAAGCAAAAAATTTCAGAATTGCACCTTGCAATGCGGAGAAATTACTGTTTGTGCATTTACAATATTCATTGATTTTTGCCATTGAAAAGCATCATGTTATTCATATACCAGGAATGTTTGAAGCTACTGACTGAATGAAAGGAGCTGGCATCTCACTCTCTTTGAATCTTCTTTATCATGCTAAGAGGAGCAGGAAAAAGCAAAAAATTTCAGAATTGCACCTTGCAATGCGGAGAAATTACTGTTTGTGCATTTACAATATTCATTGATTTTTGCCATTGAAAAACGTCCAGAAATGATTGAAGCTACTGACTGAATGAAAGGAGCTGGCATCTCACTCTCTTTGAATCTTGTTTATCATGCTAAGAGGAGCAGGAAAAAGCAAAAAATTTCAGAATTGCACCTTGCAATGCGGAGAAATTACTGTTTGTGCATTTACAATATTCATTGATTTTTGCCATTGAAAAACGTCCAGAAATGATTGAAGCTACTGACTGAATGAAAGGAGCTGGCATCTCACTCTCTTTGAATCTTCTTTATCATGCTAAGAGGAGCAGGAAAAAGCAAAAAATTTCAGAATTGCACCTTGCAATGCGGAGAAATTACTGTTTGTGCATTTACAATATTCATTGATTTTTGCCATTGAAAAACATCATGTTATTCATATACCAGAAATGTTTGAAGCTACTGACTGAATGAAAGGAGCTGGCATCTCACTCTCTTTGAATCTTCTTTATCATGCTAAGAGGAGCAGGAAAAAGCAAAAAATTTCAGAATTGCACCTTGCAATGCGGAGAAATTACTGTTTGTGCATTTCCAATATTCATTGATTTTTGCCATTGAAAAACGTCCAGAAATGATTGAAGCTACTGACTGAATGAAAGGAGCTGGCATTTCACTCTCTTTGAATCTTCTTTATCATGCTAAGAGGAGCAGGAAAAAGCAAAAAATTTCAGAATTGCACCTTGCAATGCGGAGAAATTACTGTTTGTGCATTTACAATATTCATTGATTTTTGCCATTGAAAAACATCATGTTATTCATATACCAGAAATGTTTGAAGCTACTGACTGAATGAAAGGAGCTGGCATCTCACTCTCTTTGAATCTTCTTTATCATGCTAAGAGGAGCAGGAAAAAGCAAAAAATTTCAGAATTGCACCTTGCAATGCGGAGAAATTACTGTTTGTGCATTTACAATATTCATTGATTTTTGCCATTGAAAAACGTCCAGAAATGATTGAAGCTACTGACTGAATGAAAGGAGCTGGCATCTCACTCTCTTTGAATCTTCTTTATCATGCTAAGAGGAGCAGGAAAAAGCAAAAAATTTCAGAATTGCACCTTGCAATGCGGAGAAATTACTGTTTGTGCATTTACAATATTCATTGATTTTTGCCATTGAAAAACATCATGTTATTCATATACCAGAAATGTTTGAAGCTACTGACTGAATGAAAGGAGCTGGCATCTCACTCTCGTTGAATCTTCTTTATCATGCTAAGAGGAGCAGGAAAAAGCAAAAAATTTCAGAATTGCACCTTGCAATGCGGAGAAATTACTGTTTGTGCATTTACAATATTCATTGATTTTTGCCATTGAAAAACATCATGTTATTCATATACCAGAAATGTTTGAAGCTACTGACTGAATTCAAGGAGCTGGCATCTCACTCTCTTTGAATCTTCTTTATCATGCTAAGAGGAGCAGGAAAAAGCAAAAAATTTCAGAATTGCACCTTGCAATGCGGAGAAATTACTGTTTGTGCATTTACAATATTCATTGATTTTTGTCATTGAAAAACATCATGTTATTCATATACCAGAAATGTTTGAAGCTACTGACTGAATGAAAGGAGCTGGCATCTCACTCTCTTTGAATCTTCTTTATCATGCTAAGAGGAGCAGGAAAAAGAAAAAATTTCAGAATTGCACCTTGCAATGCGGAGAAATTACTGTTTGTGCATTTACAATATTCATTGATTTTTGCCATTGAAAAACGTCCAGAAATGATTGAAGCTACTGACTGAATGAAAGGAGCTGGCATCTCACTCTCTTTGAATCTTCTTTATCATGCTAAGAGGAGCAGGAAAAAGCAAAAAATTTCATTATTGCACCTTGCAATGCGGAGAAATTACTGTTTGTGCATTTACAATATTCATTCATTTTTGCCATTGAAAAACATCATGTTATTCATATACCAGAAATGTTTGAAGCTACTGACTGAATGAAAGGAGCTGGCATCTCACTCTCTTTGAATCTTCTTTATCATGCTAAGAGGAGCAGGAAAAAGCAAAAAATTTCAGAATTGCACCTTGCAATGCGGAGAAATTACTGTTTGTGCATTTACAATATTCATTGATTTTTGCCATTGAAAAACGTCCAGAAATGATTGAAGCTACTGACTGAATGAAAGGAGCTGGCATCTCACTCTCTTTGAATCTTCTTTATCATGCTAAGAGGAGCAGGAAAAAGCAAAAAATTTCAGAATTGCACCTTGCAATGCGGAGAAATTACTGTTTGTGCATTTACAATATTCATTGATTTTTGCCATTGAAAAACATCATGTTATTCATATACCAGAAATGTTTGAAGCTACTGACTGAATGAAAGGAGCTGGCATCTCACTCTCTTTGAATCTTCTTTATCATGCTAAGAGGAGCAGGAAAAAGCAAAAAATTTCAGAATTGCACCTTGCAATGCGGAGAAAATACTCTTTGTGCATTTACAATATTCATTGATTTTTGCCATTGAAAAACGTCCAGAAATGATTGAAGCTACTGACTGAATGAAAGGAGCTGGCATCTCACTCTCTTTGAATCTTCTTTATCATGCTAAGAGGAGCAGGAAAAAGCAAAAAATTTCAGAATTGCACCTTGCAATGCGGAGAAATTACTGTTTGTGCATTTACAATATTCATTGATTTTTGCCATTGAAAAACATCCAGAAATGATTGAAGCTACTGACTGAATGAAAGGAGCTGGCATCTCACTCTCTTTGAATCTTCTTTATCATGCTAAGAGGAGCAGGAAAAAGCAATAAATTTCAGAATTGCACCTTGCAATGCGGAGAAATTACTGTTTGTGCATTTACAATATTCATTGATTTTTGCCATTGAAAAACATCATGTTATTCATATACCAGAAATGTTTGAAGCTACTGACTGAATGAAAGGAGCTGGCATCTCACTCTCTTTGAATCTTCTTTATCATGCTAAGAGGAGCAGGAAAAAGCAAAAAATTTCAGAATTGCACCTTGCAATGCGGAGAAATTACTGTTTGTGCATTTACAATATTCATTGATTTTTGCCATTGAAAAACATCATGTTATTCATATACCAGAAATGTTTGAAGCTACTGACTGAATGAAAGGAGCTGGCATCTGACTCTCTTTGAATCTTCTTTATCATTCTAAGAGGAGCAGGAAAAAGCAAAAAATTTCAGAATTGCACCTTGCAATGCGGAGAAATTACTGTTTGTGCATTTACAATATTCATTGATTTTTGTCATTGAAAAACATCATGTTATTCATATACCAGAAATGTTTGAAGCTACTGACTGAATGAAAGGAGCTGGCATCTCACTCTCTTTGAATCTTCTTTATCATGCTAAGAGGAGCAGGAAAAAGCAAAAAATTTCAGAATTGCACCTTGCAATGCGGAGAAATTACTGTTTGTGCATTTAAAATATTCATTGATTTTTGCCATTGAAAAACGTCCAGAAATGATTGAAGCTACTGACTGAATGAAAGGAGCTGGCATCTCACTCTCTTTGAATCTTCTTTATCATGCTAAGAGGAGCAGGAAAAAGCAAAAAATTTCAGAATTGCACCTTGCAATGCGGAGAAATTACTGCTTGTGCATTTACAATATTCATTGATTTTTGTCATTGAAAAACATCATGTTATTCATATACCAGAAATGTTTGAAGCTACTGACTGAATGAAAGGAGCTGGCATCTCACTCTCTTTGAATCTTCTTTATCATGCTAAGAGGAGCAGGAAAAAGCAAAAAATTTCAGAATTGCACCTTGCAATGCGGAGAAATTACTGTTTGTGCATTTACAATATTCATTGATTTTTGCCATTGAAAAACGTCCAGAAATGATTGAAGCTACTGACTGAATGAAAGGAGCTGGCATCTCACTCTCTTTGAATCTTCTTTATCATGCTAAGAGGAGCAGGAAAAAGCAAAAAATTTCAGAATTGCAACTTGCAATGCGGAGAAATTACTGTTTGTGCACTTACAATATTCATTGATTTTTGCCATTGAAAAACATCATGTTATTCATATACCAGAAATGATTGAAGCTCCTGACTGAATGAAAGGAGCTGGCATCTCACTCTCTTTGAATCTTCTTTATCATGCTAAGAGGAGCAGGAAAAAGCAAAAAATTTCAGAATTGCACCTTGCAATGCGGAGAAATTACTGTTTGTGCATTTACAATATTCATTGATTTTTGCCATTGAAAAACATCATGTTATTCATATACCAGAAATGATTGAACCTACTGACTGAATGAAAGGAGCTGGCATCTCACTCTCTTTGAATCTTCTTTATCATGCTAAGAGGAGCAGGAAAAAGCAAAAAATTTCAGAATTGCACCTTGCAATGCGGAGAAATTACTGTTTGTGCATTTACAATATTCATTGATTTTTGCCATTGAAAAGAATCATGTTATTCATATACCAGGAATGTTTGAAGCTACTGACTGAATGAAAGGAGCTGGCATCTCACTCTCTTTGAATCTTCTTTATCATGCTAAGAGGAGCAGGAAAAAGCAAAAAATTTCAGAATTGCACCTTGCAATGCGGAGAAATTACTGTTTGTGCATTTACAATATTCATTGATTTTTGCCATTGAAAAACGTCCAGAAATGATTGAAGCTACTGACTGAATGAAAGGAGCTGGCATCTCACGCTCTTTGAATCTTGTTTATCATGCTAAGAGGAGCAGGAAAAAGCAAAAAATTTCAGAATTGCACCTTGCAATGCGGAGAAATTACTGTTTGTGCATTTACAATATTCATTGATTTTTGCCATTGAAAAACGTCCAGAAATGATTGAAGCTACTGACTGAATGAAAGGAGCTGGCATCTCACTCTCTTTGAATCTTCTTTATCATGCTAAGAGGAGCAGGAAAAAGCAAAAAATTTCAGAATTGCACCTTGCAATGCGGAGAAATTACTGTTTGTGCATTTACAATATTCATTGATTTTTGCCATTGAAAAACATCATGTTATTCATATACCAGAAATGTTTGAAGCTACTGACTGAATGAAAGGAGCTGGCATCTCACTCTCTTTGAATCTTCTTTATCATGCTAAGAGGAGCAGGAAAAAGCAAAAAATTTCAGAATTGCACCTTGCAATGCGGAGAAATTACTGTTTGTGCATTTCCAATATTCATTGATTTTTGCCATTGAAAAACGTCCAGAAATGATTGAAGCTACTGACTGAATGAAAGGAGCTGGCATCTCACGCTCTTTGAATCTTGTTTATCATGCTAAGAGGAGCAGGAAAAAGCAAAAAATTTCAGAATTGCACCTTGCAATGCGGAGAAATTACTGTTTGTGCATTTACAATATTCATTGATTTTTGCCATTGAAAAACGTCCAGAAATGATTGAAGCTACTGACTGAATGAAAGGAGCTGGCATCTCACTCTCTTTGAATCTTCTTTATCATGCTAAGAGGAGCAGGAAAAAGCAAAAAATTTCAGAATTGCACCTTGCAATGCGGAGAAATTACTGTTTGTGCATTTACAATATTCATTGATTTTTGCCATTGAAAAACATCATGTTATTCATATACCAGAAATGTTTGAAGCTACTGACTGAATGAAAGGAGCTGGCATCTCACTCTCTTTGAATCTTCTTTATCATGCTAAGAGGAGCAGGAAAAAGCAAAAAATTTCAGAATTGCACCTTGCAATGCGGAGAAATTACTGTTTGTGCATTTCCAATATTCATTGATTTTTGCCATTGAAAAACGTCCAGAAATGATTGAAGCTACTGACTGAATGAAAGGAGCTGGCATTTCACTCTCTTTGAATCTTCTTTATCATGCTAAGAGGAGCAGGAAAAAGCAAAAAATTTCAGAATTGCACCTTGCAATGCGGAGAAATTACTGTTTGTGCATTTACAATATTCATTGATTTTTGCCATTGAAAAACGTCCAGAAATGATTGAAGCTACTGACTGAATGAAAGGAGCTGGCATCTCACTCTCTTTGAATCTTCTTTATCATGCTAAGAGGAGCAGGAAAAAGCAAAAAATTTCAGAATTGCACCTTGCAATGCGGAGAAATTACTGTTTGTGCATTTACAATATTCATTGATTTTTGCCATTGAAAAACATCATGTTATTCATATACCAGAAATGTTTGAAGCTACTGACTGAATGAAAGGAGCTGGCATCTCACTCTCTTTGAATCTTCTTTATCATGCTAAGAGGAGCAGGAAAAAGCAAAAAATTTCAGAATTGCACCTTGCAATGCGGAGAAATTACTGTTTGTGCATTTACAATATTCATTGATTTTTGCCATTGAAAAACGTCCAGAAATGATTGAAGCTACTGACTGAATGAAAGGAGCTGGCATCTCACTCTCTTTGAATCTTCTTTATCATGCTAAGAGGAGCAGGAAAAAGCAAAAAATTTCAGAATTGCACCTTGCAATGCGGAGAAATTACTGTTTGTGCATTTACAATATTCATTGATTTTTGCCATTGAAAAACATCATGTTATTCATATACCAGAAATGTTTGAAGCTACTGACTGAATGAAAGGAGCTGGCATCTCACTCTCGTTGAATCTTCTTTATCATGCTAAGAGGAGCAGGAAAAAGCAAAAAATTTCAGAATTGCACCTTGCAATGCGGAGAAATTACTGTTTGTGCATTTACAATATTCATTGATTTTTGCCATTGAAAAACATCATGTTATTCATATACCAGAAATGTTTGAAGCTACTGACTGAATGAAAGGAGCTGGCATCTCACTCTCTTTGAATCTTCTTTATCATGCTAAGAGGAGCAGGAAAAAGCAAAAAATTTCAGAATTGCACCTTGCAATGCGGAGAAATTACTGTTTGTGCATTTACAATATTCATTGATTTTTGTCATTGAAAAACATGTTATTCATATACCAGAAATGTTTGAAGCTACTGACTGAATGAAAGGAGCTGGCATCTCACTCTCTTTGAATCTTCTTTATCATGCTAAGAGGAGCAGGAAAAAGAAAAAATTTCAGAATTGCACCTTGCAATGCGGAGAAATTACTGTTTGTGCATTTACAATATTCATTGATTTTTGCCATTGAAAAACGTCCAGAAATGATTGAAGCTACTGACTGAATGAAAGGAGCTGGCATCTCACTCTCTTTGAATCTTCTTTATCATGCTAAGAGGAGCAGGAAAAAGCAAAAAATTTCAGAATTGCACCTTGCAATGCGGAGAAATTACTGTTTGTGCATTTACAATATTCATTGATTCTTGCCATTGAAAAACGTCCTGAAATGATTGAAGCTACTGACTGAATGAAAGGAGCTGGCATCTCACTCTCTTTGAATCTTCTTTATCATGCTAAGAGGAGCAGGAAAAAGCAAAAAATTTCATTATTGCACCTTGCAATGCGGAGAAATTACTGTTTGTGCATTTACAATATTCATTCATTTTTGCCATTGAAAAACATCATGTTATTCATATACCAGAAATGTTTGAAGCTACTGACTGAATGAAAGGAGCTGGCATCTCACTCTCTTTGAATCTTCTTTATCATGCTAAGAGGAGCAGGAAAAAGCAAAAAATTTCAGAATTGCACCTTGCAATGCGGAGAAATTACTGTTTGTGCATTTACAATATTCATTGATTTTTGCCATTGAAAAACGTCCAGAAATGATTGAAGCTACTGACTGAATGAAAGGAGCTGGCATCTCACTCTCTTTGAATCTTCTTTATCATGCTAAGAGGAGCAGGAAAAAGCAAAAAATTTCAGAATTGCACCTTGCAATGCGGAGAAATTACTGTTTGTGCATTTACAATATTCATTGATTTTTGCCATTGAAAAACATCATGTTATTCATATACCAGAAATGTTTGAAGCTACTGACTGAATGAAAGGAGCTGGCATCTCACTCTCTTTGAATCTTCTTTATCATGCTAAGAGGAGCAGGAAAAAGCAAAAAATTTCAGAATTGCACCTTGCAATGCGGAGAAATTACTGTTTGTGCATTTACAATATTCATTGATTTTTGCCATTGAAAAACGTCCAGAAATGATTGAAGCTACTGACTGAATGAAAGGAGCTGGCATCTCACTCTCTTTGAATCTTCTTTATCATGCTAAGAGGAGCAGGAAAAAGCAAAAAATTTCAGAATTGCACCTTGCAATGCGGAGAAATTACTGTTTGTGCATTTACAATATTCATTGATTTTTGCCATTGAAAAACATCCAGAAATGATTGAAGCTACTGACTGAATGAAAGGAGCTGGCATCTCACTCTCTTTGAATCTTCTTTATCATGCTAAGAGGAGCAGGAAAAAGCAATAAATTTCAGAATTGCACCTTGCAATGCGGAGAAATTACTGTTTGTGCATTTACAATATTCATTGATTTTTGCCATTGAAAAACATCATGTTATTCATATACCAGAAATGTTTGAAGCTACTGACTGAATGAAAGGAGCTGGCATCTCACTCTCTTTGAATCTTCTTTATCATGCTAAGAGGAGCAGGAAAAAGCAAAAAATTTCAGAATTGCACCTTGCAATGCGGAGAAATTACTGTTTGTGCATTTACAATATTCATTGATTTTTGACATTGAAAAACATCATGTTATTCATATACCAGAAATGTTTGAAGCTACTGACTGAATGAAAGGAGCTGGCATCTCACTCTCTTTGAATCTTCTTTATCATGCTAAGAGGAGCAGGAAAAAGCAAAAAATTTCAGAATTGCACCTTGCAATGCGGAGAAATTACTGTTTGTGCATTTACAATATTCATTGATTTTTGTCATTGAAAAACATCATGTTATTCATATACCAGAAATGTTTGAAGCTACTGACTGAATGAAAGGAGCTGGCATCTCACTCTCTTTGAATCTTCTTTATCATGCTAAGAGGAGCAGGAGAAAGAAAAAATTTCAGAATTGCACCTTGCAATGCGGAGAAATTACTGTTTGTGCATTTACAATATTCATTGATTTTTGCCATTGAAAAACGTCCAGAAATGATTGAAGCTACTGACTGAATGAAAGGAGCTGGCATCTCACTCTCTTTGAATCTTCTTTATCATGCTAAGAGGAGCAGGAAAAAGCAAAAAATTTCAGAATTGCACCTTGCAATGCGGAGAAATTACTGTGCATTTACAATATTCATTGATTTTTGCCATTGAAAAACGTCCAGAAATGATTGAAGCTACTGACTGAATGAAAGGAGCTGGCATCTCACTCTCTTTGAATCTTCTTTATCATGCTAAGAGGAGCAGGAAAAAGCAAAAAATTTCATTATTGCACCTTGCAATGCGGAGAAATTACTGTTTGTGCATTTACAACATTCATTGATTTTTGCCATTGAAAAACATCATGTTATTCATATACCAGAAATGTTTGAAGCTACTGACTGAATGAAAGGAGCTGGCATCTCACTCTCTTTGAATCTTCTTTATCATGCTAAGAGGAGCAGGAAAAAGCAAAAAATTTCAGAATTGCACCTTGCAATGCGGAGAAATTACTGTTTGTGCATTTACAATATTCATTGATTTTTGTCATTGAAAAACATGTTATTCATATACCAGAAATGTTTGAAGCTACTGACTGAATGAAAGGAGCTGGCATCTCACTCTCTTTGAATCTTCTTTATCATGCTAAGAGGAGCAGGAAAAAGAAAAAATTTCAGAATTGCACCTTGCAATGCGGAGAAATTACTGTTTGTGCATTTACAATATTCATTGATTTTTGCCATTGAAAAACGTCCAGAAATGATTGAAGCTACTGACTGAATGAAAGGAGCTGGCATCTCACTCTCTTTGAATCTTCTTTATCATGCTAAGAGGAGCAGGAAAAAGCAAAAAATTTCAGAATTACACCTTGCAATGCGGAGAAATTACTGTTTGTGCATTTACAATATTCATTGATTTTTGCCATTGAAAAACGTCCTGAAATGATTGAAGCTACTGACTGAATGAAAGGAGCTGGCATCTCACTCTCTTTGAATCTTCTTTATCATGCTAAGAGGAGCAGGAAAAAGCAAAAAATTTCATTATTGCACCTTGCAATGCGGAGAAATTACTGTTTGTGCATTTACAATATTCATTCATTTTTGCCATTGAAAAACATCATGTTATTCATATACCAGAAATGTTTGAAGCTACTGACTGAATGAAAGGAGCTGGCATCTCACTCTCTTTGAATCTTCTTTATCATGCTAAGAGGAGCAGGAAAAAGCAAAAAATTTCAGAATTGCACCTTGCAATGCGGAGAAATTACTGTTTGTGCATTTACAATATTCATTGATTTTTGCCATTGAAAAACGTCCAGAAATGATTGAAGCTACTGACTGAATGAAAGGAGCTGGCATCTCACTCTCTTTGAATCTTCTTTATCATGCTAAGAGGAGCAGGAAAAAGCAAAAAATTTCAGAATTGCACCTTGCAATGCGGAGAAATTACTGTTTGTGCATTTACAATATTCATTGATTTTTGCCATTGAAAAACATCATGTTATTCATATACCAGAAATGTTTGAAGCTACTGACTGAATGAAAGGAGCTGGCATCTCACTCTCTTTGAATCTTCTTTATCATGCTAAGAGGAGCAGGAAAAAGCAAAAAATTTCAGAATTGCACCTTGCAATGCGGAGAAATTACTGTTTGTGCATTTACAATATTCATTGATTTTTGCCATTGAAAAACGTCCAGAAATGATTGAAGCTACTGACTGAATGAAAGGAGCTGGCATCTCACTCTCTTTGAATCTTCTTTATCATGCTAAGAGGAGCAGGAAAAAGCAAAAAATTTCAGAATTGCACCTTGCAATGCGGAGAAATTACTGTTTGTGCATTTACAATATTCATTGATTTTTGCCATTGAAAAACATCCAGAAATGATTGAAGCTACTGACTGAATGAAAGGAGCTGGCATCTCACTCTCTTTGAATCTTCTTTATCATGCTAAGAGGAGCAGGAAAAAGCAATAAATTTCAGAATTGCACCTTGCAATGCGGAGAAATTACTGTTTGTGCATTTACAATATTCATTGATTTTTGCCATTGAAAAACATCATGTTATTCATATACCAGAAATGTTTGAAGCTACTGACTGAATGAAAGGAGCTGGCATCTCACTCTCTTTGAATCTTCTTTATCATGCTAAGAGGAGCAGGAAAAAGCAAAAAATTTCAGAATTGCACCTTGCAATGCGGAGAAATTACTGTTTGTGCATTTACAATATTCATTGATTTTTGCCATTGAAAAACATCATGTTATTCATATACCAGAAATGT
Source organism: Phyllobates terribilis (assembly GCF_046119375.1). Lineage (NCBI taxonomy): Eukaryota > Metazoa > Chordata > Amphibia > Anura > Dendrobatidae > Phyllobates > Phyllobates terribilis. Next base: position 315,936 of record NW_027363544.1, read on the forward strand.
TTGAAGCTACTGACTGAATGAAAGGAGCTGGCATCTCACTCTCTTTGAATCTTCTTTATCATGCTAAGAGGAGCAGGAAAAAGCAAAAAATTTCAGAATTGCACCTTGCAATGCGGAGAAATTACTGTTTGTGCATTTACAATATTCATTGATTTTTGTCATTGAAAAACATCATGTTATTCATATACCAGAAATGTTTGAAGCTACTGACTGAATGAAAGGAGCTGGCATCTCACTCTCTTTGAATCTTCTTTATCATGCTAAGAGGAGCAGGAGAAAGAAAAAATTTCAGAATTGCACCTTGCAATGCGGAGAAATTACTGTTTGTGCATTTACAATATTCATTGATTTTTGCCATTGAAAAACGTCCAGAAATGATTGAAGCTACTGACTGAATGAAAGGAGCTGGCATCTCACTCTCTTTGAATCTTCTTTATCATGCTAAGAGGAGCAGGAAAAAGCAAAAAATTTCAGAATTGCACCTTGCAATGCGGAGAAATTACTGTTTGTGCATTTACAATATTCATTGATTTTTGCCATTGAAAAACGTCCAGAAATGATTGAAGCTACTGACTGAATGAAAGGAGCTGGCATCTCACTCTCTTTGAATCTTCTTTATCATGCTAAGAGGAGCAGGAAAAAGCAAAAAATTTCATTATTGCACCTTGCAATGCGGAGAAATTACTGTTTGTGCATTTACAACATTCATTGATTTTTGCCATTGAAAAACATCATGTTATTCATATACCAGAAATGTTTGAAGCTACTGACTGAATGAAAGGAGCTGGCATCTCACTCTCTTTGAATCTTCTTTATCATGCTAAGAGGAGCAGGAAAAAGCAAAAAATTTCAGAATTGCACCTTGCAATGCGGAGAAATTACTGTTTGTGCATTTACAATATTCATTGATTTTTGCCATTGAAAAACGTCCAGAAATGATTGAAGCTACTGACTGAATGAAAGGAGCTGGCATCTCACTCTCTTTGAATCTTCTTTATCATGCTAAGAGGAGCAGGAAAAAGCAAAAAATTTCAGAATTGCACCTTGCAATGCGGAGAAATTACTGTTTGTGCATTTACAATATTCATTGATTTTTGCCATTGAAAAACATCATGTTATTCATATACCAGAAATGTTTGAAGCTACTGACTGAATGAAAGGAGCTGGCATCTCACTCTCTTTGAATCTTCTTTATCATGCTAAGAGGAGCAGGAAAAAGCAAAAAATTTCAGAATTGCACCTTGCAATGCGGAGAAATTACTGTTTGTGCATTTACAATATTCATTGATTTTTGCCATTGAAAAACGTCCAGAAATGATTGAAGCTACTGACTGAATGAAAGGAGCTGGCATCTCACTCTCTTTGAATCTTCTTTATCATGCTAAGAGGAGCAGGAAAAAGCAAAAAATTTCAGAATTGCACCTTGCAATGCGGAGAAATTACTGTTTGTGCATTTACAATATTCATTGATTTTTGCCATTGAAAAACATCATGTTATTCATATACCAGAAATGTTTGAAGCTACTGACTGAATGAAAGGAGCTGGCATCTCACTCTGTTTGAATCTTCTTTATCATGCTAAGAGGAGCAGGAAAAAGCAAAAAATTTCAGAATTGCACCTTGCAATGCGGAGAAATTACTGTTTGTGCATTTACAATATTCATTGATTTTTGCCATTGAAAAACATCCAGAAATGATTGAAGCTACTGACTGAATGAAAGGAGCTGGCATCTCACTCTCTTTGAATATTCTTTATCATGCTATGAGGAGCAGGAAAAAGCAAAAAATTTCAGAATTGCACCTTGCAATGCGGAGAAATTACTGTTTGTGCATTTACAATATTCATTGATTTTTGCCATTGAAAAACATCATGTTATTCATATACCAGAAATGTTTGAAGCTACTGACTGAATGAAAGGAGCTGGCTTCTCACTCTCTTTGAATTTTCTTTATCATGCTAAGAGGAGCAGGAAAAAGCAAAAAATTTCAGAATTGCACCTTGCAATGGGAGAAATTACTGTTTGTGCATTTACAATATTCATTGATTTTTGCCATTGAAAAACTTCCAGAAATGATTGAAGCTACTGACTGAATGAAAGGAGCTGGCATCTCACTCTCTTTGAATCTTCTTTATCATGCTAAGAGGAGCAGGAAAAAGCAAAAAATTTCAGAATTGCACCTTGCAATGCGGAGAAATTACTGTTTGTGTATTTACAATATTCATTGATTTTTGCCATTGAAAAACGTCCAGAAATGATTGAAGCTACTGACTGAATGAAAGGAGCTGGCATCTCACTCTTTGAATCTTCTTTATCATGCTAAGAGGAGCAGGAAAAAGCAAAAATTTCAGAATTGCACCTTGCAATGCGGAGAAATTACTGTTTGTGCATTTACAATATTCATTGATTTTTGCCATTGAAAAACATCATGTTATTCATATACCAGAAATGTTTGAAGCTACTGACTGAATGAAAGGAGCTGGCATCTCACTCTCTGTGAATTTTCTTTATCATGCTAAGAGGAGCAGGAAAAAGCAAAAAATTTCAGAATTGCACCTTGCAATGGGAGAAATTACTGTTTGTGCATTTACAATATTCATTGATTTTTGCCATTGAAAAACGTCCAGAAATGATTGAAGCTACTGACTGAATGAAAGGAGCTGGCATCTCACTCTCTTTGAATCTTCTTTATCATGTTACGAGGAGCAGGAAAAAGCAAAAAATTTCAGAATTGCACCTTGCAATGCGGAGAAATTACTGTTTGTGCATTTACAATATTCATTGATTTTTGCCATTGAAAAACGTCCAGAAATGATTGAAGCTACTGACTGAATGAAAGGAGCTGGCATCTCACTCTCTTTGAATCTTCTTTATCATGCTAAGAGGAGCAGGAAAAAGCAAAAAATTTCAGAATTGCACCTTGCAATGCGGAGAAATTACTGTTTGTGCATTTACAATATTCATTGATTTTTGCCATTGAAAAACGTCCAGAAATGATTGAAGCTACTGACTGAATGAAAGGAGCTGGCATCTCACTCTCTTTGAATCTTCTTTATCATGCTAAGAGGAGCAGGAAAAAGCAAAAAATTTCAGAATTGCACCTTGCAATGCGGAGAAATTACTGTTTGTGCATTTACAATATTCATTGATTTTTGCCATTGAAAAACATCATGTTATTCATATACCAGAAATGTTTGAAGCTACTGACTGAATGAAAGGAGATGACATCTCACTCTCTTTGAATCTTCTTTATCATGCTAAGAGGAGCAGGAAAAAGCAAAAAATTTCAGAATTGCACCTTGCAATGCGGAGAAATTACTGTTTGTGCATTTACAATATTCATTGATTTTTGCCATTGAAAAACATCATGTTATTCATATACCAGAAATGTTTGAAGCTACTGACTGAATGAAAGGAGCTGGCATCTCACTCTCTTTGAATCTTCTTTATCATGCTAAGAGGAGCAGGAAAAAGCAAAAAATTTCAGAATTGCACCTTGCAATGCGGAGAAATTACTGTTTGTGCATTTACAATATTCATTGATTTTTTCCATTGAAAAACGTCCAGAAATGATTGAAGCTACTGACTGAATGAAAGGAGCTGGCATCTCACTCTCTTTGAATCTTCTTTATCATGCTGAGAGGAGCAGGAAAAAGCAAAAAATTTCAGAATTGCACCTTGCAATGCGGAGAAATTACTGTCTGTGCATTTACAATATTCATTGATTTTTGCCATTGAAAAACATCATGTTATTCATATACCAGAAATGTTTGAAGCTACTGACTGAATGAAAGGAGCTGGCATCTCACTCTCTTTGAATCTTCTTTATCATGCTAAGAGGAGCAGGAAAAAGCAAAAAATTTCAGAATAGCACCTTGCAATGCGGAGAAATTACTGTTTGTGCATTTACAATATTCATTGATTTTTGCCATTGAAAAACGTCCAGAAATGATTGAAGCTACTGACTGAATGAAAGGAGCTGGCATCTCACTCTCTTTGAATCTTATTTATCATGCTAAGAGGAGCAGGAAAAAGCAAAAAATTTCAGAATTGCACCTTGCAATGAGGAGAAATTACTGTTTGTGCATTAACAATATTCATTGATTTTTGCCATTGAAAAACATGTTATTCATATACCAGAAATGTTTGAAGCTACTGACTGAATGAAAGGAGCTGGCATCTCACTCTCTTTGAATCTTCTTTATCATGCTAAGAGGAGCAGGAAAAAGCAAAAAATTTCAGAATTGCACCTTGCAATGCGGAGAAATTACTGTTTGTGCATTTACAATATTCATTGATTTTTGCCATTGAAAAACATCATGTTATTCATATACCAGAAATGTTTGAAGCTACTGACTGAATGAAAGGAGCTGGCATCTCACTCTCTTTGAATCTTCTTTATCATGCTAAGAGGAGCAGGAAAAAGCAAAAAATTTCAGAATTGCACCTTGCAATGCGGAAAATTACTGTTTGTGCATTTACAATATTCATTGATTTTTTCCATTGAAAAACGTCCAGAAATGATTGAAGCTACTGACTGAATGAAAGGAGCTGGCATCTCACTCTCTTTGAATCTTCTTTATCATGCTAAGAGGAGCAGGAAAAAGCAAAAAATTTCAGAATTGCACCTTGCAATGCGGAGAAATTACTGTCTGTGCATTTACAATATTCATTGATTTTTGCCATTGAAAAACATCATGTTATTCATATACCAGAAATGTTTGAAGCTACTGACTGAATGAAAGGAGCTGGCATCTCACTCTCTTTGAATCTTCTTTATCATGCTAAGAGGAGCAGGAAAAAGCAAAAAATTTCAGAATTGCACCTTGCAATGCGGAGAAATTACTGTTTGTGCATTTACAATATTCATTGATTTTTGCCATTGAAAAACGTCCAGAAATGATTGAAGCTACTGACTGAATGAAAGGAGCTGGCATCTCACTCTCTTTGAATCTTATTTATCATGCTAAGAGGAGCAGGAGAAAGCAAAAAATTTCAGAATTGCACCTTGCAATGAGGAGAAATTACTGTTTGTGCATTAACAATATTCATTGATTTTTGCCATTGAAAAACATGTTATTCATATACCAGAAATGTTTGAAGCTACTGACTGAATGAAAGGAGCTGGCATCTCACTCTCTTTGAATCTTCTTTATCATGCTAAGAGGAGCAGGAAAAAGCAAAAAATTTCAGAATTGCACCTTGCAATGCGGAGAAATTACTGTTTGTGCATTTACAATATTCATTGATTTTTGCCATTGAAAAACGTCCAGAAATGATTGAAGCTACTGACTGAATGAAAGGAGCTGGCATCTCACTCTCTTTGAATCTTCTTTGTCATGCTAAGAGGAGCAGGAAAAAGCAAAAAATTTCAGAATTGCACCTTGCAATGCGGAGAAATTACTGTTTGTGCATTTACAATATTCATTGATTTTTGCCATTGAAAAACATCATGTTATTCATATACCAGAAATGTTTGAAGCTACTGACTGAATGAAAGGAGCTGGCATCTCACTCTCATTGAATCTTCTTTATCATGCTAAGAGGAGCAGGACAAAGCAAAAAATTTCAGAATTGCACCTTGCAATGCGGAGAAATTACTGTTTGTGCATTTACAATATTCATTGATTTTTGCCATTGAAAAACGTCCAGAAGTGATTGAAGCTACTGACTGAATGAAAGGAGCTGGCATCTCACTCTCTTTGAATCTTCTTTATCATGCTAAGAGGATGCAGGAAAAAGCAAAAAATTTCAGAATTGCACCTTGCAATGCGGAGAAATTACTGTTTGTGCATTTACAATATTCATTGATTTTTGCCATTGAAAAACATCATGTTATTCATATACCAGAAATGTTTGAAGCTACTGACTGAATGAAAGGAGATGACATCTCACTCTCTTTGAATCTTCTTTATCATGCTAAGAGGAGCAGGAAAAAGCAAAAAATTTCAGAATTGCACCTTGCAATGCGGAGAAATTACTGTTTGTGCATTTACAATATTCATTGATTTTTGCCATTGAAAAACATCATGTTATTCATATACCAGAAATGTTTGAAGCTACTGACTGAATGAAAGGAGCTGGCATCTCACTCTCTTTGAATCTTCTTTATCATGCTAAGAGGAGCAGGAAAAAGCAAAAAATTTCAGAATTGCACCTTGCAATGCGGAGAAATTACTGTTTGTGCATTTACAATATTCATTGATTTTTTCCATTGAAAAACGTCCAGAAATGATTGAAGCTACTGACTGAATGAAAGGAGCTGGCATCTCACTCTCTTTGAATCTTCTTTATCATGCTAAGAGGAGCAGGAAAAAGCAAAAAATTTCAGAATTGCACCTTGCAATGCGGAGAAATTACTGTCTGTGCATTTACAATATTCATTGATTTTTGCCATTGAAAAACATCATGTTATTCATATACCAGAAATGTTTGAAGCTACTGACTGAATGAAAGGAGCTGGCATCTCACTCTCTTTGAATCTTCTTTATCATGCTAAGAGGAGCAGGAAAAAGCAAAAAATTTCAGAATTGCACCTTGCAATGCGGAGAAATTACTGTTTGTGCATTTACAATATTCATTGATTTTTGCCATTGAAAAACGTCCAGAAATGATTGAAGCTACTGACTGAATGAAAGGAGCTGGCATCTCACTCTCTTTGAATCTTATTTATCATGCTAAGAGGAGCAGGAAAAAGCAAAAAATTTCAGAATTGCACCTTGCAATGAGGAGAAATTACTGTTTGTGCATTAACAATATTCATTGATTTTTGCCATTGAAAAACATGTTATTCATATACCAGAAATGTTTGAAGCTACTGACTGAATGAAAGGAGCTGGCATCTCACTCTCTTTGAATCTTCTTTATCATGCTAAGAGGAGCAGGAAAAAGCAAAAAATTTCAGAATTGCACCTTGCAATGCGGAGAAATTACTGTTTGTGCATTTACAATATTCATTGATTTTTGCCATTGAAAAACATCATGTTATTCATATACCAGAAATGTTTGAAGCTACTGACTGAATGAAAGGAGCTGGCATCTCACTCTCTTTGAATCTTCTTTATCATGCTAAGAGGAGCAGGAAAAAGCAAAAAATTTCAGAATTGCACCTTGCAATGCGGAAAATTACTGTTTGTGCATTTACAATATTCATTGATTTTTTCCATTGAAAAACGTCCAGAAATGATTGAAGCTACTGACTGAATGAAAGGAGCTGGCATCTCACTCTCTTTGAATCTTCTTTATCATGCTAAGAGGAGCAGGAAAAAGCAAAAAATTTCAGAATTGCACCTTGCAATGCGGAGAAATTACTGTCTGTGCATTTACAATATTCATTGATTTTTGCCATTGAAAAACATCATGTTATTCATATACCAGAAATGTTTGAAGCTACTGACTGAATGAAAGGAGCTGGCATCTCACTCTCTTTGAATCTTCTTTATCATGCTAAGAGGAGCAGGAAAAAGCAAAAAATTTCAGAATTGCACCTTGCAATGCGGAGAAATTACTGTTTGTGCATTTACAATATTCATTGATTTTTGCCATTGAAAAACGTCCAGAAATGATTGAAGCTACTGACTGAATGAAAGGAGCTGGCATCTCACTCTCTTTGAATCTTATTTATCATGCTAAGAGGAGCAGGAAAAAGCAAAAAATTTCAGAATTGCACCTTGCAATGAGGAGAAATTACTGTTTGTGCATTAACAATATTCATTGATTTTTGCCATTGAAAAACATGTTATTCATATACCAGAAATGTTTGAAGCTACTGACTGAATGAAAGGAGCTGGCATCTCACTCTCTTTGAATCTTCTTTATCATGCTAAGAGGAGCAGGAAAAAGCAAAAAATTTCAGAATTGCACCTTGCAATGCGGAGAAATTACTGTTTGTGCATTTACAATATTCATTGATTTTTGCCATTGAAAAACGTCCAGAAATGATTGAAGCTACTGACTGAATGAAAGGAGCTGGCATCTCACTCTCTTTGAATCTTCTTTGTCATGCTAAGAGGAGCAGGAAAAAGCAAAAAATTTCAGAATTGCACCTTGCAATGCGGAGAAATTACTGTTTGTGCATTTACAATATTCATTGATTTTTGCCATTGAAAAACATCATGTTATTCATATACCAGAAATGTTTGAAGCTACTGACTGAATGAAAGGAGCTGGCATCTCACTCTCATTGAATCTTCTTTATCATGCTAAGAGGAGCAGGACAAAGCAAAAAATTTCAGAATTGCACCTTGCAATGCGGAGAAATTACTGTTTGTGCATTTACAATATTCATTGATTTTTGCCATTGAAAAACGTCCAGAAGTGATTGAAGCTACTGACTGAATGAAAGGAGCTGGCATCTCACTCTCTTTGAATCTTCTTTATCACGCTAAGAGGAGCAGGAAAAAGCAAAAAATTTCAGAATTGCACCTTGCAATGCGGAGAAATTACTGTTTGTGCATTTACAATATTCATTGATTTTTGCCATTGAAAAACGTCCAGAAATGATTGAAGCTACTGACTGAATGAAAGGAGCTGGCATCTCACTCTCTTTGAATCTTCTTTATCATGCAAAGAGGAGCAGGAAAAAGCAAAAAATTTCAGAATTGCACCTTGCAATGCGGAGAAATTACTGTTTGTGCATTTACAATATTCATTGATTTTTGCCATTGAAAAACATCATGTTATTCATATACCAGAAATGTTTGAAGCTACTGACTGAATGAAAGGAGCTGACATCTCATTCTCTTTGAATCTTCTTTATCATGCTAAGAGGAGCAGGAAAAAGCAAAAAATTTCAGAATTGCACCTTGCAATGCGGAGAAATTACTGTTTGTGCATTTACAATATTCATTGATTTTTGCCATTGAAAAACGTCCAGAAATGATTGAAGCTACTGACTGAATGAAAGGAGCTGGCATCTCACTCTCTTTGAATCTTCTTTATAATGCTAAGAGGAGCAGGAAAAAGCAAAAAATTTCAGAATTGCACCTTGCAATGCGGAGAAATTACTGTTTGTGCATTTACAATATTCATTGATTTTTGCCATTGAAAAACGTCCAGAAATGATTGAAGCTACTGACTGAATGAAAGGAGCTGGCATCTCACTCTCTTTGAATCTTCTTTGTCATGCTAAGAGGAGCAGGAAAAAGCAAAAAATTTCAGAATTGCACCTTGCAATGCGGAGAAATTACTGTTTGTGCATTTACAATATTCATTGATTTTTGCCATTGAAAAACATCATGTTATTCATATACCAGAAATGTTTGAAGCTACTGACTGAATGAAAGGAGCTGGCATCTCACTCTCATTGAATCTTCTTTATCATGCTAAGAGGAGCAGGACAAAGCAAAAAATTTCAGAATTGCACCTTGCAATGCGGAGAAATTACTGTTTGTGCATTTACAATATTCATTGATTTTTGCCATTGAAAAACGTCCAGAAGTGATTGAAGCTACTGACTGAATGAAAGGAGCTGGCATCTCACTCTCTTTGAATCTTCTTTATCATGCTAAGAGGATGCAGGAAAAAGCAAAAAATTTCAGAATTGCACCTTGCAATGCGGAGAAATTACTGTTTGTGCATTTACAATATTCATTGATTTTTGCCATTGAAAAACATCATGTTATTCATATACCAGAAATGTTTGAAGCTACTGACTGAATGAAAGGAGATGACATCTCACTCTCTTTGAATCTTCTTTATCATGCTAAGAGGAGCAGGAAAAAGCAAAAAATTTCAGAATTGCACCTTGCAATGCGGAGAAATTACTGTTTGTGCATTTACAATATTCATTGATTTTTGCCATTGAAAAACATCATGTTATTCATATACCAGAAATGTTTGAAGCTACTGACTGAATGAAAGGAGCTGGCATCTCACTCTCTTTGAATCTTCTTTATCATGCTAAGAGGAGCAGGAAAAAGCAAAAAATTTCAGAATTGCACCTTGCAATGCGGAGAAATTACTGTTTGTGCATTTACAATATTCATTGATTTTTTCCATTGAAAAACGTCCAGAAATGATTGAAGCTACTGACTGAATGAAAGGAGCTGGCATCTCACTCTCTTTGAATCTTCTTTATCATGCTAAGAGGAGCAGGAAAAAGCAAAAAATTTCAGAATTGCACCTTGCAATGCGGAGAAATTACTGTCTGTGCATTTACAATATTCATTGATTTTTGCCATTGAAAAACATCATGTTATTCATATACCAGAAATGTTTGAAGCTACTGACTGAATGAAAGGAGCTGGCATCTCACTCTCTTTGAATCTTCTTTATCATGCTAAGAGGAGCAGGAAAAAGCAAAAAATTTCAGAATTGCACCTTGCAATGCGGAGAAATTACTGTTTGTGCATTTACAATATTCATTGATTTTTGCCATTGAAAAACGTCCAGAAATGATTGAAGCTACTGACTGAATGAAAGGAGCTGGCATCTCACTCTCTTTGAATCTTATTTATCATGCTAAGAGGAGCAGGAAAAAGCAAAAAATTTCAGAATTGCACCTTGCAATGAGGAGAAATTACTGTTTGTGCATTAACAATATTCATTGATTTTTGCCATTGAAAAACATGTTATTCATATACCAGAAATGTTTGAAGCTACTGACTGAATGAAAGGAGCTGGCATCTCACTCTCTTTGAATCTTCTTTATCATGCTAAGAGGAGCAGGAAAAAGCAAAAAATTTCAGAATTGCACCTTGCAATGCGGAGAAATTACTGTTTGTGCATTTACAATATTCATTGATTTTTGCCATTGAAAAACGTCCAGAAATGATTGAAGCTACTGACTGAATGAAAGGAGCTGGCATCTCACTCTCTTTGAATCTTCTTTATAATGCTAAGAGGAGCAGGAAAAAGCAAAAAATTTCAGAATTGCACCTTGCAATGCGGAGAAATTACTGTTTGTGCATTTACAATATTCATTGATTTTTGCCATTGAAAAACGTCCAGAAATGATTGAAGCTACTGACTGAATGAAAGGAGCTGGCATCTCACTCTCTTTGAATCTTCTTTGTCATGCTAAGAGGAGCAGGAAAAAGCAAAAAATTTCAGAATTGCACCTTGCAATGCGGAGAAATTACTGTTTGTGCATTTACAATATTCATTGATTTTTGCCATTGAAAAACATCATGTTATTCATATACCAGAAATGTTTGAAGCTACTGACTGAATGAAAGGAGCTGGCATCTCACTCTCATTGAATCTTCTTTATCATGCTAAGAGGAGCAGGACAAAGCAAAAAATTTCAGAATTGCACCTTGCAATGCGGAGAAATTACTGTTTGTGCATTTACAATATTCATTGATTTTTGCCATTGAAAAACGTCCAGAAGTGATTGAAGCTACTGACTGAATGAAAGGAGCTGGCATCTCACTCTCTTTGAATCTTCTTTATCATGCTAAGAGGATGCAGGAAAAAGCAAAAAATTTCAGAATTGCACCTTGCAATGCGGAGAAATTACTGTTTGTGCATTTACAATATTCATTGATTTTTGCCATTGAAAAACATCATGTTATTCATATACCAGAAATGTTTGAAGCTACTGACTGAATGAAAGGAGATGACATCTCACTCTCTTTGAATCTTCTTTATCATGCTAAGAGGAGCAGGAAAAAGCAAAAAATTTCAGAATTGCACCTTGCAATGCGGAGAAATTACTGTTTGTGCATTTACAATATTCATTGATTTTTGCCATTGAAAAACATCATGTTATTCATATACCAGAAATGTTTGAAGCTACTGACTGAATGAAAGGAGCTGGCATCTCACTCTCTTTGAATCTTCTTTATCATGCTAAGAGGAGCAGGAAAAAGCAAAAAATTTCAGAATTGCACCTTGCAATGCGGAGAAATTACTGTTTGTGCATTTACAATATTCATTGATTTTTTCCATTGAAAAACGTCCAGAAATGATTGAAGCTACTGACTGAATGAAAGGAGCTGGCATCTCACTCTCTTTGAATCTTCTTTATCATGCTAAGAGGAGCAGGAAAAAGCAAAAAATTTCAGAATTGCACCTTGCAATGCGGAGAAATTACTGTCTGTGCATTTACAATATTCATTGATTTTTGCCATTGAAAAACATCATGTTATTCATATACCAGAAATGTTTGAAGCTACTGACTGAATGAAAGGAGCTGGCATCTCACTCTCTTTGAATCTTCTTTATCATGCTAAGAGGAGCAGGAAAAAGCAAAAAATTTCAGAATTGCACCTTGCAATGCGGAGAAATTACTGTTTGTGCATTTACAATATTCATTGATTTTTGCCATTGAAAAACGTCCAGAAATGATTGAAGCTACTGACTGAATGAAAGGAGCTGGCATCTCACTCTCTTTGAATCTTATTTATCATGCTAAGAGGAGCAGGAAAAAGCAAAAAATTTCAGAATTGCACCTTGCAATGAGGAGAAATTACTGTTTGTGCATTAACAATATTCATTGATTTTTGCCATTGAAAAACATGTTATTCATATACCAGAAATGTTTGAAGCTACTGACTGAATGAAAGGAGCTGGCATCTCACTCTCTTTGAATCTTCTTTATCATGCTAAGAGGAGCAGGAAAAAGCAAAAAATTTCAGAATTGCACCTTGCAATGCGGAGAAATTACTGTTTGTGCATTTACAATATTCATTGATTTTTGCCATTGAAAAACATCATGTTATTCATATACCAGAAATGTTTGAAGCTACTGACTGAATGAAAGGAGCTGGCATCTCACTCTCTTTGAATCTTCTTTATCATGCTAAGAGGAGCAGGAAAAAGCAAAAAATTTCAGAATTGCACCTTGCAATGCGGAAAATTACTGTTTGTGCATTTACAATATTCATTGATTTTTTCCATTGAAAAACGTCCAGAAATGATTGAAGCTACTGACTGAATGAAAGGAGCTGGCATCTCACTCTCTTTGAATCTTCTTTATCATGCTAAGAGGAGCAGGAAAAATCAAAAAATTTCAGAATTGCACCTTGCAATGCGGAGAAATTACTGTCTGTGCATTTACAATATTCATTGATTTTTGCCATTGAAAAACATCATGTTATTCATATACCAGAAATGTTTGAAGCTACTGACTGAATGAAAGGAGCTGGCATCTCACTCTCTTTGAATCTTCTTTATCATGCTAAGAGGAGCAGGAAAAAGCAAAAAATTTCAGAATTGCACCTTGCAATGCGGAGAAATTACTGTTTGTGCATTTACAATATTCATTGATTTTTGCCATTGAAAAACGTCCAGAAATGATTGAAGCTACTGACTGAATGAAAGGAGCTGGCATCTCACTCTCTTTGAATCTTATTTATCATGCTAAGAGGAGCAGGAAAAAGCAAAAAATTTCAGAATTGCACCTTGCAATGAGGAGAAATTACTGTTTGTGCATTAACAATATTCATTGATTTTTGCCATTGAAAAACATGTTATTCATATACCAGAAATGTTTGAAGCTACTGACTGAATGAAAGGAGCTGGCATCTCACTCTCTTTGAATCTTCTTTATCATGCTAAGAGGAGCAGGAAAAAGCAAAAAATTTCAGAATTGCACCTTGCAATGCGGAGAAATTACTGTTTGTGCATTTACAATATTCATTGATTTTTGCCATTGAAAAACGTCCAGAAATGATTGAAGCTACTGACTGAATGAAAGGAGCTGGCATCTCACTCTCTTTGAATCTTCTTTGTCATGCTAAGAGGAGCAGGAAAAAGCAAAAAATTTCAGAATTGCACCTTGCAATGCGGAGAAATTACTGTTTGTGCATTTACAATATTCATTGATTTTTGCCATTGAAAAACATCATGTTATTCATATACCAGAAATGTTTGAAGCTACTGACTGAATGAAAGGAGCTGGCATCTCACTCTCATTGAATCTTCTTTATCATGCTAAGAGGAGCAGGACAAAGCAAAAAATTTCAGAATTGCACCTTGCAATGCGGAGAAATTACTGTTTGTGCATTTACAATATTCATTGATTTTTGCCATTGAAAAACGTCCAGAAGTGATTGAAGCTACTGACTGAATGAAAGGAGCTGGCATCTCACTCTCTTTGAATCTTCTTTATCACGCTAAGAGGAGCAGGAAAAAGCAAAAAATTTCAGAATTGCACCTTGCAATGCGGAGAAATTACTGTTTGTGCATTTACAATATTCATTGATTTTTGCCATTGAAAAACGTCCAGAAATGATTGAAGCTACTGACTGAATGAAAGGAGCTGGCATCTCACTCTCTTTGAATCTTCTTTATCATGCAAAGAGGAGCAGGAAAAAGCAAAAAATTTCAGAATTGCACCTTGCAATGCGGAGAAATTACTGTTTGTGCATTTACAATATTCATTGATTTTTGCCATTGAAAAACATCATGTTATTCATATACCAGAAATGTTTGAAGCTACTGACTGAATGAAAGGAGCTGACATCTCATTCTCTTTGAATCTTCTTTATCATGCTAAGAGGAGCAGGAAAAAGCAAAAAATTTCAGAATTGCACCTTGCAATGCGGAGAAATTACTGTTTGTGCATTTACAATATTCATTGATTTTTGCCATTGAAAAACGTCCAGAAATGATTGAAGCTACTGACTGAATGAAAGGAGCTGGCATCTCACTCTCTTTGAATCTTCTTTATAATGCTAAGAGGAGCAGGAAAAAGCAAAAAATTTCAGAATTGCACCTTGCAATGCGGAGAAATTACTGTTTGTGCATTTACAATATTCATTGATTTTTGCCATTGAAAAACATCATGTTATTCATATACCAGAAATGTTTGAAGCTACTGACTGAATGAAAGGAGCTGGCATCTCACTCTCTTTGAATCTTCTTTATCATGCTAAGAGGAGCAGGAAAAAGCAAAAAATTTCAGAATTGCACCTTGCAATGCGGAGAAATTACTGTTTGTGCATTTACAATATTCATTGATTTTTGCCATTGAAAAACGTCCAGAAGTGATTGAAGCTACTGACTGAATGAAAGGAGCTGGCATCTCACTCTCTTTGAATCTTATTTATCATGCTAAGAGGAGCAGGAAAAAGCAAAAAATTTCAGAATTGCACCTTGCAATGAGGAGAAATTACTGTTTGTGCATTAACAATATTCATTGATTTTTGCCATTGAAAAACATGTTATTCATATACCAGAAATGTTTGAAGCTACTGACTGAATGAAAGGAGCTGGCATCTCACTCTCTTTGAATCTTCTTTATCATGCTAAGAGGAGCAGGAAAAAGCAAAAAATTTCAGAATTGCACCTTGCAATGCGGAGAAATTACTGTTTGTGCATTTACAATATTCATTGATTTTTGCCATTGAAAAACGTCCAGAAATGATTGAAGCTACTGACTGAATGAAAGGAGCTGGCATCTCACTCTCTTTGAATCTTCTTTGTCATGCTAAGAGGAGCAGGAAAAAGCAAAAAATTTCAGAATTGCACCTTGCAATGCGGAGAAATTACTGTTTGTGCATTTACAATATTCATTGATTTTTGCCATTGAAAAACATCATGTTATTCATATACCAGAAATGTTTGAAGCTACTGACTGAATGAAAGGAGCTGGCATCTCACTCTCATTGAATCTTCTTTATCATGCTAAGAGGAGCAGGACAAAGCAAAAAATTTCAAAATTGCACCTTGCAATGCGGAGAAATTACTGTTTGTGCATTTACAATATTCATTGATTTTTGCCATTGAAAAACGTCCAGAAATGATTGAAGCTACTGACTGAATGAAAGGAGCTGGCATCTCACTCTCTTTGAATCTTCTTTATCATGCTAAGAGGAGCAGGAAAAAGCAAAAAATTTCAGAATTGCACCTTGCAATGCGGAGAAATTACTGTTTGTGCATTTACAATATTCATTGATTTTTGCCATTGAAAAACGTCCAGAAATGATTGAAGCTACTGACTGAATGAAAGGAGCTGGCATCTCACTCTCTTTGAATCTTCTTTATCATGCAAAGAGGAGCAGGAAAAAGCAAAAAATTTCAGAATTGCACCTTGCAATGCGGAGAAATTACTGTTTGTGCATTTACAATATTCATTGATTTTTGCCATTGAAAAACATCATGTTATTCATATACCAGAAATGTTTGAAGCTACTGACTGAATGAAAGGAGCTGACATCTCACTCTCTTTGAATCTTCTTTATCATGCTAAGAGGAGCAGGAAAAAGCAAAAAATTTCAGAATTGCACCTTGCAATGCGGAGAAATTACTGTTTGTGCATTTACAATATTCATTGATTTTTGCCATTGAAAAACGTCCAGAAATGATTGAAGCTACTGACTGAATGAAAGGAGCTGGCATCTCACTCTCTTTGAATCTTCTTTATCATGCTAAGAGAAGCAGGAAAAAGCAAAAAATTTCAGAATTGCACCTTGCAATGAGGAGAAATTACTGTTTGTGCATTTACAATATTCATTGATTTTTGCCATTGAAAAACATGTTATTCATATACCAGAAATGTTTGAAGCTACTGACTGAATGAAAGGAGCTGGCATCTCACTCTCTTTGAATCTTCTTTATCATGCTAAGAGGAACAGGAAAAAGCAAAAAATTTCAGAATTGCACCTTGCAATGCGGAGAAATTACTGTTTGTGCATTTACAATATTCATTGATTTTTGCCATTGAAAAACATCATGTTATTCATATACCAGAAATGTTTGAAGCTACTGACTGAATGAAAGGAGCTGGCATCTCACTCTCTTTGAATATTCTTTATCATGCTAAGAGGAGCAGGAAAAAGCAAAAAATTTCAGAATTGCACCTTGCAATGCGGAGAAATTACTGTTTGTGCATTTACAATATTCATTGATTTTTGCCATTGAAAAACGTCCAGAAATGATTGAAGCTACTGACTGAATGAAAGGAGCTGGCATCTCACTCTCTTTGAATCTTCTTTATCATGCTAAGAGGAGCAGGAAAAAGCAAAAAATTTCAGAATTGCACCTTGCAATGCGGAGAAATTACTGTTTGTGCATTTACAATATTCATTGATTTTTGCCATTGAAAAACCATGTTATTCATATACCAGAAATGTTTGAAGCTACTGACTGAATGAAAGGAGCTGGCATCTCACTCTCATTGAATCTTCTTTATCATGCTAAGAGGAGCAGGAAAAAGCAAAAAATTTCAGAATTGCACCTTGCAATGCGGAGAAATTACTGTTTGTGCATTTACAATATTCATTGATTTTTGCCATTGAAAAACGTCCAGAAATGATTGAAGATACTGACTGAATGAAAGGAGCTGGCATCTCACTCTCTTTGAATCTTCTTTACCATGCTAAGAGGAGCAGGAAAAAGCAAAAAATTTCAGAATTGCACCTTGCAATGCGGAGAAATTACTGTTTGTGCATTTACAATATTCATTGATTTTTGCCATTGAAAAACATCATGTTATTCATATACCAGAAATGTTTGAAACTACTGACTGAATGAAAGGAGCTGGCATCTCACTCTCTTTGAATCTTCTTTATCATGCTAAGAGGAGCAGGAAAAAGCAAAAAATTTCAGAATTGCACCTTGCAATGCGGAGAAATTACTGTTTGTGCATTTACAATATTCATTGATTTTTGCCATTGAAAAACGTCCAGAAATGATTGAAGCTACTGACTGAATGAAAGGAGCTGGCATCTCACTCTCTTTGAATCTTCTTTATCATGCTAAGAGGAGCAGGAAAAAGCAAAAAATTTCAGAATTGCACCTTGCAATGAGGAGAAATTACTGTTTGTGCATTTACAATATTCATTGATTTTTGCCATTGAAAAACATGTTATTCATATACCAGAAATGTTTGAAGCTACTGACTGAATGAAAGGAGCTGGCATCTCACTCTCTTTGAATCTTCTTTATCATGCTAAGAGGAGCAGGAAAAAGCAAAAAATTTCAGAATTGCACCTTGCAATGCGGAGAAATTACTGTTTGTGCATTTACAATATTCATTGATTTTTGCCATTGAAAAACATCATGTTATTCATATACCAGAAATGTTTGAAGCTACTGACTGAATGAAAGGAGCTGGCATCTCACTCTCTTTGAATCTTCTTTATCATGCTAAGAGGAGCAGGAAAAAGCAAAAAATTTCAGAATTGCACCTTGCAATGCGGAGAAATTACTGTTTGTGCATTTACAATATTCATTGATTTTTGCCATTGAAAAACGTCCAGAAATGATTGAAGCTACTGACTGAATGAAAGGAGCTGGCATCTCACTCTCTTTGAATCTTCTTTATCATGCTAAGAGGAGCAGGAAAAAGCAAAAAATTTCAGAATTGCACCTTGCAATGCGGAGAAATTACTGTTTGTGCATTTACAATATTCATTGATTTTTGCCATTGAAAAACATCATGTTATTCATATACCAGAAATGTTTGAAGCTACTGACTGAATGAAAGGAGCTGGCATCTCACTCTCATTGAATCTTCTTTATCATGCTAAGAGGAGCAGGAAAAAGCAAAAAATTTCAGAATTGCACCTTGCAATGCGGAGAAATTACTGTTTGTGCATTTACAATATTCATTGATTTTTGCCATTGAAAAACGTCCAGAAATGATTGAAGATACTGACTGAATGAAAGGAGCTGGCATCTCACTCTCTTTGAATCTTCTTTACCATGCTAAGAGGAGCAGGAAAAAGCAAAAAATTTCAGAATTGCACCTTGCAATGCGGAGAAATTACTGTTTGTGCATTTACAATATTCATTGATTTTTGCCATTGAAAAACGTCCAGAAATGATTGAAGCTACTGACTGAATGAAAGGAGCTGGCATCTCACTCTCTTTGAATCTTCTTTATCATGCAAAGAGGAGCAGGAAAAAGCTAAAAATTTCAGAATTGCACCTTGCAATGCGGAGAAATTACTGTTTGTGCATTTACAATATTCATTGATTTTTGCCATTGAAAAACATCATGTTATTCATATACCAGAAATGTTTGAAGCTACTGACTGAATGAAAGGAGCTGACATCTCACTCTCTTTGAATCTTCTTTATCATGCTAAGAGGAGCAGGAAAAAGCAAAACATTTCAGAATTGCACCTTGCAATGCGGAGAAATTACTGTCTGTGCATTTACAATATTCATTGATTTTTGCCATTGAAAAACGTCCAGAAATGATTGAAGCTACTGACTGAATGAAAGGAGCTGGCATCTCACTCTCCTTGAATCTTCTTTATCATGCTAAGAGGAGCAGGAAAAAGCAAAAAATTTCAGAATTGCACCTTGCAATGCGGAGAAATTACTGTTTGTGCATTTACAATATTCATTGATTTTTGCCATTGAAAAACGTCCAGAAATGATTGAAGCTACTGACTGAATGAAAGGAGCTGGTATCTCACTCTCTTTGAATCTTCTTTATCATGCTAAGAGGAGCAGGAAAAAGCAAAAAATTTCAGAATTGCACCTTGCAATGCGGAGAAATTACTGTTTGTGCATTTACAATATTCATTGATTTTTGCCATTGAAAAACATCATGTTATTCATATACCAGAAATGTTTGAAGCTACTGACTGAATGAAAGTAGCTGGCATCTCACTCTCTTTGAATCTTCTTTATCATGCTAAGAGGAGCAGGAAAAAGCAAAAAATTTCAGAATTGCACCTTGCAATGCGGAGAAATTACTGTTTGTGCATTTACAATATTCATTGATTTTTGCCATTGAAAAACGTCCAGAAATGATTAAAGCTACTGACTGAATGAAAGGAGCTGGCATCTCACTCTCTTTGAATCTTCTTTATCATGCTAAGAGGAGCAGGAAAAAGCAAAAAATTTCAGAATTGCACCTTGCAATGCGGAGAAATTACTGTTTGTGCATATTTAATATTCATTGATTTTTGCCATTGAAAAACGTCCAGAAATGATTGAAGCTACTGACTGAATGAAAGGAGCTGGCATCTCACTCTCTTTGAATCTTCTTTATCATGCTAAGAGGAGCAGGAAAAAGCAAAAAATTTCAGAATTGCACCTTGCAATGCGGAGAAATTACTGTTTGTGCATTTACAATATTCATTGATTTTTGCCATTGAAAAACATCATGTTATTCATATACCAGAAATGATTGAAGCTACTGACTGAATGAAAGGAGCTGGCATCTCACTCTCTTTGAATCTTCTTTATCATGCTAAGAGGAGCAGGAAAAAGCAAAAAATTTCAGAATTGCACCTTGCAATGCGGAGAAATTACTGTTTGTGCATTTACAATATTCATTGATTTTTGCCATTGAAAAACATCCAGAAATGATTGAAGCTACTGACTGAATGAAAGGAGCTGGCATCTCACTCTCTTTGAATCTTATTTATCATGCTAAGAGGAGCAGGAAAAAGCAAAAAATTTCAGAATTGCACCTTGCAATGCGGAGAAATTACTGTTTGTGCATTTACAATATTCATTGATTTTTGCCATTGAAAAACATCATGTTATTCATATACCAGAAATGTTTGAAGCTACTGACTGAATGAAAGGAGCTGGCATCTCACTCTCTTTGAATCTTCTTTATCATGCTAAGAGGAGCAGGAAAAAGCAAAAAATTTCAGAATTGCACCTTGCAATGCGGAGAAATTACTGTTTGTGCATTTACAATATTCATTGATTTTTGCCATTGAAAAACGTCCAGAAATGATTGAAGCTACTGACTGAATGAAAGAAGCTGGCATCTCACTCTCTTTGAATCTTCTTTATCATGCTAAGAGGAGCAGGAAAAAGCAAAAAATTTCAGAATTGCACCTTGCAATGCGGAGAAATTACTGTTTGTGCATTTACAATATTCATTGATTTTTGCCATTGAAAAACGTCCAGAAATGATTGAAGCTACTGACTGAATGAAAGGAGCTGGCATCTTACTCTCTTTGAATCTTCTTTATCATTCTAAGAGGAGCAGGAAAAAGCAAAAAATTTCAGAATTGCACCTTGCAATGCGGAGAAATTACTGTTTGTACATTTACAATATTCATTGATTTTTGCCATTGAAAAACGTCCAGAAATGATTGAAGCTACTGACTGAATGAAAGGAGCTGGTATCTCACTCTCTTTGAATCTTCTTTATCATGCTAAGAGGAGCAGGAAAAAGCAAAAAATTTCAGAATTGCACCTTGCAATGCGGAGAAATTACTGTTTGTGCATTTACAATATTCATTGATTTTTGCCATTGAAAAACATCATGTTATTCATATACCAGAAATGTTTGAAGCTACTGACTGAATGAAAGGAGCTGGCATCTCACTCTCATTGAATCTTCTTTATCATGCTAAGAGGAGCAGGAAAAAGCAAAAAATTTCAGAATTGCACCTTGCAATGCGGAGAAATTACTGTTTGTGCATTTACAATATTCATTGATTTTTGCCATTGAAAAACGTCCAGAAATGATTGAAGCTACTGACTGAATGAAAGGAGCTGGCATCTCACTCTCTTTGAATCTTCTTTGTCATGCTAAGAGGAGCAGGAAAAAGCAAAAAATTTCAGAATTGCACCTTGCAATGCGGAGAAATTACTGTTTGTGCATTTACAATATTCATTGATTTTTGCCATTGAAAAACATCATGTTATTCATATACCAGAAATGTTTGAAGCTACTGACTGAATGAAAGGAGCTGGCATCTCACTCTCATTGAATCTTCTTTATCATGCTAAGAGGAGCAGGACAAAGCAAAAAATTTCAGAATTGCACCTTGCAATGCGGAGAAATTACTGTTTGTGCATTTACAATATTCATTGATTTTTGCCATTGAAAAACGTCCAGAAATGATTGAAGCTACTGACTGAATGAAAGGAGCTGGCATCTCACTCTCTTTGAATCTTCTTTATCATGCTAAGAGGAGCAGGAAAAAGCAAAAAATTTCAGAATTGCACCTTGCAATGCGGAGAAATTACTGTTTGTGCATTTACAATATTCATTGATCTTTGCCATTGAAAAACGTCCAGAAATGATTGAAGCTACTGACTGAATGAAAGGAGCTGGCATCTCACTCTCTTTGAATCTTCTTTATCATGCAAAGAGGAGCAGGAAAAAGCAAAAAATTTCAGAATTGCACCTTGCAATGCGGAGAAATTACTGTTTGTGCATTTACAATATTCATTGATTTTTGCCATTGAAAAACATCATGTTATTCATATACCAGAAATGTTTGAAGCTACTGACTGAATGAAAGGAGCTGACATCTCACTCTCTTTGAATCTTCTTTATCATGCTAAGAGGAGCAGGAAAAAGCAAAAAATTTCAGAATTGCACCTTGCAATGCGGAGAAATTACTGTTTGTGCATTTACAATATTCATTGATTTTTGCCATTGAAAAACGTCCAGAAATGATTGAAGCTACTGACTGAATGAAAGGAGCTGGCATCTCACTCTCTTTGAATCTTCTTTATAATGCTAAGAGGAGCAGGAAAAAGCAAAAAATTTCAGAATTGCACCTTGCAATGCGGAGAAATTACTGTTTGTGCATTTACAATATTCATTGATTTTTGCCATTGAAAAACATCATGTTATTCATATACCAGAAATGTTTGAAACTACTGACTGAATGAAAGGAGCTGGCATCTCACTCTCTTTGAATCTTCTTTATCATGCTAAGAGGAGCAGGAAAAAGCAAAAAATTTCAGAATTGCACCTTGCAATGCGGAGAAATTACTGTTTGTGCATTTACAATATTCATTGATTTTTGCCATTGAAAAACGTCCAGAAATGATTGAAGCTACTGACTGAATGAAAGGAGCTGGCATCTCACTCTCTTTGAATCTTCTTTATCATGCTAAGAGGAGCAGGAAAAAGCAAAAAATTTCAGAATTGCACCTTGCAATGCGGAGAAATTACTGTTTGTGCATTTACAATATTCATTGATTTTTGCCATTGAAAAACATCATGTTATTCATATACCAGAAATGTTTGAAGCTACTGACTGAATGAAAGGAGCTGGCATCTCACTCTCATTGAATCTTCTTTATCATGCTAAGAGGAGCAGGAAAAAGCAAAAAATTTCAGAATTGCACCTTGCAATGCGGAGAAATTACTGTTTGTGCATTTACAATATTCATTGATTTTTGCCATTGAAAAACGTCCAGAAATGATTGAAGATACTGACTGAATGAAAGGAGCTGGCATCTCACTCTCTTTGAATCTTCTTTACCATGCTAAGAGGAGCAGGAAAAAGCAAAAAATTTCAGAATTGCACCTTGCAATGCGGAGAAATTACTGTTTGTGCATTTACAATATTCATTGATTTTTGCCATTGAAAAACGTCCAGAAATGATTGAAGCTACTGACTGAATGAAAGGAGCTGGCATCTCACTCTCTTTGAATCTTCTTTATCATGCAAAGAGGAGCAGGAAAAAGCTAAAAATTTCAGAATTGCACCTTGCAATGCGGAGAAATTACTGTTTGTGCATTTACAATATTCATTGATTTTTGCCATTGAAAAACATCATGTTATTCATATACCAGAAATGTTTGAAGCTACTGACTGAATGAAAGGAGCTGACATCTCACTCTCTTTGAATCTTCTTTATCATGCTAAGAGGAGCAGGAAAAAGCAAAACATTTCAGAATTGCACCTTGCAATGCGGAGAAATTACTGTCTGTGCATTTACAATATTCATTGATTTTTGCCATTGAAAAACGTCCAGAAATGATTGAAGCTACTGACTGAATGAAAGGAGCTGGCATCTCACTCTCCTTGAATCTTCTTTATCATGCTAAGAGGAGCAGGAAAAAGCAAAAAATTTCAGAATTGCACCTTGCAATGCGGAGAAATTACTGTTTGTGCATTTACAATATTCATTGATTTTTGCCATTGAAAAACGTCCAGAAATGATTGAAGCTACTGACTGAATGAAAGGAGCTGGCATCTCACTCTCTTTGAATCTTCTTTATCATGCTAAGAGGAGCAGGAAAAAGCAAAAAATTTCAGAATTGCACCTTGCAATGCGGAGAAATTACTGTTTGTGCATTTACAATATTCATTGATTTTTGCCATTGAAAAACATCATGTTATTCATATACCAGAAATGTTTGAAGCTACTGACTGAATGAAAGGAGCTGGCATCTCACTCTCATTGAATCTTCTTTATCATGCTAAGAGGAGCAGGAAAAAGCAAAAAATTTCAGAATTGCACCTTGCAATGCGGAGAAATTACTGTTTGTGCATTTACAATATTCATTGATTTTTGCCATTGAAAAACGTCCAGAAATGATTGAAGATACTGACTGAATGAAAGGAGCTGGCATCTCACTCTCTTTGAATCTTCTTTACCATGCTAAGAGGAGCAGGAAAAAGCAAAAAATTTCAGAATTGCACCTTGCAATGCGGAGAAATTACTGTTTGTGCATTTACAATATTCATTGATTTTTGCCATTGAAAAACGTCCAGAAATGATTGAAGCTACTGACTGAATGAAAGGAGCTGGCATCTCACTCTCTTTGAATCTTCTTTATCATGCAAAGAGGAGCAGGAAAAAGCTAAAAATTTCAGAATTGCACCTTGCAATGCGGAGAAATTACTGTTTGTGCATTTACAATATTCATTGATTTTTGCCATTGAAAAACATCATGTTATTCATATACCAGAAATGTTTGAAGCTACTGACTGAATGAAAGGAGCTGACATCTCACTCTCTTTGAATCTTCTTTATCATGCTAAGAGGAGCAGGAAAAAGCAAAACATTTCAGAATTGCACCTTGCAATGCGGAGAAATTACTGTCTGTGCATTTACAATATTCATTGATTTTTGCCATTGAAAAACGTCCAGAAATGATTGAAGCTACTGACTGAATGAAAGGAGCTGGCATCTCACTCTCCTTGAATCTTCTTTATCATGCTAAGAGGAGCAGGAAAAAGCAAAAAATTTCAGAATTGCACCTTGCAATGCGGAGAAATTACTGTTTGTGCATTTACAATATTCATTGATTTTTGCCATTGAAAAACGTCCAGAAATGATTGAAGCTACTGACTGAATGAAAGGAGCTGGTATCTCACTCTCTTTGAATCTTCTTTATCATGCTAAGAGGAGCAGGAAAAAGCAAAAAATTTCAGAATTGCACCTTGCAATGCGGAGAAATTACTGTTTGTGCATTTACAATATTCATTGATTTTTGCCATTGAAAAACATCATGTTATTCATATACCAGAAATGTTTGAAGCTACTGACTGAATGAAAGGAGCTGGCATCTCACTCTCTTTGAATCTTCTTTATCATGCTAAGAGGAGCAGGAAAAAGCAAAAAATTTCAGAATTGCACCTTGCAATGCAGAGAAATTACTGTTTGTGCATTTACAATATTCATTGATTTTTGCCATTGAAAAACGTCCAGAAATGATTAAAGCTACTGACAGAATGAAAGGAGCTGGCATCTCACTCTCTTTGAATCTTCTTTATCATGCTAAGAGGAGCAGGAAAAAGCAAAAAATTTCAGAATTGCACCTTGCAATGCGGAGAAATTACTGTTTGTGCATATTTAATATTCATTGATTTTTGCCATTGAAAAACGTCCAGAAATGATTGAAGCTACTGACTGAATGAAAGGAGCTGGCATCTCACTCTCTTTGAATCTTCTTTATCATGCTAAGAGGAGCAGGAAAAAGCAAAAAATTTCAGAATTGCACCTTGCAATGCGGAGAAATTACTGTTTGTGCATTTACAATATTCATTGATTTTTGCCATTGAAAAACATCATGTTATTCATATACCAGAAATGATTGAAGCTACTGACTGAATGAAAGGAGCTGGCATCTCACTCTCTTTGAATCTTCTTTATCATGCTAAGAGGAGCAGGAAAAAGCAAAAAATTTCAGAATTGCACCTTGCAATGCGGAGAAATTACTGTTTGTGCATTTACAATATTCATTGATTTTTGCCATTGAAAAACATCCAGAAATGATTGAAGCTACTGACTGAATGAAAGGAGCTGGCATCTCACTCTCTTTGAATCTTATTTATCATGCTAAGAGGAGCAGGAAAAAGCAAAAAATTTCAGAATTGCACCTTGCAATGCGGAGAAATTACTGTTTGTGCATTTACAATATTCATTGATTTTTGCCATTGAAAAACATCATGTTATTCATATACCAGAAATGTTTGAAGCTACTGACTGAATGAAAGGAGCTGGCATCTCACTCTCATTGAATCTTCTTTATCATGCTAAGAGGAGCAGGAAAAAGCAAAAAATTTCAGAATTGCACCTTGCAATGCGGAGAAATTACTGTTTGTGCATTTACAATATTCATTGATTTTTGCCATTGAAAAACATCATGTTATTCATATACCAGAAATGTTTGAAGCTACTGACTGAATGAAAGGAGCTGGCATCTCACTCTCATTGAATCTTCTTTATCATGCTAAGAGGAGCAGGAAAAAGCAAAAAATTTCAGAATTGCACCTTGCAATGCGGAGAAATTACTGTTTGTGCATTTACAATATTCATTGATTTTTGCCATTGAAAAACGTCCAGAAATGATTGAAGCTACTGACTGAATGAAAGGAGCTGGCATCTCACTCTCTTTGAATCTTCTTTATCATGCTAAGAGGAGCAGGAAAAAGCAAAAAATTTCAGAATTGCACCTTGCAATGCGGAGAAATTACTGTTTGTGCATTTACAATATTCATTGATTTTTGCCATTGAAAAACGTCCAGAAATGATTGAAGCTACTGACTGAATGAAAGGAGCTGACATCTCACTCTCTTTGAATCTTCTTTATCATGCTAAGAGGAGCAGGAAAAAGCAAAAAATTTCAGAATTGCACCTTGCAATGCGGAGAAATTACTGTTTGTGCATTTACAATATTCATTGATTTTTGCCATTGAAAAACATCATGTTATTCATATACCAGAAATGTTTGAAGCTACTGACTGAATGAAAGGAACTGACATCTCACTCTCTTTGAATCTTCTTTATCATGCTAAGAGGAGCAGGAAAAAGCAAAAAATTTCAGAATTGCACCTTGCAATGCGGAGAAATTACTGTTTGTGCATTTACAATATTCATTGATTTTTGCCATTGAAAAACGTCCAGAAATGATTGAAGCTACTGACTGAATGAAAGGAGCTGGCATCTCACTCTCCTTGAATCTTCTTTATCATGCTAAGAGGAGCAGGAAAAAGCAAAAAAATTCAGAATTGCACCTTGCAATGCGGAGAAATTACTGTTTGTGCATTTACAATATTCATTGATTTTTGCCATTGAAAAACGTCCAGAAATGATTGAAGCTACTGACTGAATGAAAGGAGCTGGCATCTCACTCTCTTTGAATCTTCTTTATCATGCTAAGAGGAGCAGGAAAAAGCAAAAAAATTCAGAATTGCACCTTGCAATGCGGAGAAATTACTGTTTGTGCATTTACAATATTCATTGATTTTTGCCATTGAAAAACATCATGTTATTCATATACCAGAAATGTTTGAAGCTACTGACTGAATGAAAGGAGCTGGCATCTCACTCTCATTGAATCTTCTTTATCATGCTAAGAGGAGCAGGAAAAAGCAAAAAATTTCAGAATTGCACCTTGCAATGCGGAGAAATTACTGTTTGTGCATTTACAATATTCATTGATTTTTGCCATTGAAAAACGTCCAGAAATGATTGAAGATACTGACTGAATGAAAGGAGCTGGCATCTCACTCTCTTTGAATCTTCTTTACCATGCTAAGAGGAGCAGGAAAAAGCAAAAAATTTCAGAATTGCACCTTGCAATGCGGAGAAATTACTGTTTGTGCATTTACAATATTCATTGATTTTTGCCATTGAAAAACGTCCAGAAATGATTGAAGCTACTGACTGAATGAAAGGAGCTGGCATCTCACTCTCTTTGAATCTTCTTTATCATGCAAAGAGGAGCAGGAAAAAGCTAAAAATTTCAGAATTTCACCTTGCAATGCGGAGAAATTACTGTTTGTGCATTTACAATATTCATTGATTTTTGCCATTGAAAAACATCATGTTATTCATATACCAGAAATGTTTGAAGCTACTGACTGAATGAAAGGAGCTGACATCTCACTCTCTTTGAATCTTCTTTATCATGCTAAGAGGAGCAGGAAAAAGCAAAACATTTCAGAATTGCACCTTGCAATGCGGAGAAATTACTGTCTGTGCATTTACAATATTCATTGATTTTTGCCATTGAAAAACGTCCAGAAATGATTGAAGCTACTGACTGAATGAAAGGAGCTGGCATCTCACTCTCCTTGAATCTTCTTTATCATGCTAAGAGGAGCAGGAAAAAGCAAAAAATTTCAGAATTGCACCTTGCAATGCGGAGAAATTACTGTTTGTGCATTTACAATATTCATTGATTTTTGCCATTGAAAAACGTCCAGAAATGATTGAAGCTACTGACTGAATGAAAGGAGCTGGTATCTCACTCTCTTTGAATCTTCTTTATCATGCTAAGAGGAGCAGGAAAAAGCAAAAAATTTCAGAATTGCACCTTGCAATGCGGAGAAATTACTGTTTGTGCATTTACAATATTCATTGATTTTTGCCATTGAAAAACATCATGTTATTCATATACCAGAAATGTTTGAAGCTACTGACTGAATGAAAGGAGCTGGCATCTCACTCTCTTTGAATCTTCTTTATCATGCTAAGAGGAGCAGGAAAAAGCAAAAAATTTCAGAATTGCACCTTGCAATGCGGAGAAATTACTGTTTGTGCATTTACAATATTCATTGATTTTTGCCATTGAAAAACGTCCAGAAATGATTAAAGCTACTGACTGAATGAAAGGAGCTGGCATCTCACTCTCTTTGAATCTTCTTTATCATGCTAAGAGGAGCAGGAAAAAGCAAAAAATTTCAGAATTGCACCTTGCAATGCGGAGAAATTACTGTTTGTGCATATTTAATATTCATTGATTTTTGCCATTGAAAAACGTCCAGAAATGATTGAAGCTACTGACTGAATGAAAGGAGCTGGCATCTCACTCTCTTTGAATCTTCTTTATCATGCTAAGAGGAGCAGGAAAAAGCAAAAAATTTCAGAATTGCACCTTGCAATGCGGAGAAATTACTGTTTGTGCATTTACAATATTCATTGATTTTTGCCATTGAAAAACATCATGTTATTCATATACCAGAAATGATTGAAGCTACTGACTGAATGAAAGGAGCTGGCATCTCACTCTCTTTGAATCTTCTTTATCATGCTAAGAGGAGCAGGAAAAAGCAAAAAATTTCAGAATTGCACCTTGCAATGCGGAGAAATTACTGTTTGTGCATTTACAATATTCATTGATTTTTGCCATTGAAAAACATCCAGAAATGATTGAAGCTACTGACTGAATGAAAGGAGCTGGCATCTCACTCTCTTTGAATCTTATTTATCATGCTAAGAGGAGCAGGAAAAAGCAAAAAATTTCAGAATTGCACCTTGCAATGCGGAGAAATTACTGTTTGTGCATTTACAATATTCATTGATTTTTGCCATTGAAAAACATCATGTTATTCATATACCAGAAATGTTTGAAGCTACTGACTGAATGAAAGGAGCTGGCATCTCACTCTCATTGAATCTTCTTTATCATGCTAAGAGGAGCAGGAAAAAGCAAAAAATTTCAGAATTGCACCTTGCAATGCGGAGAAATTACTGTTTGTGCATTTACAATATTCATTGATTTTTGCCATTGAAAAACATCATGTTATTCATATACCAGAAATGTTTGAAGCTACTGACTGAATGAAAGGAGCTGGCATCTCACTCTCATTGAATCTTCTTTATCATGCTAAGAGGAGCAGGAAAAAGCAAAAAATTTCAGAATTGCACCTTGCAATGCGGAGAAATTACTGTTTGTGCATTTACAATATTCATTGATTTTTGCCATTGAAAAACGTCCAGAAATGATTGAAGCTACTGACTGAATGAAAGGAGCTGGCATCTCACTCTCTTTGAATCTTCTTTATCATGCTAAGAGGAGCAGGAAAAAGCAAAAAATTTCAGAATTGCACCTTGCAATGCGGAGAAATTACTGTTTGTGCATTTACAATATTCATTGATTTTTGCCATTGAAAAACGTCCAGAAATGATTGAAGCTACTGACTGAATGAAAGGAGCTGACATCTCACTCTCTTTGAATCTTCTTTATCATGCTAAGAGGAGCAGGAAAAAGCAAAAAATTTCAGAATTGCACCTTGCAATGCGGAGAAATTACTGTTTGTGCATTTACAATATTCATTGATTTTTGCCATTGAAAAACATCATGTTATTCATATACCAGAAATGTTTGAAGCTACTGACTGAATGAAAGGAACTGACATCTCACTCTCTTTGAATCTTCTTTATCATGCTAAGAGGAGCAGGAAAAAGCAAAAAATTTCAGAATTGCACCTTGCAATGCGGAGAAATTACTGTTTGTACATTTACAATATTCATTGATTTTTGCCATTGAAAAACGTCCAGAAATGATTGAAGCTACTGACTGAATGAAAGGAGCTGGCATCTCACTCTCTTTGAATCTTCTTTATAATGCTAAGAGGAGCAGGAAAAAGTAAAAAATTTCAGAATTGCACCTTGCAATGCGGAGAAATTACTGTTTGTGCATTTACAATATTCATTGATTTTTGCCATTGAAAAACATCATGTTATTCATATACCAGAAATGTTTGAAACTACTGACTGAATGAAAGGAGCTGGCATCTCACTCTCTTTGAATCTTCTTTATCATGCTAAGAGGAGCAGGAAAAAGCAAAAAATTTCAGAATTGCACCTTGCAATGCGGAGAAATTACTGTTTGTGCATTTACAATATTCATTGATTTTTGCCATTGAAAAACGTCCAGAAATGATTGAAGCTACTGACTGAATGAAAGAAGCTGGCATCTCACTCTCTTTTAATCTTCTTTATCATGCTAAGAGGAGCAGGAAAAAGCAAAAAATTTCAGAATTGCACCTTGCAATGCGGAGAAATTACTGTTTGTGCATTTACCATATTCATTGATTTTTGCCATTGAAAAACGTCCAGAAATGATTGAAGCTACTGACTGAATGAAAGGAGCTGGCATCTTACTCTCTTTGAATCTTCTTTATCATTCTAAGAGGAGCAGGAAAAAGCAAAAAATTTCAGAATTGCACCTTGCAATGCGGAGAAATTACTGTTTGTACATTTACAATATTCATTGATTTTTGCCATTGAAAAACGTCCAGAAATGATTGAAGCTACTGACTGAATGAAAGGAGCTGGTATCTCACTCTCTTTGAATCTTCTTTATCATGCTAAGAGGAGCAGGAAAAAGCAAAAAATTTCAGAATTGCACCTTGCAATGCGGAGAAATTACTGTTTGTGCATTTACAATATTCATTGATTTTTGCCATTGAAAAACATCATGTTATTCATATACCAGAAATGTTTGAAGCTACTGACTGAATGAAAGGAGCTGGCATCTCACTCTCATTGAATCTTCTTTATCATGCTAAGAGGAGCAGGAAAAAGCAAAAAATTTCAGAATTGCACCTTGCAATGCGGAGAAATTACTGTTTGTGCATTTACAATATTCATTGATTTTTGCCATTGAAAAACGTCCAGAAATGATTGAAGCTACTGACTGAATGAAAGGAGCTGGCATCTCACTCTCTTTGAATCTTCTTTATCATGCTAAGAGGAGCAGGAAAAAGCAAAAAATTTCAGAATTGCACCTTGCAATGCGGAGAAATTACTGTTTGTGCATTTACAATATTCATTGATTTTTGCCATTGAAAAACGTCCAGAAATGATTGAAGCTACTGACTGAATGAAAGGAGCTGACATCTCACTCTCTTTGAATCTTCTTTATCATGCTAAGAGGAGCAGGAAAAAGCAAAAAATTTCAGAATTGCACCTTGCAATGCGGAGAAATTACTGTTTGTGCATTTACAATATTCATTGATTTTTGCCATTGAAAAACATCATGTTATTCATATACCAGAAATGTTTGAAGCTACTGACTGAATGAAAGGAACTGACATCTCACTCTCTTTGAATCTTCTTTATCATGCTAAGAGGAGCAGGAAAAAGCAAAAAATTTCAGAATTGCACCTTGCAATGCGGAGAAATTACTGTTTGTGCATTTACAATATTCATTGATTTTTGCCATTGAAAAACGTCCAGAAATGATTGAAGCTACTGACTGAATGAAAGGAGCTGGCATCTCACTCTCTTTGAATCTTCTTTATAATGCTAAGAGGAGCAGGAAAAAGTAAAAAATTTCAGAATTGCACCTTGCAATGCGGAGAAATTACTGTTTGTGCATTTACAATATTCATTGATTTTTGCCATTGAAAAACATCATGTTATTCATATACCAGAAATGTTTGAAACTACTGACTGAATGAAAGGAGCTGGCATCTCACTCTCTTTGAATCTTCTTTATCATGCTAAGAGGAGCAGGAAAAAGCAAAAAATTTCAGAATTGCACCTTGCAATGCGGAGAAATTACTGTTTGTGCATTTACAATATTCATTGATTTTTGCCATTGAAAAACGTCCAGAAATGATTGAAGCTACTGACTGAATGAAAGAAGCTGGCATCTCACTCTCTTTGAATCTTCTTTATCATGCTAAGAGGAGCAGGATAAAGCAAAAAATTTCAGAATTGCACCTTGCAATGCGGAGAAATTACTGTTTGTGCATTTACAATATTCATTGATTTTTGCCATTGAAAAACGTCCAGAAATGATTGAAGCTACTGACTGAATGAAAGGAGCTGGCATCTCACTCTCTTTGAATCTTCTTTATCATGCTAAGAGGAGCAGGAAAAAGCAAAAAATTTCAGAATTGCACCTTGCAATGCGGAGAAATTACTGTTTGTGCATTTACAATATTCATTGATTTTTGCCATTGAAAAACGTCCAGAAATGATTGAAGCTACTGACTGAATGAAAGGAGCTGGCATCTTACTCTCTTTGAATCTTCTTTATCATTCTAAGAGGAGCAGGAAAAAGCAAAAAATTTCAGAATTGCACCTTGCAATGCGGAGAAATTACTGTTTGTGCATTTACAATATTCATTGATTTTTGCCATTGAAAAACATCATGTTATTCATATACCAGAAATGTTTGAAACTACTGACTGAATGAAAGGAGCTGGCATCTCACTCTCTTTGAATCTTCTTTATCATGCTAAGAGGAGCAGGAAAAAGCAAAAAATTTCAGAATTGCACCTTGCAATGCGGAGAAATTACTGTTTGTGCATTTACAATATTCATTGATTTTTGCCATTGAAAAACGTCCAGAAATGATTGAAGCTACTGACTGAATGAAAGAAGCTGGCATCTCACTCTCTTTGAATCTTCTTTATCATGCTAAGAGGAGCAGGAAAAAGCAAAAAATTTCAGAATTGCACCTTGCAATGCGGAGAAATTACTGTTTGTGCATTTACAATATTCATTGATTTTTGCCATTGAAAAACGTCCAGAAATGATTGAAGCTACTGACTGAATGAAAGGAGCTGGCATCTTACTCTCTTTGAATCTTCTTTATCATTCTAAGAGGAGCAGGAAAAAGCAAAAAATTTCAGAATTGCACCTTGCAATGCGGAGAAATTACTGTTTGTACATTTACAATATTCATTGATTTTTGCCATTGAAAAACGTCCAGAAATGATTGAAGCTACTGACTGAATGAAAGGAGCTGGTATCTCACTCTCTTTGAATCTTCTTTATCATGCTAAGAGGAGCAGGAAAAAGCAAAAAATTTCAGAATTGCACCTTGCAATGCGGAGAAATTACTGTTTGTGCATTTACAATATTCATTGATTTTTGCCATTGAAAAACATCATGTTATTCATATACCAGAAATGTTTGAAGCTACTGACTGAATGAAAGGAGCTGGCATCTCACTCTCATTGAATCTTCTTTATCATGCTAAGAGGAGCAGGAAAAAGCAAAAAATTTCAGAATTGCACCTTGCAATGCGGAGAAATTACTGTTTGTGCATTTACAATATTCATTGATTTTTGCCATTGGAAAACGTCCAGAAATGATTGAAGCTACTGACTGAATGAAAGGAGCTGGCATCTCACTCTCTTTGAATCTTCTTTATCATGCTAAGAGGAGCAGGAAAAAGCAAAAAATTTCAGAATTGCACCTTGCAATGCGGAGAAATTACTGTTTGTGCATTTACAATATTCATTGATTTTTGCCATTGAAAAACGTCCAGAAATGATTGAAGCTACTGACTGAATGAAAGGAGCTGACATCTCACTCTCTTTGAATCTTCTTTATCATGCTAAGAAGAGCAGGAAAAAGCAAAAAATTTCAGAATTGCACCTTGCAATGCGGAGAAATTACTGTTTGTGCATTTACAATATTCATTGATTTTTGCCATTGAAAAACATCATGTTATTCATATACCAGAAATGTTTGAAGCTACTGACTGAATGAAAGGAACTGACATCTCACTCTCTTTGAATCTTCTTTATCATGCTAAGAGGAGCAGGAAAAAGCAAAAAATTTCAGAATTGCACCTTGCAATGCGGAGAAATTACTGTTTGTGCATTTACAATATTCATTGATTTTTGCCATTGAAAAACGTCCAGAAATGATTGAAGCTACTGACTGAATGAAAGGAGCTGGCATCTCACTCTCTTTGAATCTTCTTTATAATGCTAAGAGGAGCAGGAAAAAGTAAAAAATTTCAGAATTGCACCTTGCAATGCGGAGAAATTACTGTTTGTGCATTTACAATATTCATTGATTTTTGCCATTGAAAAACATCATGTTATTCATATACCAGAAATGTTTGAAACTACTGACTGAATGAAAGGAGCTGGCATCTCACTCTCTTTGAATCTTCTTTATCATGCTAAGAGGAGCAGGAAAAAGCAAAAAATTTCAGAATTGCACCTTGCAATGCGGAGAAATTACTGTTTGTGCATTTACAATATTCATTGATTTTTGCCATTGAAAAACGTCCAGAAATGATTGAAGCTACTGACTGAATGAAAGAAGCTGGCATCTCACTCTCTTTGAATCTTCTTTATCATGCTAAGAGGAGCAGGAAAAAGCAAAAAATTTCAGAATTGCACCTTGCAATGCGGAGAAATTACTGTTTGTGCATTTACAATATTCATTGATTTTTGCCATTGAAAAACGTCCAGAAATGATTGAAGCTACTGACTGAATGAAAGGAGCTGGCATCTTACTCTCTTTGAATCTTCTTTATCATTCTAAGAGGAGCAGGAAAAAGCAAAAAATTTCAGAATTGCACCTTGTAATGCGGAGAAATTACTGTTTGTACATTTACAATATTCATTGATTTTTGCCATTGAAAAACGTCCAGAAATGATTGAAGCTACTGACTGAATGAAAGGAGCTGGTATCTCACTCTCTTTGAATCTTCTTTATCATGCTAAGAGGAGCAGGAAAAAGCAAAAAATTTCAGAATTGCACCTTGCAATGCGGAGAAATTACTGTTTGTGCATTTACAATATTCATTGATTTTTGCCATTGAAAAACATCATGTTATTCATATACCAGAAATGTTTGAAGCTACTGACTGAATGAAAGGAGCTGGCATCTCACTCTCATTGAATCTTCTTTATCATGCTAAGAGGAGCAGGAAAAAGCAAAAAATTTCAGAATTGCACCTTGCAATGCGGAGAAATTACTGTTTGTGCATTTACAATATTCATTGATTTTTGCCATTGAAAAACGTCCAGAAATGATTGAAGCTACTGACTGAATGAAAGGAGCTGGCATCTCACTCTCTTTGAATCTTCTTTATCATGCTAAGAGGAGCAGGAAAAAGCAAAAAATTTCAGAATTGCACCTTGCAATGCGGAGAAATTACTGTTTGTGCATTTACAATATTCATTGATTTTTGCCATTGAAAAACGTCCAGAAATGATTGAAGCTACTGACTGAATGAAAGGAGCTGACATCTCACTCTCTTTGAATCTTCTTTATCATGCTAAGAGGAGCAGGAAAAAGCAAAAAATTTCAGAATTGCACCTTGCAATGCGGAGAAATTACTGTTTGTGCATTTACAATATTCATTGATTTTTGCCATTGAAAAACATCATGTTATTCATATACCAGAAATGTTTGAAGCTACTGACTGAATGAAAGGAACTGACATCTCACTCTCTTTGATTCTTCTTTATCATGCTAAGAGGAGCAGGAAAAAGCAAAAAATTTCAGAATTGCACCTTGCAATGCGGAGAAATTACTGTTTGTGCATTTACAATATTCATTGATTTTTGCCATTGAAAAACGTCCAGAAATGATTGAAGCTACTGACTGAATGAAAGGAGCTGGCATCTCACTCTCTTTGAATCTTCTTTATAATGCTAAGAGGAGCAGGAAAAAGTAAAAAATTTCAGAATTGCACCTTGCAATGCGGAGAAATTACTGTTTGTGCATTTACAATATTCATTGATTTTCGCCATTGAAAAACATCATGTTATTCATATACCAGAAATGTTTGAAACTACTGACTGAATGAAAGGAGCTGGCATCTCACTCTCTTTGAATCTTCTTTATCATGCTAAGAGGAGCAGGAAAAAGCAAAAAATTTCAGAATTGCACCTTGCAATGCGGAGAAATTACTGTTTGTGCATTTACAATATTCATTGATTTTTGCCATTGAAAAACGTCCAGAAATGATTGAAGCTACTGACTGAATGAAAGAAGCTGGCATCTCACTCTCTTTGAATCTTCTTTATCATGCTAAGAGGAGCAGGAAAAAGCAAAAAATTTCAGAATTGCACCTTGCAATGCGGAGAAATTACTGTTTGTGCATTTACAATATTCATTGATTTTTGCCATTGAAAAACGTCCAGAAATGATTGAAGCTACTGACTGAATGAAAGGAGCTGGCATCTTACTCTCTTTGAATCTTCTTTATCATTCTAAGAGGAGCAGGAAAAAGCAAAAAATTTCAGAATTGCACCTTGTAATGCGGAGAAATTACTGTTTGTACATTTACAATATTCATTGATTTTTGCCATTGAAAAACGTCCAGAAATGATTGAAGCTACTGACTGAATGAAAGGAGCTGGTATCTCACTCTCTTTGAATCTTCTTTATCATGCTAAGAGGAGCAGGAAAAAGCAAAAAATTTCAGAATTGCACCTTGCAATGCGGAGAAATTACTGTTTGTGCATTTACAATATTCATTGATTTTTGCCATTGAAAAACATCATGTTATTCATATACCAGAAATGTTTGAAGCTACTGACTGAATGAAAGGAGCTGGCATCTCACTCTCATTGAATCTTCTTTATCATGCTAAGAGGAGCAGGAAAAAGCAAAAAATTTCAGAATTGCACCTTGCAATGCGGAGAAATTACTGTTTGTGCATTTACAATATTCATTGATTTTTGCCATTGAAAAACGTCCAGAAATGATTGAAGCTACTGACTGAATGAAAGGAGCTGGCATCTCACTCTCTTTGAATCTTCTTTATCATGCTAAGAGGAGCAGGAAAAAGCAAAAAATTTCAGAATTGCACCTTGCAATGCGGAGAAATTACTGTTTGTGCATTTACAATATTCATTGATTTTTGCCATTGAAAAACGTCCAGAAATGATTGAAGCTACTGACTGAATGAAAGGAGCTGACATCTCACTCTCTTTGAATCTTCTTTATCATGCTAAGAGGAGCAGGAAAAAGCAAAAAATTTCAGAATTGCACCTTGCAATGCGGAGAAATTACTGTTTGTGCATTTACAATATTCATTGATTTTTGCCATTGAAAAACATCATGTTATTCATATACCAGAAATGTTTGAAGCTACTGACTGAATGAAAGGAACTGACATCTCACTCTCTTTGATTCTTCTTTATCATGCTAAGAGGAGCAGGAAAAAGCAAAAAATTTCAGAATTGCACCTTGCAATGCGGAGAAATTACTGTTTGTGCATTTACAATATTCATTGATTTTTGCCATTGAAAAACGTCCAGAAATGATTGAAGCTACTGACTGAATGAAAGGAGCTGGCATCTCACTCTCTTTGAATCTTCTTTATAATGCTAAGAGGAGCAGGAAAAAGTAAAAAATTTCAGAATTGCACCTTGCAATGCGGAGAAATTACTGTTTGTGCATTTACAATATTCATTGATTTTCGCCATTGAAAAACATCATGTTATTCATATACCAGAAATGTTTGAAACTACTGACTGAATGAAAGGAGCTGGCATCTCACTCTCTTTGAATCTTCTTTATCATGCTAAGAGGAGCAGGAAAAAGCAAAAAATTTCAGAATTGCACCTTGCAATGCGGAGAAATTACTGTTTGTGCATTTACAATATTCATTGATTTTTGCCATTGAAAAACGTCCAGAAATGATTGAAGCTACTGACTGAATGAAAGAAGCTGGCATCTCACTCTCTTTGAATCTTCTTTATCATGCTAAGAGGAGCAGGAAAAAGCAAAAAATTTCAGAATTGCACCTTGCAATGCGGAGAAATTACTGTTTGTGCATTTACAATATTCATTGATTTTTGCCATTGAAAAACGTCCAGAAATGATTGAAGCTACTGACTGAATGAAAGGAGCTGGCATCTTACTCTCTTTGAATCTTCTTTATCATTCTAAGAGGAGCAGGAAAAAGCAAAAAATTTCAGAATTGCACCTTGCAATGCGGAGAAATTACTGTTTGTACATTTACAATATTCATTGATTTTTGCCATTGAAAAACGTCCAGAAATGATTGAAGCTACTGACTGAATGAAAGGAGCTGGTATCTCACTCTCTTTGAATCTTCTTTATCATGCTAAGAGGAGCAGGAAAAAGCAAAAAATTTCAGAATTGCACCTTGCAATGCGGAGAAATTATTGTTTGTGCATTTACAATATTCATTGATTTTTGCCATTGAAAAACATCATGTTATTCATATACCAGAAATGTTTGAAGCTACTGACTGAATGAAAGGAGCTGGCATCTCACTCTCATTGAATCTTCTTTATCATGCTAAGAGGAGCAGGAAAAAGCAAAAAATTTCAGAATTGCACCTTGCAATGCGGAGAAATTACTGTTTGTGCATTTACAATATTCATTGATTTTTGCCATTGAAAAACGTCCAGAAATGATTGAAGCTACTGACTGAATGAAAGGAGCTGGCATCTCACTCTCTTTGAATCTTCTTTATCATGCTAAGAGGAGCAGGAAAAAGCAAAAAATTTCAGAATTGCACCTTGCAATGCGGAGAAATTACTGTTTGTGCATTTACAATATTCATTGATTTTTGCCATTGAAAAACGTCCAGAAATGATTGAAGCTACTGACTGAATGAAAGGAGCTGACATCTCACTCTCTTTGAATCTTCTTTATCATGCTAAGAGGAGCAGGAAAAAGCAAAAAATTTCAGAATTGCACCTTGCAATGCGGAGAAATTACTGTTTGTGCATTTACAATATTCATTGATTTTTGCCATTGAAAAACATCATGTTATTCATATACCAGAAATGTTTGAAGCTACTGACTGAATGAAAGGAACTGACATCTCACTCTCTTTGAATCTTCTTTATCATGCTAAGAGGAGCAGGAAAAAGCAAAAAATTTCAGAATTGCACCTTGCAATGCGGAGAAATTACTGTTTGTGCATTTACAATATTCATTGATTTTTGCCATTGAAAAACATCATGTTATTCATATACCAGAAATGTTTGAAGCTACTGACTGAATGAAAGGAACTGACATCTCACTATCTTTGAATCTTCTTTATCATGCTAAGAGGAGCAGGAAAAAGCAAAAAATTTCAGAATTGCACCTTGCAATGCGGAGAAATTACTGTTTGTGCATTTACAATATTCATTGATTTTTGCCATTGAAAAACATCATGTTATTCATATACCAGAAATGTTTGAAACTACTGACTGAATGAAAGGAGCTGGCATCTCACTCTCTTTGAATCTTCTTTATCATGCTAAGAGGAGCAGGAAAAAGCAAAAAATTTCAGAATTGCACCTTGCAATGCGGAGAAATTACTGTTTGTGCATTTACAATATTCATTGATTTTTGCCATTGAAAAACGTCCAGAAATGATTGAAGCTACTGACTGAATGAAAGAAGCTGGCATCTCAATCTCTTTGAATCTTCTTTATCATGCTAAGAGGAGCAGGAAAAAGCAAAAAATTTCAGAATTGCACCTTGCAATGCGGAGAAATTACTGTTTGTGCATTTACAATATTCATTGATTTTTGCCATTGAAAAACGTCCAGAAATGATTGAAGCTACTGACTGAATGAAAGGAGCTGGCATCTTACTCTCTTTGAATCTTCTTTATCATTCTAAGAGGAGCAGGAAAAAGCAAAAAATTTCAGAATTGCACCTTGCAATGCGGAGAAATTACTGTTTGTACATTTACAATATTCATTGATTTTTGCCATTGAAAAACGTCCAGAAATGATTGAAGCTACTGACTGAATGAAAGGAGCTGGTATCTCACTCTCTTTGAATCTTCTTTATCATGCTAAGAGGAGCAGGAAAAAGCAAAAAATTTCAGAATTGCACCTTGCAATGCGGAGAAATTACTGTTTGTGCATTTACAATATTCATTGATTTTTGCCATTGAAAAACATCATGTTATTCATATACCAGAAATGTTTGAAGCTACTGACTGAATGAAAGGAGCTGGCATCTCACTCTCATTGAATCTTCTTTATCATGCTAAGAGGAGCAGGAAAAAGCAAAAAATTTCAGAATTGCACCTTGCAATGCGGAGAAATTACTGTTTGTGCATTTACAATATTCATTGATTTTTGCCATTGAAAAACGTCCAGAAATGATTGAAGCTACTGACTGAATGAAAGGAGCTGGCATCTCACTCTCTTTGAATCTTCTTTATCATGCTAAGAGGAGCAGGAAAAAGCAAAAAATTTCAGAATTGCACCTTGCAATGCGGAGAAATTACTGTTTGTGCATTTACAATATTCATTGATTTTTGCCATTGAAAAACGTCCAGAAATGATTGAAGCTACTGACTGAATGAAAGGAGCTGACATCTCACTCTCTTTGAATCTTCTTTATCATGCTAAGAGGAGCAGGAAAAAGCAAAAAATTTCAGAATTGCACCTTGCAATGCGGAGAAATTACTGTTTGTGCATTTACAATATTCATTGATTTTTGCCATTGAAAAACATCATGTTATTCATATACCAGAAATGTTTGAAGCTACTGACTGAATGAAAGGAACTGACATCTCACTCTCTTTGAATCTTCTTTATCATGCTAAGAGGAGCAGGAAAAAGCAAAAAATTTCAGAATTGCACCTTGCAATGCGGAGAAATTACTGTTTGTGCATTTACAATATTCATTGATTTTTGCCATTGAAAAACGTCCAGAAATGATTGAAGCTACTGACTGAATGAAAGGAGCTGGCATCTCACTCTCTTTGAATCTTCTTTATAATGCTAAGAGGAGCAGGAAAAAGTAAAAAATTTCAGAATTGCACCTTGCAATGCGGAGAAATTACTGTTTGTGCATTTACAATATTCATTGATTTTTGCCATTGAAAAACATCATGTTATTCATATACCAGAAATGTTTGAAACTACTGACTGAATGAAAGGAGCTGGCATCTCACTCTCTTTGAATCTTCTTTATCATGCTAAGAGGAGCAGGAAAAAGCAAAAAATTTCAGAATTGCACCTTGCAATGCGGAGAAATTACTGTTTGTGCATTTACAATATTCATTGATTTTTGCCATTGAAAAACGTCCAGAAATGATTGAAGCTACTGACTGAATGAAAGGAGCTGGCATCTCACTCTCTTTGAATCTTCTTTATCATGCTAAGAGGAGCAGGAAAAAGCAAAAAATTTCAGAATTGCACCTTGCAATGCGGAGAAATTACTGTTTGTGCATTTACAATATTCATTGATTTTTGCCATTGAAAAACGTCCAGAAATGATTGAAGCTACTGACTGAATGAAAGGAGCTGGCATCTTACTCTCTTTGAATCTTCTTTATCATTCTAAGAGGAGCAGGAAAAAGCAAAAAATTTCAGAATTGCACCTTGCAATGCGGAGAAATTACTGTTTGTACATTTACAATATTCATTGATTTTTGCCATTGAAAAACGTCCAGAAATGATTGAAGCTACTGACTGAATGAAAGGAGCTGGTATCTCACTCTCTTTGAATCTTCTTTATCATGCTAAGAGGAGCAGGAAAAAGCAAAAAATTTCAGAATTGCACCTTGCAATGCGGAGAAATTACTGTTTGTGCATTTACAATATTCATTGATTTTTGCCATTGAAAAACATCATGTTATTCATATACCAGAAATGTTTGAAACTACTGACTGAATGAAAGGAGCTGGCATCTCACTCTCTTTGAATCTTCTTTATCATGCTAAGAGGAGCAGGAAAAAGCAAAAAATTTCAGAATTGCACCTTGCAATGCGGAGAAATTACTGTTTGTGCATTTACAATATTCATTGATTTTTGCCATTGAAAAACGTCCAGAAATGATTGAAGCTACTGACTGAATGAAAGGAGCTGGCATCTCACTCTCTTTGAATCTTCTTTATCATGCTAAGAGGAGCAGGAAAAAGCAAAAAATTTCAGAATTGCACCTTGCAATGCGGAGAAATTACTGTTTGTGCATTTACAATATTCATTGATTTTTGCCATTGAAAAACGTCCAGAAATGATTGAAGCTACTGACTGAATGAAAGGAGCTGGCATCTTACTCTCTTTGAATCTTCTTTATCATTCTAAGAGGAGCAGGAAAAAGCAAAAAATTTCAGAATTGCACCTTGCAATGCGGAGAAATTACTGTTTGTACATTTACAATATTCATTGATTTTTGCCATTGAAAAACGTCCAGAAATGATTGAAGCTACTGACTGAATGAAAGGAGCTGGTATCTCACTCTCT
Source organism: Phyllobates terribilis (assembly GCF_046119375.1). Lineage (NCBI taxonomy): Eukaryota > Metazoa > Chordata > Amphibia > Anura > Dendrobatidae > Phyllobates > Phyllobates terribilis. Next base: position 358,681 of record NW_027363544.1, read on the forward strand.
TTGAATCTTCTTTATCATGCTAAGAGGAGCAGGAAAAAGCAAAAAATTTCAGAATTGCACCTTGCAATGCGGAGAAATTACTGTTTGTGCATTTACAATATTCATTGATTTTTGCCATTGAAAAACATCATGTTATTCATATACCAGAAATGTTTGAAGCTACTGACAATGAAAGGAGCTGGCATCTCACTCTCATTGAATCTTCTTTATCATGCTAAGAGGAGCAGGAAAAAGCAAAAAATTTCAGAATTGCACCTTGCAATGCGGAGAAATTACTGTTTGTGCATTTACAATATTCATTGATTTTTGCCATTGAAAAACGTCCAGAAATGATTGAAGCTACTGACTGAATGAAAGGAGCTGGCATCTCACTCTCTTTGAATCTTCTTTATCATGCTAAGAGGAGCAGGAAAAAGCAAAAAATTTCAGAATTGCACCTTGCAATGCGGAGAAATTACTGTTTGTGCATTTACAATATTCATTGATTTTTGCCATTGAAAAACGTCCAGAAATGATTGAAGCTACTGACTGAATGAAAGGAGCTGACATCTCACTCTCTTTGAATCTTCTTTATCATGCTAAGAGGAGCAGGAAAAAGCAAAAAATTTCAGAATTGCACCTTGCAATGCGGAGAAATTACTGTTTGTGCATTTACAATATTCATTGATTTTTGCCATTGAAAAACATCATGTTATTCATATACCAGAAATGTTTGAAGCTACTGACTGAATGAAAGGAACTGACATCTCACTCTCTTTGAATCTTCTTTATCATGCTAAGAGGAGCAGGAAAAAGCAAAAAATTTCAGAATTGCACCTTGCAATGCGGAGAAATTACTGTTTGTGCATTTACAATATTCATTGATTTTTGCCATTGAAAAACGTCCAGAAATGATTGAAGCTACTGACTGAATGAAAGGAGCTGGCATCTCACTCTCTTTGAATCTTCTTTATAATGCTAAGAGGAGCAGGAAAAAGTAAAAAATTTCAGAATTGCACCTTGCAATGCGGAGAAATTACTGTTTGTGCATTTACAATATTCATTGATTTTTGCCATTGAAAAACATCATGTTATTCATATACCAGAAATGTTTGAAACTACTGACTGAATGAAAGGAGCTGGCATCTCACTCTCTTTGAATCTTCTTTATCATGCTAAGAGGAGCAGGAAAAAGCAAAAAATTTCAGAATTGCACCTTGCAATGCGGAGAAATTACTGTTTGTGCATTTACAATATTCATTGATTTTTGCCATTGAAAAACGTCCAGAAATGATTGAAGCTACTGACTGAATGAAAGGAGCTGGCATCTCACTCTCTTTGAATCTTCTTTATCATGCTAAGAGGAGCAGGAAAAAGCAAAAAATTTCAGAATTGCACCTTGCAATGAGGAGAAATTACTGTTTGTGCATTTACAATATTCATTGATTTTTGCCATTGAAAAACATGTTATTCATATACCAGAAATGTTTGAAGCTACTGACTGAATGAAAGGAGCTGGCATCTCACTCTCTTTGAATCTTCTTTATCATGCTAAGAGGAGCAGGAAAAAGCAAAAAATTTCAGAATTGCACCTTGCAATGCGGAGAAATTACTGTTTGTGCATTTACAATATTCATTGATTTTTGCCATTGAAAAACATCATGTTATTCATATACCAGAAATGTTTGAAGCTACTGACTGAATGAAAGGAGCTGGCATCTCACTCTCTTTGAATCTTCTTTATCATGCTAAGAGGAGCAGGAAAAAGCAAAAAATTTCAGAATTGCACCTTGCAATGAGGAGAAATTACTGTTTGTGCATTTACAATATTCATTGATTTTTGCCATTGAAAAACGTCCAGAAATGATTGAAGCTACTGACTGAATGAAAGGAGCTGGCATCTCACTCTCTTTGAATCTTCTTTATCATGCTAAGAGGAGCAGGAAAAAGCAAAAAATTTCAGAATTGCACCTTGCAATGCGGAGAAATTACTGTTTGTGCATTTACAATATTCATTGATTTTTGCCATTGAAAAACGTCCAGAAATGATTGAAGCTACTGACTGAATGAAAGGAGCTGGCATCTTACTCTCTTTGAATCTTCTTTATCATTCTAAGAGGAGCAGGAAAAAGCAAAAAATTTCAGAATTGCACCTTGCAATGCGGAGAAATTACTGTTTGTACATTTACAATATTCATTGATTTTTGCCATTGAAAAACGTCCAGAAATGATTGAAGCTACTGACTGAATGAAAGGAGCTGGTATCTCACTCTCTTTGAATCTTCTTTATCATGCTAAGAGGAGCAGGAAAAAGCAAAAAATTTCAGAATTGCACCTTGCAATGCGGAGAAATTACTGTTTGTGCATTTACAATATTCATTGATTTTTGCCATTGAAAAACATCATGTTATTCATATACCAGAAATGTTTGAAGCTACTGACTGAATGAAAGGAGCTGGCATCTCACTCTCATTGAATCTTCTTTATCATGCTAAGAGGAGCAGGAAAAAGCAAAAAATTTCAGAATTGCACCTTGCAATGCGGAGAAATTACTGTTTGTGCATTTACAATATTCATTGATTTTTGCCATTGAAAAACGTCCAGAAATGATTGAAGCTACTGACTGAATGAAAGGAGCTGGCATCTCACTCTCTTTGAATCTTCTTTATCATGCTAAGAGGAGCAGGAAAAAGCAAAAAATTTCAGAATTGCACCTTGCAATGCGGAGAAATTACTGTTTGTGCATTTACAATATTCATTGATTTTTGCCATTGAAAAACGTCCAGAAATGATTGAAGCTACTGACTGAATGAAAGGAGCTGACATCTCACTCTCTTTGAATCTTCTTTATCATGCTAAGAGGAGCAGGAAAAAGCAAAAAATTTCAGAATTGCACCTTGCAATGCGGAGAAATTACTGTTTGTGCATTTACAATATTCATTGATTTTTGCCATTGAAAAACATCATGTTATTCATATACCAGAAATGTTTGAAGCTACTGACTGAATGAAAGGAGCTGACATCTCACTCTCTTTGAATCTTCTTTATCATGCTAAGAGGAGCAGGAAAAAGCAAAAAATTTCAGAATTGCACCTTGCAATGCGGAGAAATTACTGTTTGTGCATTTACAATATTCATTGATTTTTGCCATTGAAAAACGTCCAGAAATGATTGAAGCTACTGACTGAATGAAAGGAGCTGGCGTCTCACTCTCTTTGAATCTTCTTTATAATGCTAAGAGGAGCAGGAAAAAGTAAAAAATTTCAGAATTGCACCTTGCAATGCGGAGAAATTACTGTTTGTGCATTTACAATATTCATTGATTTTTGCCATTGAAAAACATCATGTTATTCATATACCAGAAATGTTTGAAACTACTGACTGAATGAAAGGAGCTGGCATCTCACTCTCTTTGAATCTTCTTTATCATGCTAAGAGGAGCAGGAAAAAGCAAAAAATTTCAGAATTGCACCTTGCAATGCGGAGAAATTACTGTTTGTGCATTTACAATATTCATTGATTTTTGCCATTGAAAAACGTCCAGAAATGATTGAAGCTACTGACTGAATGAAAGGAGCTGGCATCTCACTCTCTTTGAATCTTCTTTATCATGCTAAGAGGAGCAGGAAAAAGCAAAAAATTTCAGAATTGCACCTTGCAATGAGGAGAAATTACTGTTTGTGCATTTACAATATTCATTGATTTTTGCCATTGAAAAACATGTTATTCATATACCAGAAATGTTTGAAGCTACTGACTGAATGAAAGGAGCTGGCATCTCACTCTCTTTGAATCTTCTTTATCATGCTAAGAGGAGCAGGAAAAAGCAAAAAATTTCAGAATTGCACCTTGCAATGCGGAGAAATTACTGTTTGTGCATTTACAATATTCATTGATTTTTGCCATTGAAAAACATCATGTTATTCATATACCAGAAATGTTTGAAGCTACTGACTGAATGAAAGGAGCTGGCATCTCACTCTCTTTGAATCTTCTTTATCATGCTAAGAGGAGCAGGAAAAAGCAAAAAATTTCAGAATTGCACCTTGCAATGCGGAGAAATTACTGTTTGTGCATTTACAATATTCATTGATTTTTGCCATTGAAAAACGTCCAGAAATGATTGAAGCTACTGACTGAATGAAAGGAGCTGGCATCTTACTCTCTTTGAATCTTCTTTATCATTCTAAGAGGAGCAGGAAAAAGCAAAAAATTTCAGAATTGCACCTTGCAATGCGGAGAAATTACTGTTTGTACATTTACAATATTCATTGATTTTTGCCATTGAAAAACGTCCAGAAATGATTGAAGCTACTGACTGAATGAAAGGAGCTGGTATCTCACTCTCTTTGAATCTTCTTTATCATGCTAAGAGGAGCAGGAAAAAGCAAAAAATTTCAGAATTGCACCTTGCAATGCGGAGAAATTACTGTTTGTGCATTTACAATATTCATTGATTTTTGCCATTGAAAAACATCATGTTATTCATATACCAGAAATGTTTGAAGCTACTGACTGAATGAAAGGAGCTGGCATCTCACTCTCATTGAATCTTCTTTATCATGCTAAGAGGAGCAGGAAAAAGCAAAAAATTTCAGAATTGCACCTTGCAATGCGGAGAAATTACTGTTTGTGCATTTACAATATTCATTGATTTTTGCCATTGAAAAACGTCCAGAAATGATTGAAGCTACTGACTGAATGAAAGGAGCTGGCATCTCACTCTCTTTGAATCTTCTTTATCATGCTAAGAGGAGCAGGAAAAAGCAAAAAATTTCAGAATTGCACCTTGCAATGCGGAGAAATTACTGTTTGTGCATTTACAATATTCATTGATTTTTGCCATTGAAAAACGTCCAGAAATGATTGAAGCTACTGACTGAATGAAAGGAGCTGACATCTCACTCTCTTTGAATCTTCTTTATCATGCTAAGAGGAGCAGGAAAAAGCAAAAAATTTCAGAATTGCACCTTGCAATGCGGAGAAATTACTGTTTGTGCATTTACAATATTCATTGATTTTTGCCATTGAAAAACATCATGTTATTCATATACCAGAAATGTTTGAAGCTACTGACTGAATGAAAGGAGCTGACATCTCACTCTCTTTGAATCTTCTTTATCATGCTAAGAGGAGCAGGAAAAAGCAAAAAATTTCAGAATTGCACCTTGCAATGCGGAGAAATTACTGTTTGTGCATTTACAATATTCATTGATTTTTGCCATTGAAAAACGTCCAGAAATGATTGAAGCTACTGACTGAATGAAAGGAGCTGGCATCTCACTCTCTTTGAATCTTCTTTATAATGCTAAGAGGAGCAGGAAAAAGTAAAAAATTTCAGAATTGCACCTTGCAATGCGGAGAAATTACTGTTTGTGCATTTACAATATTCATTGATTTTTGCCATTGAAAAACATCATGTTATTCATATACCAGAAATGTTTGAAACTACTGACTGAATGAAAGGAGCTGGCATCTCACTCTCTTTGAATCTTCTTTATCATGCTAAGAGGAGCAGGAAAAAGCAAAAAATTTCAGAATTGCACCTTGCAATGCGGAGAAATTACTGTTTGTGCATTTACAATATTCATTGATTTTTGCCATTGAAAAACATCATGTTATTCATATACCAGAAATGTTTGAAGCTACTGACTGAATGAAAGGAGCTGGCATCTCACTCTCTTTGAATCTTCTTTATCATGCTAAGAGGAGCAGGAAAAAGCAAAAAATTTCAGAATTGCACCTTGCAATGCGGAGAAATTACTGTTTGTGCATTTACAATATTCATTGATTTTTGCCATTGAAAAACGTCCAGAAATGATTGAAGCTACTGACTGAATGAAAGGAGCTGGCATCTCACTCTCTTTGAATCTTCTTTATCATGCTAAGAGGAGCAGGAAAAAGCAAAAAATTTCAGAATTGCACCTTGCAATGCGGAGAAATTACTGTTTGTGCATTTACAATATTCATTGATTTTTGCCATTGAAAAACATCATGTTATTCATATACCAGAAATGTTTGAAGCTACTGACTGAATGAAAGGAGCTGGCATCTCACTCTCATTGAATCTTCTTTATCATGCTAAGAGGAGCAGGAAAAAGCAAAAAATTTCAGAATTGCACCTTGCAATGCGGAGAAATTACTGTTTGTGCATTTACAATATTCATTGATTTTTGCCATTGAAAAACGTCCAGAAATGATTGAAGATACTGACTGAATGAAAGGAGCTGGCATCTCACTCTCTTTGAATCTTCTTTACCATGCTAAGAGGAGCAGGAAAAAGCAAAAAATTTCAGAATTGCACCTTGCAATGCGGAGAAATTACTGTTTGTGCATTTACAATATTCATTGATTTTTGCCATTGAAAAACGTCCAGAAATGATTGAAGCTACTGACTGAATGAAAGGAGCTGGCATCTCACTCTCTTTGAATCTTCTTTATCATGCAAAGAGGAGCAGGAAAAAGCTAAAAATTTCAGAATTGCACCTTGCAATGCGGAGAAATTACTGTTTGTGCATTTACAATATTCATTGATTTTTGCCATTGAAAAACATCATGTTATTCATATACCAGAAATGTTTGAAGCTACTGACTGAATGAAAGGAGCTGACATCTCACTCTCTTTGAATCTTCTTTATCATGCTAAGAGGAGCAGGAAAAAGCAAAACATTTCAGAATTGCACCTTGCAATGCGGAGAAATTACTGTCTGTGCATTTACAATATTCATTGATTTTTGCCATTGAAAAACGTCCAGAAATGATTGAAGCTACTGACTGAATGAAAGGAGCTGGCATCTCACTCTCCTTGAATCTTCTTTATCATGCTAAGAGGAGCAGGAAAAAGCAAAAAATTTCAGAATTGCACCTTGCAATGCGGAGAAATTACTGTTTGTGCATTTACAATATTCATTGATTTTTGCCATTGAAAAACGTCCAGAAATGATTGAAGCTACTGACTGAATGAAAGGAGCTGGTATCTCACTCTCTTTGAATCTTCTTTATCATGCTAAGAGGAGCAGGAAAAAGCAAAAAATTTCAGAATTGCACCTTGCAATGCGGAGAAATTACTGTTTGTGCATTTAAAATATTCATTGATTTTTGCCATTGAAAAACATCATGTTATTCATATACCAGAAATGTTTGAAGCTACTGACTGAATGAAAGGAGCTGGCATCTCACTCTCATTGAATCTTCTTTATCATGCTAAGAGGAGCAGGAAAAAGCAAAAAATTTCAGAATTGCACCTTGCAATGCGGAGAAATTACTGTTTGTGCATTTACAATATTCATTGATTTTTGCCATTGAAAAACGTCCAGAAATGATTGAAGATACTGACTGAATGAAAGGAGCTGGCATCTCACTCTCTTTGAATCTTCTTTACCATGCTAAGAGGAGCAGGAAAAAGCAAAAAATTTCAGAATTGCACCTTGCAATGCGGAGAAATTACTGTTTGTGCATTTACAATATTCATTGATTTTTGCCATTGAAAAACGTCCAGAAATGATTGAAGCTACTGACTGAATGAAAGGAGCTGGAATCTCACTCTCTTTGAATCTTCTTTATCATGCAAAGAGGAGCAGGAAAAAGCTAAAAATTTCAGAATTGCACCTTGCAATGCGGAGAAATTACTGTTTGTGCATTTACAATATTCATTGATTTTTGCCATTGAAAAACATCATGTTATTCATATACCAGAAATGTTTGAAGCTACTGACTGAATGAAAGGAGCTGACATCTCACTCTCTTTGAATCTTCTTTATCATGCTAAGAGGAGCAGGAAAAAGCAAAACATTTCAGAATTGCACCTTGCAATGCGGAGAAATTACTGTCTGTGCATTTACAATATTCATTGATTTTTGCCATTGAAAAACGTCCAGAAATGATTGAAGCTACTGACTGAATGAAAGGAGCTGGCATCTCACTCTCCTTGAATCTTCTTTATCATGCTAAGAGGAGCAGGACAAAGCAAAAAATTTCAGAATTGCACCTTGCAATGCGGAGAAATTACTGTTTGTGCATTTACAATATTCATTGATTTTTGCCATTGAAAAACGTCCAGAAATGATTGAAGCTACTGACTGAATGAAAGGAGCTGGTATCTCACTCTCTTTGAATCTTCTTTATCATGCTAAGAGGAGCAGGAAAAAGCAAAAAATTTCAGAATTGCACCTTGCAATGCGGAGAAATTACTGTTTGTGCATTTAAAATATTCATTGATTTTTGCCATTGAAAAACATCATGTTATTCATATACCAGAAATGTTTGAAGCTACTGACTGAATGAAAGGAGCTGGCATCTCACTCTCTTTGAATCTTCTTTATCATGCTAAGAGGAGCAGGAAAAAGCAAAAAATTTCAGAATTGCACCTTGCAATGCGGAGAAATTACTGTTTGTGCATTTACAATATTCATTGATTTTTGCCATTGAAAAACGTCCAGAAATGATTGAAGCTACTGACTGAATGAAAGGAGCTGGCATCTTACTCTCTTTGAATCTTCTTTATCATTCTAAGAGGAGCAGGAAAAAGCAAAAAATTTCAGAATTGCACCTTGCAATGCGGAGAAATTACTGTTTGTGCATTTACAATATTCATTGATTTTTGCCATTGAAAAACATCATGTTATTCATATACCAGAAATGTTTGAAACTACTGACTGAATGAAAGGAGCTGGCATCTCACTCTCTTTGAATCTTCTTTATCATGCTAAGAGGAGCAGGAAAAAGCAAAAAATTTCAGAATTGCACCTTGCAATGCGGAGAAATTACTGTTTGTGCATTTACAATATTCATTGATTTTTGCCATTGAAAAACGTCCAGAAATGATTGAAGCTACTGACTGAATGAAAGGAGCTGGCATCTCACTCTCTTTGAATCTTCTTTATCATGCTAAGAGGAGCAGGAAAAAGCAAAAAATTTCAGAATTGCACCTTGCAATGAGGAGAAATTACTGTTTGTGCATTTACAATATTCATTGATTTTTGCCATTGAAAAACATGTTATTCATATACCAGAAATGTTTGAAGCTACTGACTGAATGAAAGGAGCTGGCATCTCACTCTCTTTGAATCTTCTTTATCATGCTAAGAGGAGCAGGAAAAAGCAAAAAATTTCAGAATTGCACCTTGCAATGCGGAGAAATTACTGTTTGTGCATTTACAATATTCATTGATTTTTGCCATTGAAAAACATCATGTTATTCATATACCAGAAATGTTTGAAGCTACTGACTGAATGAAAGGAGCTGGCATCTCACTCTCTTTGAATCTTCTTTATCATGCTAAGAGGAGCAGGAAAAAGCAAAAAATTTCAGAATTGCACCTTGCAATGCGGAGAAATTACTGTTTGTGCATTTACAATATTCATTGATTTTTGCCATTGAAAAACGTCCAGAAATGATTGAAGCTACTGACTGAATGAAAGGAGCTGGCATCTCACTCTCTTTGAATCTTCTTTATCATGCTAAGAGGAGCAGGAAAAAGCAAAAAATTTCAGAATTGCACCTTGCAATGCGGAGAAATTACTGTTTGTGCATTTACAATATTCATTGATTTTTGCCATTGAAAAACATCATGTTATTCATATACCAGAAATGTTTGAAGCTACTGACTGAATGAAAGGAGCTGGCATCTCACTCTCATTGAATCTTCTTTATCATGCTAAGAGGAGCAGGAAAAAGCAAAAAATTTCAGAATTGCACCTTGCAATGCGGAGAAATTACTGTTTGTGCATTTACAATATTCATTGATTTTTGCCATTGAAAAACGTCCAGAAATGATTGAAGCTACTGACTGAATGAAAGGAGCTGGCATCTCACTCTCTTTGAATCTTCTTTATCATGCAAAGAGGAGCAGGAAAAAGCTAAAAATTTCAGAATTGCACCTTGCAATGCGGAGAAATTACTGTTTGTGCATTTACAATATTCATTGATTTTTGCCATTGAAAAACATCATGTTATTCATATACCAGAAATGTTTGAAGCTACTGACTGAATGAAAGGAGCTGACATCTCACTCTCTTTGAATCTTCTTTATCATGCTAAGAGGAGCAGGAAAAAGCAAAACATTTCAGAATTGCACCTTGCAATGCGGAGAAATTACTGTCTGTGCATTTACAATATTCATTGATTTTTGCCATTGAAAAACGTCCAGAAATGATTGAAGCTACTGACTGAATGAAAGGAGCTGGCATCTCACTCTCCTTGAATCTTCTTTATCATGCTAAGAGGAGCAGGAAAAAGCAAAAAATTTCAGAATTGCACCTTGCAATGCGGAGAAATTACTGTTTGTGCATTTACAATATTCATTGATTTTTGCCATTGAAAAACGTCCAGAAATGATTGAAGCTACTGACTGAATGAAAGGAGCTGGTATCTCACTCTCTTTGAATCTTCTTTATCATGCTAAGAGGAGCAGGAAAAAGCAAAAAATTTCAGAATTGCACCTTGCAATGCGGAGAAATTACTGTTTGTGCATTTAAAATATTCATTGATTTTTGCCATTGAAAAACATCATGTTATTCATATACCAGAAATGTTTGAAGCTACTGACTGAATGAAAGGAGCTGGCATCTCACTCTCATTGAATCTTCTTTATCATGCTAAGAGGAGCAGGAAAAAGCAAAAAATTTCAGAATTGCACCTTGCAATGCGGAGAAATTACTGTTTGTGCATTTACAATATTCATTGATTTTTGCCATTGAAAAACGTCCAGAAATGATTGAAGATACTGACTGAATGAAAGGAGCTGGCATCTCACTCTCTTTGAATCTTCTTTACCATGCTAAGAGGAGCAGGAAAAAGCAAAAAATTTCAGAATTGCACCTTGCAATGCGGAGAAATTACTGTTTGTGCATTTACAATATTCATTGATTTTTGCCATTGAAAAACGTCCAGAAATGATTGAAGCTACTGACTGAATGAAAGGAGCTGGCATCTCACTCTCTTTGAATCTTCTTTATCATGCAAAGAGGAGCAGGAAAAAGCTAAAAATTTCAGAATTGCACCTTGCAATGCGGAGAAATTACTGTTTGTGCATTTACAATATTCATTGATTTTTGCCATTGAAAAACATCATGTTATTCATATACCAGAAATGTTTGAAGCTACTGACTGAATGAAAGGAGCTGACATCTCACTCTCTTTGAATCTTCTTTATCATGCTAAGAGGAGCAGGAAAAAGCAAAACATTTCAGAATTGCACCTTGCAATGCGGAGAAATTACTGTCTGTGCATTTACAATATTCATTGATTTTTGCCATTGAAAAACGTCCAGAAATGATTGAAGCTACTGACTGAATGAAAGGAGCTGGCATCTCACTCTCCTTGAATCTTCTTTATCATGCTAAGAGGAGCAGGACAAAGCAAAAAATTTCAGAATTGCACCTTGCAATGCGGAGAAATTACTGTTTGTGCATTTACAATATTCATTGATTTTTGCCATTGAAAAACGTCCAGAAATGATTGAAGCTACTGACTGAATGAAAGGAGCTGGTATCTCACTCTCTTTGAATCTTCTTTATCATGCTAAGAGGAGCAGGAAAAAGCAAAAAATTTCAGAATTGCACCTTGCAATGCGGAGAAATTACTGTTTGTGCATTTAAAATATTCATTGATTTTTGCCATTGAAAAACATCATGTTATTCATATACCAGAAATGTTTGAAGCTACTGACTGAATGAAAGGAGCTGGCATCTCACTCTCTTTGAATCTTCTTTATCATGCTAAGAGGAGCAGGAAAAAGCAAAAAATTTCAGAATTGCACCTTGCAATGCGGAGAAATTACTGTTTGTGCATTTACAATATTCATTGATTTTTGCCATTGAAAAACGTCCAGAAATGATTGAAGCTACTGACTGAATGAAAGGAGCTGGCATCTTACTCTCTTTGAATCTTCTTTATCATTCTAAGAGGAGCAGGAAAAAGCAAAAAATTTCAGAATTGCACCTTGCAATGCGGAGAAATTACTGTTTGTACATTTACAATATTCATTGATTTTTGCCATTGAAAAACGTCCAGAAATGATTGAAGCTACTGACTGAATGAAAGGAGCTGGTATCTCACTCTCTTTGAATCTTCTTTATCATGCTAAGAGGAGCAGGAAAAAGCAAAAAATTTCAGAATTGCACCTTGCAATGCGGAGAAATTACTGTTTGTGCATTTACAATATTCATTGATTTTTGCCATTGAAAAACATCATGTTATTCATATACCAGAAATGTTTGAAGCTACTGACTGAATGAAAGGAGCTGGCATCTCACTCTCTTTGAATCTTCTTTATCATGCTAAGAGGAGCAGGAAAAAGCAAAAAATTTCAGAATTGCACCTTGCAATGCGGAGAAATTACTGTTTGTGCATTTACAATATTCATTGATTTTTGCCATTGAAAAACGTCCAGAAATGATTGAAGCTACTGACTGAATGAAAGGAGCTGGCATCTTACTCTCTTTGAATCTTCTTTATCATTCTAAGAGGAGCAGGAAAAAGCAAAAAATTTCAGAATTGCACCTTGCAATGCGGAGAAATTACTGTTTGTACATTTACAATATTCATTGATTTTTGCCATTGAAAAACGTCCAGAAATGATTGAAGCTACTGACTGAATGAAAGGAGCTGGTATCTCACTCTCTTTGAATCTTCTTTATCATGCTAAGAGGAGCAGGAAAAAGCAAAAAATTTCAGAATTGCACCTTGCAATGCGGAGAAATTACTGTTTGTGCATTTACAATATTCATTGATTTTTGCCATTGAAAAACGTCCAGAAATGATTGAAGCTACTGACTGAATGAAAGGAGCTGGCATCTCACTCTCTTTGAATCTTCTTTATCATGCTAAGAGGAGCAGGAAAAAGCAAAAAAATTCAGAATTGCACCTTGCAATGCGGAGAAATTACTGTTTGTGCATTTACAATATTCATTGATTTTTGCCATTGAAAAACGTCCAGAAATGATTGAAGCTACTGACTGAATGAAAGGAGCTGACATCTCACTCTCTTTGAATCTTCTTTATCATGCTAAGAGGAGCAGGAAAAAGCAAAAAATTTCAGAATTGCACCTTGCAATGCGGAGAAATTACTGTTTGTGCATTTACAATATTCATTGATTTTTGCCATTGAAAAACATCATGTTATTCATATACCAGAAATGTTTGAAGCTACTGACTGAATGAAAGGAGCTGACATCTCACTCTCTTTGAATCTTCTTTATCATGCTAAGAGGAGCAGGAAAAAGCAAAAAATTTCAGAATTGCACCTTGCAATGCGGAGAAATTACTGTTTGTGCATTTACAATATTCATTGATTTTTGCCATTGAAAAACGTCCAGAAATGATTGAAGCTACTGACTGAATGAAAGAAGCTGGCATCTCACTCTCTTTGAATCTTCTTTATAATGCTAAGAGGAGCAGGAAAAAGTAAAAAATTTCAGAATTGCACCTTGCAATGCGGAGAAATTACTGTTTGTGCATTTACAATATTCATTGATTTTTGCCATTGAAAAACATCATGTTATTCATATACCAGAAATGTTTGAAACTACTGACTGAATGAAAGGAGCTGGCATCTCACTCTCTTTGAATCTTCTTTATCATGCTAAGAGGAGCAGGAAAAAGCAAAAAATTTCAGAATTGCACCTTGCAATGCGGAGAAATTACTGTTTGTGCATTTACAATATTCATTGATTTTTGCCATTGAAAAACGTCCAGAAATGATTGAAGCTACTGACTGAATGAAAGGAGCTGGCATCTCACTCTCTTTGAATCTTCTTTATCATGCTAAGAGGAGCAGGAAAAAGCAAAAAATTTCAGAATTGCACCTTGCAATGAGGAGAAATTACTGTTTGTGCATTTACAATATTCATTGATTTTTGCCATTGAAAAACATGTTATTCATATACCAGAAATGTTTGAAGCTACTGACTGAATGAAAGGAGCTGGCATCTCACTCTCTTTGAATCTTCTTTATCATGCTAAGAGGAGCAGGAAAAAGCAAAAAATTTCAGAATTGCACCTTGCAATGCGGAGAAATTACTGTTTGTGCATTTACAATATTCATTGATTTTTGCCATTGAAAAACATCATGTTATTCATATACCAGAAATGTTTGAAGCTACTGACTGAATGAAAGGAGCTGGCATCTCACTCTCTTTGAATCTTCTTTATCATGCTAAGAGGAGCAGGAAAAAGCAAAAAATTTCAGAATTGCACCTTGCAATGCGGAGAAATTACTGTTTGTGCATTTACAATATTCATTGATTTTTGCCATTGAAAAACATCATGTTATTCATATACCAGAAATGTTTGAAGCTACTGACTGAATGAAAGGAGCTGGCATCTCACTCTCATTGAATCTTCTTTATCATGCTAAGAGGAGCAGGAAAAAGCAAAAAATTTCAGAATTGCACCTTGCAATGCGGAGAAATTACTGTTTGTGCATTTACAATATTCATTGATTTTTGCCATTGAAAAACGTCCAGAAATGATTGAAGATACTGACTAAATGAAAGGAGCTGGCATCTCACTCTCTTTGAATCTTCTTTATCATGCTAAGAGGAGCAGGAAAAAGCAAAAAATTTCAGAATTGCACCTTGCAATGCGGAGAAATTACTGTTTGTGCATTTACAATATTCATTGATTTTTGCCATTGAAAAACGTCCAGAAATGATTGAAGCTACTGACTGAATGAAAGGAGCTGGCATCTCACTCTCTTTGAATCTTCTTTATCATGCAAAGAGGAGCAGGAAAAAGCTAAAAATTTCAGAATTGCACCTTGCAATGCGGAGAAATTACTGTTTGTGCATTTACAATATTCATTGATTTTTGCCATTGAAAAACATCATGTTATTCATATACCAGAAATGTTTGAAGCCTATGACTGAATGAAAGGAGCTGACATCTCACTCTCTTTGAATCTTCTTTATCATGCTAAGAGGAGCAGGAAAAAGCAAAAAATTTCAGAATTGCACCTTGCAATGCGGAGAAATTACTGTCTGTGCATTTACAATATTCATTGATTTTTGCCATTGAAAAACGTCCAGAAATGATTGAAGCTACTGACTGAATGAAAGCAGCTGGCATCTCACTCTCCTTGAATCTTCTTTATCATGCTAAGAGGAGCAGGAAAAAGCAAAAAATTTCAGAATTGCACGTTGCAATGCGGAGAAATTACTGTTTGTGCATTTACAATATTCATTGATTTTTGCCATTGAAAAACGTCCAGAAATGATTGAAGCTACTGACTGAATGAAAGGAGCTGGCATCTCACTCTCTTTGAATCTTCTTTATCATGCTAAGAGGAGCAGGAAAAAGCAAAAAATTTCAGAATTGCACCTTGCAATGCGGAGAAATTACTGTTTGTGCATTTACAATATTCATTGATTTTTGCCATTGAAAAACGTCCAGAAATGATTGAAGCTACTGACTGAATGAAAGGAGCTGACATCTCACTCTCTTTGAATCTTCTTTATCATGCTAAGAGGAGCAGGAAAAAGCAAAAAATTTCAGAATTGCACCTTGCAATGCGGAGAAATTACTGTTTGTGCATTTACAATATTCATTGATTTTTGCCATTGAAAAACGTCCAGAAATGATTGAAGCTACTGACTGAATGAAAGGAGCTGGCATCTCACTCTCTTTGAATCTTCTTTATCATGCTAAGAGGAGCAGGAAAAAGCAAAAAATTTCAGAATTGCACCTTGCAATGAGGAGAAATTACTGTTTGTGCATTTACAATATTCATTGATTTTTGCCATTGAAAAACATGTTATTCATATACCAGAAATGTTTGAAGCTACTGACTGAATGAAAGGAGCTGGCATCTCACTCTCTTTGAATCTTCTTTATCATGCTAAGAGGAGCAGGAAAAAGCAAAAAATTTCAGAATTGCACCTTGCAATGCGGAGAAATTACTGTTTGTGCATTTACAATATTCATTGATTTTTACCATTGAAAAACATCATGTTATTCATATACCAGAAATGTTTGAAGCTACTGACTGAATGAAAGGAGCTGGCATCTCACTCTCTTTGAATCTTCTTTATCATGCTAAGAGGAGCAGGAAAAAGCAAAAAATTTCAGAATTGCACCTTGCAATGCGGAGAAATTACTGTTTGTGCATTTACAATATTCATTGATTTTTGCCATTGAAAAACGTCCAGAAATGATTGAAGCTACTGACTGAATGAAAGGAGCTGGCATCTCACTCTCTTTGAATCTTCTTTATCATGCTAAGAGGAGCAGGAAAAAGCAAAAAATTTCAGAATTGCACCTTGCAATGCGGAGAAATTACTGTTTGTGCATTTACAATATTCATTGATTTTTGCCATTGAAAAACATCATGTTATTCATATACCAGAAATGTTTGAAGCTACTGACTGAATGAAAGGAGCTGGCATCTCACTCTCATTGAATCTTCTTTATCATGCTAAGAGGAGCAGGAAAAAGCAAAAAATTTCAGAATTGCACCTTGCAATGCGGAGAAATTACTGTTTGTGCATTTACAATATTCATTGATTTTTGCCATTGAAAAACGTCCAGAAATGATTGAAGATACTGACTGAATGAAAGGAGCTGGCATCTCACTCTCTTTGAATCTTCTTTACCATGCTAAGAGGAGCAGGAAAAAGCAAAAAATTTCAGAATTGCACCTTGCAATGCGGAGAAATTACTGTTTGTGCATTTACAATATTCATTGATTTTTGCCATTGAAAAACGTCCAGAAATGATTGAAGCTACTGACTGAATGAAAGGAGCTGGCATCTCACTCTCTTTGAATCTTCTTTTTCATGCAAAGAGGAGCAGGAAAAAGCTAAAAATTTCAGAATTGCACCTTGCAATGCGGAGAAATTACTGTTTGTGCATTTACAATATTCATTGATTTTTGCCATTGAAAAACATCATGTTATTCATATACCAGAAATGTTTGAAGCTACTGACTGAATGAAAGGAGCTGACATCTCACTCTCTTTGAATCTTCTTTATCATGCTAAGAGGAGCAGGAAAAAGCAAAACATTTCAGAATTGCACCTTGCAATGCGGAGAAATTACTGTCTGTGCATTTACAATATTCATTGATTTTTGCCATTGAAAAACGTCCAGAAATGATTGAAGCTACTGACTGAATGAAAGGAGCTGGCATCTCACTCTCCTTGAATCTTCTTTATCATGCTAAGAGGAGCAGGAAAAAGCAAAAAATTTCAGAATTGCACCTTGCAATGCGGAGAAATTACTGTTTGTGCATTTAAAATATTCATTGATTTTTGCCATTGAAAAACATCATGTTATTCATATACCAGAAATGTTTGAAGCTACTGACTGAATGAAAGGAGCTGGCATCTCACTCTCTTTGAATCTTCTTTATCATGCTAAGAGGAGCAGGAAAAAGCAAAAAATTTCAGAATTGCACCTTGCAATGCGGAGAAATTACTGTTTGTGCATTTACAATATTCATTGATTTTTGCCATTGAAAAACGTCCAGAAATGATTAAAGCTACTGACTGAATGAAAGGAGCTGGCATCTCACTCTCTTTGAATCTTCTTTATCATGCTAAGAGGAGCAGGAAAAAGCAAAAAATTTCAGAATTGCACCTTGCAATGCGGAGAAATTACTGTTTGTGCATATTTAATATTCATTGATTTTTGCCATTGAAAAACGTCCAGAAATGATTGAAGCTACTGACTGAATGAAAGTAGCTGGCATCTCACTCTCTTTGAATCTTCTTTATCATGCTAAGAGGAGCAGGAAAAAGCAAAAAATTTCAGAATTGCACCTTGCAATGCGGAGAAATTACTGTTTGTGCATTTACAATATTCATTGATTTTTGCCATTGAAAAACATGTTATTCATATACCAGAAATGTTTGAAGCTACTGACTGAATGAAAGGAGCTGGCATCTCACTCTCTTTGAATCTTCTTTATCATGCTAAGAGGAGCAGGAAAAAGCAAAAAATTTCAGAATTGCACCTTGCAATGCGGAGAAATTACTGTTTGTGCATTTACAATATTCATTGATTTTTACCATTGAAAAACATCATGTTATTCATATACCAGAAATGTTTGAAGCTACTGACTGAATGAAAGGAGCTGGCATCTCACTCTCTTTGAATCTTCTTTATCATGCTAAGAGGAGCAGGAAAAAGCAAAAAATTTCAGAATTGCACCTTGCAATGCGGAGAAATTACTGTTTGTGCATTTACAATATTCATTGATTTTTGCCATTGAAAAACGTCCAGAAATGATTGAAGCTACTGACTGAATGAAAGGAGCTGGCATCTCACTCTCTTTGAATCTTCTTTATCATGCTAAGAGGAGCAGGAAAAAGCAAAAAATTTCAGAATTGCACCTTGCAATGCGGAGAAATTACTGTTTGTGCATTTACAATATTCATTGATTTTTGCCATTGAAAAACATCATGTTATTCATATACCAGAAATGTTTGAAGCTACTGACTGAATGAAAGGAGCTGGCATCTCACTCTCATTGAATCTTCTTTATCATGCTAAGAGGAGCAGGAAAAAGCAAAAAATTTCAGAATTGCACCTTGCAATGCGGAGAAATTACTGTTTGTGCATTTACAATATTCATTGATTTTTGCCATTGAAAAACGTCCAGAAATGATTGAAGATACTGACTGAATGAAAGGAGCTGGCATCTCACTCTCTTTGAATCTTCTTTACCATGCTAAGAGGAGCAGGAAAAAGCAAAAAATTTCAGAATTGCACCTTGCAATGCGGAGAAATTACTGTTTGTGCATTTACAATATTCATTGATTTTTGCCATTGAAAAACGTCCAGAAATGATTGAAGCTACTGACTGAATGAAAGGAGCTGGCATCTCACTCTCTTTGAATCTTCTTTTTCATGCAAAGAGGAGCAGGAAAAAGCTAAAAATTTCAGAATTGCACCTTGCAATGCGGAGAAATTAC
Organism: Phyllobates terribilis; assembly: GCF_046119375.1. Lineage (NCBI taxonomy): Eukaryota > Metazoa > Chordata > Amphibia > Anura > Dendrobatidae > Phyllobates > Phyllobates terribilis. Next base: position 377,572 of record NW_027363544.1, read on the forward strand.
TGTTTGTGCATTTACAATATTCATTGATTTTTGCCATTGAAAAACATCATGTTATTCATATACCAGAAATGTTTGAAGCTACTGACTGAATGAAAGGAGCTGACATCTCACTCTCTTTGAATCTTCTTTATCATGCTAAGAGGAGCAGGAAAAAGCAAAACATTTCAGAATTGCACCTTGCAATGCGGAGAAATTACTGTCTGTGCATTTACAATATTCATTGATTTTTGCCATTGAAAAACGTCCAGAAATGATTGAAGCTACTGACTGAATGAAAGGAGCTGGCATCTCACTCTCCTTGAATCTTCTTTATCATGCTAAGAGGAGCAGGAAAAAGCAAAAAATTTCAGAATTGCACCTTGCAATGCGGAGAAATTACTGTTTGTGCATTTAAAATATTCATTGATTTTTGCCATTGAAAAACATCATGTTATTCATATACCAGAAATGTTTGAAGCTACTGACTGAATGAAAGGAGCTGGCATCTCACTCTCTTTGAATCTTCTTTATCATGCTAAGAGGAGCAGGAAAAAGCAAAAAATTTCAGAATTGCACCTTGCAATGCGGAGAAATTACTGTTTGTGCATTTACAATATTCATTGATTTTTGCCATTGAAAAACGTCCAGAAATGATTAAAGCTACTGACTGAATGAAAGGAGCTGGCATCTCACTCTCTTTGAATCTTCTTTATCATGCTAAGAGGAGCAGGAAAAAGCAAAAAATTTCAGAATTGCACCTTGCAATGCGGAGAAATTACTGTTTGTGCATATTTAATATTCATTGATTTTTGCCATTGAAAAACGTCCAGAAATGATTGAAGCTACTGACTGAATGAAAGGAGCTGGCATCTCACTCTCTTTGAATCTTCTTTATCATGCTAAGAGGAGCAGGAAAAAGCAAAAAATTTCAGAATTGCACCTTGCAATGCGGAGAAATTACTGTTTGTGCATTTACAATATTCATTGATTTTTGCCATTGAAAAACATCATGTTATTCATATACCAGAAATGATTGAAGCTACTGACTGAATGAAAGGAGCTGGCATCTCACTCTCTTTGAATCTTCTTTATCATGCTAAGAGGAGCAGGAAAAAGCAAAAAATTTCAGAATTGCACCTTGCAATGCGGAGAAATTACTGTTTGTGTATTTACAATATTCATTGATTTTTGCCATTGAAAAACATCCAGAAATGATTGAAGCTACTGACTGAATGAAAGGAGCTGGCATCTCACTCTCTTTGAATCTTATTTATCATGCTAAGAGGAGCAGGAAAAAGCAAAAAATTTCAGAATTGCACCTTGCAATGCGGAGAAATTACTGTTTGTGCATTTACAATATTCATTGATTTTTGCCATTGAAAAACATCATGTTATTCATATACCAGAAATGTTTGAAGCTACTGACTGAATGAAAGGAGCTGGCATCTCACTCTCTTTGAATCTTCTTTATCATGCTAAGAGGAGCAGGAAAAAGCAAAAAATTTCAGAATTGCACCTTGCAATGCGGAGAAATTACTGTTTGTGAATTTACAATATTCATTGATTTTTGCCATTGAAAAACGTCCAGAAATGATTGAAGCTACTGACTGAATGAAAGAAGCTGGCATCTCACTCTCTTTGAATCTTCTTTATCATGCTAAGAGGAGCAGGAAAAAGCAAAAAATTTCAGAATTGCACCTTGCAATGCGGAGAAATTACTGTTTGTGCATTTACAATATTCATTGATTTTTGCCATTGAAAAACGTCCAGAAATGATTGAAGCTACTGACTGAATGAAAGGAGCTGGCATCTTACTCTCTTTGAATCTTCTTTATCATTCTAAGAGGAGCAGGAAAAAGCAAAAAATTTCAGAATTGCACCTTGCAATGCGGAGAAATTACTGTTTGTACATTTACAATATTCATTGATTTTTGCCATTGAAAAACGTCCAGAAATGATTGAAGCTACTGACTGAATGAAAGGAGCTGGTATCTCACTCTCTTTGAATCTTCTTTATCATGCTAAGAGGAGCAGGAAAAAGCAAAAAATTTCAGAATTGCACCTTGCAATGCGGAGAAATTACTGTTTGTGCATTTACAATATTCATTGATTTTTGCCATTGAAAAACATCATGTTATTCATATACCAGAAATGTTTGAAGCTACTGACTGAATGAAAGGAGCTGGCATCTCACTCTCTTTGAATCTTCTTTATCATGCTAAGAGGAGCAGGAAAAAGCAAAAAATTTCAGAATTGCACCTTGCAATGCGGAGAAATTACTGTTTGTACATTTACAATATTCATTGATTTTTGCCATTGAAAACCGTCCAGAAATGATTGAAGCTACTGACTGAATGAAAGGAGCTGGTATCTCACTCTCTTTGAATCTTCTTTATCATGCTAAGAGGAGCAGGAAAAAGCAAAAAATTTCAGAATTGCACCTTGCAATGCGGAGAAATTACTGTTTGTGCATTTACAATATTCATTGATTTTTGCCATTGAAAAACGTCCAGAAATGATTGAAGCTACTGACTGAATGAAAGGAGCTGGCATCTCACTCTCTTTGAATCTTCTTTATCATGCTAAGAGGAGCAGGAAAAAGCAAAAAAATTCAGAATTGCACCTTGCAATGCGGAGAAATTACTGTTTGTGCATTTACAATATTCATTGATTTTTGCCATTGAAAAACGTCCAGAAATGATTGAAGCTACTGACTGAATGAAAGGAGCTGACATCTCACTCTCTTTGAATCTTCTTTATCATGCTAAGAGGAGCAGGAAAAAGCAAAAAATTTCAGAATTGCACCTTGCAATGCGGAGAAATTACTGTTTGTGCATTTACAATATTCATTGATTTTTGCCATTGAAAAACATCATGTTATTCATATACCAGAAATGTTTGAAGCTACTGACTGAATGAAAGGAGCTGACATCTCACTCTCTTTGAATCTTCTTTATCATGCTAAGAGGAGCAGGAAAAAGCAAAAAATTTCAGAATTGCACCTTGCAATGCGGAGAAATTACTGTTTGTGCATTTACAATATTCATTGATTTTTGCCATTGAAAAACGTCCAGAAATGATTGAAGCTACTGACTGAATGAAAGAAGCTGGCATCTCACTCTCTTTGAATCTTCTTTATAATGCTAAGAGGAGCAGGAAAAAGTAAAAAATTTCAGAATTGCACCTTGCAATGCGGAGAAATTACTGTTTGTGCATTTACAATATTCATTGATTTTTGCCATTGAAAAACATCATGTTATTCATATACCAGAAATGTTTGAAACTACTGACTGAATGAAAGGAGCTGGCATCTCACTCTCTTTGAATCTTCTTTATCATGCTAAGAGGAGCAGGAAAAAGCAAAAAATTTCAGAATTGCACCTTGCAATGCGGAGAAATTACTGTTTGTGCATTTACAATATTCATTGATTTTTGCCATTGAAAAACGTCCAGAAATGATTGAAGCTACTGACTGAATGAAAGGAGCTGGCATCTCACTCTCTTTGAATCTTCTTTATCATGCTAAGAGGAGCAGGAAAAAGCAAAAAATTTCAGAATTGCACCTTGCAATGAGGAGAAATTACTGTTTGTGCATTTACAATATTCATTGATTTTTGCCATTGAAAAACATGTTATTCATATACCAGAAATGTTTGAAGCTACTGACTGAATGAAAGGAGCTGGCATCTCACTCTCTTTGAATCTTCTTTATCATGCTAAGAGGAGCAGGAAAAAGCAAAAAATTTCAGAATTGCACCTTGCAATGCGGAGAAATTACTGTTTGTGCATTTACAATATTCATTGATTTTTGCCATTGAAAAACATCATGTTATTCATATACCAGAAATGTTTGAAGCTACTGACTGAATGAAAGGAGCTGGCATCTCACTCTCTTTGAATCTTCTTTATCATGCTAAGAGGAGCAGGAAAAAGCAAAAAATTTCAGAATTGCACCTTGCAATGCGGAGAAATTACTGTTTGTGCATTTACAATATTCATTGATTTTTGCCATTGAAAAACATCATGTTATTCATATACCAGAAATGTTTGAAGCTACTGACTGAATGAAAGGAGCTGGCATCTCACTCTCATTGAATCTTCTTTATCATGCTAAGAGGAGCAGGAAAAAGCAAAAAATTTCAGAATTGCACCTTGCAATGCGGAGAAATTACTGTTTGTGCATTTACAATATTCATTGATTTTTGCCATTGAAAAACGTCCAGAAATGATTGAAGATACTGACTAAATGAAAGGAGCTGGCATCTCACTCTCTTTGAATCTTCTTTATCATGCTAAGAGGAGCAGGAAAAAGCAAAAAATTTCAGAATTGCACCTTGCAATGCGGAGAAATTACTGTTTGTGCATTTACAATATTCATTGATTTTTGCCATTGAAAAACGTCCAGAAATGATTGAAGCTACTGACTGAATGAAAGGAGCTGGCATCTCACTCTCTTTGAATCTTCTTTATCATGCAAAGAGGAGCAGGAAAAAGCTAAAAATTTCAGAATTGCACCTTGCAATGCGGAGAAATTACTGTTTGTGCATTTACAATATTCATTGATTTTTGCCATTGAAAAACATCATGTTATTCATATACCAGAAATGTTTGAAGCCTATGACTGAATGAAAGGAGCTGACATCTCACTCTCTTTGAATCTTCTTTATCATGCTAAGAGGAGCAGGAAAAAGCAAAAAATTTCAGAATTGCACCTTGCAATGCGGAGAAATTACTGTCTGTGCATTTACAATATTCATTGATTTTTGCCATTGAAAACCGTCCAGAAATGATTGAAGCTACTGACTGAATGAAAGGAGCTGGTATCTCACTCTCTTTGAATCTTCTTTATCATGCTAAGAGGAGCAGGAAAAAGCAAAAAATTTCAGAATTGCACCTTGCAATGCGGAGAAATTACTGTTTGTGCATTTACAATATTCATTGATTTTTGCCATTGAAAAACGTCCAGAAATGATTGAAGCTACTGACTGAATGAAAGGAGCTGGCATCTCACTCTCTTTGAATCTTCTTTATCATGCTAAGAGGAGCAGGAAAAAGCAAAAAAATTCAGAATTGCACCTTGCAATGCGGAGAAATTACTGTTTGTGCATTTACAATATTCATTGATTTTTGCCATTGAAAAACGTCCAGAAATGATTGAAGCTACTGACTGAATGAAAGGAGCTGACATCTCACTCTCTTTGAATCTTCTTTATCATGCTAAGAGGAGCAGGAAAAAGCAAAAAATTTCAGAATTGCACCTTGCAATGCGGAGAAATTACTGTTTGTGCATTTACAATATTCATTGATTTTTGCCATTGAAAAACGTCCAGAAATGATTGAAGCTACTGACTGAATGAAAGGAGCTGGCATCTCACTCTCTTTGAATCTTCTTTATCATGCTAAGAGGAGCAGGAAAAAGCAAAAAATTTCAGAATTGCACCTTGCAATGAGGAGAAATTACTGTTTGTGCATTTACAATATTCATTGATTTTTGCCATTGAAAAACATGTTATTCATATACCAGAAATGTTTGAAGCTACTGACTGAATGAAAGGAGCTGGCATCTCACTCTCTTTGAATCTTCTTTATCATGCTAAGAGGAGCAGGAAAAAGCAAAAAATTTCAGAATTGCACCTTGCAATGCGGAGAAATTACTGTTTGTGCATTTACAATATTCATTGATTTTTACCATTGAAAAACATCATGTTATTCATATACCAGAAATGTTTGAAGCTACTGACTGAATGAAAGGAGCTGGCATCTCACTCTCTTTGAATCTTCTTTATCATGCTAAGAGGAGCAGGAAAAAGCAAAAAATTTCAGAATTGCACCTTGCAATGCGGAGAAATTACTGTTTGTGCATTTACAATATTCATTGATTTTTGCCATTGAAAAACGTCCAGAAATGATTGAAGCTACTGACTGAATGAAAGGAGCTGGCATCTCACTCTCTTTGAATCTTCTTTATCATGCTAAGAGGAGCAGGAAAAAGCAAAAAATTTCAGAATTGCACCTTGCAATGCGGAGAAATTACTGTTTGTGCATTTACAATATTCATTGATTTTTGCCATTGAAAAACATCATGTTATTCATATACCAGAAATGTTTGAAGCTACTGACTGAATGAAAGGAGCTGGCATCTCACTCTCATTGAATCTTCTTTATCATGCTAAGAGGAGCAGGAAAAAGCAAAAAATTTCAGAATTGCACCTTGCAATGCGGAGAAATTACTGTTTGTGCATTTACAATATTCATTGATTTTTGCCATTGAAAAACGTCCAGAAATGATTGAAGATACTGACTGAATGAAAGGAGCTGGCATCTCACTCTCTTTGAATCTTCTTTACCATGCTAAGAGGAGCAGGAAAAAGCAAAAAATTTCAGAATTGCACCTTGCAATGCGGAGAAATTACTGTTTGTGCATTTACAATATTCATTGATTTTTGCCATTGAAAAACGTCCAGAAATGATTGAAGCTACTGACTGAATGAAAGGAGCTGGCATCTCACTCTCTTTGAATCTTCTTTTTCATGCAAAGAGGAGCAGGAAAAAGCTAAAAATTTCAGAATTGCACCTTGCAATGCGGAGAAATTACTGTTTGTGCATTTACAATATTCATTGATTTTTGCCATTGAAAAACATCATGTTATTCATATACCAGAAATGTTTGAAGCTACTGACTGAATGAAAGGAGCTGACATCTCACTCTCTTTGAATCTTCTTTATCATGCTAAGAGGAGCAGGAAAAAGCAAAACATTTCAGAATTGCACCTTGCAATGCGGAGAAATTACTGTCTGTGCATTTACAATATTCATTGATTTTTGCCATTGAAAAACGTCCAGAAATGATTGAAGCTACTGACTGAATGAAAGGAGCTGGCATCTCACTCTCCTTGAATCTTCTTTATCATGCTAAGAGGAGCAGGAAAAAGCAAAAAATTTCAGAATTGCACCTTGCAATGCGGAGAAATTACTGTTTGTGCATTTAAAATATTCATTGATTTTTGCCATTGAAAAACATCATGTTATTCATATACCAGAAATGTTTGAAGCTACTGACTGAATGAAAGGAGCTGGCATCTCACTCTCTTTGAATCTTCTTTATCATGCTAAGAGGAGCAGGAAAAAGCAAAAAATTTCAGAATTGCACCTTGCAATGCGGAGAAATTACTGTTTGTGCATTTACAATATTCATTGATTTTTGCCATTGAAAAACGTCCAGAAATGATTAAAGCTACTGACTGAATGAAAGGAGCTGGCATCTCACTCTCTTTGAATCTTCTTTATCATGCTAAGAGGAGCAGGAAAAAGCAAAAAATTTCAGAATTGCACCTTGCAATGCGGAGAAATTACTGTTTGTGCATATTTAATATTCATTGATTTTTGCCATTGAAAAACGTCCAGAAATGATTGAAGCTACTGACTGAATGAAAGGAGCTGGCATCTCACTCTCTTTGAATCTTCTTTATCATGCTAAGAGGAGCAGGAAAAAGCAAAAAATTTCAGAATTGCACCTTGCAATGCGGAGAAATTACTGTTTGTGCATTTACAATATTCATTGATTTTTGCCATTGAAAAACATCATGTTATTCATATACCAGAAATGATTGAAGCTACTGACTGAATGAAAGGAGCTGGCATCTCACTCTCTTTGAATCTTCTTTATCATGCTAAGAGGAGCAGGAAAAAGCAAAAAATTTCAGAATTGCACCTTGCAATGCGGAGAAATTACTGTTTGTGTATTTACAATATTCATTGATTTTTGCCATTGAAAAACATCCAGAAATGATTGAAGCTACTGACTGAATGAAAGGAGCTGGCATCTCACTCTCTTTGAATCTTATTTATCATGCTAAGAGGAGCAGGAAAAAGCAAAAAATTTCAGAATTGCACCTTGCAATGCGGAGAAATTACTGTTTGTGCATTTACAATATTCATTGATTTTTGCCATTGAAAAACATCATGTTATTCATATACCAGAAATGTTTGAAGCTACTGACTGAATGAAAGGAGCTGGCATCTCACTCTCTTTGAATCTTCTTTATCATGCTAAGAGGAGCAGGAAAAAGCAAAAAATTTCAGAATTGCACCTTGCAATGCGGAGAAATTACTGTTTGTGAATTTACAATATTCATTGATTTTTGCCATTGAAAAACGTCCAGAAATGATTGAAGCTACTGACTGAATGAAAGAAGCTGGCATCTCACTCTCTTTGAATCTTCTTTATCATGCTAAGAGGAGCAGGAAAAAGCAAAAAATTTCAGAATTGCACCTTGCAATGCGGAGAAATTACTGTTTGTGCATTTACAATATTCATTGATTTTTGCCATTGAAAAACGTCCAGAAATGATTGAAGCTACTGACTGAATGAAAGGAGCTGGCATCTTACTCTCTTTGAATCTTCTTTATCATTCTAAGAGGAGCAGGAAAAAGCAAAAAATTTCAGAATTGCACCTTGCAATGCGGAGAAATTACTGTTTGTACATTTACAATATTCATTGATTTTTGCCATTGAAAAACGTCCAGAAATGATTGAAGCTACTGACTGAATGAAAGGAGCTGGTATCTCACTCTCTTTGAATCTTCTTTATCATGCTAAGAGGAGCAGGAAAAAGCAAAAAATTTCAGAATTGCACCTTGCAATGCGGAGAAATTACTGTTTGTGCATTTACAATATTCATTGATTTTTGCCATTGAAAAACATCATGTTATTCATATACCAGAAATGTTTGAAGCTACTGACTGAATGAAAGGAGCTGGCATCTCACTCTCATTGAATCTTCTTTATCATGCTAAGAGGAGCAGGAAAAAGCAAAAAATTTCAGAATTGCACCTTGCAATGCGGAGAAATTACTGTTTGTGCATATACAATATTCATTGATTTTTGCCATTGAAAAACGTCCAGAAATGATTGAAGCTACTGACTGAATGAAAGGAGCTGGCATCTCACTCTCTTTGAATCTTCTTTATCATGCTAAGAGGAGCAGGAAAAAGCAAAAAATTTCAGAATTGCACCTTGCAATGCGGAGAAATTACTGTTTGTGCATTTACAATATTCATTGATTTTTGCCATTGAAAAACGTCCAGAAATGATTGAAGCTACTGACTGAATGAAAGGAGCTGACATCTCACTCTCTTTGAATCTTCTTTATCATGCTAAGAGGAGCAGGAAAAAGCAAAAAATTTCAGAATTGCACCTTGCAATGCGGAGAAATTACTGTTTGTGCATTTACAATATTCATTGATTTTTGCCATTGAAAAACATCATGTTATTCATATACCAGAAATGTTTGAAGCTACTGACTGAATGAAAGGAACTGACATCTCACTCTCTTTGAATCTTCTTTATCATGCTAAGAGGAGCAGGAAAAAGCAAAAAATTTCAGAATTGCACCTTGCAATGCGGAGAAATTACTGTTTGTGCATTTACAATATTCATTGATTTTTGCCATTGAAAAACGTCCAGAAATGATTGAAGCTACTGACTGAATGAAAGGAGCTGGCATCTCACTCTCTTTGAATCTTCTTTATAATGCTAAGAGGAGCAGGAAAAAGTAAAAAATTTCAGAATTGCACCTTGCAATGCGGAGAAATTACTGTTTGTGCATTTACAATATTCATTGATTTTTGCCATTGAAAAACGTCCAGAAATGATTGAAGCTACTGACTGAATGAAAGGAGCTGGCATCTCACTCTCTTTGAATCTTCTTTATCATGCTAAGAGGAGCAGGAAAAAGCAAAAAATTTCAGAATTGCACCTTGCAATGCGGAGAAATTACTGTTTGTGCATTTACAATATTCATTGATTTTTGCCATTGAAAAACATCATGTTATTCATATACCAGAAATGTTTGAAGCTACTGACTGAATGAAAGGAGCTGACATCTCACTCTCTTTGAATCTTCTTTATCATGCTAAGAGGAGCAGGAAAAAGCAAAACATTTCAGAATTGCACCTTGCAATGCGGAGAAATTACTGTCTGTGCATTTACAATATTCATTGATTTTTGCCATTGAAAAACGTCCAGAAATGATTGAAGCTACTGACTGAATGAAAGGAGCTGGCATCTCACTCTCCTTGAATCTTCTTTATCATGCTAAGAGGAGCAGGAAAAAGCAAAAAATTTCAGAATTGCACCTTGCAATGCGGAGAAATTACTGTTTGTGCATTTAAAATATTCATTGATTTTTGCCATTGAAAAACATCATGTTATTCATATACCAGAAATGTTTGAAGCTACTGACTGAATGAAAGGAGCTGGCATCTCACTCTCTTTGAATCTTCTTTATCATGCTAAGAGGAGCAGGAAAAAGCAAAAAATTTCAGAATTGCACCTTGCAATGCGGAGAAATTACTGTTTGTGCATTTACAATATTCATTGATTTTTGCCATTGAAAAACGTCCAGAAATGATTAAAGCTACTGACTGAATGAAAGGAGCTGGCATCTCACTCTCTTTGAATCTTCTTTATCATGCTAAGAGGAGCAGGAAAAAGCAAAAAATTTCAGAATTGCACCTTGCAATGCGGAGAAATTACTGTTTGTGCATATTTAATATTCATTGATTTTTGCCATTGAAAAACGTCCAGAAATGATTGAAGCTACTGACTGAATGAAAGGAGCTGGCATCTCACTCTCTTTGAATCTTCTTTATCATGCTAAGAGGAGCAGGAAAAAGCAAAAAATTTCAGAATTGCACCTTGCAATGCGGAGAAATTACTGTTTGTGCATTTACAATATTCATTGATTTTTGCCATTGAAAAACATCATGTTATTCATATACCAGAAATGATTGAAGCTACTGACTGAATGAAAGGAGCTGGCATCTCACTCTCTTTGAATCTTCTTTATCATGCTAAGAGGAGCAGGAAAAAGCAAAAAATTTCAGAATTGCACCTTGCAATGCGGAGAAATTACTGTTTGTGTATTTACAATATTCATTGATTTTTGCCATTGAAAAACATCCAGAAATGATTGAAGCTACTGACTGAATGAAAGGAGCTGGCATCTCACTCTCTTTGAATCTTATTTATCATGCTAAGAGGAGCAGGAAAAAGCAAAAAATTTCAGAATTGCACCTTGCAATGCGGAGAAATTACTGTTTGTGCATTTACAATATTCATTGATTTTTGCCATTGAAAAACATCATGTTATTCATATACCAGAAATGTTTGAAGCTACTGACTGAATGAAAGGAGCTGGCATCTCACTCTCTTTGAATCTTCTTTATCATGCTAAGAGGAGCAGGAAAAAGCAAAAAATTTCAGAATTGCACCTTGCAATGCGGAGAAATTACTGTTTGTGAATTTACAATATTCATTGATTTTTGCCATTGAAAAACGTCCAGAAATGATTGAAGCTACTGACTGAATGAAAGAAGCTGGCATCTCACTCTCTTTGAATCTTCTTTATCATGCTAAGAGGAGCAGGAAAAAGCAAAAAATTTCAGAATTGCACCTTGCAATGCGGAGAAATTACTGTTTGTGCATTTACAATATTCATTGATTTTTGCCATTGAAAAACGTCCAGAAATGATTGAAGCTACTGACTGAATGAAAGGAGCTGGCATCTTACTCTCTTTGAATCTTCTTTATCATTCTAAGAGGAGCAGGAAAAAGCAAAAAATTTCAGAATTGCACCTTGCAATGCGGAGAAATTACTGTTTGTACATTTACAATATTCATTGATTTTTGCCATTGAAAAACGTCCAGAAATGATTGAAGCTACTGACTGAATGAAAGGAGCTGGTATCTCACTCTCTTTGAATCTTCTTTATCATGCTAAGAGGAGCAGGAAAAAGCAAAAAATTTCAGAATTGCACCTTGCAATGCGGAGAAATTACTGTTTGTGCATTTACAATATTCATTGATTTTTGCCATTGAAAAACATCATGTTATTCATATACCAGAAATGTTTGAAGCTACTGACTGAATGAAAGGAGCTGGCATCTCACTCTCATTGAATCTTCTTTATCATGCTAAGAGGAGCAGGAAAAAGCAAAAAATTTCAGAATTGCACCTTGCAATGCGGAGAAATTACTGTTTGTGCATATACAATATTCATTGATTTTTGCCATTGAAAAACGTCCAGAAATGATTGAAGCTACTGACTGAATGAAAGGAGCTGGCATCTCACTCTCTTTGAATCTTCTTTATCATGCTAAGAGGAGCAGGAAAAAGCAAAAAATTTCAGAATTGCACCTTGCAATGCGGAGAAATTACTGTTTGTGCATTTACAATATTCATTGATTTTTGCCATTGAAAAACGTCCAGAAATGATTGAAGCTACTGACTGAATGAAAGGAGCTGACATCTCACTCTCTTTGAATCTTCTTTATCATGCTAAGAGGAGCAGGAAAAAGCAAAAAATTTCAGAATTGCACCTTGCAATGCGGAGAAATTACTGTTTGTGCATTTACAATATTCATTGATTTTTGCCATTGAAAAACATCATGTTATTCATATACCAGAAATGTTTGAAGCTACTGACTGAATGAAAGGAACTGACATCTCACTCTCTTTGAATCTTCTTTATCATGCTAAGAGGAGCAGGAAAAAGCAAAAAATTTCAGAATTGCACCTTGCAATGCGGAGAAATTACTGTTTGTGCATTTACAATATTCATTGATTTTTGCCATTGAAAAACGTCCAGAAATGATTGAAGCTACTGACTGAATGAAAGGAGCTGGCATCTCACTCTCTTTGAATCTTCTTTATAATGCTAAGAGGAGCAGGAAAAAGTAAAAAATTTCAGAATTGCACCTTGCAATGCGGAGAAATTACTGTTTGTGCATTTACAATATTCATTGATTTTTGCCATTGAAAAACGTCCAGAAATGATTGAAGCTACTGACTGAATGAAAGGAGCTGGCATCTCACTCTCTTTGAATCTTCTTTATCATGCTAAGAGGAGCAGGAAAAAGCAAAAAATTTCAGAATTGCACCTTGCAATGCGGAGAAATTACTGTTTGTGCATTTACAATATTCATTGATTTTTGCCATTGAAAAACGTCCAGAAATGATTGAAGCTACTGACTGAATGAAAGGAGCTGGCATCTTACTCTCTTTGAATCTTCTTTATCATTCTAAGAGGAGCAGGAAAAAGCAAAAAATTTCAGAATTGCACCTTGCAATGCGGAGAAATTACTGTTTGTACATTTACAATATTCATTGATTTTTGCCATTGAAAAACGTCCAGAAATGATTGAAGCTACTGACTGAATGAAAGGAGCTGACATCTCACTCTCTTTGAATCTTCTTTATCATGCTAAGAGGAGCAGGAAAAAGCAAAAAATTTCAGAATTGCACCTTGCAATGCGGAGAAATTACTGTTTGTGCATTTACAATATTCATTGATTTTTGCCATTGAAAAACATCATGTTATTCATATACCAGAAATGTTTGAAGCTACTGACTGAATGAAAGGAACTGACATCTCACTCTCTTTGAATCTTCTTTATCATGCTAAGAGGAGCAGGAAAAAGCAAAAAATTTCAGAATTGCACCTTGCAATGCGGAGAAATTACTGTTTGTGCATTTACAATATTCATTGATTTTTGCCATTGAAAAACGTCCAGAAATGATTGAAGCTACTGACTGAATGAAAGGAGCTGGCATCTCACTCTCTTTGAATCTTCTTTATAATGCTAAGAGGAGCAGGAAAAAGTAAAAAATTTCAGAATTGCACCTTGCAATGCGGAGAAATTACTGTTTGTGCATTTACAATATTCATTGATTTTTGCCATTGAAAAACATCATGTTATTCATATACCAGAAATGTTTGAAACTACTGACTGAATGAAAGGAGCTGGCATCTCACTCTCTTTGAATCTTCTTTATCATGCTAAGAGGAGCAGGAAAAAGCAAAAAATTTCAGAATTGCACCTTGCAATCCGGAGAAATTACTGTTTGTGCATTTACAATATTCATTGATTTTTGCCATTGAAAAATGTCCAGAAATGATTGAAGCTACTGACTGAATGAAAGGAGCTGGCATCTCACTCTCTTTGAATCTTCTTTATCATGCTAAGAGGAGCAGGAAAAAGCAAAAAATTTCAGAATTGCACCTTGCAATGAGGAGAAATTACTGTTTGTGCATTTACAATATTCATTGATTTTTGCCATTGAAAAACATGTTATTCATATACCAGAAATGTTTGAAGCTACTGACTGAATGAAAGGAGCTGGCATCTCACTCTCTTTGAATCTTCTTTATCATGCTAAGAGGAGCAGGAAAAAGCAAAAAATTTCAGAATTGCACCTTGCAATGCGGAGAAATTACTGTTTGTGCATTTACAATATTCATTGATTTTTGCCATTGAAAAACATCATGTTATTCATATACCAGAAATGTTTGAAGCTACTGACTGAATGAAAGGAGCTGGCATCTCACTCTCTTTGAATCTTCTTTATCATGCTAAGAGGAGCAGGAAAAAGCAAAAAATTTCAGAATTGCACCTTGCAATGCGGAGAAATTACTGTTTGTGCATTTACAATATTCATTGATTTTTGCCATTGAAAAACGTCCAGAAATGATTGAAGCTACTGACTGAATGAAAGGAGCTGGCATCTCACTCTCTTTGAATCTTCTTTATCATGCTAAGAGGAGCAGGAAAAAGCAAAAAATTTCAGAATTGCACCTTGCAATGCGGAGAAATTACTGTTTGTGCATTTACAATATTCATTGATTTTTGCCATTGAAAAACGTCCAGAAATGATTGAAGCTACTGACTGAATGAAAGGACCTGGCATCTTACTCTCTTTGAATCTTCTTTATCATTCTAAGAGGAGCAGGAAAAAGCAAAAAATTTCAGAATTGCACCTTGCAATGCGGAGAAATTACTGTTTGTACATTTACAATATTCATTGATTTTTGCCATTGAAAAACGTCCAGAAATGATTGAAGCTACTGACTGAATGAAAGGAGCTGGTATCTCACTCTCTTTGAATCTTCTTTATCATGCTAAGAGGAGCAGGAAAAAGCAAAAAATTTCAGAATTGCACCTTGCAATGCGGAGAAATTACTGTTTGTGCATTTACAATATTCATTGATTTTTGCCATTGAAAAACATCATGTTATTCATATACCAGAAATGTTTGAAGCTACTGACTGAATGAAAGGAGCTGGCATCTCACTCTCATTGAATCTTCTTTATCATGCTAAGAGGAGCAGGAAAAAGCAAAAAATTTCAGAATTGCACCTTGCAATGCGGAGAAATTACTGTTTGTGCATTTACAATATTCATTGATTTTTGCCATTGAAAAACGTCCAGAAATGATTGAAGCTACTGACTGAATGAAAGGAGCTGGCATCTCACTCTCTTTGAATCTTCTTTATCATGCTAAGAGGAGCAGGAAAAAGCAAAAAATTTCAGAATTGCACCTTGCAATGCGGAGAAATTACTGTTTGTGCATTTACAATATTCATTGATTTTTGCCATTGAAAAACGTCCAGAAATGATTGAAGCTACTGACTGAATGAAAGGAGCTGACATCTCACTCTCTTTGAATCTTCTTTATCATGCTAAGAGGAGCAGGAAAAAGCAAAAAATTTCAGAATTGCACCTTGCAATGCGGAGAAATTACTGTTTGTGCATTTACAATATTCATTGATTTTTGCCATTGAAAAACATCATGTTATTCATATACCAGAAATGTTTGAAGCTACTGACTGAATGAAAGGAGCTGACATCTCACTCTCTTTGAATCTTCTTTATCATGCTAAGAGGAGCAGGAAAAAGCAAAAAATTTCAGAATTGCACCTTGCAATGCGGAGAAATTACTGTTTGTGCATTTACAATATTCATTGATTTTTGCCATTGAAAAACGTCCAGAAATGATTGAAGCTACTGAATGAATGAAAGGAGCTGGCATCTCACTCTCTTTGAATCTTCTTTATAATGCTAAGAGGAGCAGGAAAAAGTAAAAAATTTCAGAATTGCACCTTGCAATGCGGAGAAATTACTGTTTGTGCATTTACAATATTCATTGATTTTTGCCATTGAAAAACATCATGTTATTCATATACCAGAAATGTTTGAAACTACTGACTGAATGAAAGGAGCTGGCATCTCACTCTCTTTGAATCTTCTTTATCATGCTAAGAGGAGCAGAAAAAAAGCAAAAAATTTCAGAATTGCACCTTGCAATGCGGAGAAATTACTGTTTGTGCATTTACAATATTCATTGATTTTTGCCATTGAAAAACGTCCAGAAATGATTGAAGCTACTGACTGAATGAAAGGAGCTGGCATCTCACTCTCTTTGAATCTTCTTTATCATGCTAAGAGGAGCAGGAAAAAGCAAAAAATTTCAGAATTGCACCTTGCAATGAGGAGAAATTACTGTTTGTGCATTTACAATATTCATTGATTTTTGCCATTGATAAACATGTTATTCATATACCAGAAATGTTTGAAGCTACTGACTGAATGAAAGGAGCTGGCATCTCACTCTCTTTGAATCTTCTTTATCATGCTAAGAGGAGCAGGAAAAAGCAAAAAATTTCAGAATTGCACCTTGCAATGCGGAGAAATTACTGTTTGTGCATTTACAATATTCATTGATTTTTGCCATTGAAAAACATCATGTTATTCATATACCAGAAATGTTTGAAGCTACTGACTGAATGAAAGGAGCTGGCATCTCACTCTCTTTGAATCTTCTTTATCATGCTAAGAGGAGCAGGAAAAAGCAAAAAATTTCAGAATTGCACCTTGCAATGCGGAGAAATTACTGTTTGTGCATTTACAATATTCATTGATTTTTGCCATTGAAAAACGTCCAGAAATGATTGAAGCTACTGACTGAATGAAAGGAGCTGGCATCTCACTCTCTTTGAATCTTCTTTATCATGCTAAGAGGAGCAGGAAAAAGCAAAAAATTTCAGAATTGCACCTTGCAATGCGGAGAAATTACTGTTTGTGCATTTACAATATTCATTGATTTTTGCCATTGAAAAACATCATGTTATTCATATACCAGAAATGTTTGAAGCTACTGACTGAATGAAAGGAGCTGGCATCTCACTCTCATTGAATCTTCTTTATCATGCTAAGAGGAGCAGGAAAAAGCAAAAAATTTCAGAATTGCACCTTGCAATGCGGAGAAATTACTGTTTGTGCATTTACAATATTCATTGATTTTTGCCATTGAAAAACGTCCAGAAATGATTGAAGATACTGACTGAATGAAAGGAGCTGGCATCTCACTCTCTTTGAATCTTCTTTATCATGCTAAGAGGAGCAGGAAAAAGCAAAAAATTTCAGAATTGCACCTTGCAATGCGGAGAAATTACTGTTTGTGCATTTACAATATTCATTGATTTTTGCCATTGAAAAACGTCCAGAAATGATTGAAGCTACTGACTGAATGAAAGGAGCTGGCATCTCACTCTCTTTGAATCTTCTTTATCAAGCAAAGAGGAGCAGGAAAAAGCAAAAAATTTCAGAATTGCACCTTGCAATGCGGAGAAATTACTGTTTGTGCATTTACAATATTCATTGATTTTTGCCATTGAAAAACGTCCAGAAATGATTGAAGCTACTGACTGAATGAAAGGAGCTGGCATCTCACTCTCTTTGAATCTTCTTTATCATGCTAAGAGGAGCAGGAAAAAGCAAAAAATTTCAGAATTGCACCTTGCAATGCGGAGAAATTACTGTTTGTGCATTTACAATATTCATTGATTTTTGCCATTGAAAAACGTCCAGAAATGATTGAAGCTACTGACTGAATGAAAGGAGCTGACATCTCACTCTCTTTGAATCTTCTTTATCATGCTAAGAGGAGCAGGAAAAAGCAAAAAATTTCAGAATTGCACCTTGCAATGCGGAGAAATTACTGTTTGTGCATTTACAATATTCATTGATTTTTGCCATTGAAAAACATCATGTTATTCATATACCAGAAATGTTTGAAGCTACTGACTGAATGAAAGGAGCTGACATCTCACTCTCTTTGAATCTTCTTTATCATGCTAAGAGGAGCAGGAAAAAGCAAAAAATTTCAGAATTGCACCTTGCAATGCGGAGAAATTACTGTTTGTGCATTTACAATATTCATTGATTTTTGCCATTGAAAAACGTCCAGAAATGATTGAAGCTACTGACTGAATGAAAGGAGCTGGCATCTCACTCTCTTTGAATCTTCTTTATAATGCTAAGATGAGCAGGAAAAAGTAAAAAATTTCAGAATTGCACCTTGCAATGCGGAGAAATTACTGTTTGTGCATTTACAATATTCATTGATTTTTGCCATTGAAAAACATCATGTTATTCATATACCAGAAATGTTTGAAACTACTGACTGAATGAAAGGAGCTGGCATCTCACTCTCTTTGAATCTTCTTTATCATGCTAAGAGGAGCAGGAAAAAGCAAAAAATTTCAGAATTGCACCTTGCAATGCGGAGAAATTACTGTTTGTGCATTTACAATATTCATTGATTTTTGCCATTGAAAAACGTCCAGAAATGATTGAAGCTACTGACTGAATGAAAGGAGCTGGCATCTCACTCTCTTTGAATCTTCTTTATCATGCTAAGAGGAGCAGGAAAAAGCAAAAAATTTCAGAATTGCACCTTGCAATGAGGAGAAATTACTGTTTGTGCATTTACAATATTCATTGATTTTTGCCAATGAAAAACATGTTATTCATATACCAGAAATGTTTGAAGCTACTGACTGAATGAAAGGAGCTGGCATCTCACTCTCTTTGAATCTTCTTTATCATGCTAAGAGGAGCAGGAAAAAGCAAAAAATTTCAGAATTGCACCTTGCAATGCGGAGAAATTACTGTTTGTGCATTTACAATATTCATTGATTTTTGCCATTGAAAAACATCATGTTATTCATATACCAGAAATGTTTGAAGCTACTGACTGAATGAAAGGAGCTGGCATCTCACTCTCTTTGAATCTTCTTTATCATGCTAAGAGGAGCAGGAAAAAGCAAAAAATTTCAGAATTGCACCTTGCAATGCGGAGAAATTACTGTTTGTGCATTTACAATATTCATTGATTTTTGCCATTGAAAAACGTCCAGAAATGATTGAAGCTACTGACTGAATGAAAGGAGCTGGCATCTCACTCTCTTTGAATCTTCTTTATCATGCTAAGAGGAGCAGGAAAAAGCAAAAAATTTCAGAATTGCACCTTGCAATGCGGAGAAATTACTGTTTGTGCATTTACAATATTCATTGATTTTTGCCATTGAAAAACGTCCAGAAATGATTGAAGCTACTGACTGAATGAAAGGAGCTGACATCTCACTCTCTTTGAATCTTCTTTATCATGCTAAGAGGAGCAGGAAAAAGCAAAAAATTTCAGAATTGCACCTTGCAATGCGGAGAAATTACTGTTTGTGCATTTACAATATTCATTGATTTTTGCCATTGAAAAACATCATGTTATTCATATACCAGAAATGTTTGAAGCTACTGACTGAATGAAAGGAGCTGACATCTCACTCTCTTTGAATCTTCTTTATCATGCTAAGAGGAGCAGGAAAAAGCAAAAAATTTCAGAATTGCACCTTGCAATGCGGAGAAATTACTGTTTGTGCATTTACAATATTCATTGATTTTTGCCATTGAAAAACGTCCAGAAATGATTGAAGCTACTGACTGAATGAAAGGAGCTGGCATCTCACTCTCCTTGAATCTTCTTTATAATGCTAAGATGAGCAGGAAAAAGTAAAAAATTTCAGAATTGCACCTTGCAATGCGGAGAAATTACTGTTTGTGCATTTACAATATTCATTGATTTTTGCCATTGAAAAACATCATGTTATTCATATACCAGAAATGTTTGAAACTACTGACTGAATGAAAGGAGCTGGCATCTCACTCTCTTTGAATCTTCTTTATCATGCTAAGAGGAGCAGGAAAAAGCAAAAAATTTCAGAATTGCACCTTGCAATGCGGAGAAATTACTGTTTGTGCATTTACAATATTCATTGATTTTTGCCATTGAAAAACGTCCAGAAATGATTGAAGCTACTGACTGAATGAAAGGAGCTGGCATCTCACTCTCTTTGAATCTTCTTTATCATGCTAAGAGGAGCAGGAAAAAGCAAAAAATTTCAGAATTGCACCTTGCAATGAGGAGAAATTACTGTTTGTGCATTTACAATATTCATTGATTTTTGCCATTGAAAAACATGTTATTCATATACCAGAAATGTTTGAAGCTACTGACTGAATGAAAGGAGCTGGCATCTCACTCTCTTTGAATCTTCTTTATCATGCTAAGAGGAGCAGGAAAAAGCAAAAAATTTCAGAATTGCACCTTGCAATGCGGAGAAATTACTGTTTGTGCATTTACAATATTCATTGATTTTTGCCATTGAAAAACATCATGTTATTCATATACCAGAAATGTTTGAAGCTACTGACTGAATGAAAGGAGCTGGCATCTCACTCTCTTTGAATCTTCTTTATCATGCTAAGAGGAGCAGGAAAAAGCAAAAAATTTCAGAATTGCACCTTGCAATGCGGAGAAATTACTGTTTGTGCATTTACAATATTCATTGATTTTTGCCATTGAAAAACGTCCAGAAATGATTGAAGCTACTGACTGAATGAAAGGAGCTGGCATCTCACTCTCTTTGAATCTTCTTTATCATGCTAAGAGGAGCAGGAAAAAGCAAAAAATTTCAGAATTGCACCTTGCAATGCGGAGAAATTACTGTTTGTGCATTTACAATATTCATTGATTTTTGCCATTGAAAAACATCATGTTATTCATATACCAGAAATGTTTGAAGCTACTGACTGAATGAAAGGAGCTGGCATCTCACTCTCATTGAATCTTCTTTATCATGCTAAGAGGAGCAGGAAAAAGCAAAAAATTTCAGAATTGCACCTTGCAATGCGGAGAAATTACTGTTTGTGCATTTACAATATTCATTGATTTTTGCCATTGAAAAACATCATGTTATTCATATACCAGAAATGTTTGAAGCTACTGACTGAATGAAAGGAGCTGACATCTCACTCTCTTTGAATCTTCTTTATCATGCTAAGAGGAGCAGGAAAAAGCAAAAAATTTCAGAATTGCACCTTGCAATGCGGAGAAATTACTGTTTGTGCATTTACAATATTCATTGATTTTTGCCATTGAAAAACGTCCAGAAATGATTGAAGCTACTGACTGAATGAAAGGAGCTGGCATCTCACTCTCTTTGAATCTTCTTTATAATGCTAAGATGAGCAGGAAAAAGTAAAAAATTTCAGAATTGCACCTTGCAATGCGGAGAAATTACTGTTTGTGCATTTACAATATTCATTGATTTTTGCCATTGAAAAACATCATGTTATTCATATACCAGAAATGTTTGAAACTACTGACTGAATGAAAGGAGCTGGCATCTCACTCTCTTTGAATCTTCTTTATCATGCTAAGAGGAGCAGGAAAAAGCAAAAAATTTCAGAATTGCACCTTGCAATGCGGAGAAATTACTGTTTGTGCATTTACAATATTCATTGATTTTTGCCATTGAAAAACGTCCAGAAATGATTGAAGCTACTGACTGAATGAAAGGAGCTGGCATCTCACTCTCTTTGAATCTTCTTTATCATGCTAAGAGGAGCAGGAAAAAGCAAAAAATTTCAGAATTGCACCTTGCAATGAGGAGAAATTACTGTTTGTGCATTTACAATATTCATTGATTTTTGCCATTGAAAAACATGTTATTCATATACCAGAAATGTTTGAAGCTACTGACTGAATGAAAGGAGCTGGCATCTCACTCTCTTTGAATCTTCTTTATCATGCTAAGAGGAGCAGGAAAAAGCAAAAAATTTCAGAATTGCACCTTGCAATGCGGAGAAATTACTGTTTGTGCATTTACAATATTCATTGATTTTTGCCATTGAAAAACATCATGTTATTCATATTCCAGAAATGTTTGAAGCTACTGACTGAATGAAAGGAGCTGGCATCTCACTCTCTTTGAATCTTCTTTATCATGCTAAGAGGAGCAGGAAAAAGCAAAAAATTTCAGAATTGCACCTTGCAATGCGGAGAAATTACTGTTTGTGCATTTACAATATTCATTGATTTTTGCCATTGAAAAACGTCCAGAAATGATTGAAGCTACTGACTGAATGAAAGGAGCTGGCATCTCACTCTCTTTGAATCTTCTTTATCATGCTAAGAGGAGCAGGAAAAAGCAAAAAATTTCAGAATTGCACCTTGCAATGCGGAGAAATTACTGTTTGTGCATTTACAATATTCATTGATTTTTGCCATTGAAAAACATCATGTTATTCATATATCAGAAATGTTTGAAGCTACTGACTGAATGAAAGGAGCTGGCATCTCACTCTCATTGAATCTTCTTTATCATGCTAAGAGGAGCAGGAAAAAGCAAAAAATTTCAGAATTGCACCTTGCAATGCGGAGAAATTACTGTTTGTGCATTTACAATATTCATTGATTTTTGCCATTGAAAAACGTCCAGAAATGATTGAAGATACTGACTGAATGAAAGGAGCTGGCATCTCACTCTCTTTGAATCTTGATTATCATGCTAAGAGGAGCAGGAAAAAGCAAAAAATTTCAGAATTGCACCTTGCAATGCGGAGAAATTACTGTTTGTGCATTTACAATATTCATTGATTTTTGCCATTGAAAAACGTCCAGAAATGATTGAAGCTACTGACTGAATGAAAGGAGCTGGCATCTCACTCTCTTTGAATCTTCTTTATCATGCAAAGAGGAGCAGGAAAAAGCTAAAAATTTCAGAATTGCACCTTGCAATGCGGAGAAATGACTGTTTGTGCATTTACAATATTCATTGATTTTTGCCATTGAAAAACATCATGTTATTCATATACCAGAAATGTTTGAAGCCTATGACTGAATGAAAGGAGCTGACATCTCACTCTCTTTGAATCTTCTTTATCATGCTAAGAGGAGCAGGAAAAAGCAAAAAATTTCAGAATTGCACCTTGCAATGCGGAGAAATTACTGTCTGTGCATTTACAATATTCATTGATTTTTGCCATTGAAAAACGTCCAGAAATGATTGAAGCTACTGACTGAATGAAAGCAGCTGGCATCTCACTCTCCTTGAATCTTCTTTATCATGCTAAGAGGAGCAGGAAAAAGCAAAAAATTTCAGAATTGCACGTTGCAATGCGGAGAAATTACTGTTTGTGCATTTACAATATTCATTGATTTTTGCCATTGAAAAACGTCCAGAAATGATTGAAGCTACTGACTGAATGAAAGGAGCTGGTATCTCACTCTCTTTGAATCTTCTTTATCATGCTAAGAGGAGCAGGAAAAAGCAAAAAATTTCAGAATTGCACCTTGCAATGCGGAGAAATTACTGTTTGTGCATTTACAATATTCATTGATTTTTGCCATTGAAAAACATCATGTTATTCATATACCAGAAATGTTTGAAGCTACTGACTGAATGAAAGGAGCTGGCATCTCACTCTCTTTGAATCTTCTTTATCATGCTAAGAGGAGCAGGAAAAAGCAAAAAATTTCAGAATTGCACCTTGCAATGCGGAGAAATTACTGTTTGTGCATTTACAATATTCATTGATTTTTGCCATTGAAAAACGTCCAGAAATGATTGAAGCTACTGACTGAATGAAAGGAGCTGGCATCTCACTCTCTTTGAATCTTCTTTATCATGCTAAGAGGAGCAGGAAAAAGCAAAAAATTTCAGAATTGCACCTTGCAATGCGGAGAAATTACTGTTTGTGCATTTTTAATATTCATTGATTTTTGCCATTGAAAAACGTCCAGAAATGATTGAAGCTACTGACTGAATGAAAGGAGCTGGCATCTCACTCTCTTTGAATCTTCTTTATCATGCTAAGAGGAGCAGGAAAAAGCAAAAAATTTCAGAATTGCACCTTGCAATGCGGAGAAATTACTGTTTGTGCATTTACAATATTCATTGATTTTTGCCATTGAAAAACATCATGTTATTCATATACCAGAAATGTTTGAAGCTACTGACTGAATGAAAGGAGCTGGCATCTCACTCTCTTTGAATCTTCTTTATCATGCTAAGAGGAGCAGGAAAAAGCAAAAAATTTCAGAATTGCACCTTGCAATGCGGAGAAATTACTGTTTGTGCATTTACAATATTCATTGATTTTTGCCATTGAAAAACGTCCAGAAATGATTGAAGCTACTGACTGAATGAAAGGAGCTGGCATCTCACTCTCTTTGAATCTTCTTTATCATGCTAAGAGGAGCAGGAAAAAGCAAAAAATTTCAGAATTGCACCTTGCAATGCGGAGAAATTACTGTTTGTGCATTTACAATATTCATTGATTTTTGCCATTGAAAAACATCATGTTATTCATATACCAGAAATGTTTGAAGCTACTGACTGAATGAAAGGAGCTGGCATCTCACTCTCATTGAATCTTCTTTATCATGCTAAGAGGAGCAGGAAAAAGCAAAAAATTTCAGAATTGCACCTTGCAATGCGGAGAAATTACTGTTTGTGCATTTACAATATTCATTGATTTTTGCCATTGAAAAACGTCCAGAAATGATTGAAGATACTGACTGAATGAAAGGAGCTGGCATCTCACTCTCTTTGAATCTTCATTATCATGCTAAGAGGAGCAGGAAAAAGCAAAAAATTTCAGAATTGCACCTTGCAATGCGGAGAAATTACTGTTTGTGCATTTACAATATTCATTGATTTTTGCCATTGAAAAACGTCCAGAAATGATTGAAGCTACTGACTGAATGAAAGGAGCTGGCATCTCACTCTCTTTGAATCTTCTTTATCATGCAAAGAGGAGCAGGAAAAAGCTAAAAATTTCAGAATTGCACCTTGCAATGCGGAGAAATGACTGTTTGTGCATTTACAATATTCATTGATTTTTGCCATTGAAAAACATCATGTTATTCATATACCAGAAATGTTTGAAGCCTATGACTGAATGAAAGGAGCTGACATCTCACTCTCTTTGAATCTTCTTTATCATGCTAAGAGGAGCAGGAAAAAGCAAAAAATTTCAGAATTGCACCTTGCAATGCGGAGAAATTACTGTCTGTGCATTTACAATATTCATTGATTTTTGCCATTGAAAAACGTCCAGAAATGATTGAAGCTACTGACTGAATGAAAGCAGCTGGCATCTCACTCTCCTTGAATCTTCTTTATCATGCTAAGAGGAGCAGGAAAAAGCAAAAAATTTCAGAATTGCACGTTGCAATGCGGAGAAATTACTGTTTGTGCATTTACAATATTCATTGATTTTTGCCATTGAAAAACGTCCAGAAATGATTGAAGCTACTGACTGAATGAAAGGAGCTGGTATCTCACTCTCTTTGAATCTTCTTTATCATGCTAAGAGGAGCAGGAAAAAGCAAAAAATTTCAGAATTGCACCTTGCAATGCGGAGAAATTACTGTTTGTGCATTTACAATATTCATTGATTTTTGCCATTGAAAAACATCATGTTATTCATATACCAGAAATGTTTGAAGCTACTGACTGAATGAAAGGAGCTGGCATCTCACTCTCTTTGAATCTTCTTTATCATGCTAAGAGGAGCAGGAAAAAGCAAAAAATTTCAGAATTGCACCTTGCAATGCGGAGAAATTACTGTTTGTGCATTTACAATATTCATTGATTTTTGCCATTGAAAAACGTCCAGAAATGATTGAAGCTACTGACTGAATGAAAGGAGCTGGCATCTCACTCTCTTTGAATCTTCTTTATCATGCTAAGAGGAGCAGGAAAAAGCAAAAAATTTCAGAATTGCACCTTGCAATGCGGAGAAATTACTGTTTGTGCATTTTTAATATTCATTGATTTTTGCCATTGAAAAACGTCCAGAAATGATTGAAGCTACTGACTGAATGAAAGGAGCTGGCATCTCACTCTCTTTGAATCTTCTTTATCATGCTAAGAGGAGCAGGAAAAAGCAAAAAATTTCAGAATTGCACCTTGCAATGCGGAGAAATTACTGTTTGTGCATTTACAATATTCATTGATTTTTGCCATTGAAAAACATCATGTTATTCATATACCAGAAATGTTTGAAGCTACTGACTGAATGAAAGGAGCTGGCATCTCACTCTCTTTGAATCTTCTTTATCATGCTAAGAGGAGCAGGAAAAAGCAAAAAATTTCAGAATTGCACCTTGCAATGCGGAGAAATTACTGTTTGTGCATTTACAATATTCATTGATTTTTGCCATTGAAAAACGTCCAGAAATGATTGAAGCTACTGACTGAATGAAAGGAGCTGGCATCTCACTCTCTTTGAATCTTCTTTATCATGCTAAGAGGAGCAGGAAAAAGCAAAAAATTTCAGAATTGCACCTTGCAATGCGGAGAAATTACTGCTTGTGCATTTTTAATATTCATTGATTTTTGCCATTGAAAAACGTCCAGAAATGATTGAAGCTACTGACTGAATGAAAGGAGCTGGCATCTCACTCTCTTTGAATCTTATTTATCATGCTAAGAGGAGCAGGAAAAAGCAAAAAATTTCAGAATTGCACCTTGCAATGCGGAGAAATTACTGTTTGTGCATTTACAATATTCATTGATTTTTGCCATTGAAAAACATCATGTTATTCATATACCAGAAATGTTTGAAGCTACTGACTGAATGAAAGGAGCTGGCATCTCACTCTCTTTGAATCTTCTTTATCATGCTAAGAGGAGCAGGAAAAAGCAAAAAATTTCAGAATTGCACCTTGCAATGCGGAGAAATTACTGTTTGTGCATTTACAATATTCATTGATTTTTGCCATTGAAAAACGTCCAGAAATGATTGAAGCTACTGACTGAATGAAAGGAGCTGGCATCTCACTCTCTTTGAATCTTCTTTATCATGCTAAGAGGAGCAGGAAAAAGCAAAAAATTTCAGAATTGCACCTTGCAATGCGGAGAAATTACTGTTTGTGCATTTTTAATATTCATTGATTTTTGCCATTGAAAAACGTCCAGAAATGATTGAAGCTACTGACTGAATGAAAGGAGCTGGCATCTCACTCTCTTTGAATCTTATTTATCATGCTAAGAGGAGCAGGAAAAAGCAAAAAATTTCAGAATTGCACCTTGCAATGCGGAGAAATTACTGTTTGTGCATTTACAATATTCATTGATTTTTGCCATTGAAAAACATCATGTTATTCATATACCAGAAATGTTTGAAGCTACTGACTGAATGAAAGGAGCTGGCATCTCACTCTCTTTGAATCTTCTTTATCATGCTAAGAGGAGCAGGAAAAAGCAAAAAATTTCAGAATTGCACCTTGCAATGCGGAGAAATTACTGTTTGTGCATTTACAATATTCATTGATTTTTGCCATTGAAAAACGTCCAGAAATGATTGAAGCTACTGACTGAATGAAAGGAGCTGGCATCTCACTCTCTTTGAATCTTCTTTATCATGCTAAGAGGAGCAGGAAAAAGCAAAAAATTTCAGAATTGCACCTTGCAATGCGGAGAAATTACTGTTTGTGCATTTACAATATTCATTGATTTTTGCCAATGAAAAACGTCCAGAAATGATTGAAGCTACTGACTGAATGAAAGGAGCTGGCATCTTACTCTCTTTGAATCTTCTTTATCATGCTAAGAGGAGCAGGAAAAAGCAAAAAATTTCAGAATTGCACCTTGCAATGCGGAGAAATTACAGTTTGTGCATTTACAATATTCATTGATTTTTGCCATTGAAAAACGTCCAGAAATGATTGAAGCTACTGACTGAATGAAAGGAGCTGGCATCTCACTCTCTTTGAATCTTCTTTATCATGCTAAGAGGAGCAGGAAAAAGCAAAAAATTTCAGAATTGCACCTTGCAATGCGGAGAAATTACTGTTTGTGCATTTACAATATTCATTGATTTTTGCCATTGAAAAACGTCCAGAAATGATTGAAGCTACTGACTGAATGAAAGGAGCTGGCATCTCACTCTCTTTGAATCTTCTTTATCATGCTAAGAGGAGCAGGAAAAAGCAAAAAATTTCAGAATTGCACCTTGCAATGCGGAGAAATTACTGTTTGTGCATTTACAATATTCATTGATTTTTGCCATTGAAAAACGTCCAGAAATGATTGAAGCTACTGACTGAATGAAAGGAGCTGGCATCTCACTCTCTTTGAATCTTCTTTATCATGCTAAGAGGAGCAGGAAAAAGCAAAAAATTTCAGAATTGCACCTTGCAATGAGGAGAAATTACTGTTTGTGCATTAACAATATTCATTGATTTTTGCCATTGAAAAACATGTTATTCATATACCAGAAATGTTTGAAGCTACTGACTGAATGAAAGGAGCTGGCATCTCACTCTCTTTGAATCTTCTTTATCATGCTAAGAGGAGCAGGAAAAAGCAAAAAATTTCAGAATTGCACCTTGCAATGCGGAGAAATTACTGTTTGTGCATTTACAATATTCATTGATTTTTGCCATTGAAAAACGTCCAGAAATGATTGAAGCTACTGACTGAATGAAAGGAGCTGGCATCTCACTCTCTTTGAATCTTCTTTATCATGCTTAGAGGAGCAGGAAAAAGCAAAAAATTTCCGAATTGCACCTTGCAATGCGGAGAAATTACTGTTTGTGCATTTACAATATTCATTGATTTTTGCCATTGAAAAACATCATGTTATTCATATACCAGAAATGTTTGAAGCTACTGACTGAATGAAAGGAGCTGGCATCTCACTATCATTGAATCTTCTTTATCATGCTAAGAGGAGCAGGAAAAAGCAAAAAATTTCAGAATTGCACCTTGCAATGCGGAGAAATTACTGTTTGTGCATTTACAATATTCATTGATTTTTGCCATTGAAAAACGTCCAGAAATGATTGAAGATACTGACTGAATGAAAGGAGCTGGCATCTCACTCTCTTTGAATCTTCTTTATCATGCTAAGAGGAGCAGGAAAAAGCAAAAAATTTCAGAATTGCATCTTGCAATGAGGAGAAATTACTGTTTGTGCATTTACAATATTCATTGATTTTTGCCATTGAAAAACGTCCAGAAATGATTGAAGCTACTGACTGAATGAAAGGAGCTGGCATCTTACTCTCTTTGAATCTTCTTTATCATGCTAAGAGGAGCAGGAAAAAGCAAAAAATTTCAGAATTGCACCTTGCAATGCGGAGAAATTACTGTTTGTGCATTTACAATATTCATTGATTTTTGCCATTGAAAAACATCATGTTATTCATATACCAGAAATGTTTGAAGCTACTGACTGAATGAAAGGAGCTGACATCTCACTCTCTTTGAATCTTCTTTATCATGCTAAGAGGAGCAGGAAAAAGCAAAAAATTTCAGAATTGCACCTTGCAATGCGGAGAAATTACTGTTTGTGCATTTACAATATTCATTGATTTTTGCCATTGAAAAACGTCCAGAAATGATTGAAGCTACTGACTGAATGAAAGGAGCTGGCATCTCACTCTCTTTGAATCTTCTTTATCATGCTAAGAGGAGCAGGAAAAAGCAAAAAATTTCAGAATTGCACCTTGCAATGCGGAGAAATTACTGTTTGTGCATTTACAATATTCATTGATTTTTGCCATTGAAAAACGTCCAGAAATGATTGAAGCTACTGACTGAATGAAAGGAGCTGGCATCTTACTCTCTTTGAATCTTCTTTATCATGCTAAGAGGAGCAGGAAAAAGCAAAAAATTTCAGAAATGCACCTTGCAATGCGGAGAAATTACTGTTTGTGCATTTACAATATTCATTGATTTTTGCCATTGAAAAACATCATGTTATTCATATACCAGAAATGTTTGAAGCTACTGACTGAATGAAAGGAGCTGGCATCTCACTCTCTTTGAATCTTCTTTATCATGCTAAGAGGAGCAGGAAAAAGCAAAAAATTTCAGAATTGCACCTTGCAATGCGGAGAAATTACTGTTTGTGCATTTACAATATTCATTGATTTTTGCCATTGAAAAATGTCCAGAAATGATTGAAGCTACTGACTGAATGAAAGGAGCTGGCATCTCACTCTCTTTGATTCTTCTTTATCATGCTAAGAGGAGCAGGAAAAAGCAAAAAATTTCAGAATTGCACCTTGCAATGCGGAGAAATTACTGTTTGTGCATTTACAATATTCATTGATTTTTGCCATTGAAAAACATCATGTTATTCATATACCAGAAATGTTTGAAGGTACTGACTGAATGAAAGGAGCTGGCATCTCACTCTCTTTGAATCTTCTTTATCATGCTAAGAGGAGCAGGAAAAAGCAAAAAATTTCAGAATTGCACCTTGCAATGCGGAGAAATTACTGTTTGTGCATTTTTAATATTCATTGATTTTTGCCATTGAAAAACGTCCAGAAATAATTGAAGCTACTGACTGAATGAAAGGAGCTGGCATCTCACTCTCTTTGAAACTTCTTTATCATGCTAAGAGGAGCAGGAAAAAGCAAAAAATTTCAGAATTGCACCTTGCAATGCGGAGAAATTACTGTTTGTGCATTTACAATATTCATTGATTTTTGCCATTGAAAAACATCATGTTATTCATATACCAGGAATGATTGAAGCTACTGACTGAATGAAAGGAGCTGGCATCTCACTCTCTTTGAATCTTCTTTATCATGCTAAGAGGAGCAGGAAAAAGCAAAAAATTTCAGAATTGCACCTTGCAATGCGGAGAAATTACTGTTTCTGTATTTACAATATTCATTGATTTTTGCCATTGAAAAACGTCCAGAAATGATTGAAGCTACTGACTGAATGAAAGGAGCTGGCATCTCACTCTCTTTGAATCTTCTTTATCATGCTAAGAGGAGCAGGAAAAAGCAAAAAATTTCAGAATTGCACCTTGCAATGCGGAGAAATTACTGTTTGTGCATTTACAATATTCATTGATTTTTGCCATTGAAAAACATCATGTTATTCATATACCAGAAATGTTTGAAGCTACTGACTGAATGAAAGGAGCTGACATCTCACTCTCTTTGAATCTTCTTTATCATGCTAAGAGGAGCAGGAAAAAGCAAAAAATTTCAGAATTGCACTTTGCAATGCGGAGAAATTACTGTTTGTGCATTTACAATATTCATTGATTTTTGCCATTGAAAAACGTCCAGAAATGATTGAAGCTACTGACTGAATGAAAGGAGCTGGCATCTCACTCTCTTTGAATCTTCTTTATCATGCTAAGAGGAGCAGGAAAAAGCAAAAAATTTCAGAATTGCACCTTGCAATGCGGAGAAATTACTGTTTGTGCATTTACAATATTCATTGATTTTTGCCATTGAAAAACGTCCAGAAATGATTGAAGCTACTGACTGAATGAAAGGAGCTGGTATCTCACTCTCTTTGAATCTTCTTTATCATGCTAAGAGGAGCATGAAAAAGCAAAAAATTTCAGAATTGCACCTTGCAATGTGGAGAAATTACTGTTTGTGCATTTACAATATTCATTGATTTTTGCCATTGAAAAACATCATGTTATTCATATACCAGAAATGTTTGAAGCTACTGACTGAATGAAAGGAGCTGGCATCTCACTCTCTTTGAATCTTCTTTATCATGCTAAGAGGAGCAGGAAAAAGCAAAAAATTTCAGAATTGCACCTTGCAATGCGGAGAAATTACTGTTTGTGCATTTTTAATATTCATTGATTTTTGCCATTGAAAAACGTCCAGAAATGATTGAAGCTACTGACTGAATGAAAGGAGCTGGCATCTCACTCTCTTTGAAACTTCTTTATCATGCTAAGAGGAGCAGGAAAAAGCAAAAAATTTCAGAATTGCACCTTGCAATGCGGAGAAATTACTGTTTGTGCATTTACAATATTCATTGATTTTTGCCATTGAAAAACATCATGTTATTCATATACCAGGAATGATTGAAGCTACTGACTGAATGAAAGGAGCTGGCATCTCACTCTCTTTGAATCTTCTTTATCATGCTAAGAGGAGCAGGAAAAAGCAAAAAATTTCAGAATTGCACCTTGCAATGCGGAGAAATTACTGTTTGTGTATTTACAATATTCATTGATTTTTGCCATTGAAAAACGTCCAGAAATGATTGAAGCTACTGACTGAATGAAAGGAGCTGGCATCTCACTCTCTTTGAATCTTCTTTATCATGCTAAGAGGAGCAGGAAAAAGCAAAAAATTTCAGAATTGCACCTTGCAATGCGGAGAAATTACTGTTTGTGCATTTACAATATTCATTGATTTTTGCCATTGAAAAACATCATGTTATTCATATACCAGAAATGTTTGAAGCTACTGACTGAATGAAAGGAGCTGGCATCTCACTCTCTTTGAATCTTCTTTATCATGCTAAGAGGAGCAGGAAAAAGCAAAAAATTTCAGAATTGCACCTTGCAATGCGGAGAAATTACTGTTTGTGCATTTACAATATTCATTGATTTTTGCCATTGAAAAACGTCCAGAAATGATTGAAGCTACTGACTGAATGAAAGGAGCTGGCATCTCACTCTCTTTGAATCTTCTTTATCATGCTAAGAGGAGCAGGAAAAAGCAAAAAATTTCAGAATTGCACCTTGCAATGAGGAGAAATTACTGTTTGTGCATTAACAATATTCATTGATTTTTGCCATTGAAAAACATGTTATTCATATACCAGAAATGTTTGAATCTACTGACTGAATGAAAGGAGCTGGCATCTCACTCTCTTTGAATCTTCTTTATCATGCTAAGAGGAGCAGGAAAAAGCAAAAAATTTCAGAATTGCACCTTGCAATGCGGAGAAATTATTGTTTGTGCATTTACAATATTCTTTGATTTTTGCCATTGAAAAACGTCCAGAAATGATTGAAGCTACTGACTGAATGAAAGGAGCTGGCATCTCACTCTCTTTGAATCTTCTTTATCATGCTAAGAGGAGCAGGAAAAAGCAAAAAATTTCAGAATTGCACCTTGCAATGCGGAGAAATTACTGTTTGTGCATTTACAATATTCATTGATTTTTGCCATTGAAAAACATCAGGATATTCATATACCAGAAATGTTTGAAGCTACTGACTGAATGAAAGGAGCTGGCATCTCACTCTCATTGAATCTTCTTTATCATGCTAAGAGGAGCAGGAAAAAGCAAAAAATTTCAGAATTGCACCTTGCAATGCGGAGAAATTACTGTTTGTGCATTTACAATATTCATTGATTTTTGCCATTGAAAAACGTCCAGAAATGATTGAAGATACTGACTGAATGAAAGGAGCTGGCATCTCACTCTCTTTGAATCTTCTTTATCATGCTAAGAGGAGCAGGAAAAAGCAAAAAATTTCAGAATTGCACCTTGCAATGCGGAGAAATTACTGTTTGTGCATTTACAATATTCATTGATTTTTGCCATTGAAAAACGTCCAGAAATGATTGAAGCTACTGACTGAATGAAAGGAGCTGGTATCTCACTCTCTTTGAATCTTCTTTATCATGCTAAGAGGAGCATGAAAAAGCAAAAAATTTCAGAATTGCACCTTGCAATGTGGAGAAATTACTGTTTGTGCATTTACAATATTCATTGATTTTTGCCATTGAAAAACATCATGTTATTCATATACCAGAAATGTTTGAAGCTACTGACTGAATGAAAGGAGCTGGCATCTCACTCTCTTTGAATCTTCTTTATCATGCTAAGAGGAGCAGGAAAAAGCAAAAAATTTCAGAATTGCACCTTGCAATGCGGAGAAATTACTGTTTGTGCATTTTTAATATTCATTGATTTTTGCCATTGAAAAACGTCCAGAAATGATTGAAGCTACTGACTGAATGAAAGGAGCTGGCATCTCACTCTCTTTGAAACTTCTTTATCATGCTAAGAGGAGCAGGAAAAAGCAAAAAATTTCAGAATTGCACCTTGCAATGCGGAGAAATTACTGTTTGTGCATTTACAATATTCATTGATTTTTGCCATTGAAAAACATCATGTTATTCATATACCAGGAATGATTGAAGCTACTGACTGAATGAAAGGAGCTGGCATCTCACTCTCTTTGAATCTTCTTTATCATGCTAAGAGGAGCAGGAAAAAGCAAAAAATTTCAGAATTGCACCTTGCAATGCGGAGAAATTACTGTTTGTGTATTTACAATATTCATTGATTTTTGCCATTGAAAAACGTCCAGAAATGATTGAAGCTACTGACTGAATGAAAGGAGCTGGCATCTCACTCTCTTTGAATCTTCTTTATCATGCTAAGAGGAGCAGGAAAAAGCAAAAAATTTCAGAATTGCACCTTGCAATGCGGAGAAATTACTGTTTGTGCATTTACAATATTCATTGATTTTTGCCATTGAAAAACATCATGTTATTCATATACCAGAAATGTTTGAAGCTACTGACTGAATGAAAGGAGCTGGCATCTCACTCTCTTTGAATCTTCTTTATCATGCTAAGAGGAGCAGGAAAAAGCAAAAAATTTCAGAATTGCACCTTGCAATGCGGAGAAATTACTGTTTGTGCATTTACAATATTCATTGATTTTTGCCATTGAAAAACGTCCAGAAATGATTGAAGCTACTGACTGAATGAAAGGAGCTGGCATCTCACTCTCTTTGAATCTTCTTTATCATGCTAAGAGGAGCAGGAAAAAGCAAAAAATTTCAGAATTGCACCTTGCAATGCGGAGAAATTACTGTTTGTGCATTTACAATATTCATTGATTGTTGCCATTGAAAAACGTCCAGAAATGATTGAAGCTACTGACTGAATGAAAGGAGCTGGCATCTCACTCTCTTTGAATCTTCTTTATCATGCAAAGAGGAGCAGGAAAAAGCAAAAAATTTCAGAATTACACCTTGCAATGCGGAGAAATTACTGTTTGTGCATTTACAATATTCATTGATTTTTGCCATTGAAAAACATCATGTTATTCATATACCAGAAATGTTTGAAGCTACTGACTGAATGAAAGGAGCTGACATCTCACTCTCTTTGAATCTTCTTTATCATGCTAAGAGGAGCAGGAAAAAGCAAAAAATTTCAGAATTGCACCTTGCAATGCGGAGAAATTACTGTCTGTGCATTTACAATATTCATTGATTTTTGCCATTGAAAAACGTCCAGAAATGATTGAAGCTACTGACTGAATGAAAGGAGCTGGTATCTCACTCTCTTTGAATCTTCTTTATCATGCTAAGAGGAGCAGGAAAAAGCAAAAAATTTCAGAATTGCACCTTGCAATGCGGAGAAATTACTGTTTGTGCATTTACAATATTCATTGATTTTTGCCATTGAAAAACATCAGGATATTCATATACCAGAAATGTTTGAAGCTACTGACTGAATGAAAGGAGCTGGCATCTCACTCTCATTGAATCTTCTTTATCATGCTAAGAGGAGCAGGAAAAAGCAAAAAATTTCAGAATTGCACCTTGCAATGCGGAGAAATTACTGTTTGTGCATTTACAATATTCATTGATTTTTGCCATTGAAAAACGTCCAGAAATGATTGAAGATACTGACTGAATGAAAGGAGCTGGCATCTCACTCTCTTTGAATCTTCTTTATCATGCTAAGAGGAGCAGGAAAAAGCAAAAAATTTCAGAATTGCACCTTGCAATGCGGAGAAATTACTGTTTGTGCATTTACAATATTCATTGATTTTTGCCATTGAAAAACGTCCAGAAATGATTGAAGCTACTGACTGAATGAAAGGAGCTGGTATCTCACTCTCTTTGAATCTTCTTTATCATGCTAAGAGGAGCATGAAAAAGCAAAAAATTTCAGAATTGCACCTTGCAATGTGGAGAAATTACTGTTTGTGCATTTACAATATTCATTGATTTTTGCCATTGAAAAACATCATGTTATTCATATACCAGAAATGTTTGAAGCTACTGACTGAATGAAAGGAGCTGGCATCTCACTCTCTTTGAATCTTCTTTATCATGCTAAGAGGAGCAGGAAAAAGCAAAAAATTTCAGAATTGCACCTTGCAATGCGGAGAAATTACTGTTTGTGCATTTTTAATATTCATTGATTTTTGCCATTGAAAAACGTCCAGAAATGATTGAAGCTACTGACTGAATGAAAGGAGCTGGCATCTCACTCTCTTTGAAACTTCTTTATCATGCTAAGAGGAGCAGGAAAAAGCAAAAAATTTCAGAATTGCACCTTGCAATGCGGAGAAATTACTGTTTGTGCATTTACAATATTCATTGATTTTTGCCATTGAAAAACATCATGTTATTCATATACCAGGAATGATTGAAGCTACTGACTGAATGAAAGGAGCTGGCATCTCACTCTCTTTGAATCTTCTTTATCATGCTAAGAGGAGCAGGAAAAAGCAAAAAATTTCAGAATTGCACCTTGCAATGCGGAGAAATTACTGTTTGTGTATTTACAATATTCATTGATTTTTGCCATTGAAAAACGTCCAGAAATGATTGAAGCTACTGACTGAATGAAAGGAGCTGGCATCTCACTCTCTTTGAATCTTCTTTATCATGCTAAGAGGAGCAGGAAAAAGCAAAAAATTTCAGAATTGCACCTTGCAATGCGGAGAAATTACTGTTTGTGCATTTACAATATTCATTGATTTTTGCCATTGAAAAACATCATGTTATTCATATACCAGAAATGTTTGAAGCTACTGACTGAATGAAAGGAGCTGGCATCTCACTCTCTTTGAATCTTCTTTATCATGCTAAGAGGAGCAGGAAAAAGCAAAAAATTTCAGAATTGCACCTTGCAATGCGGAGAAATTACTGTTTGTGCATTTACAATATTCATTGATTTTTGCCATTGAAAAACGTCCAGAAATGATTGAAGCTACTGACTGAATGAAAGGAGCTGGCATCTCACTCTCTTTGAATCTTCTTTATCATGCTAAGAGGAGCAGGAAAAAGCAAAAAATTTCAGAATTGCACCTTGCAATGCGGAGAAATTACTGTTTGTGCATTTACAATATTCATTGATTGTTGCCATTGAAAAACGTCCAGAAATGATTGAAGCTACTGACTGAATGAAAGGAGCTGGCATCTCACTCTCTTTGAATCTTCTTTATCATGCAAAGAGGAGCAGGAAAAAGCAAAAAATTTCAGAATTACACCTTGCAATGCGGAGAAATTACTGTTTGTGCATTTACAATATTCATTGATTTTTGCCATTGAAAAACATCATGTTATTCATATACCAGAAATGTTTGAAGCTACTGACTGAATGAAAGGAGCTGACATCTCACTCTCTTTGAATCTTCTTTATCATGCTAAGAGGAGCAGGAAAAAGCAAAAAATTTCAGAATTGCACCTTGCAATGCGGAGAAATTACTGTCTGTGCATTTACAATATTCATTGATTTTTGCCATTGAAAAACGTCCAGAAATGATTGAAGCTACTGACTGAATGAAAGGAGCTGGTATCTCACTCTCTTTGAATCTTCTTTATCATGCTAAGAGGAGCATGAAAAAGCAAAAAATTTCAGAATTGCACCTTGCAATGCGGAGAAATTACTGTTTGTGCATTTACAATATTCATTGATTTTTGCCATTGAAAAACATCATGTTATTCATATACCAGAAATGTTTGAAGCTACTGACTGAATGAAAGGAGCTGGCATCTCACTCTCTTTGAATCTTCTTTATCATGCTAAGAGGAGCAGGAAAAAGCAAAAAATTTCAGAATTGCACCTTGCAATGCGGAGAAATTACTGTCTGTGCATTTACAATATTCATTGATTTTTGCCATTGAAAAACGTCCAGAAATGATTGAAGCTACTGACTGAATGAAAGGAGCTGGCATCTCACTCTCTTTGAATCTTCTTTATAATGTTAAGAGGAGCAGGAAAAAGCAAAAAATTTCAGAATTGCACCTTGCAATGCGGAGAAATTACTGTTTGTGCATTTACAATATTCATTGATTTTTGCCATTGAAAAACGTCCAGAAATGATTGAAGCTACTGACTGAATGAAAGGAGCTGGCATCTCACTCTCTTTGAATCTTCTTTATCATGCAAAGAGGAGCAGGAAAAAGCAAAAAATTTCAGAATTGCACCTTGCAATGCGGAGAAATTACTGTTTGTGCATTTACAATATTCATTGATTTTTGCCATTGAAAAACATCATGTTATTCATATACCAGAAATGTTTGAAGCTACTGACTGAATGAAAGGAGCTGACATCTCACTCTCTTTGAATATTCTTTATCATGCTAAGAGGAGCAGGAAAAAGCAAAAAATGTCAGAATTGCACCTTGCAATGCGGAGAAATTACTGTCTGTGCATTTACAATATTCATTGATTTTTGCCATTGAAAAACGTCCAGAAATGATTGAAGCTACTGACTGAATGAAAGGAGCTGGTATCTCACTCTCTTTGAATCTTCTTTATCATGCTAAGAGGAGCATGAAAAAGCAAAAAATTTCAGAGTTGCACCTTGCAATGCGGAGAAATTACTGTTTGTGCATTTACAATATTCATTGATTTTTGCCATTGAAAAACATCATGTTATTCATATACCAGAAATGTTTGAAGCTACTGACTGAATGAAAGGAGCTGGCATCTCACTCTCTTTGAATCTTCTTTATCATGCTAAGAGGAGCAGGAAAAAGCAAAAAATTTCAGAATTGCACCTTGCAATGCGGAGAAATTACTGTTTGTGCATTTACAATATTCATTGATTTTTGCCATTGAAAAACGTCCAGAAATGATTGAAGCTACTGACTGAATGAAAGGAGCTGGCATCTTACTCTCTTTGAATCTTCTTTATCATGCTAAGAGGAGCAGGAAAAAGCAAAAAATTTCAGAATTGCACCTTGCAAGGCGGAAAAATTACTGTTTGTGCATTTACAATATTCATTGATTTTTGCCATTGAAAAACATCATGTTATTCATATACCAGAAATGTTTGAAGCTACTGACTGAATGAAAGGAGCTGGCATCTCACTCTCTTTGAATCTTCTTTATCATGCTAAGAGGAGCAGGAAAAAGCAAAAAAT
This sequence comes from Phyllobates terribilis, assembly GCF_046119375.1. Taxonomy (NCBI): domain Eukaryota; kingdom Metazoa; phylum Chordata; class Amphibia; order Anura; family Dendrobatidae; genus Phyllobates; species Phyllobates terribilis. Next base: position 416,446 of record NW_027363544.1, read on the forward strand.
TTCAGAATTGCACCTTGCAATGCGGAGAAATTACTGTTTGTGCATTTTTAATATTCATTGATTTTTGCCATTGAAAAACGTCCAGAAATGATTGAAGCTACTGACTGAATGAAAGGAGCTGGCATCTCACTCTCTTTGAAACTTCTTTATCATGCTAAGAGGAGCAGGAAAAAGCAAAAAATTTCAGAATTGCACCTTGCAATGCGGAGAAATTACTGTTTGTGCATTTACAATATTCATTGATTTTTGCCATTGAAAAACATCATGTTATTCATATACCAGGAATGATTGAAGCTACTGACTGAATGAAAGGAGCTGGCATCTCACTCTCTTTGAATCTTCTTTATCATGCTAATAGGAGCAGGAAAAAGCAAAAAATTTCAGAATTGCACCTTGCAATGCGGAGAAATTACTGTTTGTGTATTTACAATATTCATTGATTTTTGCCATTGAAAAACGTCCAGAAATGATTGAAGCTACTGACTGAATGAAAGGAGCTGGCATCTCACTCTCTTTGAATCTTCTTTATCATGCTAAGAGGAGCAGGAAAAAGCAAAAAATTTCAGAATTGCACCTTGCAATGCGGAGAAATTACTGTTTGTGCATTTTTAATATTCATTGATTTTTGCCATTGAAAAACGTCCAGAAATGATTGAAGCTACTGACTGAATGAAAGGAGCTGGCATCTCACTCTCTTTGAAACTTCTTTATCATGCTAAGAGGAGCAGGAAAAAGCAAAAAATTTCAGAATTGCACCTTGCAATGCGGAGAAATTACTGTTTGTGCATTTACAATATTCATTGATTTTTGCCATTGAAAAACATCATGTTATTCATATACCAGGAATGATTGAAGCTACTGACTGAATGAAAGGAGCTGGCATCTCACTCTCTTTGAATCTTCTTTATCATGCTAGGAGGAGCAGGAAAAAGCAAAAAATTTCAGAATTGCACCTTGCAATGCGGAGAAATTACTGTTTGTGTATTTACAATATTCATTGATTTTTGCCATTGAAAAACGTCCAGAAATGATTGAAGCTACTGACTGAATGAAAGGAGCTGGCATCTCACTCTCTTTGAATCTTCTTTATCATGCTAAGAGGAGCAGGAAAAAGCAAAAAATTTCAGAATTGCACCTTGCAATGCGGAGAAATTACTGTTTGTGCATTTACAATATTCATTGATTTTTGCCATTGAAAAACGTCCAGAAATGATTGAAGCTACTGACTGAATGAAAGGAGCTGGTATCTCACTCTCTTTGAATCTTCTTTATCATGCTAAGAGGAGCATGAAAAAGCAAAAAATTTCAGAATTGCACCTTGCAATGTGGAGAAATTACTGTTTGTGCATTTACAATATTCATTGATTTTTGCCATTGAAAAACATCATGTTATTCATATACCAGAAATGTTTGAAGCTACTGACTGAATGAAAGGAGCTGGCATCTCACTCTCTTTGAATCTTCTTTATCATGCTAAGAGGAGCAGGAAAAAGCAAAAAATTTCAGAATTGCACCTTGCAATGCGGAGAAATTACTGTTTGTGCATTTTTAATATTCATTGATTTTTGCCATTGAAAAACGTCCAGAAATGATTGAAGCTACTGACTGAATGAAAGGAGCTGGCATCTCACTCTCTTTGAAACTTCTTTATCATGCTAAGAGGAGCAGGAAAAAGCAAAAAATTTCAGAATTGCACCTTGCAATGCGGAGAAATTACTGTTTGTGCATTTACAATATTCATTGATTTTTGCCATTGAAAAACATCATGTTATTCATATACCAGGAATGATTGAAGCTACTGACTGAATGAAAGGAGCTGGCATCTCACTCTCTTTGAATCTTCTTTATCATGCTAAGAGGAGCAGGAAAAAGCAAAAAATTTCAGAATTGCACCTTGCAATGCGGAGAAATTACTGTTTGTGTATTTACAATATTCATTGATTTTTGCCATTGAAAAACGTCCAGAAATGATTGAAGCTACTGACTGAATGAAAGGAGCTGGCATCTCACTCTCTTTGAATCTTCTTTATCATGCTAAGAGGAGCAGGAAAAAGCAAAAAATTTCAGAATTGCACCTTGCAATGCGGAGAAATTACTGTTTGTGCATTTACAATATTCATTGATTTTTGCCATTGAAAAACATCATGTTATTCATATACCAGAAATGTTTGAAGCTACTGACTGAATGAAAGGAGCTGGCATCTCACTCTCTTTGAATCTTCTTTATCATGCTAAGAGGAGCAGGAAAAAGCAAAAAATTTCAGAATTGCACCTTGCAATGCGGAGAAATTACTGTTTGTGCATTTACAATATTCATTGATTTTTGCCATTGAAAAACGTCCAGAAATGATTGAAGCTACTGACTGAATGAAAGGAGCTGGCATCTCACTCTCTTTGAATCTTCTTTATCATGCTAAGAGGAGCAGGAAAAAGCAAAAAATTTCAGAATTGCACCTTGCAATGAGGAGAAATTACTGTTTGTGCATTAACAATATTCATTGATTTTTGCCATTGAAAAACATGTTATTCATATACCAGAAATGTTTGAATCTACTGACTGAATGAAAGGAGCTGGCATCTCACTCTCTTTGAATCTTCTTTATCATGCTAAGAGGAGCAGGAAAAAGCAAAAAATTTCAGAATTGCACCTTGCAATGCGGAGAAATTACTGTTTGTGCATTTACAATATTCTTTGATTTTTGCCATTGAAAAACGTCCAGAAATGATTGAAGCTACTGACTGAATGAAAGGAGCTGGCATCTCACTCTCTTTGAATCTTCTTTATCATGCTAAGAGGAGCAGGAAAAAGCAAAAAATTTCAGAATTGCACCTTGCAATGCGGAGAAATTACTGTTTGTGCATTTACAATATTCATTGATTTTTGCCATTGAAAAACATCATGATATTCATATACCAGAAATGTTTGAAGCTACTGACTGAATGAAAGGAGCTGGCATCTCACTCTCATTGAATCTTCTTTATCATGCTAAGAGGAGCAGGAAAAAGCAAAAAATTTCAGAATTGCACCTTGCAATGCGGAGAAATTACTGTTTGTGCATTTACAATATTCATTGATTTTTGCCATTGAAAAACGTCCAGAAATGATTGAAGATACTGACTGAATGAAAGGAGCTGGCATCTCACTCTCTTTGAATCTTCTTTATCATGCTAAGAGGAGCAGGAAAAAGCAAAAAATTTCAGAATTGCACCTTGCAATGCGGAGAAATTACTGTTTGTGCATTTACAATATTCATTGATTTTTGCCATTGAAAAACGTCCAGAAATGATTGAAGCTACTGACTGAATGAAAGGAGCTGGTATCTCACTCTCTTTGAATCTTCTTTATCATGCTAAGAGGAGCATGAAAAAGCAAAAAATTTCAGAATTGCACCTTGCAATGTGGAGAAATTACTGTTTGTGCATTTACAATATTCATTGATTTTTGCCATTGAAAAACATCATGTTATTCATATACCAGAAATGTTTGAAGCTACTGACTGAATGAAAGGAGCTGGCATCTCACTCTCTTTGAATCTTCTTTATCATGCTAAGAGGAGCAGGAAAAAGCAAAAAATTTCAGAATTGCACCTTGCAATGCGGAGAAATTACTGTTTGTGCATTTTTAATATTCATTGATTTTTGCCATTGAAAAACGTCCAGAAATGATTGAAGCTACTGACTGAATGAAAGGAGCTGGCATCTCACTCTCTTTGAAACTTCTTTATCATGCTAAGAGGAGCAGGAAAAAGCAAAAAATTTCAGAATTGCACCTTGCAATGCGGAGAAATTACTGTTTGTGCATTTACAATATTCATTGATTTTTGCCATTGAAAAACATCATGTTATTCATATACCAGGAATGATTGAAGCTACTGACTGAATGAAAGGAGCTGGCATCTCACTCTCTTTGAATCTTCTTTATCATGCTAAGAGGAGCAGGAAAAAGCAAAAAATTTCAGAATTGCACCTTGCAATGCGGAGAAATTACTGTTTGTGTATTTACAATATTCATTGATTTTTGCCATTGAAAAACGTCCAGAAATGATTGAAGCTACTGACTGAATGAAAGGAGCTGGCATCTCACTCTCTTTGAATCTTCTTTATCATGCTAAGAGGAGCAGGAAAAAGCAAAAAATTTCAGAATTGCACCTTGCAATGCGGAGAAATTACTGTTTGTGCATTTACAATATTCATTGATTTTTGCCATTGAAAAACATCATGTTATTCATATACCAGAAATGTTTGAAGCTACTGACTGAATGAAAGGAGCTGGCATCTCACTCTCTTTGAATCTTCTTTATCATGCTAAGAGGAGCAGGAAAAAGCAAAAAATTTCAGAATTGCACCTTGCAATGCGGAGAAATTACTGTTTGTGCATTTACAATATTCATTGATTTTTGCCATTGAAAAACGTCCAGAAATGATTGAAGCTACTGACTGAATGAAAGGAGCTGGCATCTCACTCTCTTTGAATCTTCTTTATCATGCTAAGAGGAGCAGGAAAAAGCAAAAAATTTCAGAATTGCACCTTGCAATGCGGAGAAATTACTGTTTGTGCATTTACAATATTCATTGATTGTTGCCATTGAAAAACGTCCAGAAATGATTGAAGCTACTGACTGAATGAAAGGAGCTGGCATCTCACTCTCTTTGAATCTTCTTTATCATGCAAAGAGGAGCAGGAAAAAGCAAAAAATTTCAGAATTACACCTTGCAATGCGGAGAAATTACTGTTTGTGCATTTACAATATTCATTGATTTTTGCCATTGAAAAACATCATGTTATTCATATACCAGAAATGTTTGAAGCTACTGACTGAATGAAAGGAGCTGACATCTCACTCTCTTTGAATCTTCTTTATCATGCTAAGAGGAGCAGGAAAAAGCAAAAAATTTCAGAATTGCACCTTGCAATGCGGAGAAATTACTGTCTGTGCATTTACAATATTCATTGATTTTTGCCATTGAAAAACGTCCAGAAATGATTGAAGCTACTGACTGAATGAAAGGAGCTGGTATCTCACTCTCTTTGAATCTTCTTTATCATGCTAAGAGGAGCATGAAAAAGCAAAAAATTTCAGAATTGCACCTTGCAATGCGGAGAAATTACTGTTTGTGCATTTACAATATTCATTGATTTTTGCCATTGAAAAACATCATGTTATTCATATACCAGAAATGTTTGAAGCTACTGACTGAATGAAAGGAGCTGGCATCTCACTCTCTTTGAATCTTCTTTATCATGCTAAGAGGAGCAGGAAAAAGCAAAAAATTTCAGAATTGCACCTTGCAATGCGGAGAAATTACTGTCTGTGCATTTACAATATTCATTGATTTTTGCCATTGAAAAACGTCCAGAAATGATTGAAGCTACTGACTGAATGAAAGGAGCTGGCATCTCACTCTCTTTGAATCTTCTTTATAATGTTAAGAGGAGCAGGAAAAAGCAAAAAATTTCAGAATTGCACCTTGCAATGCGGAGAAATTACTGTTTGTGCATTTACAATATTCATTGATTTTTGCCATTGAAAAACGTCCAGAAATGATTGAAGCTACTGACTGAATGAAAGGAGCTGGCATCTCACTCTCTTTGAATCTTCTTTATCATGCAAAGAGGAGCAGGAAAAAGCAAAAAATTTCAGAATTGCACCTTGCAATGCGGAGAAATTACTGTTTGTGCATTTACAATATTCATTGATTTTTGCCATTGAAAAACATCATGTTATTCATATACCAGAAATGTTTGAAGCTACTGACTGAATGAAAGGAGCTGACATCTCACTCTCTTTGAATATTCTTTATCATGCTAAGAGGAGCAGGAAAAAGCAAAAAATGTCAGAATTGCACCTTGCAATGCGGAGAAATTACTGTCTGTGCATTTACAATATTCATTGATTTTTGCCATTGAAAAACGTCCAGAAATGATTGAAGCTACTGACTGAATGAAAGGAGCTGGTATCTCACTCTCTTTGAATCTTCTTTATCATGCTAAGAGGAGCATGAAAAAGCAAAAAATTTCAGAGTTGCACCTTGCAATGCGGAGAAATTACTGTTTGTGCATTTACAATATTCATTGATTTTTGCCATTGAAAAACATCATGTTATTCATATACCAGAAATGTTTGAAGCTACTGACTGAATGAAAGGAGCTGGCATCTCACTCTCTTTGAATCTTCTTTATCATGCTAAGAGGAGCAGGAAAAAGCAAAAAATTTCAGAATTGCACCTTGCAATGCGGAGAAATTACTGTTTGTGCATTTACAATATTCATTGATTTTTGCCATTGAAAAACGTCCAGAAATGATTGAAGCTACTGACTGAATGAAAGGAGCTGGCATCTTACTCTCTTTGAATCTTCTTTATCATGCTAAGAGGAGCAGGAAAAAGCAAAAAATTTCAGAATTGCACCTTGCAAGGCGGAAAAATTACTGTTTGTGCATTTACAATATTCATTGATTTTTGCCATTGAAAAACATCATGTTATTCATATACTAGAAATGTTTGAAGCTACTGACTGAATGAAAGGAGCTGGCATCTCACTCTCTTTGAATCTTCTTTATCATGCTAAGAGGAGCAGGAAAAAGCAAAAAATTTCAGAATTGCACCTTGCAATGCGGAGAAATTACTGTTTGTGCATTTTTAATATTCATTGATTTTTGCCATTGAAAAACGTCCAGAAATGATTGAAGCTACTGACTGAATGAAAGGAGCTGGCATCTCACTCTCTTTGAAACTTCTTTATCATGCTAAGAGGAGCAGGAAAAAGCAAAAAATTTCAGAATTGCACCTTGCAATGCGGAGAAATTACTGTTTGTGCATTTACAATATTCATTGATTTTTGCCATTGAAAAACATCATGTTATTCATATACCAGGAATGATTGAAGCTACTGACTGAATGAAAGGAGCTGGCATCTCACTCTCTTTGAATCTTCTTTATCATGCTAAGAGGAGCAGGAAAAAGCAAAAAATTTCAGAATTGCACCTTGCAATGCGGAGAAATTACTGTTTGTGTATTTACAATATTCATTGATTTTTGCCATTGAAAAACGTCCAGAAATGATTGAAGCTACTGACTGAATGAAAGGAGCTGGCATCTCACTCTCTTTGAATCTTCTTTATCATGCTAAGAGGAGCAGGAAAAAGCAAAAAATTTCAGAATTGCACCTTGCAATGCGGAGAAATTACTGTTTGTGCATTTACAATATTCATTGATTTTTGCCATTGAAAAACATCATGTTATTCATATACCAGAAATGTTTGAAGCTACTGACTGAATGAAAGGAGCTGGCATCTCACTCTCTTTGAATCTTCTTTATCATGCTAAGAGGAGCAGGAAAAAGCAAAAAATTTCAGAATTGCACCTTGCAATGCGGAGAAATTACTGTTTGTGCATTTACAATATTCATTGATTTTTGCCATTGAAAAACGTCCAGAAATGATTGAAGCTACTGACTGAATGAAAGGAGCTGGCATCTCACTCTCTTTGAATCTTCTTTATCATGCTAAGAGGAGCAGGAAAAAGCAAAAAATTTCAGAATTGCACCTTGCAATGCGGAGAAATTACTGTTTGTGCATTTACAATATTCATTGATTGTTGCCATTGAAAAACGTCCAGAAATGATTGAAGCTACTGACTGAATGAAAGGAGCTGGCATCTCACTCTCTTTGAATCTTCTTTATCATGCAAAGAGGAGCAGGAAAAAGCAAAAAATTTCAGAATTACACCTTGCAATGCGGAGAAATTACTGTTTGTGCATTTACAATATTCATTGATTTTTGCCATTGAAAAACATCATGTTATTCATATACCAGAAATGTTTGAAGCTACTGACTGAATGAAAGGAGCTGGCATCTCACTCTCATTGAATCTTCTTTATCATGCTAAGAGGAGCAGGAAAAAGCAAAAAATTTCAGAATTGCACCTTGCAATGCGGAGAAATTACTGTTTGTGCATTTACAATATTCATTGATTTTTGCCATTGAAAAACATCATGTTATTCATATACCAGGAATGATTGAAGCTACTGACTGAATGAAAGGAGCTGGCATCTCACTCTCTTTGAATCTTCTTTATCATGCTAAGAGGAGCAGGAAAAAGCAAAAAATTTCAGAATTGCACCTTGCAATGCGGAGAAATTACTGTTTCTGTATTTACAATATTCATTGATTTTTGCCATTGAAAAACGTCCAGAAATGATTGAAGCTACTGACTGAATGAAAGGAGCTGGCATCTCACTCTCTTTGAATCTTCTTTATCATGCTAAGAGGAGCAGGAAAAAGCAAAAAATTTCAGAATTGCACCTTGCAATGCGGAGAAATTACTGTTTGTGCATTTACAATATTCATTGATTTTTGCCATTGAAAAACATCATGTTATTCATATACCAGAAATGTTTGAAGCTACTGACTGAATGAAAGGAGCTGACATCTCACTCTCTTTGAATCTTCTTTATCATGCTAAGAGGAGCAGGAAAAAGCAAAAAATTTCAGAATTGCACTTTGCAATGCGGAGAAATTACTGTTTGTGCATTTACAATATTCATTGATTTTTGCCATTGAAAAACGTCCAGAAATGATTGAAGCTACTGACTGAATGAAAGGAGCTGGCATCTCACTCTCTTTGAATCTCCTTTATCATGCTAAGAGGAGCAGGAAAAAGCAAAAAATTTCAGAATTGCACCTTGCAATGAGGAGAAATTACTGTTTGTGCATTAACAATATTCATTGATTTTTGCCATTGAAAAACATGTTATTCATATACCAGAAATGTTTGAATCTACTGACTGAATGAAAGGAGCTGGCATCTCACTCTCTTTGAATCTTCTTTATCATGCTAAGAGGAGCAGGAAAAAGCAAAAAATTTCAGAATTGCACCTTGCAATGCGGAGAAATTACTGTTTGTGCATTTACAATATTCTTTGATTTTTGCCATTGAAAAACGTCCAGAAATGATTGAAGCTACTGACTGAATGAAAGGAGCTGGCATCTCACTCTCTTTGAATCTTCTTTATCATGCTAAGAGGAGCAGGAAAAAGCAAAAAATTTCAGAATTGCACCTTGCAATGCGGAGAAATTACTGTTTTTGCATTTACAATATTCATTGATTTTTGCCATTGAAAAACATCATGATATTCATATACCAGAAATGTTTGAAGCTACTGACTGAATGAAAGGAGCTGGCATCTCACTCTCATTGAATCTTCTTTATCATGCTAAGAGGAGCAGGAAAAAGCAAAAAATTTCAGAATTGCACCTTGCAATGCGGAGAAATTACTGTTTGTGCATTTACAATATTCATTGATTTTTGCCATTGAAAAACGTCCAGAAATGATTGAAGATACTGACTGAATGAAAGGAGCTGGCATCTCACTCTCTTTGAATCTTCTTTATCATGCTAAGAGGAGCAGGAAAAAGCAAAAAATTTCAGAATTGCACCTTGCAATGCGGAGAAATTACTGTTTGTGCATTTACAATATTCATTGATTTTTGCCATTGAAAAACGTCCAGAAATGATTGAAGCTACTGACTGAATGAAAGGAGCTGGTATCTCACTCTCTTTGAATCTTCTTTATCATGCTAAGAGGAGCATGAAAAAGCAAAAAATTTCAGAATTGCACCTTGCAATGTGGAGAAATTACTGTTTGTGCATTTACAATATTCATTGATTTTTGCCATTGAAAAACATCATGTTATTCATATACCAGAAATGTTTGAAGCTACTGACTGAATGAAAGGAGCTGGCATCTCACTCTCTTTGAATCTTCTTTATCATGCTAAGAGGAGCAGGAAAAAGCAAAAAATTTCAGAATTGCACCTTGCAATGCGGAGAAATTACTGTTTGTGCATTTTTAATATTCATTGATTTTTGCCATTGAAAAACGTCCAGAAATGATTGAAGCTACTGACTGAATGAAAGGAGCTGGCATCTCACTCTCTTTGAAACTTCTTTATCATGCTAAGAGGAGCAGGAAAAAGCAAAAAATTTCAGAATTGCACCTTGCAATGCGGAGAAATTACTGTTTGTGCATTTACAATATTCATTGATTTTTGCCATTGAAAAACATCATGTTATTCATATACCAGGAATGATTGAAGCTACTGACTGAATGAAAGGAGCTGGCATCTCACTCTCTTTGAATCTTCTTTATCATGCTAAGAGGAGCAGGAAAAAGCAAAAAATTTCAGAATTGCACCTTGCAATGCGGAGAAATTACTGTTTGTGTATTTACAATATTCATTGATTTTTGCCATTGAAAAACGTCCAGAAATGATTGAAGCTACTGACTGAATGAAAGGAGCTGGCATCTCACTCTCTTTGAATCTTCTTTATCATGCTAAGAGGAGCAGGAAAAAGCAAAAAATTTCAGAATTGCACCTTGCAATGCGGAGAAATTACTGTTTGTGCATTTACAATATTCATTGATTTTTGCCATTGAAAAACATCATGTTATTCATATACCAGAAATGTTTGAAGCTACTGACTGAATGAAAGGAGCTGGCATCTCACTCTCTTTGAATCTTCTTTATCATGCTAAGAGGAGCAGGAAAAAGCAAAAAATTTCAGAATTGCACCTTGCAATGCGGAGAAATTACTGTTTGTGCATTTACAATATTCATTGATTTTTGCCATTGAAAAACGTCCAGAAATGATTGAAGCTACTGACTGAATGAAAGGAGCTGGCATCTCACTCTCTTTGAATCTTCTTTATCATGCTAAGAGGAGCAGGAAAAAGCAAAAAATTTCAGAATTGCACCTTGCAATGCGGAGAAATTACTGTTTGTGCATTTACAATATTCATTGATTGTTGCCATTGAAAAACGTCCAGAAATGATTGAAGCTACTGACTGAATGAAAGGAGCTGGCATCTCACTCTCTTTGAATCTTCTTTATCATGCAAAGAGGAGCAGGAAAAAGCAAAAAATTTCAGAATTACACCTTGCAATGCGGAGAAATTACTGTTTGTGCATTTACAATATTCATTGATTTTTGCCATTGAAAAACATCATGTTATTCATATACCAGAAATGTTTGAAGCTACTGACTGAATGAAAGGAGCTGGCATCTCACTCTCTTTGAATCTTCTTTATCATGCTAAGAGGAGCAGGAAAAAGCAAAAAATTTCAGAATTGCACCTTGCAATGCGGAGAAATTACTGTCTGTGCATTTACAATATTCATTGATTTTTGCCATTGAAAAACGTCCAGAAATGATTGAAGCTACTGACTGAATGAAAGGAGCTGGCATCTCACTCTCTTTGAATCTTCTTTATAATGTTAAGAGGAGCAGGAAAAAGCAAAAAATTTCAGAATTGCACCTTGCAATGCGGAGAAATTACTGTTTGTGCATTTACAATATTCATTGATTTTTGCCATTGAAAAACGTCCAGAAATGATTGAAGCTACTGACTGAATGAAAGGAGCTGGCATCTCACTCTCTTTGAATCTTCTTTATCATGCAAAGAGGAGCAGGAAAAAGCAAAAAATTTCAGAATTGCACCTTGCAATGCGGAGAAATTACTGTTTGTGCATTTACAATATTCATTGATTTTTGCCATTGAAAAACATCATGTTATTCATATACCAGAAATGTTTGAAGCTACTGACTGAATGAAAGGAGCTGACATCTCACTCTCTTTGAATATTCTTTATCATGCTAAGAGGAGCAGGAAAAAGCAAAAAATGTCAGAATTGCACCTTGCAATGCGGAGAAATTACTGTCTGTGCATTTACAATATTCATTGATTTTTGCCATTGAAAAACGTCCAGAAATGATTGAAGCTACTGACTGAATGAAAGGAGCTGGTATCTCACTCTCTTTGAATCTTCTTTATCATGCTAAGAGGAGCATGAAAAAGCAAAAAATTTCAGAATTGCACCTTGCAATGCGGAGAAATTACTGTTTGTGCATTTACAATATTCATTGATTTTTGCCATTGAAAAACATCATGTTATTCATATACCAGAAATGTTTGAAGCTACTGACTGAATGAAAGGAGCTGGCATCTCACTCTCTTTGAATCTTCTTTATCATGCTAAGAGGAGCAGGAAAAAGCAAAAAATTTCAGAATTGCACCTTGCAATGCGGAGAAATTACTGTTTGTGCATTTACAATATTCATTGATTTTTGCCATTGAAAAACGTCCAGAAATGATTGAAGCTACTGACTGAATGAAAGGAGCTGGCATCTTACTCTCTTTGAATCTTCTTTATCATGCTAAGAGGAGCAGGAAAAAGCAAAAAATTTCAGAATTGCACCTTGCAAGGCGGAAAAATTACTGTTTGTGCATTTACAATATTCATTGATTTTTGCCATTGAAAAACATCATGTTATTCATATACCAGAAATGTTTGAAGCTACTGACTGAATGAAAGGAGCTGGCATCTCACTCTCTTTGAATCTTCTTTATCATGCTAAGAGGAGCAGGAAAAAGCAAAAAATTTCAGAATTGCACCTTGCAATGCGGAGAAATTACTGTTTGTGCATTTTTAATATTCATTGATTTTTGCCATTGAAAAACGTCCAGAAATGATTGAAGCTACTGACTGAATGAAAGGAGCTGGCATCTCACTCTCTTTGAAACTTCTTTATCATGCTAAGAGGAGCAGGAAAAAGCAAAAAATTTCAGAATTGCACCTTGCAATGCGGAGAAATTACTGTTTGTGCATTTACAATATTCATTGATTTTTGCCATTGAAAAACATCATGTTATTCATATACCAGGAATGATTGAAGCTACTGACTGAATGAAAGGAGCTGGCATCTCACTCTCTTTGAATCTTCTTTATCATGCTAAGAGGAGCAGGAAAAAGCAAAAAATTTCAGAATTGCACCTTGCAATGCGGAGAAATTACTGTTTGTGTATTTACAATATTCATTGATTTTTGCCATTGAAAAACGTCCAGAAATGATTGAAGCTACTGACTGAATGAAAGGAGCTGGCATCTCACTCTCTTTGAATCTTCTTTATCATGCTAAGAGGAGCAGGAAAAAGCAAAAAATTTCAGAATTGCACCTTGCAATGCGGAGAAATTACTGTTTGTGCATTTACAATATTCATTGATTTTTGCCATTGAAAAACATCATGTTATTCATATACCAGAAATGTTTGAAGCTACTGACTGAATGAAAGGAGCTGGCATCTCACTCTCTTTGAATCTTCTTTATCATGCTAAGAGGAGCAGGAAAAAGCAAAAAATTTCAGAATTGCACCTTGCAATGCGGAGAAATTACTGTTTGTGCATTTACAATATTCATTGATTTTTGCCATTGAAAAACGTCCAGAAATGATTGAAGCTACTGACTGAATGAAAGGAGCTGGCATCTCACTCTCTTTGAATCTTCTTTATCATGCTAAGAGGAGCAGGAAAAAGCAAAAAATTTCAGAATTGCACCTTGCAATGCGGAGAAATTACTGTTTGTGCATTTACAATATTCATTGATTGTTGCCATTGAAAAACGTCCAGAAATGATTGAAGCTACTGACTGAATGAAAGGAGCTGGCATCTCACTCTCTTTGAATCTTCTTTATCATGCAAAGAGGAGCAGGAAAAAGCAAAAAATTTCAGAATTACACCTTGCAATGCGGAGAAATTACTGTTTGTGCATTTACAATATTCATTGATTTTTGCCATTGAAAAACATCATGTTATTCATATACCAGAAATGTTTGAAGCTACTGACTGAATGAAAGGAGCTGACATCTCACTCTCTTTGAATCTTCTTTATCATGCTAAGAGGAGCAGGAAAAAGCAAAAAATTTCAGAATTGCACCTTGCAATGCGGAGAAATTAGTGTCTGTGCATTTACAATATTCATTGATTTTTGCCATTGAAAAACGTCCAGAAATGATTGAAGCTACTGACTGAATGAAAGGAGCTGGTATCTCACTCTCTTTGAATCTTCTTTATCATGCTAAGAGGAGCATGAAAAAGCAAAAAATTTCAGAATTGCACCTTGCAATGCGGAGAAATTACTGTTTGTGCATTTACAATATTCATTGATTTTTGCCATTGAAAAACATCATGTTATTCATATACCAGAAATGTTTGAAGCTACTGACTGAATGAAAGGAGCTGGCATCTCACTCTCTTTGAATCTTCTTTATCATGCTAAGAGGAGCAGGAAAAAGCAAAAAATTTCAGAATTGCACCTTGCAATGCGGAGAAATTACTGTCTGTGCATTTACAATATTCATTGATTTTTGCCATTGAAAAACGTCCAGAAATGATTGAAGCTACTGACTGAATGAAAGGAGCTGGCATCTCACTCTCTTTGAATCTTCTTTATAATGTTAAGAGGAGCAGGAAAAAGCAAAAAATTTCAGAATTGCACCTTGCAATGCGGAGAAATTACTGTTTGTGCATTTACAATATTCATTGATTTTTGCCATTGAAAAACGTCCAGAAATGATTGAAGCTACTGACTGAATGAAAGGAGCTGGCATCTCACTCTCTTTGAATCTTCTTTATCATGCAAAGAGGAGCAGGAAAAAGCAAAAAATTTCAGAATTGCACCTTGCAATGCGGAGAAATTACTGTTTGTGCATTTACAATATTCATTGATTTTTGCCATTGAAAAACATCATGTTATTCATATACCAGAAATGTTTGAAGCTACTGACTGAATGAAAGGAGCTGACATCTCACTCTCTTTGAATATTCTTTATCATGCTAAGAGGAGCAGGAAAAAGCAAAAAATGTCAGAATTGCGCCTTGCAATGCGGAGAAATTACTGTCTGTGCATTTACAATATTCATTGATTTTTGCCATTGAAAAACGTCCAGAAATGATTGAAGCTACTGACTGAATGAAAGGAGCTGGTATCTCACTCTCTTTGAATCTTCTTTATCATGCTAAGAGGAGCATGAAAAAGCAAAAAATTTCAGAATTGCACCTTGCAATGCGGAGAAATTACTGTTTGTGCATTTACAATATTCATTGATTTTTGCCATTGAAAAACATCATGTTATTCATATACCAGAAATGTTTGAAGCTACTGACTGAATGAAAGGAGCTGGCATCTCACTCTCTTTGAATCTTCTTTATCATGCTAAGAGGAGCAGGAAAAAGCAAAAAATTTCAGAATTGCACCTTGCAATGCGGAGAAATTACTGTTTGTGCATTTACAATATTCATTGATTTTTGCCATTGAAAAACGTCCAGAAATGATTGAAGCTACTGACTGAATGAAAGGAGCTGGCATCTTACTCTCTTTGAATCTTCTTTATCATGCTAAGAGGAGCAGGAAAAAGCAAAAAATTTCAGAATTGCACCTTGCAAGGCGGAAAAATTACTGTTTGTGCATTTACAATATTCATTGATTTTTGCCATTGAAAAACATCATGTTATTCATATACCAGAAATGTTTGAAGCTACTGACTGAATGAAAGGAGCTGGCATCTCACTCTCTTTGAATCTTCTTTATCATGCTAAGAGGAGCAGGAAAAAGCAAAAAATTTCAGAATTGCACCTTGCAATGCGGAGAAATTACTGTTTGTGCATTTACAATATTCATTGATTTTTGCCATTGAAAAACGTCCAGAAATGATTGAAGCTACTGACTGAATGAAAGGAGCTGGCATCTCACTCTCTTTGAATCTTCTTTATCATGCAAAGAGGAGCAGGAAAAAGCAAAAAATTTCAGAATTCCACCTTGCAATGCGGAGAAATTACTGTTTGTGCATTTACAATATTCATTGATTTTTGCCATTGAAAAACATCATGTTATTCATATACCAGAAATGTTTGAAGCTACTGACTGAATGAAAGGAGCTGACATCTCACTCTCTTTGAATCTTCTTTATCATGCTAAGAGGAGCAGGAAAAAGCAAAAAATTTCAGAATTGCACCTTGCAATGCGGAGAAATTACTGTCTGTGCATTTACAATATTCATTGATTTTTGCCATTGAAAAACGTCCAGAAATGATTGAAGCTACTGACTGAATGAAAGAAGCTGGTATCTCACTCTCTTTGAATCTTCTTTATCATGCTAAGAGGAGCATGAAAAAGCAAAAAATTTCAAAATTGCACCTTGCAATGCGGAGAAATTACTGTTTGTGCATTTACAATATTCATTGATTTTTGCCATTGAAAAACATCATGTTATTCATATACCAGAAATGTTTGAAGCTACTGACTGAATGAAAGGAGCTGGCATCTCACTCTCTTTGAATCTTCTTTATCATGCTAAGAGGAGCAGGAAAAAGCAAAAAATTTCAGAATTGCACCTTGCAATGCGGAGAAATTACTGTTTGTGCATTTACAATATTCATTGATTTTTGCCATTGAAAAACGTCCAGAAATGATTGAAGCTACTGACTGAATGAAAGGAGCTGGCATCTTACTCTCTTTGAATCTTCTTTATCATGCTAAGAGGAGCAGGAAAAAGCAAAAAATTTCAGAAATGCACCTTGCAATGCGGAGAAATTACTGTTTGTGCATTTACAATATTCATTGATTTTTGCCATTGAAAAACATCATGTTATTCATATACCCGAAATGTTTGAAGCTACTGACTGAATGAAAGGAGCTGGCATCTCACTCTCTTTGAATCTTCTTTATCATGCTAAGAGGAGCAGGAAAAAGCAAAAAATTTCAGAATTGCACCTTGCAATGCGGAGAAATTACTGTTTGTGCATTTACAATATTCATTGATTTTTGCCATTGAAAAATGTCCAGAAATGATTGAAGCTACTGACTGAATGAAAGGAGCTGGCATCTCACTCTCTTTGAATCTTCTTTATCATGCTAAGAGGAGCAGGAAAAAGCAAAAAATTTCAGAATTGCACCTTGCAATGCGGAGAAATTACTGTTTGTGCATTTACAATATTCATTGATTTTTGCCATTGAAAAACATCATGTTATTCATATACCAGAAATGTTTGAAGCTACTGACTGAATGAAAGGAGCTGGCATCTCACTCTCTTTGAATCTTCTTTATCATGCTAAGAGGAGCAGGAAAAAGCAAAAAATTTCAGAATTGCACCTTGCAATGCGGAGAAATTACTGTTTGTGCATTTAAAATATTCATTGATTTTTGCCATTGAAAAACGTCCAGAAATGATTGAAGCTACTGACTGAATGAAAGGAGCTGGCATCTCACTCTTTTTGAATCTTCTTTATCATGCTAAGAGGAGCAGGAAAAAGCAAAAAATTTCAGAATTGCACCTTGCAATGAGGAGAAATTACTGTTTGTGCATTAACAATATTCATTGATTTTTGCCATTGAAAAACATGTTATTCATATACCAGAAATGTTTGAATCTACTGACTGAATGAAAGGAGCTGGCATCTCACTCTCTTTGAATCTTCTTTATCATGCTAAGAGGAGCAGGAAAAAGCAAAAAATTTCAGAATTGCACCTTGCAATGCGGAGAAATTACTGTTTGTGCATTTACAATATTCATTGATTTTTGCCATTGAAAAACGTCCAGAAATGATTGAAGCTACTGACTGAATGAAAGGAGCTGGCATCTCACTCTCTTTGAATCTTCTTTATCATGCTAAGAGGAGCAGGAAAAAGCAAAAAATTTCAGAATTGCACCTTGCAATGCGGAGAAATTACTGTTTGTGCATTTACAATATTCATTGATTTTTGCCATTGAAAAACATCATGTTATTCATATACCAGAAATGTTTGAAGCTACTGACTGAATGAAAGGAGCTGGCATCTCACTCTCATTGAATCTTCTTTATCATGCTAAGAGGAGCAGGAAAAAGCAAAAAATTTCAGAATTGCACCTTGCAATGCGGAGAAATTACTGTTTGTGCATTTACAATATTCATTGATTTTTGCCATTGAAAAACGTCCAGAAATGATTGAAGATACTGACTGAATGAAAGGAGCTGGCATCTCACTCTCTTTGAATCTTCTTTATCATGCTAAGAGGAGCAGGAAAAAGCAAAAAATTTCAGAATTGCACCTTGCAATGCGGAGAAATTACTGTTTGTGCATTTTTAATATTCATTGATTTTTGCCATTGAAAAACGTCCAGAAATGATTGAAGCTACTGACTGAATGAAAGGAGCTGGTATCTCACTCTCTTTGAATCTTCTTTATCATGCTAAGAGGAGCATGAAAAAGCAAAAAATTTCAGAATTGCACCTTGCAATGCGGAGAAATTACTGTTTGTGCATTTACAATATTCATTGATTTTTGCCATTGAAAAACATCATGTTATTCATATACCAGAAATGTTTGAAGCTACTGACTGAATGAAAGGAGCTGGCATCTCACTCTCTTTGAATCTTCTTTATCATGCTAAGAGGAGCAGGAAAAAGCAAAAAATTTCAGAATTGCACCTTGCAATGCGGAGAAATTACTGTTTGTGCATTTTTAATATTCATTGATTTTTGCCATTGAAAAACGTCCAGAAATGATTGAAGCTACTGACTGAATGAAAGGAGCTGGCATCTCACTCTCTTTGAAACTTCTTTATCATGCTAAGAGGAGCAGGAAAAAGCAAAAAATTTCAGAATTGCACCTTGCAATGCGGAGAAATTACTGTTTGTGCATTTACAATATTCATTGATTTTTGCCATTGAAAAACATCATGTTATTCATATACCAGGAATGATTGAAGCTACTGACTGAATGAAAGGAGCTGGCATCTCACTCTCTTTGAATCTTCTTTATCATGCTAAGAGGAGCAGGAAAAAGCAAAAAATTTCAGAATTGCACCTTGCAATGCGGAGAAATTACTGTTTGTGTATTTACAATATTCATTGATTTTTGCCATTGAAAAACGTCCAGAAATGATTGAAGCTACTGACTGAATGAAAGGAGCTGGCATCTCACTCTCTTTGAATCTTCTTTATCATGCTAAGAGGAGCAGGAAAAAGCAAAAAATTTCAGAATTGCACCTTGCAATGCGGAGAAATTACTGTTTGTGCATTTACAATATTCATTGATTTTTGCCATTGAAAAACATCATGTTATTCATATACCAGAAATGTTTGAAGCTACTGACTGAATGAAAGGAGCTGACATCTCACTCTCTTTGAATCTTCTTTATCATGCTAAGAGGAGCAGGAAAAAGCAAAAAATTTCAGAATTGCACCTTGCAATGCGGAGAAATTACTGTCTGTGCATTTACAATATTCATTGATTTTTGCCATTGAAAAACGTCCAGAAATGATTGAAGCTACTGACTGAATGAAAGGAGCTGGTATCTCACTCTCTTTGAATCTTCTTTATCATGCTAAGAGGAGCATGAAAAAGCAAAAAATTTCAGAATTGCACCTTGCAATGCGGAGAAATTACTGTTTGTGCATTTACAATATTCATTGATTTTTGCCATTGAAAAACATCATGTTATTCATATACCAGAAATGTTTGAAGCTACTGACTGAATGAAAGGAGCTGGCATCTCACTCTCTTTGAATCTTCTTTATCATGCTAAGAGGAGCAGGAAAAAGCAAAAAATTTAAGAATTGCACCTTGCAATGCGGAGAAATTACTGTCTGTGCATTTACAATATTCATTGATTTTTGCCATTGAAAAACGTCCAGAAATGATTGAAGCTACTGACTGAATGAAAGGAGCTGGCATCTCACTCTCTTTGAATCTTCTTTATAATGTTAAGAGGAGCAGGAAAAAGCAAAAAATTTCAGAATTGCACCTTGCAATGCGGAGAAATTACTGTTTGTGCATTTACAATATTCATTGATTTTTGCCATTGAAAAACGTCCAGAAATGATTGAAGCTACTGACTGAATGAAAGGAGCTGGCATCTCACTCTCTTTGAATCTTCTTTATCATGCAAAGAGGAGCAGGAAAAAGCAAAAAATTTCAGAATTGCACCTTGCAATGCGGAGAAATTACTGTTTGTGCATTTACAATATTCATTGATTTTTGCCATTGAAAAACATCATGTTATTCATATACCAGAAATGTTTGAAGCTACTGACTGAATGAAAGGAGCTGACATCTCACTCTCTTTGAATCTTCTTTATCATGCTAAGAGGAGCAGGAAAAAGCAAAAGATGTCAGAATTGCACCTTGCAATGCGGAGAAATTACTGTCTGTGCATTTACAATATTCATTGATTTTTGCCATTGAAAAACGTCCAGAAATGATTGAAGCTACTGACTGAATGAAAGGAGCTGGTACCTCACTCTCTTTGAATCTTCTTTATCATGCTAAGAGGAGCATGAAAAGGCAAAAAATTTCAGAATTGCACCTTGCAATGCGGAGAAATTACTGTTTGTGCATTTACAATATTCATTGATTTTTGCCATTGAAAAACATCATGTTATTCATATACCAGAAATGTTTGAAGCTACTGACTGAATGAAAGGAGCTGGCATCTCACTCTCTTTGAATCTTCTTTATCATGCTAAGAGGAGCAGGAAAAAGCAAAAAATTTCAGAATTGCACCTTGCAATGCGGAGAAATTACTGTTTGTGCATTTACAATATTCATTGATTTTTGCCATTGAAAAACGTCCAGAAATGATTGAAGCTACTGACTGAATGAAAGGAGCTGGCATCTTACTCTCTTTGAATCTTCTTTATCATGCTAAGAGGAGCAGGAAAAAGCAAAAAATTTCAGAATTGCACCTTGCAAGGCGGAAAAATTACTGTTTGTGCATTTACAATATTCATTGATTTTTGCCATTGAAAAACATCATGTTATTCATATACCAGAAATGTTTGAAGCTACTGACTGAATGAAAGGAGCTGGCATCTCACTCTCTTTGAATCTTCTTTATCATGCTAAGAGGAGCAGGAAAAAGCAAAAAATTTCAGAATTGCACCTTGCAATGCGGAGAAATTACTGTTTGTGCATTTACAATATTCATTGATTTTTGCCATTGAAAAACGTCCAGAAATGATTGAAGCTACTGACTGAATGAAAGGAGCTGGCATCTCACTCTCTTTGAATCTTCTTTATCATGCTAAGAGGAGCAGGGAAAAGCAAAAAATTTCAGAATTGCACCTTGCAATGCGGAGAAATTACTGTTTGTGCATTTACAATATTCATTGATTTTTGCCATTGAAAAACGTCCAGAAATGATTGAAGCTACTGACTGAATGAAAGGAGCTGGCATCTCACTCTCTTTGAATCTTCTTTATCATGCAAAGAGGAGCAGGAAAAAGCAAAAAATTTCAGAATTGCACCTTGCAATGCGGAGAAATTACTGTTTGTGCATTTACAATATTCATTGATTTTTGCCATTGAAAAACATCATGTTATTCATATACCAGAAATGTTTGAAGCTACTGACTGAATGAAAGGAGCTGACATCTCACTCTCTTTGAATCTTCTTTATCATGCTAAGAGGAGCAGGAAAAAGCAAAAAATTTCAGAATTGCACCTTGCAATGCGGAGAAATTACTGTCTGTGCATTTACAATATTCATTGATTTTTGCCATTGAAAAACGTCCAGAAATGATTGAAGCTACTGACTGAATGAAAGAAGCTGGTATCTCACTCTCTTTGAATCTTCTTTATCATGCTAAGAGGAGCATGAAAAAGCAAAAAATTTCAGAATTGCACCTTGCAATGCGGAGAAATTACTGTTTGTGCATTTACAATATTCATTGATTTTTGCCATTGAAAAACATCATGTTATTCATATACCAGAAATGTTTGAAGCTACTGACTGAATGAAAGGAGCTGGCATCTCACTCTCTTTGAATCTTCTTTATCATGCTAAGAGGAGCAGGAAAAAGCAAAAAATTTCGGAATTGCACCTTGCAATGCGGAGAAATTACTGTTTGTGCATTTACAATATTCATTGATTTTTGCCATTGAAAAACGTCCAGAAATGATTGAAGCTACTGACTGAATGAAAGGAGCTGGCATCTTACTCTCTTTGATTCTTCTTTATCATGCTAAGAGGAGCAGGAAAAAGCAAAAAATTTCAGAATTGCACCTTGCAATGCGGAGAAATTACTGTTTGTGCATTTACAATATTCATTGATTTTTGCCATTGAAAAACATCATGTTATTCATATACCAGAAATGTTTGAAGCTACTGACTGAATGAAAGGAGCTGGCATCTCACTCTCTTTGAATCTTCTTTATCATGCTAAGAGGAGCAGGAAAAAGCAAAAAATTTCAGAATTACACCTTGCAATGCGGAGAAATTACTGTTTGTGCATTTACAATATTCATTGATTTTTGCCATTGAAAAACGTCCAGAAATGATTGAAGCTACTGACTGAATGAAAGGAGCTGGCATCTCACTCTCTTTGAATCTTCTTTATCATGCTAAGAGGAGCAGGAAAAAGCAAAAAATTTCAGAATTGCACCTTGCAATGCGGAGAAATTACTGTTTGTGCATTTACAATATTCATTGATTTTTGCCATTGAAAAACGTCCAGAAATGATTAAAGCTACTGACTGAATGAAAGGAGCTGGCATCTTACTCTCTTTGAATCTTCTTTATCATGCTAAGAGGAGCAGGAAAAAGCAAAAAATTTCAGAAATGCACCTTGCAATGCGGAGAAATTACTGTTTGTGCATTTACAATATTCATTGATTTTTGCCATTGAAAAACATCATGTTATTCATATACCAGAAATGTTTGAAGCTACTGACTGAATGAAAGGAGCTGGCATCTCACTCTCTTTGAATCTTCTTTATCATGCTAAGAGGAGCAGGAAAAAGCAAAAAATTTCAGAATTGCACCTTGCAATGCGGAGAAATTACTGTTTGTGCATTTACAATATTCATTGATTTTTGCCATTGAAAAACATCATGTTATTCATATACCAGAAATGTTTGAAGCTACTGACTGAATGAAAGGAGCTGACATCTCACTCTCTTTGAATCTTCTTTATCATGCTAAGAGGAGCAGGAAAAAGCAAAAAATTTCAGAATTGCACCTTGCAATGCGGAGAAATTACTGTCTGTGCATTTACAATATTCATTGATTTTTGCCATTGAAAAACGTCCAGAAATGATTGAAGCTACTGACTGAATGAAAGGAGCTGGTATCTCACTCTCTTTGAATCTTCTTTATCATGCTAAGAGGAGCATGAAAAAGCAAAAAATTTCAGAATTGCACCTTGCAATGCGGAGAAATTACTGTTTGTGCATTTACAATATTCATTGATTTTTGCCATTGAAAAACATCATGTTATTCATATACCAGAAATGTTTGAAGCTACTGACTGAATGAAAGGAGCTGGCATCTCACTCTCTTTGAATCTTCTTTATCATGCTAAGAGGAGCAGGAAAAAGCAAAAAATTTCAGAATTGCACCTTGCAATGCGGAGAAATTACTGTTTGTGCATTTACAATATTCATTGATTTTTGCCATTGAAAAACGTCCAGAAATGATTGAAGCTACTGACTGAATGAAAGGAGCTGGCATCTCACTCTCTTTGAATCTTCTTTATCATGCTAAGAGGAGCAGGAAAAAGCAAAAAATTTCAGAATTGCACCTTGCAATGCGGAGAAATTACTGTTTGTGCATTTACATAATTCATTGATTTTTGCCATTGAAAAACGTCCAGAAATGATTGAAGCTACTGACTGAATGAAAGGAGCTGGCATCTTACTCTCTTTGAATCTTCTTTATCATGCTAAGAGGAGCAGGAAAAAGCAAAAAATTTCAGAATTGCACCTTGCAATGCGGAGAAATTACTGTTTGTGCATTTACAATATTCATTGATTTTTGCCATTGAAAAACATCATGTTATTCATATACCAGAAATGTTTGAAGCTACTGACTGAATGAAAGGAGCTGACATCTCACTCTCTTTGAATCTTCTTTATCATGCTAAGAGGAGCAGGAAAAAGCAAAAAATTTCAGAATTGCACCTTGCAATGCGGAGAAATTACTGTTTGTGCATTTACAATATTCATTGATTTTTGCCATTGAAAAACGTCCAGAAATGATTGAAGCTACTGACTGAATGAAAGGAGCTGGCATCTCACTCTCTTTGAATCTTCTTTATCATGCTAAGAGGAGCAGGAAAAAGCAAAAAATTTCAGAATTGCACCTTGCAATGCGGAGAAATTACTGTTTGTGCATTTACAATATTCATTGATTTTTGCCATTGAAAAACGTCCAAAAATGATTAAAGCTACTGGCTGAATGAAAGGAGCTGGCATCTTACTCTCTTTGAATCTTCTTTATCATGCTAAGAGGAGCAGGAAAAAGCAAAAAATTTCAGAAATGCACCTTGCAATGCGGAGAAATTACTGTTTGTGCATTTACAATATTCATTGATTTTTGCCATTGAAAAACATCATGTTATTCATATACCAGAAATGTTTGAAGCTACTGACTGAATGAAAGGAGCTGGCATCTCACTCTCTTTGAATCTTCTTTATCATGCTAAGAGGAGCAGGAAAAAGCAAAAAATTTCAGAATTGCACCTTGCAATGCGGAGAAATTACTGTTTGTGCATTTAAAATATTCATTGATTTTTGCCATTGAAAAACGTCCAGAAATGATTGAAGCTACTGACTGAATGAAAGGAGCTGGCATCTCACTCTCTTTGAATCTTCTTTATCATGCTAAGAGGAGCAGGAAAAAGCAAAAAATTTCAGAATTGCACCTTGCAATGAGGAGAAATTACTGTTTGTGCATTAACAATATTCATTGATTTTTGCCATTGAAAAACATGTTATTCATATGCCAGAAATGTTTGAAGCTACTGACTGAATGAAAGGAGCTGGCATCTCACTCTCTTTGAATCTTCTTTATCATGCTAAGAGGAGCAGGAAAAAGCAAAAAATTTCAGAATTGCACCTTGCAATGCGGAGAAATTACTGTTTGTGCATTTACAATATTCATTGATTTTTGCCATTGAAAAACGTCCAGAAATGATTGAAGCTACTGACTGAATGAAAGGAGCTGGCATCTCACTCTCTTTGAATCTTCTTTATCATGCTAAGAGGAGCAGGAAAAAGCAAAAAATTTCAGAATTGCACCTTGCAATGCGGAGAAATTACTGTTTGTGCATTTACAATATTCATTGATTTTTGCCTTTGAAAAACATCATGTTATTCATATACCAGAAATGTTTGAAGCTACTGACTGAATGAAAGGAGCTGGCATCTCACTCTCATTGAATCTTCTTTATCATGCTAAGAGGAGCAGGAAAAAGCAAAAAATTTCAGAATTGCACCTTGCAATGCGGAGAAATTACTGTTTGTGCATTTACAATATTCATTGATTTTTGCCATTGAAAAACGTCCAGAAATGATTGAAGATACTGACTGAATGAAAGGAGCTGGCATCTCACTCTCTTTGAATCTTCTTTATCATGCTAAGAGGAGCAGGAAAAAGCAAAAAATTTCAGAATTGCACCTTGCAATGCGGAGAAATTACTGTTTGTGCATTTACAATATTCATTGATTTTTGCCATTGAAAAACGTCCAGAAATGATTGAAGCTACTGACTGAATGAAAGGAGCTGGCATCTCACTCTCTTTGAATCTTCTTTATCATGCTAAGAGGAGCAGGAAAAAGCAAAAAATTTCAGAATTGCACCTTGCAATGAGGAGAAATTACTGTTTGTGCATTAACAATATTCATTGATTTTTGCCATTGAAAAACATGTTATTCATATACCAGAAATGTTTGAAGCTACTGACTGAATGAAAGGAGCTGGCATCTCACTCTCTTTGAATCTTCTTTATCATGCTAAGAGGAGCAGGAAAAAGCAAAAAATTTCAGAATTGCACCTTGCAATGCGGAGAAATTACTGTTTGTGCATTTACAATATTCATTGATTTTTGCCATTGAAAAACGTCCAGAAATGATTGAAGCTACTGACTGAATGAAAGGAGCTGGCATCTCACTCTCTTTGAATCTTCTTTATCATGCTAAGAGGAGCAGGAAAAAGCAAAAAATTTCAGAATTGCACCTTGCAATGCGGAGAAATTACTGTTTGTGCATTTACAATATTCATTGATTTTTGCCTTTGAAAAACATCATGTTATTCATATACCAGAAATGTTTGAAGCTACTGACTGAATGAAAGGAGCTGGCATCTCACTCTCATTGAATCTTCTTTATCATGCTAAGAGGAGCAGGAAAAAGCAAAAAATTTCAGAATTGCCCCTTACAATGCGGAGAAATTACTGTTTGTGCATTTACAATATTCATTGATTTTTGCCATTGAAAAACGTCCAGAAATGATTGAAGATACTGACTGAATGAAAGGAGCTGGCATCTCACTCTCTTTGAATCTTCTTTATCATGCTAAGAGGAGCAGGAAAAAGCAAAAAATTTCAGAATTGCACCTTGCAATGCGGAGAAATTACTGTTTGTGCATTTACAATATTCATTGATTTTTGCCATTGAAAAACGTCCAGAAATGATTGAAGCTACTGACTGAATGAAAGGAGCTGGCATCTCACTCTCTTTGAATCTTCTTTATCATGCAAAGAGGAGCAGGAAAAAGCAAAAAATTTCAGAATTACACCTTGCAATGCGGAGAATTTACTGTTTGTGCATTTACAATATTCATTGATTTTTGCCATTGAAAAACATCATGTTATTCATATACCAGAAATGTTTGAAGCTACTGACTGAATGAAAGGAGCTGACATCTCACTCTCTTTGAATCTTCTTTATCATGCTAAGAGGAGCAGGAAAAAGCAAAAAATTTCAGAATTGCACCTTGCAATGCGGAGAAATTACTGTTTGTGCATTTACAATATTCATTGATTTTTGCCATTGAAAAACGTCCAGAAATGATTGAAGCTACTGACTGAATGAAAGGAGCTGGCATCTCACTCTCTTTGAATCTTCTTTATCATGCTAAGAGGAGCAGGAAAAAGCAAAAAATTTCAGAATTGCACCTTGCAATGCGGAGAAATTACTGTTTGTGCATTTATAATATTCATTGATTTTTGCCATTGAAAAACGTCCAAAAATGATTAAAGCTACTGGCTGAATGAAAGGAGCTGGCATCTTACTCTCTTTGAATCTTCTTTATCATGCTAAGAGGAGCAGGAAAAAGCAAAAAATTTCAGAAATGCACCTTGCAATGCGGAGAAATTACTGTTTGTGCATTTACAATATTCATTGATTTTTGCCATTGAAAAACATCATGTTATTCATATACCAGAAATGTTTGAAGCTACTGACTGAATGAAAGGAGCTGGCATCTCACTCTCTTTGAATCTTCTTTATCATGCTAAGAGGAGCAGGAAAAAGCAAAAAATTTCAGAATTGCACCTTGCAATGCGGAGAAATTACTGTTTGTGCATTTAAAATATTCATTGATTTTTGCCATTGAAAAACGTCCAGAAATGATTGAAGCTACTGACTGAATGAAAGGAGCTGGCATCTCACTCTCTTTGAATCTTCTTTATCATGCTAAGAGGAGCAGGAAAAAGCAAAAAATTTCAGAATTGCACCTTGCAATGAGGAGAAATTACTGTTTGTGCATTAACAATATTCATTGATTTTTGCCATTGAAAAACATGTTATTCATATACCAGAAATGTTTGAAGCTACTGACTGAATGAAAGGAGCTGGCATCTCACTCTCTTTGAATCTTCTTTATCATGCTAAGAGGAGCAGGAAAAAGCAAAAAATTTCAGAATTGCACCTTGCAATGCGGAGAAATTACTGTTTGTGCATTTACAATATTCATTGATTTTTGCCATTGAAAAACGTCCAGAAATGATTGAAGCTACTGACTGAATGAAAGGAGCTGGCATCTCACTCTCTTTGAATCTTCTTTATCATGCTAAGAGGAGCAGGAAAAAGCAAAAAATTTCAGAATTGCACCTTGCAATGCGGAGAAATTACTGTTTGTGCATTTACAATATTCATTGATTTTTGCCTTTGAAAAACATCATGTTATTCATATACCAGAAATGTTTGAAGCTACTGACTGAATGAAAGGAGCTGGCATCTCACTCTCATTGAATCTTCTTTATCATGCTAAGAGGAGCAGGAAAAAGCAAAAAATTTCAGAATTGCACCTTGCAATGCGGAGAAATTACTGTTTGTGCATTTACAATATTCATTGATTTTTGCCATTGAAAAACGTCCAGAAATGATTGAAGATACTGACTGAATGAAAGGAGCTGGCATCTCACTCTCTTTGAATCTTCTTTATCATGCTAAGAGGAGCAGGAAAAAGCAAAAAATTTCAGAATTGCACCTTGCAATGCGGAGAAATTACTGTTTGTGCATTTACAATATTCATTGATTTTTGCCATTGAAAAACGTCCAGAAATGATTGAAGCTACTGACTGAATGAAAGGAGCTGGCATCTCACTCTCTTTGAATCTTCTTTATCATGCTAAGAGGAGCAGGAAAAAGCAAAAAATTTCAGAATTGCACCTTGCAATGAGGAGAAATTACTGTTTGTGCATTAACAATATTCATTGATTTTTGCCATTGAAAAACATGTTATTCATATACCAGAAATGTTTGAAGCTACTGACTGAATGAAAGGAGCTGGCATCTCACTCTCTTTGAATCTTCTTTATCATGCTAAGAGGAGCAGGAAAAAGCAAAAAATTTCAGAATTGCACCTTGCAATGCGGAGAAATTACTGTTTGTGCATTTACAATATTCATTGATTTTTGCCATTGAAAAACGTCCAGAAATGATTGAAGCTACTGACTGAATGAAAGGAGCTGGCATCTCACTCTCTTTGAATCTTCTTTATCATGCTAAGAGGAGCAGGAAAAAGCAAAAAATTTCAGAATTGCACCTTGCAATGCGGAGAAATTACTGTTTGTGCATTTACAATATTCATTGATTTTTGCCTTTGAAAAACATCATGTTATTCATATACCAGAAATGTTTGAAGCTACTGACTGAATGAAAGGAGCTGGCATCTCACTCTCATTGAATCTTCTTTATCATGCTAAGAGGAGCAGGAAAAAGCAAAAAATTTCAGAATTGCCCCTTACAATGCGGAGAAATTACTGTTTGTGCATTTACAATATTCATTGATTTTTGCCATTGAAAAACGTCCAGAAATGATTGAAGATACTGACTGAATGAAAGGAGCTGGCATCTCACTCTCTTTGAATCTTCTTTATCATGCTAAGAGGAGCAGGAAAAAGCAAAAAATTTCAGAATTGCACCTTGCAATGCGGAGAAATTACTGTTTGTGCATTTACAATATTCATTGATTTTTGCCATTGAAAAACGTCCAGAAATGATTGAAGCTACTGACTGAATGAAAGGAGCTGGCATCTCACTCTCTTTGAATCTTCTTTATCATGCAAAGAGGAGCAGGAAAAAGCAAAAAATTTCAGAATTACACCTTGCAATGCGGAGAATTTACTGTTTGTGCATTTACAATATTCATTGATTTTTGCCATTGAAAAACATCATGTTATTCATATACCAGAAATGTTTGAAGCTACTGACTGAATGAAAGGAGCTGACATCTCACTCTCTTTGAATCTTCTTTATCATGCTAAGAGGAGCAGGAAAAAGCAAAAAATTTCAGAATTGCACCTTGCAATGCGGAGAAATTACTGTCTGTGCATTTACAATATTCATTGATTTTTGCCATTGAAAAACGTCCAGAAATGATTGAAGCTACTGACTGAATGAAAGGAGCTGGTATCTCACTCTCTTTGAATCTTCTTTATCATGCTAAGAGGAGCATGAAAAAGCAAAAAATTTCAGAATTGCACCTTGCAATGCGGAGAAATTACTGTTTGTGCATTTACAATATTCATTGATTTTTGCCATTGAAAAACATCATGTTATTCATATACCAGAAATGTTTGAAGCTACTGACTGAATGAAAGGAGCTGGCATCTCACTCTCTTTGAATCTTCTTTATCATGCTAAGAGGAGCAGGAAAAAGCAAAAAATTTCAGAATTGCACCTTGCAATGCGGAGAAATTACTGTTTGTGCATTTACAATATTCATTGATTTTTGCCATTGAAAAACGTCCAGAAATGATTGAAGCTACTGACTGAATGAAAGGAGCTGGCATCTCACTCTCTTTGAATATTCTTTATCATGCTAAGAGGAGCAGGAAAAAGCAAAAAATTTCAGAATTGCACCTTGCAATGCGGAGAAATTACTGTTTGTGCATTTTTAATATTCATTGATTTTTGCCATTGAAAAACGTCCAGAAATGATTGAAGCTACTGACTGAATGAAAGGAGCTGGCATCTCACTCTCTTTGAATCTTCTTTATCATGCTAAGAGGAGCAGGAAAAAGCAAAAAATTTCAGAATTGCACCTTGCAATGCGGAGAAATTAGTTTGTGCATTTACAATATTCATTGATTTTTGCCATTGAAAAACGTCCAGAAATGATTGAAGCTACTGACTGAATGAAAGGAGCTGGCATCTTACTCTCTTTGAATCTTCTTTATCATGCTAAGAGGAGCAGGAAAAAGCAAAAAATTTCAGAATTGCACCTTGCAATGCGGAGAAATTACTGTTTGTGCATTTACAATATTCATTGATTTTTGCCATTGAAAAACATCATGTTATTCATATACCAGAAATGTTTGAAGCTACTGACTGAATGAAAGGAGCTGACATCTCACTCTCTTTGAATCTTCTTTATCATGCTAAGAGGAGCAGGAAAAAGCAAAAAATTTCAGAATTGCACCTTGCAATGCGGAGAAATTACTGTTTGTGCATTTACAATATTCATTGATTTTTGCCATTGAAAAACGTCCAGAAATGATTGAAGCTACTGACTGAATGAAAGGAGCTGGCATCTCACTCTCTTTGAATCTTCTTTATCATGCTAAGAGGAGCAGGAAAAAGCAAAAAATTTCAGAATTGCACCTTGCAATGCGGAGAAATTACTGTTTGTGCATTTACAATATTCATTGATTTTTGCCATTGAAAAACGTCCAAAAATGATTAAAGCTACTGGCTGAATGAAAGGAGCTGGCATCTTACTCTCTTTGAATCTTCTTTATCATGCTAAGAGGAGCAGGAAAAAGCAAAAAATTTCAGAAATGCACCTTGCAATGCGGAGAAATTACTGTTTGTGCATTTACAATATTCATTGATTTTTGCCATTGAAAAACATCATGTTATTCATATACCAGAAATGTTTGAAGCTACTGACTGAATGAAAGGAGCTGGCATCTCACTCTCTTTGAATCTTCTTTATCATGCTAAGAGGAGCAGGAAAAAGCAAAAAATTTCAGAATTGCACCTTGCAATGCGGAGAAATTACTGTTTGTGCATTTAAAATATTCATTGATTTTTGCCATTGAAAAACGTCCAGAAATGATTGAAGCTACTGACTGAATGAAAGGAGCTGGCATCTCACTCTCTTTGAATCTTCTTTATCATGCTAAGAGGAGCAGGAAAAAGCAAAAAATTTCAGAATTGCACCTTGCAATGAGGAGAAATTACTGTTTGTGCATTAACAATATTCATTGATTTTTGCCATTGAAAAACATGTTATTCATATACCAGAAATGTTTGAAGCTACTGACTGAATGAAAGGAGCTGGCATCTCACTCTCTTTGAATCTTCTTTATCATGCTAAGAGGAGCAGGAAAAAGCAAAAAATTTCAGAATTGCACCTTGCAATGCGGAGAAATTACTGTTTGTGCATTTACAATATTCATTGATTTTTGCCATTGAAAAACGTCCAGAAATGATTGAAGCTACTGACTGAATGAAAGGAGCTGGCATCTCACTCTCTTTGAATCTTCTTTATCATGCTAAGAGGAGCAGGAAAAAGCAAAAAATTTCAGAATTGCACCTTGCAATGCGGAGAAATTACTGTTTGTGCATTTACAATATTCATTGATTTTTGCCTTTGAAAAACATCATGTTATTCATATACCAGAAATGTTTGAAGCTACTGACTGAATGAAAGGAGCTGGCATCTCACTCTCATTGAATCTTCTTTATCATGCTAAGAGGAGCAGGAAAAAGCAAAAAATTTCAGAATTGCACCTTGCAATGCGGAGAAATTACTGTTTGTGCATTTACAATATTCATTGATTTTTGCCATTGAAAAACGTCCAGAAATGATTGAAGATACTGACTGAATGAAAGGAGCTGGCATCTCACTCTCTTTGAATCTTCTTTATCATGCTAAGAGGAGCAGGAAAAAGCAAAAAATTTCAGAATTGCACCTTGCAATGCGGAGAAATTACTGTTTGTGCATTTACAATATTCATTGATTTTTGCCATTGAAAAACGTCCAGAAATGATTGAAGCTACTGACTGAATGAAAGGAGCTGGCATCTCACTCTCTTTGAATCTTCTTTATCATGCTAAGAGGAGCAGGAAAAAGCAAAAAATTTCAGAATTGCACCTTGCAATGAGGAGAAATTACTGTTTGTGCATTAACAATATTCATTGATTTTTGCCATTGAAAAACATGTTATTCATATACCAGAAATGTTTGAAGCTACTGACTGAATGAAAGGAGCTGGCATCTCACTCTCTTTGAATCTTCTTTATCATGCTAAGAGGAGCAGGAAAAAGCAAAAAATTTCAGAATTGCACCTTGCAATGCGGAGAAATTACTGTTTGTGCATTTACAATATTCATTGATTTTTGCCATTGAAAAACGTCCAGAAATGATTGAAGCTACTGACTGAATGAAAGGAGCTGGCATCTCACTCTCTTTGAATCTTCTTTATCATGCTAAGAGGAGCAGGAAAAAGCAAAAAATTTCAGAATTGCACCTTGCAATGCGGAGAAATTACTGTTTGTGCATTTACAATATTCATTGATTTTTGCCTTTGAAAAACATCATGTTATTCATATACCAGAAATGTTTGAAGCTACTGACTGAATGAAAGGAGCTGGCATCTCACTCTCATTGAATCTTCTTTATCATGCTAAGAGGAGCAGGAAAAAGCAAAAAATTTCAGAATTGCCCCTTACAATGCGGAGAAATTACTGTTTGTGCATTTACAATATTCATTGATTTTTGCCATTGAAAAACGTCCAGAAATGATTGAAGATACTGACTGAATGAAAGGAGCTGGCATCTCACTCTCTTTGAATCTTCTTTATCATGCTAAGAGGAGCAGGAAAAAGCAAAAAATTTCAGAATTGCACCTTGCAATGCGGAGAAATTACTGTTTGTGCATTTACAATATTCATTGATTTTTGCCATTGAAAAACGTCCAGAAATGATTGAAGCTACTGACTGAATGAAAGGAGCTGGCATCTCACTCTCTTTGAATCTTCTTTATCATGCAAAGAGGAGCAGGAAAAAGCAAAAAATTTCAGAATTACACCTTGCAATGCGGAGAATTTACTGTTTGTGCATTTACAATATTCATTGATTTTTGCCATTGAAAAACATCATGTTATTCATATACCAGAAATGTTTGAAGCTACTGACTGAATGAAAGGAGCTGACATCTCACTCTCTTTGAATCTTCTTTATCATGCTAAGAGGAGCAGGAAAAAGCAAAAAATTTCAGAATTGCACCTTGCAATGCGGAGAAATTACTGTCTGTGCATTTATAATATTCATTGATTTTTGCCATTGAAAAACGTCCAGAAATGATTGAAGCTACTGACTGAATGAAAGGAGCTGGTATCTCACTCTCTTTGAATCTTCTTTATCATGCTAAGAGGAGCATGAAAAAGCAAAAAATTTCAGAATTGCACCTTGCAATGCGGAGAAATTACTGTTTGTGCATTTACAATATTCATTGATTTTTGCCATTGAAAAACATCATGTTATTCATATACCAGAAATGTTTGAAGCTACTGACTGAATGAAAGGAGCTGGCATCTCACTCTCTTTGAATCTTCTTTATCATGCTAAGAGGAGCAGGAAAAAGCAAAAAATTTCAGAATTGCACCTTGCAATGCGGAGAAATTACTGTTTGTGCATTTACAATATTCATTGATTTTTGCCATTGAAAAACGTCCAGAAATGATTGAAGCTACTGACTGAATGAAAGGAGCTGGCATCTCACTCTCTTTGAATATTCTTTATCATGCTAAGAGGAGCAGGAAAAAGCAAAAAATTTCAGAATTGCACCTTGCAATGCGGAGAAATTAC
The DNA here is from genome assembly GCF_046119375.1 of Phyllobates terribilis. Lineage (NCBI taxonomy): Eukaryota > Metazoa > Chordata > Amphibia > Anura > Dendrobatidae > Phyllobates > Phyllobates terribilis. The sequence goes on from NW_027363544.1 coordinate 450,366, forward strand.
TGTTTGTGCATTTTTAATATTCATTGATTTTTGCCATTGAAAAACGTCCAGAAATGATTGAAGCTACTGACTGAATGAAAGGAGCTGGCATCTCACTCTCTTTGAATCTTCTATATCATGCTAAGAGGAGCAGGAAAAAGCAAAAAATTTCAGAATTGCACCTTGCAATGCGGAGAAATTAGTTTGTGCATTTACAATATTCATTGATTTTTGCCATTGAAAAACGTCCAGAAATGATTGAAGCTACTGACTGAATGAAAGGAGCTGGCATCTTACTCTCTTTGAATCTTCTTTATCATGCTAAGAGGAGCAGGAAAAAGCAAAAAATTTCAGAATTGCACCTTGCAATGCGGAGAAATTACTGTTTGTGCATTTACAATATTCATTGATTTTTGCCATTGAAAAACATCATGTTATTCATATACCAGAAATGTTTGAAGCTACTGACTGAATGAAAGGAGCTGACATCTCACTCTCTTTGAATCTTCTTTATCATGCTAAGAGGAGCAGGAAAAAGCAAAAAATTTCAGAATTGCACCTTGCAATGCGGAGAAATTACTGTTTGTGCATTTACAATATTCATTGATTTTTGCCATTGAAAAACGTCCAGAAATGATTGAAGCTACTGACTGAATGAAAGGAGCTGGCATCTCACTCTCTTTGAATCTTCTTTATCATGCTAAGAGGAGCAGGAAAAAGCAGAAAATTTCAGAATTGCACCTTGCAATGCGGAGAAATTACTGTTTGTGCATTTACAATATTCATTGATTTTTGCCATTGAAAAACGTCCAGAAATGATTGAAGCTACTGACTGAATGAAAGGAGCTGGCATCTTACTCTCTTTGAATCTTCTTTATCATGCTAAGAGGAGCAGGAAAAAGCAAAAAATTTCAGAATTGCACCTTGCAATGCGGAGAAATTACTGTTTGTGCATTTACAATATTCATTGATTTTTGCCATTGAAAAACGTCCAGAAATGATTAAAGCTACTGGCTGAATGAAAGGAGCTGGCATCTTACTCTCTTTGAATCTTCTTTATCATGCTAAGAGGAGCAGGAAAAAGCAAAAAATTTCAGAAATGCACCTTGCAATGCGGAGAAATTACTGTTTGTGCATTTACAATATTCATTGATTTTTGCCATTGAAAAACATCATGTTATTCATATACCAGAAATGTTTGAAGCTACTGACTGAATGAAAGGAGCTGGCATCTCACTCTCTTTGAATCTTCTTTATCATGCTAAGAGGAGCAGGAAAAAGCAAAAAATTTCAGAATTGCACCTTGCAATGCGGAGAAAATACTGTTTGTGCATTTAAAATATTCATTGATTTTTGCCATTGAAAAACGTCCAGAAATGATTGAAGCTACTGACTGAATGAAAGGAGCTGGCATCTCACTCTCTTTGAATCTTCTTTATCATGCTAAGAGGAGCAGGAAAAAGCAAAAAATTTCAGAATTGCACCTTGCAATGAGGAGAAATTACTGTTTGTGCATTAACAATATTCATTGATTTTTGCCATTGAAAAACATGTTATTCATATACCAGAAATGTTTGAAGCTACTGACTGAATGAAAGGAGCTGGCATCTCACTCTCTTTGAATCTTCTTTATCATGCTAAGAGGAGCAGGAAAAAGCAAAAAATTTCAGAATTGCACCTTGCAATGCGGAGAAATTACTGTTTGTGCATTTACAATATTCATTGATTTTTGCCATTGAAAAACGTCCAGAAATGATTGAAGCTACTGACTGAATGAAAGGAGCTGGCATCTCACTCTCTTTGAATCTTCTTTATCATGCTAAGAGGAGCAGGAAAAAGCAAAAAATTTCAGAATTGCACCTTGCAATGCGGAGAAATTACTGTTTGTGCATTTACAATATTCATTGATTTTTGCCTTTGAAAAACATCATGTTATTCATATACCAGAAATGTTTGAAGCTACTGACTGAATGAAAGGAGCTGGCATCTCACTCTCATTGAATCTTCTTTATCATGCTAAGAGGAGCAGGAAAAAGCAAAAAATTTCAGAATTGCACCTTGCAATGCGGAGAAATTACTGTTTGTGCATTTACAATATTCATTGATTTTTGCCATTGAAAAACGTCCAGAAATGATTGAAGCTACTGACTGAATGAAAGGAGCTGGCATCTCACTCTCTTTGAATCTTCTTTATCATGCTAAGAGGAGCAGGAAAAAGCAAAAAATTTCAGAATTGCACCTTGCAATGCGGAGAAATTACTGTTTGTGCATTTACAATATTCATTGATTTTTGCCATTGAAAAACGTCCAGAAATGATTGAAGCTACTGACTGAATGAAAGGAGCTGGCATCTTACTCTCTTTGAATCTTCTTTATCATGCTAAGAGGAGCAGGAAAAAGCAAAAAATTTCAGAATTGCACCTTGCAATGCGGAGAAATTACTGTTTGTGCATTTACAATATTCATTGATTTTTGCCATTGAAAAACATCATGTTATTCATATACCAGAAATGTTTGAAGCTACTGACTGAATGAAAGGAGCTGACATCTCACTCTCTTTGAATCTTCTTTATCATGCTAAGAGGAGCAGGAAAAAGCAAAAAATTTCAGAATTGCACCTTGCAATGCGGAGAAATTACTGTTTGTGCATTTACAATATTCATTGATTTTTGCCATTGAAAAACGTCCAGAAATGATTGAAGCTACTGACTGAATGAAAGGAGCTGGCATCTCACTCTCTTTGAATCTTCTTTATCATGCTAAGAGGAGCAGGAAAAAGCAGAAAATTTCAGAATTGCACCTTGCAATGCGGAGAAATTACTGTTTGTGCATTTACAATATTCATTGATTTTTGCCATTGAAAAACGTCCAGAAATGATTGAAGCTACTGACTGAATGAAAGGAGCTGGCATCTTACTCTCTTTGAATCTTCTTTATCATGCTAAGAGGAGCAGGAAAAAGCAAAAAATTTCAGAATTGCACCTTGCAATGCGGAGAAATTACTGTTTGTGCATTTACAATATTCATTGATTTTTACCATTGAAAAACGTCCAGAAATGATTAAAGCTACTGGCTGAATGAAAGGAGCTGGCATCTTACTCTCTTTGAATCTTCTTTATCATGCTAAGAGGAGCAGGAAAAAGCAAAAAATTTCAGAAATGCACCTTGCAATGCGGAGAAATTACTGTTTGTGCATTTACAATATTCATTGATTTTTGCCATTGAAAAACATCATGTTATTCATATACCAGAAATGTTTGAAGCTACTGACTGAATGAAAGGAGCTGGCATCTCACTCTCTTTGAATCTTCTTTATCATGCTAAGAGGAGCAGGAAAAAGCAAAAAATTTCAGAATTGCACCTTGCAATGCGGAGAAATTACTGTTTGTGCATTTACAATATTCATTGATTTTTGCCATTGAAAAACGTCCAGAAATGATTGAAGCTACTGACTGAATGAAAGGAGCTGGCATCTCACTCTCTTTGAATCTTCTTTATCATGCTAAGAGGAGCAGGAAAAAGCAAAAAATTTCAGAATTGCACCTTGCAATGCGGAGAAATTACTGTTTGTGCATTTACAATATTCATTGATTTTTGCCTTTGAAAAACATCATGTTATTCATATACCAGAAATGTTTGAAGCTACTGACTGAATGAAAGGAGCTGGCATCTCACTCTCATTGAATCTTCTTTATCATGCTAAGAGGAGCAGGAAAAAGCAAAAAATTTCAGAATTGCACCTTGCAATGCGGAGAAATTACTGTTTGTGCATTTACAATATTCATTGATTTTTGCCATTGAAAAACGTCCAGAAATGATTGAAGCTACTGACTGAATGAAAGGAGCTGGCATCTCACTCTCTTTGAATCTTCTTTATCATGCTAAGAGGAGCAGGAAAAAGCAGAAAATTTCAGAATTGCACCTTGCAATGCGGAGAAATTACTGTTTGTGCATTTACAATATTCATTGATTTTTGCCATTGAAAAACGTCCAGAAATGATTGAAGCTACTGACTGAATGAAAGGAGCTGGCATCTTACTCTCTTTGAATCTTCTTTATCATGCTAAGAGGAGCAGGAAAAAGCAAAAAATTTCAGAATTGCACCTTGCAATGCGGAGAAATTACTGTTTGTGCATTTACAATATTCATTGATTTTTACCATTGAAAAACGTCCAGAAATGATTAAAGCTACTGGCTGAATGAAAGGAGCTGGCATCTTACTCTCTTTGAATCTTCTTTATCATGCTAAGAGGAGCAGGAAAAAGCAAAAAATTTCAGAAATGCACCTTGCAATGCGGAGAAATTACTGTTTGTGCATTTACAATATTCATTGATTTTTGCCATTGAAAAACATCATGTTATTCATATACCAGAAATGTTTGAAGCTACTGACTGAATGAAAGGAGCTGGCATCTCACTCTCTTTGAATCTTCTTTATCATGCTAAGAGGAGCAGGAAAAAGCAAAAAATTTCAGAATTGCACCTTGCAATGCGGAGAAATTACTGTTTGTGCATTTAAAATATTCATTGATTTTTGCCATTGAAAAACGTCCAGAAATGATTGAAGCTACTGACTGAATGAAAGGAGCTGGCATCTCACTCTCTTTGAATCTTCTTTATCATGCTAAGAGGAGCAGGAAAAAGCAAAAAATTTCAGAATTGCACCTTGCAATGAGGAGAAATTACTGTTTGTGCATTAACAATATTCATTGATTTTTGCCATTGAAAAACATGTTATTCATATACCAGAAATGTTTGAAGCTACTGACTGAATGAAAGGAGCTGGCATCTCACTCTCTTTGAATCTTCTTTATCATGCTAAGAGGAGCAGGAAAAAGCAAAAAATTTCAGAATTGCACCTTGCAATGCGGAGAAATTACTGTTTGTGCATTTACAATATTCATTGATTTTTGCCATTGAAAAACGTCCAGAAATGATTGAAGCTACTGACTGAATGAAAGGAGCTGGCATCTCACTCTCTTTGAATCTTCTTTATCATGCTAAGAGGAGCAGGAAAAAACAAAAAATTTCAGAATTGCACCTTGCAATGCGGAGAAATTACTGTTTGTGCATTTACAATATTCATTGATTTTTGCCTTTGAAAAACATCATGTTATTCATATACCAGAAATGTTTGAAGCTACTGACTGAATGAAAGGAGCTGGCATCTCACTCTCATTGAATCTTCTTTATCATGCTAAGAGGAGCAGGAAAAAGCAAAAAATTTCAGAATTGCCCCTTACAATGCGGAGAAATTACTGTTTGTGCATTTACAATATTCATTGATTTTTGCCATTGAAAAACGTCCAGAAATGATTGAAGATACTGACTGAATGAAAGGAGCTGGCATCTCACTCTCTTTGAATCTTCTTTATCATGCTAAGAGGAGCAGGAAAAAGCAAAAAATTTCAGAATTGCACCTTGCAATGCGGAGAAATTACTGTTTGTGCATTTACAATATTCATTGATTTTTGCCATTGAAAAACGTCCAGAAATGATTGAAGCTACTGACTGAATGAAAGGAGCTGGCATCTCACTCTCTTTGAATCTTCTTTATCATGCAAAGAGGAGCAGGAAAAAGCAAAAAATTTCAGAATTACACCTTGCAATGCGGAGAATTTACTGTTTGTGCATTTACAATATTCATTGATTTTTGCCATTGAAAAACATCATGTTATTCATATACCAGAAATGTTTGAAGCTACTGACTGAATGAAAGGAGCTGACATCTCACTCTCTTTGAATCTTCTTTATCATGCTAAGAGGAGCAGGAAAAAGCAAAAAATTTCAGAATTGCACCTTGCAATGCGGAGAAATTACTGTCTGTGCATTTACAATATTCATTGATTTTTGCCATTGAAAAACGTCCAGAAATGATTGAAGCTACTGACTGAATGAAAGGAGCTGGTATCTCACTCTCTTTGAATCTTCTTTATCATGCTAAGAGGAGCATGAAAAAGCAAAAAATTTCAGAATTGCACCTTGCAATGCGGAGAAATTACTGTTTGTGCATTTACAATATTCATTGATTTTTGCCATTGAAAAACATCATGTTATTCATATACCAGAAATGTTTGAAGCTACTGACTGAATGAAAGGAGCTGGCATCTCACTCTCTTTGAATCTTCTTTATCATGCTAAGAGGAGCAGGAAAAAGCAAAAAATTTCAGAATTGCACCTTGCAATGCGGAGAAATTACTGTTTGTGCATTTACAATATTCATTGATTTTTGCCATTGAAAAACGTCCAGAAATGATTGAAGCTACTGACTGAATGAAAGGAGCTGGCATCTCACTCTCTTTGAATATTCTTTATCATGCTAAGAGGAGCAGGAAAAAGCAAAAAATTTCAGAATTGCACCTTGCAATGCGGAGAAATTACTGTTTGTGCATTTTTAATATTCATTGATTTTTGCCATTGAAAAACGTCCAGAAATGATTGAAGCTACTGACTGAATGAAAGGAGCTGGCATCTCACTCTCTTTGAATCTTCTTTATCATGCTAAGAGGAGCAGGAAAAAGCAAAAAATTTCAGAATTGCACCTTGCAATGCGGAGAAATTAGTTTGTGCATTTACAATATTCATTGATTTTTGCCATTGAAAAACGTCCAGAAATGATTGAAGCTACTGACTGAATGAAAGGAGCTGGCATCTTACTCTCTTTGAATCTTCTTTATCATGCTAAGAGGAGCAGGAAAAAGCAAAAAATTTCAGAATTGCACCTTGCAATGCGGAGAAATTACTGTTTGTGCATTTACAATATTCATTGATTTTTGCCATTGAAAAACATCATGTTATTCATATACCAGAAATGTTTGAAGCTACTGACTGAATGAAAGGAGCTGACATCTCAATCTCTTTGAATCTTCTTTATCATGCTAAGAGGAGCAGGAAAAAGCAAAAAATTTCAGAATTGCACCTTGCAATGCGGAGAAATTACTGTTTGTGCATTTACAATATTCATTGATTTTTGCCATTGAAAAACGTCCAGAAATGATTGAAGCTACTGACTGAATGAAAGGAGCTGGCATCTCACTCTCTTTGAATCTTCTTTATCATGCTAAGAGGAGCAGGAAAAAGCAAAAAATTTCAGAATTGCACCTTGCAATGCGGAGAAATTACTGTTTGTGCATTTACAATATTCATTGATTTTTGCCTTTGAAAAACATCATGTTATTCATATACCAGAAATGTTTGAAGCTACTGACTGAATGAAAGGAGCTGGCATCTCACTCTCATTGAATCTTCTTTATCATGCTAAGAGGAGCAGGAAAAAGCAAAAAATTTCAGAATTGCACCTTGCAATGCGGAGAAATTACTGTTTGTGCATTTACAATATTCATTGATTTTTGCCATTGAAAAACGTCCAGAAATGATTGAAGCTACTGACTGAATGAAAGGAGCTGGCATCTCACTCTCTTTGAATCTTCTTTATCATGCTAAGAGGAGCAGGAAAAAGCAGAAAATTTCAGAATTGCACCTTGCAATGCGGAGAAATTACTGTTTGTGCATTTACAATATTCATTGATTTTTGCCATTGAAAAACGTCCAGAAATGATTGAAGCTACTGACTGAATGAAAGGAGCTGGCATCTTACTCTCTTTGAATCTTCTTTATCATGCTAAGAGGAGCAGGAAAAAGCAAAAAATTTCAGAATTGCACCTTGCAATGCGGAGAAATTACTGTTTGTGCATTTACAATATTCATTGATTTTTACCATTGAAAAACGTCCAGAAATGATTAAAGCTACTGGCTGAATGAAAGGGGCTGGCATCTTACTCTCTTTGAATCTTCTTTATCATGCTAAGAGGAGCAGGAAAAAGCAAAAAATTTCAGAAATGCACCTTGCAATGCGGAGAAATTACTGTTTGTGCATTTACAATATTCATTGATTTTTGCCATTGAAAAACATCATGTTATTCATATACCAGAAATGTTTGAAGCTACTGACTGAATGAAAGGAGCTGGCATCTCACTCTCTTTGAATCTTCTTTATCATGCTAAGAGGAGCAGGAAAAAGCAAAAAATTTCAGAATTGCACCTTGCAATGCGGAGAAATTACTGTTTGTGCATTTAAAATATTCATTGATTTTTGCCATTGAAAAACGTCCAGAAATGATTGAAGCTACTGACTGAATGAAAGGAGCTGGCATCTCACTCTCTTTGAATCTTCTTTATCATGCTAAGAGGAGCAGGAAAAAGCAAAAAATTTCAGAATTGCACCTTGCAATGAGGAGAAATTACTGTTTGTGCATTAACAATATTCATTGATTTTTGCCATTGAAAAACATGTTATTCATATACCAGAAATGTTTGAAGCTACTGACTGAATGAAAGGAGCTGGCATCTCACTCTCTTTGAATCTTCTTTATCATGCTAAGAGGAGCAGGAAAAAGCAAAAAATTTCAGAATTGCACCTTGCAATGCGGAGAAATTACTGTTTGTGCATTTACAATATTCATTGATTTTTGCCATTGAAAAACGTCCAGAAATGATTGAAGCTACTGACTGAATGAAAGGAGCTGGCATCTCACTCTCTTTGAATCTTCTTTATCATGCTAAGAGGAGCAGGAAAAAGCAAAAAATTTCAGAATTGCACCTTGCAATGCGGAGAAATTACTGTTTGTGCATTTACAATATTCATTGATTTTTGCCTTTGAAAAACATCATGTTATTCATATACCAGAAATGTTTGAAGCTACTGACTGAATGAAAGGAGCTGGCATCTCACTCTCATTGAATCTTCTTTATCATGCTAAGAGGAGCAGGAAAAAGCAAAAAATTTCAGAATTGCCCTTACAATGCGGAGAAATTACTGTTTGTGCATTTACAATATTCATTGATTTTTGCCATTGAAAAACGTCCAGAAATGATTGAAGATACTGACTGAATGAAAGGAGCTGGCATCTCACTCTCTTTGAATCTTCTTTATCATGCTAAGAGGAGCAGGAAAAAGCAAAAAATTTCAGAATTGCACCTTGCAATGCGGAGAAATTACTGTTTGTGCATTTACAATATTCATTGATTTTTGCCATTGAAAAACGTCCAGAAATGATTGAAGCTACTGACTGAATGAAAGGAGCTGGCATCTCACTCTCTTTGAATCTTCTTTATCATGCAAAGAGGAGCAGGAAAAAGCAAAAAATTTCAGAATTACACCTTGCAATGCGGAGAATTTACTGTTTGTGCATTTACAATATTCATTGATTTTTGCCATTGAAAAACATCATGTTATTCATATACCAGAAATGTTTGAAGCTACTGACTGAATGAAAGGAGCTGACATCTCACTCTCTTTGAATCTTCTTTATCATGCTAAGAGGAGCAGGAAAAAGCAAAAAATTTCAGAATTGCACCTTGCAATGCGGAGAAATTACTGTCTGTGCATTTACAATATTCATTGATTTTTGCCATTGAAAAACGTCCAGAAATGATTGAAGCTACTGACTGAATGAAAGGAGCTGGTATCTCACTCTCTTTGAATCTTCTTTATCATGCTAAGAGGAGCATGAAAAAGCAAAAAATTTCAGAATTGCACCTTGCAATGCGGAGAAATTACTGTTTGTGCATTTACAATATTCATTGATTTTTGCCATTGAAAAACATCATGTTATTCATATACCAGAAATGTTTGAAGCTACTGACTGAATGAAAGGAGCTGGCATCTCACTCTCTTTGAATCTTCTTTATCATGCTAAGAGGAGCAGGAAAAAGCAAAAAATTTCAGAATTGCACCTTGCAATGCGGAGAAATTACTGTTTGTGCATTTACAATATTCATTGATTTTTGCCATTGAAAAACGTCCAGAAATGATTGAAGCTACTGACTGAATGAAAGGAGCTGGCATCTCACTCTCTTTGAATATTCTTTATCATGCTAAGAGGAGCAGGAAAAAGCAAAAAATTTCAGAATTGCACCTTGCAATGCGGAGAAATTACTGTTTGTGCATTTTTAATATTCATTGATTTTTGCCATTGAAAAACGTCCAGAAATGATTGAAGCTACTGACTGAATGAAAGGAGCTGGCATCTCACTCTCTTTGAATCTTCTTTATCATGCTAAGAGGAGCAGGAAAAAGCAAAAAATTTCAGAATTGCACCTTGCAATGCGGAGAAATTAGTTTGTGCATTTACAATATTCATTGATTTTTGCCATTGAAAAACGTCCAGAAATGATTGAAGCTACTGACTGAATGAAAGGAGCTGGCATCTTACTCTCTTTGAATCTTCTTTATCATGCTAAGAGGAGCAGGAAAAAGCAAAAAATTTCAGAATTGCACCTTGCAATGCGGAGAAATTACTGTTTGTGCATTTACAATATTCATTGATTTTTGCCATTGAAAAACATCATGTTATTCATATACCAGAAATGTTTGAAGCTACTGACTGAATGAAAGGAGCTGACATCTCACTCTCTTTGAATCTTCTTTATCATGCTAAGAGGAGCAGGAAAAAGCAAAAAATTTCAGAATTGCACCTTGCAATGCGGAGAAATTACTGTTTGTGCATTTACAATATTCATTGATTTTTGCCATTGAAAAACGTCCAGAAATGATTGAAGCTACTGACTGAATGAAAGGAGCTGGCATCTCACTCTCTTTGAATCTTCTTTATCATGCTAAGAGGAGCAGGAAAAAGCAGAAAATTTCAGAATTGCACCTTGCAATGCGGAGAAATTACTGTTTGTGCATTTACAATATTCATTGATTTTTGCCATTGAAAAACGTCCAGAAATGATTGAAGCTACTGACTGAATGAAAGGAGCTGGCATCTTACTCTCTTTGAATCTTCTTTATCATGCTAAGAGGAGCAGGAAAAAGCAAAAAATTTCAGAAATGCACCTTGCAATGCGGAGAAATTACTGTTTGTGCATTTACAATATTCATTGATTTTTGCCATTGAAAAACATCATGTTATTCATATACCAGAAATGTTTGAAGCTACTGACTGAATGAAAGGAGCTGGCATCTCACTCTCTTTGAATCTTCTTTATCATGCTAAGAGGAGCAGGAAAAAGCAAAAAATTTCAGAATTGCACCTTGCAATGCGGAGAAATTACTGTTTGTGCATTTAAAATATTCATTGATTTTTGCCATTGAAAAACGTCCAGAAATGATTGAAGCTACTGACTGAATGAAAGGAGCTGGCATCTCACTCTCTTTGAATCTTCTTTATCATGCTAAGAGGAGCAGGAAAAAGCAAAAAATTTCAGAATTGCACCTTGCAATGAGGAGAAATTACTGTTTGTGCATTAACAATATTCATTGATTTTTGCCATTGAAAAACATGTTATTCATATACCAGAAATGTTTGAAGCTACTGACTGAATGAAAGGAGCTGGCATCTCACTCTCTTTGAATCTTCTTTATCATGCTAAGAGGAGCAGGAAAAAGCAAAAAATTTCAGAATTGCACCTTGCAATGCGGAGAAATTACTGTTTGTGCATTTACAATATTCATTGATTTTTGCCATTGAAAAACGTCCAGAAATGATTGAAGCTACTGACTGAATGAAAGGAGCTGGCATCTCACTCTCTTTGAATCTTCTTTATCATGCTAAGAGGAGCAGGAAAAAGCAAAAAATTTCAGAATTGCACCTTGCAATGCGGAGAAATTACTGTTTGTGCATTTACAATATTCATTGATTTTTGCCTTTGAAAAACATCATGTTATTCATATACCAGAAATGTTTGAAGCTACTGACTGAATGAAAGGAGCTGGCATCTCACTCTCATTGAATCTTCTTTATCATGCCAAGAGGAGCAGGAAAAAGCAAAAAATTTCAGAATTGCACCTTGCAATGCGGAGAAATTACTGTTTGTGCATTTACAATATTCATTGATTTTTGCCATTGAAAAACGTCCAGAAATGATTGAAGATACTGACTGAATGAAAGGAGCTGGCATCTCACTCTCTTTGAATCTTGTTTATCATGCTAAGAGGAGCAGGAAAAAGCAAAAAATTTCAGAATTGCACCTTGCAATGCGGAGAAATTACTGTTTGTGCATTTTTAATATTCATTGATTTTTGCCATTGAAAAACGTCCAGAAATGATTGAAGCTACTGACTGAATGAAAGGAGCTGGCATCTCACTCTCTTTGAAACTTCTTTATCATGCTAAGAGGAGCAGGAAAAAGCAAAAAATTTCAGAATTGCACCTTGCAATGCGGAGAAATTACTGTTTGTGCATTTACAATATTCATTGATTTTTGCCATTGAAAAACGTCCAGAAATGATTGAAGCTACTGACTGAATGAAAGGAGCTGGCATCTTACTCTCTTTGAATCTTCTTTATCATGCTAAGAGGAGCAGGAAAAAGCAAAAAATTTCAGAATTGCACCTTGCAATGCGGAGAAATTACTGTTTGTGCATTTACAATATTCATTGATTTTTGCCATTGAAAAACATCATGTTATTCATATACCAGAAATGTTTGAAGCTACTTACTGAATGAAAGGAGCTGACATCTCACTCTCTTTGAATCTTCTTTATCATGCTAAGAGGAGCAGGAAAAAGCAAAAAATTTCAGAATTGCACCTTGCAATGCGGAGAAATTACTGTTTGTGCATTTACAATATTCATTGATTTTTGCCATTGAAAAACGTCCAGAAATGATTGAAGCTACTGACTGAATGAAAGGAGCTGGCATCTCACTCTCTTTGAATCTTCTTTATCATGCTAAGAGGAGCAGGAAAAAGCAGAAAATTTCAGAATTGCACCTTGCAATGCGGAGAAATTACTGTTTGTGCATTTACAATATTCATTGATTTTTGCCATTGAAAAACGTCCAGAAATGATTGAAGCTACTGACTGAATGAAAGGAGCTGGCATCTTACTCTCTTTGAATCTTCTTTATCATGCTAAGAGGAGCAGGAAAAAGCAAAAAATTTCAGAATTGCACCTTGCAATGCGGAGAAATTACTGTTTGTGCATTTACAATATTCATTGATTTTTACCATTGAAAAACGTCCAGAAATGATTAAAGCTACTGGCTGAATGAAAGGAGCTGGCATCTTACTCTCTTTGAATCTTCTTTATCATGCTAAGAGGAGCAGGAAAAAGCAAAAAATTTCAGAAATGCACCTTGCAATGCGGAGAAATTACTGTTTGTGCATTTACAATATTCATTGATTTTTGCCATTGAAAAACATCATGTTATTCATATACCAGAAATGTTTGAAGCTACTGACTGAATGAAAGGAGCTGGCATCTCACTCTCTTTGAATCTTCTTTATCATGCTAAGAGGAGCAGGAAAAAGCAAAAAATTTCAGAATTGCACCTTGCAATGCGGAGAAATTACTGTTTGTGCATTTACAATATTCATTGATTTTTGCCATTGAAAAACGTCCAGAAATGATTGAAGCTACTGACTGAATGAAAGGAGCTGGCATCTCACTCTCTTTGAATCTTCTTTATCATGCTAAGAGGAGCAGGAAAAAGCAAAAAATTTCAGAATTGCACCTTGCAATGCGGAGAAATTACTGTTTGTGCATTTACAATATTCATTGATTTTTGCCTTTGAAAAACATCATGTTATTCATATACCAGAAATGTTTGAAGCTACTGACTGAATGAAAGGAGCTGGCATCTCACTCTCATTGAATCTTCTTTATCATGCTAAGAGGAGCAGGAAAAAGCAAAAAATTTCAGAATTGCACCTTGCAATGCGGAGAAATTACTGTTTGTGCATTTACAATATTCATTGATTTTTGCCATTGAAAAACGTCCAGAAATGATTGAAGCTACTGACTGAATGAAAGGAGCTGGCATCTCACTCTCTTTGAATCTTCTTTATCATGCTAAGAGGAGCAGGAAAAAGCAGAAAATTTCAGAATTGCACCTTGCAATGCGGAGAAATTACTGTTTGTGCATTTACAATATTCATTGATTTTTGCCATTGAAAAACGTCCAGAAATGATTGAAGCTACTGACTGAATGAAAGGAGCTGGCATCTTACTCTCTTTGAATCTTCTTTATCATGCTAAGAGGAGCAGGAAAAAGCAAAAAATTTCAGAATTGCACCTTGCAATGCGGAGAAATTACTGTTTGTGCATTTACAATATTCATTGATTTTTACCATTGAAAAACGTCCAGAAATGATTAAAGCTACTGGCTGAATGAAAGGAGCTGGCATCTTACTCTCTTTGAATCTTCTTTATCATGCTAAGAGGAGCAGGAAAAAGCAAAAAATTTCAGAAATGCACCTTGCAATGCGGAGAAATTACTGTTTGTGCATTTACAATATTCATTGATTTTTGCCATTGAAAAACATCATGTTATTCATATACCAGAAATGTTTGAAGCTACTGACTGAATGAAAGGAGCTGGCATCTCACTCTCTTTGAATCTTCTTTATCATGCTAAGAGGAGCAGGAAAAAGCAAAAAATTTCAGAATTGCACCTTGCAATGCGGAGAAATTACTGTTTGTGCATTTAAAATATTCATTGATTTTTGCCATTGAAAAACGTCCAGAAATGATTGAAGCTACTGACTGAATGAAAGGAGCTGGCATCTCACTCTCTTTGAATCTTCTTTATCATGCTAAGAGGAGCAGGAAAAAGCAAAAAATTTCAGAATTGCACCTTGCAATGAGGAGAAATTACTGTTTGTGCATTAACAATATTCATTGATTTTTGCCATTGAAAAACATGTTATTCATATACCAGAAATGTTTGAAGCTACTGACTGAATGAAAGGAGCTGGCATCTCACTCTCTTTGAATCTTCTTTATCATGCTAAGAGGAGCAGGAAAAAGCAAAAAATTTCAGAATTGCACCTTGCAATGCGGAGAAATTACTGTTTGTGCATTTACAATATTCATTGATTTTTGCCATTGAAAAACGTCCAGAAATGATTGAAGCTACTGACTGAATGAAAGGAGCTGGCATCTCACTCTCTTTGAATCTTCTTTATCATGCTAAGAGGAGCAGGAAAAAGCAAAAAATTTCAGAATTGCACCTTGCAATGCGGAGAAATTACTGTTTGTGCATTTACAATATTCATTGATTTTTGCCTTTGAAAAACATCATGTTATTCATATACCAGAAATGTTTGAAGCTACTGACTGAATGAAAGGAGCTGGCATCTCACTCTCATTGAATCTTCTTTATCATGCTAAGAGGAGCAGGAAAAAGCAAAAAATTTCAGAATTGCACCTTGCAATGCGGAGAAATTACTGTTTGTGCATTTTTAATATTCATTGATTTTTGCCATTGAAAAACGTCCAGAAATGATTGAAGCTACTGACTGAATGAAAGGAGCTGGCATCTCACTCTCTTTGAATCTTCTTTATCATGCTAAGAGGAGCAGGAAAAAGCAAAAAATTTCAGAATTGCACCTTGCAATGCGGAGAAATTACTGTTTGTGCATTTACAATATTCATTGATTTTTGCCATTGAAAAACGTCCAGAAATGATTGAAGCTACTGACTGAATGAAAGGAGCTGGCATCTTACTCTCTTTGAATCTTCTTTATCATGCTAAGAGGAGCAGGAAAAAGCAAAAAATTTCAGAATTGCACCTTGCAATGCGGAGAAATTACTGTTTGTGCATTTACAATATTCATTGATTTTTGCCATTGAAAAACATCATGTTATTCATATACCAGAAATGTTTGAAGCTACTGACTGAATGAAAGGAGCTGACATCTCACTCTCTTTGAATCTTCTTTATCATGCTAAGAGGAGCAGGAAAAAGCAAAAAATTTCAGAATTGCACCTTGCAATGCGGAGAAATTACTGTTTGTGCATTTACAATATTCATTGATTTTTGCCATTGAAAAACGTCCAGAAATGATTGAAGCTACTGACTGAATGAAAGGAGCTGGCATCTCACTCTCTTTGAATCTTCTTTATCATGCTAAGAGGAGCAGGAAAAAGCAGAAAATTTCAGAATTGCACCTTGCAATGCGGAGAAATTACTGTTTGTGCATTTACAATATTCATTGATTTTTGCCATTGAAAAACGTCCAGAAATGATTGAAGCTACTGACTGAATGAAAGGAGCTGGCATCTTACTCTCTTTGAATCTTCTTTATCATGCTAAGAGGAGCAGGAAAAAGCAAAAAATTTCAGAATTGCACCTTGCAATGCGGAGAAATTACTGTTTGTGCATTTACAATATTCATTGATTTTTGCCATTGAAAAACGTCCAGAAATGATTAAAGCTACTGGCTGAATGAAAGGAGCTGGCATCTTACTCTCTTTGAATCTTCTTTATCATGCTAAGAGGAGCAGGAAAAAGCAAAAAATTTCAGAAATGCACCTTGCAATGCGGAGAAATTACTGTTTGTGCATTTACAATATTCATTGATTTTTGCCATTGAAAAACATCATGTTATTCATATACCAGAAATGTTTGAAGCTACTGACTGAATGAAAGGAGCTGGCATCTCACTCTCTTTGAATCTTCTTTATCATGCTAAGAGGAGCAGGAAAAAGCAAAAAATTTCAGAATTGCACCTTGCAATGCGGAGAAATTACTGTTTGTGCATTTAAAATATTCATTGATTTTTGCCATTGAAAAACGTCCAGAAATGATTGAAGCTACTGACTGAATGAAAGGAGCTGGCATCTCACTCTCTTTGAATCTTCTTTATCATGCTAAGAGGAGCAGGAAAAAGCAAAAAATTTCAGAATTGCACCTTGCAATGAGGAGAAATTACTGTTTGTGCATTAACAATATTCATTGATTTTTGCCATTGAAAAACATGTTATTCATATACCAGAAATGTTTGAAGCTACTGACTGAATGAAAGGAGCTGGCATCTCACTCTCTTTGAATCTTCTTTATCATGCTAAGAGGAGCAGGAAAAAGCAAAAAATTTCAGAATTGCACCTTGCAATGCGGAGAAATTACTGTTTGTGCATTTACAATATTCATTGATTTTTGCCATTGAAAAACGTCCAGAAATGATTGAAGCTACTGACTGAATGAAAGGAGCTGGCATCTCACTCTCTTTGAATCTTCTTTATCATGCTAAGAGGAGCAGGAAAAAGCAAAAAATTTCAGAATTGCACCTTGCAATGCGGAGAAATTACTGTTTGTGCATTTACAATATTCATTGATTTTTGCCTTTGAAAAACATCATGTTATTCATATACCAGAAATGTTTGAAGCTACTGACTGAATGAAAGGAGCTGGCATCTCACTCTCATTGAATCTTCTTTATCATGCTAAGAGGAGCAGGAAAAAGCAAAAAATTTCAGAATTGCACCTTGCAATGCGGAGAAATTACTGTTTGTGCATTTACAATATTCATTGATTTTTGCCATTGAAAAACGTCCAGAAATGATTGAAGATACTGACTGAATGAAAGGAGCTGGCATCTCACTCTCTTTGAATCTTGTTTATCATGCTAAGAGGAGCAGGAAAAAGCAAAAAATTTCAGAATTGCACCTTGCAATGCGGAGAAATTACTGTTTGTGCATTTTTAATATTCATTGATTTTTGCCATTGAAAAACGTCCAGAAATGATTGAAGCTACTGACTGAATGAAAGGAGCTGGCATCTCACTCTCTTTGAATCTTCTTTATCATGCTAAGAGGAGCAGGAAAAAGCAAAAAATTTCAGAATTGCACCTTGCAATGCGGAGAAATTACTGTTTGTGCATTTAAAATATTCATTGATTTTTGCCATTGAAAAACGTCCAGAAATGATTGAAGCTACTGACTGAATGAAAGGAGCTGGCATCTTACTCTCTTTGAATCTTCTTTATCATGCTAAGAGGAGCAGGAAAAAGCAAAAAATTTCAGAATTGCACCTTGCAATGCGGAGAAATTACTGTTTGTGCATTTACAATATTCATTGATTTTTGCCATTGAAAAACATCATGTTATTCATATACCAGAAATGTTTGAAGCTACTGACTGAATGAAAGGAGCTGACATCTCACTCTCTTTGAATCTTCTTTATCATGCTAAGAGGAGCAGGAAAAAGCAAAAAATTTCAGAATTGCACCTTGCAATGCGGAGAAATTACTGTCTGTGCATTTACAATATTCATTGATTTTTGCCATTGAAAAACGTCCAGAAATGATTGAAGCTACTGACTGAATGAAAGGAGCTGGCATCTCACTCTCTTTGAATCTTCTTTATCATGCTAAGAGGAGCAGGAAAAAGCAGAAAATTTCAGAATTGCACCTTGCAATGCGGAGAAATTACTGTTTGTGCATTTACAATATTCATTGATTTTTGCCATTGAAAAACGTCCAGAAATGATTGAAGCTACTGACTGAATGAAAGGAGCTGGCATCTTACTCTCTTTGAATCTTCTTTATCATGCTAAGAGGAGCAGGAAAAAGCAAAAAATTTCAGAATTGCACCTTGCAATGCGGAGAAATTACTGTTTGTGCATTTACAATATTCATTGATTTTTGCCATTGAAAAACGTCCAGAAATGATTAAAGCTACTGGCTGAATGAAAGGAGCTGGCATCTTACTCTCTTTGAATCTTCTTTATCATGCTAAGAGGAGCAGGAAAAAGCAAAAAATTTCAGAAATGCACCTTGCAATGCGGAGAAATTACTGTTTGTGCATTTACAATATTCATTGATTTTTGCCATTGAAAAACATCATGTTATTCATATACCAGAAATGTTTGAAGCTACTGACTGAATGAAAGGAGCTGGCATCTCACTCTCTTTGAATCTTCTTTATCATGCTAAGAGGAGCAGGAAAAAGCAAAAAATTTCAGAATTGCACCTTGCAATGCGGAGAAATTACTGTTTGTGCATTTAAAATATTCATTGATTTTTGCCATTGAAAAACGTCCAGAAATGATTGAAGCTACTGACTGAATGAAAGGAGCTGGCATCTCACTCTCTTTGAATCTTCTTTATCATGCTAAGAGGAGCAGGAAAAAGCAAAAAATTTCAGAATTGCACCTTGCAATGCGGAGAAATTACTGTTTGTGCATTTACAATATTCATTGATTTTTGCCATTGAAAAACGTCCAGAAATGATTGAAGCTACTGACTGAATGAAAGGAGCTGGCATCTCACTCTCTTTGAATCTTCTTTATCGTGCTAAGAGGAGCAGGAAAAAGCAAAAAATTTCAGAATTGCACCTTGCAATGCGGAGAAATTACTGTTTGTGCATTTACAATATTCATTGATTTTTGCCTTTGAAAAACATCATGTTATTCATATACCAGAAATGTTTGAAGCTACTGACTGAATGAAAGGAGCTGGCATCTCACTCTCATTGAATCTTCTTTATCATGCTAAGAGGAGCAGGAAAAAGCAAAAAATTTCAGAATTGCACCTTGCAATGCGGAGAAATTACTGTTTGTGCATTTACAATATTCATTGATTTTTGCCATTGAAAAACGTCCAGAAATGATTGAAGATACTGACTGAATGAAAGGAGCTGGCATCTCACTCTCTTTGAATCTTCTTTATCATGCTAAGAGGAGCAGGAAAAAGCAAAAAATTTCAGAATTGCACCTTGCAATGAGGAGAAATTACTGTTTGTGCATTAACAATATTCATTGATTTTTGCCATTGAAAAACATGTTATTCATATACCAGAAATGTTTGAAGCTACTGACTGAATGAAAGGAGCTGGCATCTCACTCTCTTTGAATCTTCTTTATCATGCTAAGAGGAGCAGGAAAAAGCAAAAAATTTCAGAATTGCACCTTGCAATGCGGAGAAATTACTGTTTGTGCATTTACAATATTCATTGATTTTTGCCATTGAAAAACGTCCAGAAATGATTGAAGCTACTGACTGAATGAAAGGAGCTGGCATCTCACTCTCTTTGAATCTTCTTTATCATGCTAAGAGGAGCAGGAAAAAGCAAAAAATTTCAGAATTGCACCTTGCAATGCGGAGAAATTACTGTTTGTGCATTTACAATATTCATTGATTTTTGCCTTTGAAAAACATCATGTTATTCATATACCAGAAATGTTTGAAGCTACTGACTGAATGAAAGGAGCTGGCATCTCACTCTCATTGAATCTTCTTTATCATGCTAAGAGGAGCAGGAAAAAGCAAAAAATTTCAGAATTGCACCTTGCAATGCGGAGAAATTACTGTTTGTGCATTTACAATATTCATTGATTTTTGCCATTGAAAAACGTCCAGAAATGATTGAAGATACTGACTGAATGAAAGGAGCTGGCATCTCACTCTCTTTGAATCTTCTTTATCATGCTAAGAGGAGCAGGAAAAAGCAAAAAATTTCAGAATTGCACCTTGCAATGAGGAGAAATTACTGTTTGTGCATTAACAATATTCATTGATTTTTGCCATTGAAAAACATGTTATTCATATACCAGAAATGTTTGAAGCTACTGACTGAATGAAAGGAGTTGGCATCTCACTCTCTTTGAATCTTCTTTATCATGCTAAGAGGAGCAGGAAAAAGCAAAAGATTTCAGAATTGCACCTTGCAATGCGGAGAAATTACTGTTTGTGCATTTACAATATTCATTGATTTTTGCCATTGAAAAACGTCCAGAAATGATTGAAGCTACTGACTGAATGAAAGGAGCTGGCATCTCACTCTCTTTGAATCTTCTTTATCATGCTAAGAGGAGCAGGAAAAAGCAAAAAATTTCAGAATTGCACCTTGCAATGCGGAGAAATTACTGTTTGTGCATTTACAATATTCATTGATTTTTGCCTTTGAAAAACATCATGTTATTCATAGACCAGAAATGTTTGAAGCTACTGACTGAATGAAAGGAGCTGGCATCTCACTCTCATTGAATCTTCTTTATCATGCTAAGAGGAGCAGGAAAAAGCAAAAAATTTCAGAATTGCACCTTGCAATGCGGAGAAATTACTGTTTGTGCATTTACAATATTCATTGATTTTTGCCATTGAAAAACGTCCAGAAATGATTGAAGATACTGACTGAATGAAAGGAGCTGGCATCTCACTCTCTTTGAATCTTCTTTATCATGCTAAGAGGAGCAGGAAAAAGCAAAAAATTTCAGAATTGCACCTTGCAATGCGGAGAAATTACTGTTTGTGCATTTACAATATTCATTGATTTTTGCCATTGAAAAACGTCCAGAAATGATTGAAGCTACTGACTGAATGAAAGGAGCTGGCATCTCACTCTCTTTGAATCTTCTTTATCATGCTAAGAGGAGCAGGAAAAAGCAAAAAATTTCAGAATTGCACCTTGCAATGCGGAGAAATTACTGTTTGTGCATTTACAATATTCATTGATTTTTGCCTTTGAAAAACATCATGTTATTCATATACCAGAAATGTTTGAAGCTACTGACTGAATGAAAGGAGCTGGCATCTCACTCTCATTGAATCTTCTTTATCATGCTAAGAGGAGCAGGAAAAAGCAAAAAATTTCAGAATTGCACCTTGCAATGCGGAGAAATTACTGTTTGTGCATTTACAATATTCATTGATTTTTGCCATTGAAAAACGTCCAGAAATGATTGAAGCTACTGACTGAATGAAAGGAGCTGGCATCTCACTCTCTTTGAATCTTCTTTATCATGCTAAGAGGAGCAGGAAAAAGCAGAAAATTTCAGAATTGCACCTTGCAATGCGGAGAAATTACTGTTTGTGCATTTACAATATTCATTGATTTTTGCCATTGAAAAACGTCCAGAAATGATTGAAGCTACTGACTGAATGAAAGGAGCTGGCATCTTACTCTCTTTGAATCTTCTTTATCATGCTAAGAGGAGCAGGAAAAAGCAAAAAATTTCAGAATTGCACCTTGCAATGCGGAGAAATTACTGTTTGTGCATTTACAATATTCATTGATTTTTACCATTGAAAAACGTCCAGAAATGATTAAAGCTACTGGCTGAATGAAAGAAGCTGGCATCTTACTCTCTTTGAATCTTCTTTATCATGCTAAGAGGAGCAGGAAAAAGCAAAAAATTTCAGAAATGCACCTTGCAATGCGGAGAAATTACTGTTTGTGCATTTACAATATTCATTGATTTTTGCCATTGAAAAACATCATGTTATTCATATACCAGAAATGTTTGAAGCTACTGACTGAATGAAAGGAGCTGGCATCTCACTCTCTTTGAATCTTCTTTATCATGCTAAGAGGAGCAGGAAAAAGCAAAAAATTTCACAATTGCACCTTGCAATGCGGAGAAATTACTGTTTGTGCATTTAAAATATTCATTGATTTTTGCCATTGAAAAACGTCCAGAAATGATTGAAGCTACTGACTGAATGAAAGGAGCTGGCATCTCACTCTCTTTGAATCTTCTTTATCATGCTAAGAGGAGCAGGAAAAAGCAAAAAATTTCAGAATTGCACCTTGCAATGAGGAGAAATTACTGTTTGTGCATTAACAATATTCATTGATTTTTGCCATTGAAAAACATGTTATTCATATACCAGAAATGTTTGAAGCTACTGACTGAATGAAAGGAGCTGGCATCTCACTCTCTTTGAATCTTCTTTATCATGCTAAGAGGAGCAGGAAAAAGCAAAAAATTTCAGAATTGCACCTTGCAATGCGGAGAAATTACTGTTTGTGCATTTACAATATTCATTGATTTTTGCCATTGAAAAACGTCCAGAAATGATTGAAGCTACTGACTGAATGAAAGGAGCTGGCATCTCACTCTCTTTGAATCTTCTTTATCATGCTAAGAGGAGCAGGAAAAAGCAAAAAATTTCAGAATTGCACCTTGCAATGCGGAGAAATTACTGTTTGTGCATTTACAATATTCATTGATTTTTGCCTTTGAAAAACATCATGTTATTCATATACCAGAAATGTTTGAAGCTACTGACTGAATGAAAGGAGCTGGCATCTCACTCTCATTGAATCTTCTTTATCATGCTAAGAGGAGCAGGAAAAAGCAAAAAATTTCAGAATTGCACCTTGCAATGCGGAGAAATTACTGTTTGTGCATTTTTAATATTCATTGATTTTTGCCATTGAAAAACGTCCAGAAATGATTGAAGCTACTGACTGAATGAAAGGAGCTGGCATCTCACTCTCTTTGAATCTTCTTTATCATGCTAAGAGGAGCAGGAAAAAGCAAAAAATTTCAGAATTGCACCTTGCAATGCGGAGAAATTACTGTTTGTGCATTTACAATATTCATTGATTTTTGCCATTGAAAAACGTCCAGAAATGATTGAAGCTACTGACTGAATGAAAGGAGCTGGCATCTTACTCTCTTTGAATCTTCTTTATCATGCTAAGAGGAGCAGGAAAAAGCAAAAAATTTCAGAATTGCACCTTGCAATGCGGAGAAATTACTGTTTGTGCATTTACAATATTCATTGATTTTTGCCATTGAAAAACATCATGTTATTCATATACCAGAAATGTTTGAAGCTACTGACTGAATGAAAGGAGCTGACATCTCACTCTCTTTGAATCTTCTTTATCATGCTAAGAGGAGCAGGAAAAAGCAAAAAATTTCAGAATTGCACCTTGCAATGCGGAGAAATTACTGTTTGTGCATTTACAATATTCATTGATTTTTGCCATTGAAAAACGTCCAGAAATGATTGAAGCTACTGACTGAATGAAAGGAGCTGGCATCTCACTCTCTTTGAATCTTCTTTATCATGCTAAGAGGAGCAGGAAAAAGCAGAAAATTTCAGAATTGCACCTTGCAATGCGGAGAAATTACTGTTTGTGCATTTACAATATTCATTGATTTTTGCCATTGAAAAACGTCCAGAAATGATTGAAGCTACTGACTGAATGAAAGGAGCTGGCATCTTACTCTCTTTGAATCTTCTTTATCATGCTAAGAGGAGCAGGAAAAAGCAAAAAATTTCAGAATTGCACCTTGCAATGCGGAGAAATTACTGTTTGTGCATTTACAATATTCATTGATTTTTGCCATTGAAAAACGTCCAGAAATGATTAAAGCTACTGGCTGAATGAAAGGAGCTGGCATCTTACTCTCTTTGAATCTTCTTTATCATGCTAAGAGGAGCAGGAAAAAGCAAAAAATTTCAGAAATGCACCTTGCAATGCGGAGAAATTACTGTTTGTGCATTTACAATATTCATTGATTTTTGCCATTGAAAAACATCATGTTATTCATATACCAGAAATGTTTGAAGCTACTGACTGAATGAAAGGAGCTGGCATCTCACTCTCTTTGAATCTTCTTTATCATGCTAAGAGGAGCAGGAAAAAGCAAAAAATTTCAGAATTGCACCTTGCAATGCGGAGAAATTACTGTTTGTGCATTTAAAATATTCATTGATTTTTGCCATTGAAAAACGTCCAGAAATGATTGAAGCTACTGACTGAATGAAAGGAGCTGGCATCTCACTCTCTTTGAATCTTCTTTATCATGCTAAGAGGAGCAGGAAAAAGCAAAAAATTTCAGAATTGCACCTTGCAATGAGGAGAAATTACTGTTTGTGCATTAACAATATTCATTGATTTTTGCCATTGAAAAACATGTTATTCATATACCAGAAATGTTTGAAGCTACTGACTGAATGAAAGGAGCTGGCATCTCACTCTCTTTGAATCTTCTTTATCATGCTAAGAGGAGCAGGAAAAAGCAAAAAATTTCAGAATTGCACCTTGCAATGCGGAGAAATTACTGTTTGTGCATTTACAATATTCATTGATTTTTGCCATTGAAAAACGTCCAGAAATGATTGAAGCTACTGACTGAATGAAAGGAGCTGGCATCTCACTCTCTTTGAATCTTCTTTATCATGCTAAGAGGAGCAGGAAAAAGCAAAAAATTTCAGAATTGCACCTTGCAATGCGGAGAAATTACTGTTTGTGCATTTACAATATTCATTGATTTTTGCCTTTGAAAAACATCATGTTATTCATATACCAGAAATGTTTGAAGCTACTGACTGAATGAAAGGAGCTGGCATCTCACTCTCATTGAATCTTCTTTATCATGCTAAGAGGAGCAGGAAAAAGCAAAAAATTTCAGAATTGCACCTTGCAATGCGGAGAAATTACTGTTTGTGCATTTACAATATTCATTGATTTTTGCCATTGAAAAACGTCCAGAAATGATTGAAGCTACTGACTGAATGAAAGGAGCTGGCATCTCACTCTCTTTGAATCTTCTTTATCATGCTAAGAGGAGCAGGAAAAAGCAGAAAATTTCAGAATTGCACCTTGCAATGCGGAGAAATTACTGTTTGTGCATTTACAATATTCATTGATTTTTGCCATTGAAAAACGTCCAGAAATGATTGAAGCTACTGACTGAATGAAAGGAGCTGGCATCTTACTCTCTTTGAATCTTCTTTATCATGCTAAGAGGAGCAGGAAAAAGCAAAAAATTTCAGAATTGCACCTTGCAATGCGGAGAAATTACTGTTTGTGCATTTACAATATTCATTGATTTTTACCATTGAAAAACGTCCAGAAATGATTAAAGCTACTGGCTGAATGAAAGAAGCTGGCATCTTACTCTCTTTGAATCTTCTTTATCATGCTAAGAGGAGCAGGAAAAAGCAAAAAATTTCAGAAATGCACCTTGCAATGCGGAGAAATTACTGTTTGTGCATTTACAATATTCATTGATTTTTGCCATTGAAAAACATCATGTTATTCATATACCAGAAATGTTTGAAGCTACTGACTGAATGAAAGGAGCTGGCATCTCACTCTCTTTGAATCTTCTTTATCATGCTAAGAGGAGCAGGAAAAAGCAAAAAATTTCAGAATTGCACCTTGCAATGCGGAGAAATTACTGTTTGTGCATTTAAAATATTCATTGATTTTTGCCATTGAAAAACGTCCAGAAATGATTGAAGCTACTGACTGAATGAAAGGAGCTGGCATCTCACTCTCTTTGAATCTTCTTTATCATGCTAAGAGGAGCAGGAAAAAGCAAAAAATTTCAGAATTGCACCTTGCAATGAGGAGAAATTACTGTTTGTGCATTAACAATATTCATTGATTTTTGCCATTGAAAAACATGTTATTCATATACCAGAAATGTTTGAAGCTACTGACTGAATGAAAGGAGCTGGCATCTCACTCTCTTTGAATCTTCTTTATCATGCTAAGAGGAGCAGGAAAAAGCAAAAAATTTCAGAATTGCACCTTGCAATGCGGAGAAATTACTGTTTGTGCATTTACAATATTCATTGATTTTTGCCATTGAAAAACGTCCAGAAATGATTGAAGCTACTGACTGAATGAAAGGAGCTGGCATCTCACTCTCTTTGAATCTTCTTTATCATGCTAAGAGGAGCAGGAAAAAGCAAAAAATTTCAGAATTGCACCTTGCAATGCGGAGAAATTACTGTTTGTGCATTTACAATATTCATTGATTTTTGCCTTTGAAAAACATCATGTTATTCATATACCAGAAATGTTTGAAGCTACTGACTGAATGAAAGGAGCTGGCATCTCACTCTCATTGAATCTTCTTTATCATGCTAAGAGGAGCAGGAAAAAGCAAAAAATTTCAGAATTGCACCTTGCAATGCGGAGAAATTACTGTTTGTGCATTTTTAATATTCATTGATTTTTGCCATTGAAAAACGTCCAGAAATGATTGAAGCTACTGACTGAATGAAAGGAGCTGGCATCTCACTCTCTTTGAATCTTCTTTATCATGCTAAGAGGAGCAGGAAAAAGCAAAAAATTTCAGAATTGCACCTTGCAATGCGGAGAAATTACTGTTTGTGCATTTACAATATTCATTGATTTTTGCCATTGAAAAACGTCCAGAAATGATTGAAGCTACTGACTGAATGAAAGGAGCTGGCATCTTACTCTCTTTGAATCTTCTTTATCATGCTAAGAGGAGCAGGAAAAAGCAAAAAATTTCAGAATTGCACCTTGCAATGCGGAGAAATTACTGTTTGTGCATTTACAATATTCATTGATTTTTGCCATTGAAAAACATCATGTTATTCATATACCAGAAATGTTTGAAGCTACTGACTGAATGAAAGGAGCTGACATCTCACTCTCTTTGAATCTTCTTTATCATGCTAAGAGGAGCAGGAAAAAGCAAAAAATTTCAGAATTGCACCTTGCAATGCGGAGAAATTACTGTTTGTGCATTTACAATATTCATTGATTTTTGCCATTGAAAAACGTCCAGAAATGATTGAAGCTACTGACTGAATGAAAGGAGCTGGCATCTCACTCTCTTTGAATCTTCTTTATCATGCTAAGAGGAGCAGGAAAAAGCAGAAAATTTCAGAATTGCACCTTGCAATGCGGAGAAATTACTGTTTGTGCATTTACAATATTCATTGATTTTTGCCATTGAAAAACGTCCAGAAATGATTGAAGCTACTGACTGAATGAAAGGAGCTGGCATCTTACTCTCTTTGAATCTTCTTTATCATGCTAAGAGGAGCAGGAAAAAGCAAAAAATTTCAGAATTGCACCTTGCAATGCGGAGAAATTACTGTTTGTGCATTTACAATATTCATTGATTTTTGCCATTGAAAAACGTCCAGAAATGATTAAAGCTACTGGCTGAATGAAAGGAGCTGGCATCTTACTCTCTTTGAATCTTCTTTATCATGCTAAGAGGAGCAGGAAAAAGCAAAAAATTTCAGAAATGCACCTTGCAATGCGGAGAAATTACTGTTTGTGCATTTACAATATTCATTGATTTTTGCCATTGAAAAACATCATGTTATTCATATACCAGAAATGTTTGAAGCTACTGACTGAATGAAAGGAGCTGGCATCTCACTCTCTTTGAATCTTCTTTATCATGCTAAGAGGAGCAGGAAAAAGCAAAAAATTTCAGAATTGCACCTTGCAATGCGGAGAAATTACTGTTTGTGCATTTAAAATATTCATTGATTTTTGCCATTGAAAAACGTCCAGAAATGATTGAAGCTACTGACTGAATGAAAGGAGCTGGCATCTCACTCTCTTTGAATCTTCTTTATCATGCTAAGAGGAGCAGGAAAAAGCAAAAAATTTCAGAATTGCACCTTGCAATGAGGAGAAATTACTGTTTGTGCATTAACAATATTCATTGATTTTTGCCATTGAAAAACATGTTATTCATATACCAGAAATGTTTGAAGCTACTGACTGAATGAAAGGAGCTGGCATCTCACTCTCTTTGAATCTTCTTTATCATGCTAAGAGGAGCAGGAAAAAGCAAAAAATTTCAGAATTGCACCTTGCAATGCGGAGAAATTACTGTTTGTGCATTTACAATATTCATTGATTTTTGCCATTGAAAAACGTCCAGAAATGATTGAAGCTACTGACTGAATGAAAGGAGCTGGCATCTCACTCTCTTTGAATCTTCTTTATCATGCTAAGAGGAGCAGGAAAAAGCAAAAAATTTCAGAATTGCACCTTGCAATGCGGAGAAATTACTGTTTGTGCATTTACAATATTCATTGATTTTTGCCTTTGAAAAACATCATGTTATTCATATACCAGAAATGTTTGAAGCTACTGACTGAATGAAAGGAGCTGGCATCTCACTCTCATTGAATCTTCTTTATCATGCTAAGAGGAGCAGGAAAAAGCAAAAAATTTCAGAATTGCACCTTGCAATGCGGAGAAATTACTGTTTGTGCATTTACAATATTCATTGATTTTTGCCATTGAAAAACGTCCAGAAATGATTGAAGATACTGACTGAATGAAAGGAGCTGGCATCTCACTCTCTTTGAATCTTGTTTATCATGCTAAGAGGAGCAGGAAAAAGCAAAAAATTTCAGAATTGCACCTTGCAATGCGGAGAAATTACTGTTTGTGCATTTTTAATATTCATTGATTTTTGCCATTGAAAAACGTCCAGAAATGATTGAAGCTACTGACTGAATGAAAGGAGCTGGCATCTCACTCTCTTTGAATCTTCTTTATCATGCTAAGAGGAGCAGGAAAAAGCAAAAAATTTCAGAATTGCACCTTGCAATGCGGAGAAATTACTGTTTGTGCATTTAAAATATTCATTGATTTTTGCCATTGAAAAACGTCCAGAAATGATTGAAGCTACTGACTGAATGAAAGGAGCTGGCATCTTACTCTCTTTGAATCTTCTTTATCATGCTAAGAGGAGCAGGAAAAAGCAAAAAATTTCAGAATTGCACCTTGCAATGCGGAGAAATTACTGTTTGTGCATTTACAATATTCATTGATTTTTGCCATTGAAAAACATCATGTTATTCATATACCAGAAATGTTTGAAGCTACTGACTGAATGAAAGGAGCTGACATCTCACTCTCTTTGAATCTTCTTTATCATGCTAAGAGGAGCAGGAAAAAGCAAAAAATTTCAGAATTGCACCTTGCAATGCGGAGAAATTACTGTTTGTGCATTTACAATATTCATTGATTTTTGCCATTGAAAAACGTCCAGAAATGATTGAAGCTACTGACTGAATGAAAGGAGCTGGCATCTCACTCTCTTTGAATCTTCTTTATCATGCTAAGAGGAGCAGGAAAAAGCAGAAAATTTCAGAATTGCACCTTGCAATGCGGAGAAATTACTGTTTGTGCATTTACAATATTCATTGATTTTTGCCATTGAAAAACGTCCAGAAATGATTGAAGCTACTGACTGAATGAAAGGAGCTGGCATCTTACTCTCTTTGAATCTTCTTTATCATGCTAAGAGGAGCAGGAAAAAGCAAAAAATTTCAGAATTGCACCTTGCAATGTGGAGAAATTACTGTTTGTGCATTTACAATATTCATTGATTTTTGCCATTGAAAAACGTCCAGAAATGATTAAAGCTACTGGCTGAATGAAAGGAGCTGGCATCTTACTCTCTTTGAATCTTCTTTATCATGCTAAGAGGAGCAGGAAAAAGCAAAAAATTTCAGAAATGCACCTTGCAATGCGGAGAAATTACTGTTTGTGCATTTACAATATTCATTGATTTTTGCCATTGAAAAACATCATGTTATTCATATACCAGAAATGTTTGAAGCTACTGACTGAATGAAAGGAGCTGGCATCTCACTCTCTTTGAATCTTCTTTATCATGCTAAGAGGAGCAGGAAAAAGCAAAAAATTTCAGAATTGCACCTTGCAATGCGGAGAAATTACTGTTTGTGCATTTAAAATATTCATTGATTTTTGCCATTGAAAAACGTCCAGAAATGATTGAAGCTACTGACTGAATGAAAGGAGCTGGCATCTCACTCTCTTTGAATCTTCTTTATCATGCTAAGAGGAGCAGGAAAAAGCAAAAAATTTCAGAATTGCACCTTGCAATGCGGAGAAATTACTGTTTGTGCATTTACAATATTCATTGATTTTTGCCATTGAAAAACGTCCAGAAATGATTGAAGCTACTGACTGAATGAAAGGAGCTGGCATCTCACTCTCTTTGAATCTTCTTTATCATGCTAAGAGGAGCAGGAAAAAGCAAAAAATTTCAGAATTGCACCTTGCAATGCGGAGAAATTACTGTTTGTGCATTTACAATATTCATTGATTTTTGCCTTTGAAAAACATCATGTTATTCATATACCAGAAATGTTTGAAGCTACTGACTGAATGAAAGGAGCTGGCATCTCACTCTCATTGAATCTTCTTTATCATGCTAAGAGGAGCAGGAAAAAGCAAAAAATTTCAGAATTGCACCTTGCAATGCGGAGAAATTACTGTTTGTGCATTTACAATATTCATTGATTTTTGCCATTGAAAAACGTCCAGAAATGATTGAAGATACTGACTGAATGAAAGGAGCTGGCATCTCACTCTCTTTGAATCTTCTTTATCATGCTAAGAGGAGCAGGAAAAAGCAAAAAATTTCAGAATTGCACCTTGCAATGAGGAGAAATTACTGTTTGTGCATTAACAATATTCATTGATTTTTGCCATTGAAAAACATGTTATTCATATACCAGAAATGTTTGAAGCTACTGACTGAATGAAAGGAGCTGGCATCTCACTCTCTTTGAATCTTCTTTATCATGCTAAGAGGAGCAGGAAAAAGCAAAAAATTTCAGAATTGCACCTTGCAATGCGGAGAAATTACTGTTTGTGCATTTACAATATTCATTGATTTTTGCCATTGAAAAACGTCCAGAAATGATTGAAGCTACTGACTGAATGAAAGGAGCTGGCATCTCACTCTCTTTGAATCTTCTTTATCATGCTAAGAGGAGCAGGAAAAAGCAAAAAATTTCAGAATTGCACCTTGCAATGCGGAGAAATTACTGTTTGTGCATTTACAATATTCATTGATTTTTGCCTTTGAAAAACATCATGTTATTCATATACCAGAAATGTTTGAAGCTACTGACTGAATGAAAGGAGCTGGCATCTCACTCTCATTGAATCTTCTTTATCATGCTAAGAGGAGCAGGAAAAAGCAAAAAATTTCAGAATTGCACCTTGCAATGCGGAGAAATTACTGTTTGTGCATTTACAATATTCATTGATTTTTGCCATTGAAAAACGTCCAGAAATGATTGAAGATACTGACTGAATGAAAGGAGCTGGCATCTCACTCTCTTTGAATCTTCTTTATCATGCTAAGAGGAGCAGGAAAAAGCAAAAAATTTCAGAATTGCACCTTGCAATGAGGAGAAATTACTGTTTGTGCATTAACAATATTCATTGATTTTTGCCATTGAAAAACATGTTATTCATATACCAGAAATGTTTGAAGCTACTGACTGAATGAAAGGAGTTGGCATCTCACTCTCTTTGAATCTTCTTTATCATGCTAAGAGGAGCAGGAAAAAGCAAAAGATTTCAGAATTGCACCTTGCAATGCGGAGAAATTACTGTTTGTGCATTTACAATATTCATTGATTTTTGCCATTGAAAAACGTCCAGAAATGATTGAAGCTACTGACTGAATGAAAGGAGCTGGCATCTCACTCTCTTTGAATCTTCTTTATCATGCTAAGAGGAGCAGGAAAAAGCAAAAAATTTCAGAATTGCACCTTGCAATGCGGAGAAATTACTGTTTGTGCATTTACAATATTCATTGATTTTTGCCTTTGAAAAACATCATGTTATTCATAGACCAGAAATGTTTGAAGCTACTGACTGAATGAAAGGAGCTGGCATCTCACTCTCATTGAATCTTCTTTATCATGCTAAGAGGAGCAGGAAAAAGCAAAAAATTTCAGAATTGCACCTTGCAATGCGGAGAAATTACTGTTTGTGCATTTACAATATTCATTGATTTTTGCCATTGAAAAACGTCCAGAAATGATTGAAGATACTGACTGAATGAAAGGAGCTGGCATCTCACTCTCTTTGAATCTTCTTTATCATGCTAAGAGGAGCAGGAAAAAGCAAAAAATTTCAGAATTGCACCTTGCAATGCGGAGAAATTACTGTTTGTGCATTTACAATATTCATTGATTTTTGCCATTGAAAAACGTCCAGAAATGATTGAAGCTACTGACTGAATGAAAGGAGCTGGCATCTCACTCTCTTTGAATCTTCTTTATCATGCAAAGAGGAGCAGGAAAAAGCAAAAAATTTCAGAATTACACCTTGCAATGCGGAGAAATTACTGTTTGTGCATTGACAATATTCATTGATTTTTGCCATTGAAAAACATCATGTTATTCATATACCAGAAATGTTTGAAGCTACTGACTGAATGAAAGGAGCTGACATCTCACTCTCTTTGAATCTTCTTTATCATGCTAAGAGGAGCAGGAAAAAGCAAAAAATTTCAGAATTGCACCTTGCAATGCGGAGAAATTACTGTCTGTGCATTTACAATATTCATTGATTTTTGCCATTGAAAAACGTCCAGAAATGATTGAAGCTACTGACTGAATGAAAGGAGCTGGTATCTCACTCTCTTTGAATCTTCTTTATCATGCTAAGAGGAGCATGAAAAAGCAAAAAATTTCAGAATTGCACCTTGCAATGCGGAGAAATTACTGTTTGTGCATTTACAATATTCATTGATTTTTGCCATTGAAAAACATCATGTTATTCATATACCAGAAATGTTTGAAGCTACTGACTGAATGAAAGGAGCTGGCATCTCACTCTCTTTGAATCTTCTTTATCATGCTAAGAAGAGCAGGAAAAAGCAAAAAATTTCAGAATTGCACCTTGCAATGCGGAGAAATTACTGTTTGTGCATTTACAATATTCATTGATTTTTGCCATTGAAAAACATCCAGAAATGATTGAAGCTACTGACTGAATGAAAGGAGCTGGCATCTCACTCTCTTTGAATCTTCTTTATCATGCTAAGAGGAGCAGGAAAAAGCAAAAAATTTCAGAATTGCACCTTGCAATGCGGAGAAATTACTGTTTGTGCATTTACAATATTCATTGATTTTTGCCATTGAAAAACATCATGTTATTCATATACCAGAAATGTTTGAAGCTACTGACTGAATGAAAGGAGCTGGCATCTCACTCTCATTGAATCTTCTTTATCATGCTAAGAGGAGCAGGAAAAAGCAAAAAATTTCAGAATTGCACCTTGCAATGCGGAGAAATTACTGTTTGTGCATTTACAATATTCATTGATTTTTGCCATTGAAAAACATCCAGAAATGATTGAAGATACTGACTGAATGAAAGGAGCTGGCATCTCACTCTCTTTGAATCTTCTTTATCATGCTAAGAGGAGCAGGAAAAAGCAAAAAATTTCAGAATTGCACCTTGCAATGCGGAGAAATTACTGTTTGTGCATTTACAATATTCATTGATTTTTGCCATTGAAAAACGTCCAGAAATGATTGAAGCTACTGACTGAATGAAAGGAGCTGGCATCTCACTCTCTTTGAATCTTCTTTATCATGCAAAGAGGAGCAGGAAAAAGCAAAAAATTTCAGAATTACACCTTGCAATGCGGAGAAATTACTGTTTGTGCATTTACAATATTCATTGATTTTTGCCATTGAAAAACATCATGTTATTCATATACCAGAAATGTTTGAAGCTACTGACTGAATGAAAGGAGCTGACATCTCACTCTCTTTGAATCTTCTTTATCATGCTAAGAGGAGCAGGAAAAAGCAAAAAATTTCAGAATTGCACCTTGCAATGCGGAGAAATTACTGTTTGTGCATTTACAATATTCATTGATTTTTGCCATTGAAAAACGTCCAGAAATGATTGAAGCTACTGACTGAATGAAAGGAGCTGGCATCTCACTCTCTTTGAATCTTCTTTATCATGCTAAGAGGAGCAGGAAAAAGCAAAAAATTTCAGAATTGCACCTTGCAATGCGGAGAAATTACTGTTTGTGCATTTTTAATATTCATTGATTTTTGCCATTGAAAAACGTCCAGAAATGATTGAAGCTACTGACTGAATGAAAGGAGCTGGCATCTCACTCTCTTTGAATCTTCTTTATCATGCTAAGAGGAGCAGGAAAAAGCAAAAAATTTCAGAATTGCACCTTGCAATGCGGAGAAATTACTGTTTGTGCATTTACAATATTCATTGATTTTTGCCATTGAAAAACGTCCAGAAATGATTGAAGCTACTGACTGAATGAAAGGAGCTGGCATCTTACTCTCTTTGAATCTTCTTTATCATGCTAAGAGGAGCAGGAAAAAGCAAAAAATTTCAGAATTGCACCTTGCAATGCGGAGAAAATACTGTTTGTGCATTTACAATATTCATTGATTTTTGCCATTGAAAAACATCATGTTATTCATATACCAGAAATGTTTGAAGCTACTGACTGAATGAAAGGAGCTGACATCTCACTCTCTTTGAATCTTCTTTATCATGCTAAGAGGAGCAGGAAAAAGCAAAAAATTTCAGAATTGCACCTTGCAATGCGGAGAAATTACTGTTTGTGCATTTACAATATTCATTGATTTTTGCCATTGAAAAACGTCCAGAAATGATTGAAGCTACTGACTGAATGAAAGGAGCTGGCATCTCACTCTCTTTGAATCTTCTTTATCATGCTAAGAGGAGCAGGAAAAAGCAAAAAATTTCAGAATTGCACCTTGCAATGCGGAGAAATTACTGTTTGTGTATTTACAATATTCATTGATTTTTGCCATTGTAAAACGTCCAGAAATGATTGAAGCTACTGACTGAATGAAAGGAGCTGGCATCTCACTCTCTTTGAATCTTCTTTATCATGCTAAGAGGAGCAGGAAAAAGCAAAAAATTTCAGAATTGCACCTTGCAATGCGGAGAAATTACTGTTTGTGCATTTACAATATTCATTGATTTTTGCCATTGAAAAACATCATGTTATTCATATACCAGAAATGTTTGAAGCTACTGACTGAATGAAAGGAGCTGGCATCTCACTCTCTTTGAATCTTCTTTATCATGCTAAGAGGAGCAGGAAAAGCAAAAAATTTCAGAATTGCACCTTGCAATGCGGAGAAATTACTGTTTGTGCATTTACAATATTCATTGATTTTTGTCATTGAAAAACGTTCAGAAATGATTGAAGCTACTGACTGAATGAAAGGAGCTGGCATCTCACTCTCTTTGAATCTTCTTTATCATGCTAAGAGGAGCAGGAAAAAGCAAAAAATTTCAGAATTGCACCTTGCAATGCGGAGAAATTACTGTTTGTGCATTTTTAATATTCATTGATTTTTGCCATTGAAAAACGTCCAGAAATGATTGAAGCTACTGACTGAATGAAAGGAGCTGGCATCTCACTCTCTTTGAATCTTCTTTATCATGCTAAGAGGAGCAGGAAAAAGCAAAAAATTTCAGAATTGCACCTTCCAATGCGGAGAAATTACTGTTTGTGCATTTACAATATTCATTGATTTTTGCCATTGAAAAACATCATGTTATTCATATACCAGAAATGTTTGAAGCTACTGACTGAATGAAAGGAGCTGGCATCTCACTCTCATTGAATCTTCTTTATCATGCTAAGAGGAGCAGGAAAAAGCAAAAAATTTCAGAATTGCACCTTGCAATGCGGAGAAATTACTGTTTGTGCATTTACAATATTCATTGATTTTTGCCATTGAAAAACGTCCAGAAATGATTGAAGATACTGACTGAATGAAAGGAGCTGGCATCTCACTCTCTTTGATTCTTCTTTATCATGCAAAGAGGAGCAGGAAAAAGCAAAAAATTTCAGAATTATACCTTGCAATGCGGATAAATTACTGTTTGTGCATTTACAATATTCATTGATTTTTGCCATTGAAAAACATCATGTTATTCATATACCAGAAATGTTTGAAGCTACTGAATGAATGAAAGGAGCTGGCATCTCACTCTCTTTGAATCTTCTTTATCATGCTAAGAGGAGCAGGAAAAAGCAAAAAATTTCAGAATTGTACCTTGCAATGCGGAGAAATTACTGTTTGTGCATTTACAATATTCATTGATTTTTGCCATTGAAAAACGTCCAGAAATGATTGAAGCTACTGACTGAATGAAAGGAGCTGGCATCTCACTCTCTTTGAATCTTCTTTATCATGCTAAGAGGAGCAGGAAAAAGCAAAAAATTTCAGAATTGCACCTTGCAATGCGGAGAAATTACTGCTTGTGCATTTTTAATATTCATTGATTTTTGCCATTGAAAAACGTCCAGAAATGATTGAAGCTACTGACTGAATGAAAGGAGCTGGCATCTCACTCTCTTTGAATTTTCTTTATCATGCTAAGAGGAGCAGGAAAAAGCAAAAAATTTCAGAATTGCACCTTGCAATGCGGAGAAATTACTGTTTGTGCATTTACAATATTCATTGATTTTTGCCATTGAAAAACGTCCAGAAATGATTGAAGCTACTGACTGAATGAAAGGAGCTGGCATCTTACTCTCTTTGAATCTTCTTTATCATGCTAAGAGGAGCAGGAAAAAGCAAAAAAATTCAGAATTGCACCTTGCAATGCGGAGAAATTACTGTTTGTGCATTTACAATATTCATTGATTTTTGCCATTGAAAAACATCATGTTATTCATATACCAGAAATGTTTGAAGCTACTGACTGAATGAAAGGAGCTGACATCTCACTCTCTTTGAATCTTCTTTATCATGCTAAGAGGAGCAGGAAAAAGCAAAAAATTTCAGAATTGCACCTTGCAATGCGGAGAAATTACTGTTTGTGCATTTACAATATTCATTGATTTTTGCCATTGAAAAACGTCCAGAAATGATTGAAGCTACTGACTGAATGAAAGGAGCTGGCATCTCACTCTCTTTGAATCTTCTTTATCATGCTAAGAGGAGCAGGAAAAAGCAAAAAATTTCAGAATTGCACCTTGCAATGCGGAGAAATTACTGTTTGTGTATTTACAATATTCATTGATTTTTGCCATTGAAAAACGTCCAGAAATGATTGAAGCTACTGACTGAATGAAAGGAGCTGGCATCTCACTCTCTTTGA
Source organism: Phyllobates terribilis (assembly GCF_046119375.1). Taxonomy (NCBI): domain Eukaryota; kingdom Metazoa; phylum Chordata; class Amphibia; order Anura; family Dendrobatidae; genus Phyllobates; species Phyllobates terribilis. The sequence goes on from NW_027363544.1 coordinate 487,522, forward strand.
ATCTTCTTTATCATGCTAAGAGGAGCAGGAAAAAGCAAAAAATTTCAGAATTGCACCTTGCAATGCGGAGAAATTACTGTTTGTGCATTTACAATATTCATTGATTTTTGCCATTGAAAAACATCATGTTATTCATATACCAGAAATGTTTGAAGCTACTGACTGAATGAAAGGAGCTGGCATCTCACTCTCTTTGAATCTTCTTTATCATGCTAAGAGGAGCAGGAAAAGCAAAAAATTTCAGAATTGCACCTTGCAATGCGGAGAAATTACTGTTTGTGCATTTACAATATTCATTGATTTTTGTCATTGAAAAACGTCCAGAAATGATTGAAGCTACTGACTGAATGAAAGGAGCTGGCATCTCACTCTCTTTGAATCTTCTTTATCATGCTAAGAGGAGCAGGAAAAAGCAAAAAATTTCAGAATTGCACCTTGCAATGCGGAGAAATTACTGTTTGTGCATTTTTAATATTCATTGATTTTTGCCATTGAAAAACGTCCAGAAATGATTGAAGCTACTGACTGAATGAAAGGAGCTGGCATCTCACTCTCTTTGAATCTTCTTTATCATGCTAAGAGGAGCAGGAAAAAGCAAAAAATTTCAGAATTGCACCTTCCAATGCGGAGAAATTACTGTTTGTGCATTTACAATATTCATTGATTTTTGCCATTGAAAAACATCATGTTATTCATATACCAGAAATGTTTGAAGCTACTGACTGAATGAAAGGAGCTGGCATCTCACTCTCATTGAATCTTCTTTATCATGCTAAGAGGAGCAGGAAAAAGCAAAAAATTTCAGAATTGCACCTTGCAATGCGGAGAAATTACTGTTTGTGCATTTACAATATTCATTGATTTTTGCCATTGAAAAACGTCCAGAAATGATTGAAGATACTGACTGAATGAAAGGAGCTGGCATCTCACTCTCTTTGAATCTTCTTTATCATGCTAAGAGGAGCAGGAAAAAGCAAAAAATTTCAGAATTGCACCTTGCAATGCGGAGAAATTACTGTTTGTGCATTTACAATATTCATTGATTTTTGCCATTGAAAAACGTCCAGAAATGATTGAAGCTACTGACTGAATGAAAGGAGCTGGCATCTCACTCTCTTTGAATCTTCTTTATCATGCAAAGAGGAGCAGGAAAAAGCAAAAAATTTCAGAATTACACCTTGCAATGCGGAGAAATTACTGTTTGTGCATTTACAATATTCATTGATTTTTGCCATTGAAAAACATCATGTTATTCATATACCAGAAATGTTTGAAGCTACTGACTGAATGAAAGGAGCTGACATCTCACTCTCTTTGAATCTTCTTTATCATGCTAAGAGGAGCAGGAAAAAGCAAAAAATTTCAGAATTGCACCTTGCAATGCGGAGAAATTACTGTCTGTGCATTTACAATATTCATTGATTTTTGCCATTGAAAAACGTCCAGAAATGATTGAAGCTACTGACTGAATGAAAGGAGCTGGTATCTCACTCTCTTTGAATCTTCTTTATCATGCTAAGAGGAGCATGAAAAAGCAAAAAATTTCAGAATTGCACCTTGCAATGCGGAGAAATTACTGTTTGTGCATTTACAATATTCATTGATTTTTGCCATTGAAAAACATCATGTTATTCATATACCAGAAATGTTTGAAGCTACTGACTGAAAGAAAGGAGCTGGCATCTCACTCTCTTTGAATCTTCTTTATCATGCTAAGAGGAGCAGGAAAAAGCAAAAAATTTCAGAATTGCACCTTGCAATGCGGAGAAATTACTGTCTGTGCATTTACAATATTCATTGATTTTTGCCATTGAAAAACGTCCAGAAATGATTGAATCTACTGACTGAATGAAAGGAGCTGGCATCTCACTCTCTTTGAATCTTCTTTATAATGTTAAGAGGAGCAGGAAAAAGCAAAAAATTTCAGAATTGCACCTTGCAATGCGGAGAAATTACTGTTTGTGCATTTACAATATTCATTGATTTTTGCCATTGAAAAACATCATGTTATTCATATACCAGAAATGTTTGAAGCTACTGACTGAATGAAAGGAGCTGACATCTCACTCTCTTTGAATCTTCTTTATCATGCTAAGAGGAGCAGGAAAAAGCAAAAAATTTCAGAATTGCACCTTGCAATGCGGAGAAATTACTGTCTGTGCATTTACAATATTCATTGATTTTTGCCATTGAAAAACGTCCAGAAATGATTGAAGCTACTGACTGAATGAAAGGAGCTGGTATCTCACTCTCTTTGAATCTTCTTTATCATGCTAAGAGGAGCATGAAAAAGCAAAAAATTTCAGAATTGCACCTTGCAATGCGGAGAAATTACTGTTTGTGCATTTACAATATTCATTGATTTTTGCCATTGAAAAACATCATGTTATTCATATACCAGAAATGTTTGAAGCTACTGACTGAATGAAAGGAGCTGGCATCTCACTCTCTTTGAATCTTCTTTATCATGCTAAGAGGAGCAGGAAAAAGCAAAAAATTTCAGAATTGCACCTTGCAATGCGGAGAAATTACTGTCTGTGCATTTACAATATTCATTGATTTTTGCCATTGAAAAACGTCCAGAAATGATTGAAGCTACTGACTGAATGAAAGGAGCTGGCATCTCACTCTCTTTGAATCTTCTTTATAATGTTAAGAGGAGCAGGAAAAAGCAAAAAATTTCAGAATTGCACCTTGCAATGCGGAGAAATTACTGTTTGTGCATTTACAATATTCATTGATTTTTGCCATTGAAAAACGTCCAGAAATGATTGAAGCTACTGACTGAATGAAAGGAGCTGGCATCTCACTCTCTTTGAATCTTCTTTATCATGCAAAGAGGAGCAGGAAAAAGCAAAAAATTTCAGAATTGCACCTTGCAATGCGGAGAAATTACTGTTTGTGCATTTACAATATTCATTGATTTTTGCCATTGAAAAACATCATGTTATTCATATACCAGAAATGTTTGAAGCTACTGACTGAATAAAAGGAGCTGACATCTCAATCTCTTTGAATCTTCTTTATCATGCTAAGAGGAGCAGGAAAAAGCAAAAAATTTCAGAATTGCACCTTGCAATGCGGAGAAATTACTGTTTGTGCATTTACAATATTCATTGATTTTTGCCATTGAAAAACGTCCAGAAATGATTGAAGCTACTGACTGAATGAAAGGAGCTGGCATCTCACTCTCTTTGAATCTTCTTTATCATGCTAAGAGGAGCAGGAAAAAGCAAAAAATTTCAGAATTGCACCTTGCAATGCGGAGAAATTACTGTTTGTGCATTTACAATATTCATTGATTTTTGCCATTGAAAAACATCATGTTATTCATATACCAGAAATGTTTGAAGCTACTGACTGAATGAAAGGAGATGACATGTCACTCTCTTTGAATCTTCTTTATCATGCTAAGAGGAGCAGGAAAAAGCAAAAAATTTCAGAATTGCACCTTGCAATGCGGAGAAATTACTGTTTGTGCATTTACAATATTCATTGATTTTTGCCATTGAAAAACATCATGTTATTCATATACCAGGAATGATTGAAGCTACTGACTGAATGAAAGGAGCTGGCATCTCACTCTCTTTAAATCTTCTTTATCATGCTAAGAGGAGCAGGAAAAAGCAAAAAATTTCAGAATTGCACCTTGCAATGCGGAGAAATTACTGTTTGTGTATTTACAATATTCATTGATTTTTGCCATTGAAAAACGTCCAGAAATGATTGAAGCTACTGACTGAATGAAAGGAGCTGGCATCTCACTCTCTTTGAATCTTCTTTATCATGCTAAGAGGAGCAGGAAAAAGCAAAAAATTTCAGAATTGCACCTTGCAATGCGGAGAAATTACTGTTTGTGCATTTACAATATTCATTGATTTTTGCCATTGAAAAACATCATGTTATTCATATACCAGAAATGTTTGAAGCTACTGACTGAATGAAAGGAGCTGGCATCTCACTCTCTTTGAATCTTCTTTATCATGCTAAGAGGAGCAGGAAAAAGCAAAAAATTTCAGAATTGCACCTTGCAATGCGGAGAAATTACTGTTTGTGCATTTACAATATTCATTGATTTTTGCCATTGAAAAACGTCCAGAAATGATTGAAGCTACTGACTGAATGAAAGGAGCTGGTATCTCACTCTCTTTGAATCTTCTTTATCATGCTAAGAGGAGCAGGAAAAAGCAAAAAATTTCAGAATTGCACCTTGCAATGCGGAGAAATTACTGTTTGTGCATTTACAATATTCATTGATTTTTGCCATTGAAAAACGTCCAGAAATGATTGAAGCTACTGACTGAATGAAAGGAGCTGGCATCTCACTCTCTTTGAATCTTCTTTATAATGTTAAGAGGAGCAGGAAAAAGCAAAAAATTTCAGAATTGCACCTTGCAATGCGGAGAAATTACTGTTTGTGCATTTACAATATTCATTGATTTTTGCCATTGAAAAACGTCCAGAAATGATTGAAGCTACTGACTGAATGAAAGGAGCTGGCATCTCACTCTCTTTGAATCTTCTTTATCATGCAAAGAGGAGCAGGAAAAAGCAAAAAATTTCAGAATTGCACCTTGCAATGCGGAGAAATTACTGTTTGTGCATTTACAATATTCATTGATTTTTGCCATTGAAAAACATCATGTTATTCATATACCAGAAATGTTTGAAGCTACTGACTGAATGAAAGGAGCTGACATCTCACTCTCTTTGAATCTTCTTTATCATGCTAAGAGGAGCAGGAAAAAGCAAAAAATTTCAGAATTGCACCTTGGAATGCGGAGAAATTACTGTCTGTGCATTTACAATATTCATTGATTTTTGCCATTGAAAAACGTCCAGAAATGATTGAAGCTACTGACTGAATGAAAGGAGCTGGCATCTCACTCTCTTTGAATCTTCTTTATAATGTTAAGAGGAGCAGGAAAAAGCAAAAAATTTCAGAATTGCACCTTGCAATGCGGAGAAATTACTGTTTGTGCATTTACAATATTCATTGATTTTTGCCATTGAAAAACATCATGTTATTCATATCCAGGAATGATTGAAGCTACTGACTGAATGAAAGGAGCTGGCATCTCACTCTCTTTGAATCTTCTTTATCATGCTAAGAGGAGCAGGAAAAAGCAAAAAATTTCAGAATTGCACCTTGCAATGCGGAGAAATTACTGTTTGTGTATTTACAATATTCATTGATTTTTGCCATTGAAAAACGTCCAGAAATGATTGAAGCTACTGACTGAATGAAAGGAGCTGGCATCTCACTCTCTTTGAATCTTCTTTATCATGCTAAGAGGAGCAGGAAAAAGCAAAAAATTTCAGAATTGCACCTTGCAATGCGGAGAAATTACTGTTTGTGCATTTACAATATTCATTGATTTTTGCCATTGAAAAACGTCCAGAAATGATTGAAGCTACTGACTGAATGAAAGGAGCTGGCATCTCACTCTCTTTGAATCTTCTTTATAATGTTAAGAGGAGCAGGAAAAAGCAAAAAATTTCAGAATTGCACCTTGCAATGCGGAGAAATTACTGTTTGTGCATTTACAATATTCATTGATTTTTGCCATTGAAAAACGTCCAGAAATGATTGAAGCTACTGACTGAATGAAAGGAGCTGGCATCTCACTCTCTTTGAATCTTCTTTATCATGCTAAGAGGAGCAGGAAAAAGCAAAAAATTTCAGAATTGCACCTTGCAATGCGGAGAAATTACTGTTTGTGCATTTACAATATTCATTGATTTTTGCCATTGAAAAACATCATGTTATTCATATACTAGAAATGTTTGAAGCTACTGACTGAATGAAAGGAGATGACATGTCACTCTCTTTGAATCTTCTTTATCATGCTAAGAGGAGCAGGAAAAAGCAAAAAATTTCAGAATTGCACCTTGCAATGCGGAGAAATTACTGTTTGTGCATTTACAAAATTCATTGATTTTTGCCATTGAAAAACATGTTATTCATATACCAGGAATGATTGAAGCTACTGACTGAATGAAAGGAGCTGGCATCTCACTCTCTTTGAATCTTCTTTATCATGCTAAGAGGAGCAGGAAAAAGCAAAAAATTTCAGAATTGCACCTTGCAATGCGGAGAAATTACTGTTTGTGTATTTACAATATTCATTGATTTTTGCCATTGAAAAACGTCCAGAAATGATTGAAGCTACTGACTGAATGAAAGGAGCTGGCATCTCACTCTCTTTGAATCTTCTTTATCATGCTAAGAGGAGCAGGAAAAAGCAAAAAATTTCAGAATTGCACCTTGCAATGCGGAGAAATTACTGTTTGTGCATTTACAATATTCATTGATTTTTGCCATTGAAAAACATCATGTTATTCATATACCAGAAATGTTTGAAGCTACTGACTGAATGAAAGGAGCTGGCATCTCACTCTCTTTGAATCTTCTTTATCATGCTAAGAGGAGCAGGAAAAAGCAAAAAATTTCAGAATTGCACCTTGCAATGCGGAGAAATTACTGTTTGTGCATTTACAATATTCATTGATTTTTGCCATTGAAAAACGTCCAGAAATGATTGAAGCTACTGACTGAATGAAAGGAGCTGGCATCTCACTCTCTTTGAATCTTCTTTATCATGCTAAGAGGAGCAGGAAAAAGCAAAAAATTTCAGAATTGCACCTTGCAATGCGGAGAAATTACTGTTTGTGCATTTACAATATTCATTGATTTTTGCCATTGAAAAACGTCCAGAAATGATTGAAGCTACTGACTGAATGAAAGGAGCTGGCATCTTACTCTCTTTGAATCTTCTTTATCATGCTAAGAGGAGCAGGAAAAAGCAAAAAATTTCAGAATTGCACCTTGCAATGCGGAGAAATTACTGTTTGTGCATTTACAATATTCATTGATTTTTGCCATTGAAAAACATCATGTTATTCATATACCAGAAATGTTTGAAGCTACTGACTGAATGAAAGGAGCTGACATCTCACTCTCTTTGAATCTTTTTTATCATGCTAAGAGGAGCAGGAAAAAGCAAAAAATTTCAGAATTGCACCTTGCAATGCGGAGAAATTACTGTTTGTGCATTTACAATATTCATTGATTTTTGCCATTGAAAAACGTCCAGAAATGATTGAAGCTACTGACTGAAGGAAAGGAGCTGGCATCTCACTCTCTTTGAATCTTCTTTATCATGCTAAGAGGAGCAGGAAAAAGCAAAAAATTTCAGAATTGCACCTTGCAATGCGGAGAAATTACTGTTTGTGCATTTACAATATTCATTGATTTTTGCCATTGAAAAACGTCCAGAAATGATTGAAGCTACTGACTGAATGAAAGGAGCTGGCATCTTACTCTCTTTGAATCTTCTTTATCATGCTAAGAGGAGCAGGAAAAAGCAAAAAATTTCAGAATTGCACCTTGCAATGCGGAGAAATTACTGTTTGTGCATTTACAATATTCATTGATTTTTGCCATTGAAAAACATCATGTTATTCATATACCAGAAATGTTTGAAGCTACTGACTGAATGAAAGGAGCTGACATCTCACTCTCTTTGAATCTTCTTTATCATGCTATGAGGAGCAGGAAAAAGCAAAAAATTTCAGAATTGCACCTTGCAATGCGGAGAAATTACTGTCTGTGCATTTACAATATTCATTGATTTTTGCCATTGAAAAACGTCCAGAAATGATTGAAGCTACTGACTGAATGAAAGGAGCTGGTATCTCACTCTCTTTGAATCTTCTTTATCATGCTAAGAGGAGCAGGAAAAAGCAAAAAATTTCAGAATTGCACCTTGCAATGCGGAGAAATTACTGTTTGTGCATTTACAATATTCATTGATTTTTGCCATTGAAAAACGTCCAGAAATGATTGAAGCTACTGACTGAATGAAAGGAGCTGGCATCTCACTCTCTTTGAATCTTCTTTATCATGCTAAGAGGAGCAGGAAAAAGCAAAAAATTTCAGAATTGCACCTTGCAATGCGGAGAAATTACTGTTTGTGCATTTACAATATTCATTGATTTTTGCCATTGAAAAACATCATGTTATTCATATACCAGAAATGTTTGAAGCTACTGATTGAATGAAAGGAGATGACATGTCACTCTCTTTGAATCTTCTTTATCATGCTAAGAGGAGCAGGAAAAAGCAAAAAATTTCAGAATTGCACCTTGCAATGCGGAGAAATTACTGTTTGTGCATTTACAATATTCATTGATTTTTGCCATTGAAAAACGTCCAGAAATGATTGAATCTACTGACTGAATGAAAGGAGCTGGCATCTCACTCTCTTTGAATCTTCTTTATCATGCTAAGAGGAGCAGGAAAAAGCAAAAAATTTCAGAATTGCACCTTGCAATGCGGAGAAATTACTGTTTGTGCATTTACAATATTCATTGATTTTTGCCATTGAAAAACATCATGTTATTCATATACCAGAAATATTTGAAGCTACTGACTGAATGAAAGGAGCTGGCATCTCACTCTCTTTGAATCTTCTTTATCATGCTAAGAGGAGCAGGAAAAAGCAAAAAATTTCAGAATTGCACCTTGCAATGCGTAGAAATTACTGTTTGTGCATTTACAATATTCATTGATTTTTGCCATTGAAAAACATCATGTTATTCATATACCAGAAATGTTTGAAGCTACTGACTGAATGAAAGGAGCTGGCATCTCACTCTCTTTGAATCTTCTTTATCATGCTAAGAGGAGCAGGAAAAAGCAAAAAATTTCAGAATTGCACCTTGCAATGCGGAGAAATTACTGTTTGTGCATTTACAATATTCATTGATTTTTGCCATTGAAAAACGTCCAGAAATGATTGAAGCTACTGACTGAATGAAAGGAGCTGGTATCTCACTCTCTTTGAATCTTCTTTATCATGCTAAGAGGAGCAGGAAAAAGCAAAAAATTTCAGAATTGCACCTTGCAATGCGGAGAAATTACTGTTTGTGCATTTACAATATTCATTGATTTTTGCCATTGAAAAACGTCCAGAAATGATTGAAGCTACTGACTGAATGAAAGGAGCTGGCATCTCACTCTCTTTGAATCTTCTTTATAATGTTAAGAGGAGCAGGAAAAAGCAAAAAATTTCACAATTGCACCTTGCAATGTGGAGAAATTACTGTTTGTGCATTTACAATATTCATTGATTTTTGCCATTGAAAAACGTCCAGAAATGATTGAAGCTACTGACTGAATGAAAGGAGCTGGCATCTCACTCTCTTTGAATCTTCTTTATCATGCTAAGAGGAGCAGGAAAAAGCAAAAAATTTCAGAATTGCACCTTGCAATGCGGAGAAATTACTGTTTGTGCATTTACAATATTCATTGATTTTTGCCATTGAAAAACATCATGTTATTCATATACCAGAAATGTTTGAAGCTACTGACTGAATGAAAGGAGATGACATGTCACTCTCTTTGAATCTTCTTTATCATGCTAAGAGGAGCAGGAAAAAGCAAAAAATTTCAGAATTGCACCTTGCAATGCGGAGAAATTACTGTTTGTGCATTTACAATATTCATTGATTTTTGCCATTGAAAAACGTCCAGAAATGATTGAAGCTACTGACTGAATGAAAGGAGCTGGCATCTTACTCTCTTTGAATCTTCTTTATCATGCTAAGAGGAGCAGGAAAAAGCAAAAAATTTCAGAATTGCACCTTGCAATGCGGAGAAATTACTGTTTGTGCATTTACAATATTCATTGATTTTTGCCATTGAAAAACATCATGTTATTCATATACCAGAAATGTTTGAAGCTACTGACTGAATGAAAGGAGCTGACATCTCACTCTCTTTGAATCTTCTTTATCATGCTAAGAGGAGCAGGAAAAAGCAAAAAATTTCAGAATTGCACCTTGCAATGCGGAGAAATTACTGTCTGTGCATTTACAATATTCATTGATTTTTGCCTTTGAAAAACGTCCAGAAATGATTGAAGCTACTGACTGAATGAAAGGAGCTGGTATCTCACTCTCTTTGAATCTTCTTTATCATGCTAAGAGGAGCAGGAAAAAGCAAAAAATTTCAGAATTGCACCTTGCAATGCGGAGAAATTACTGTTTGTGCATTTACAATATTCATTGATTTTTGCCATTGAAAAACGTCCAGAAATGATTGAAGCTACTGACTGAATGAAAGGAGCTGGTATCTCACTCTCTTTGAATCTTCTTTATCATGCTAAGAGGAGCAGGAAAAAGCAAAAAATTTCAGAATTGCACCTTGCAATGCGGAGAAATTACTGTTTGTGCATTTACAATATTCATTGATTTTTGCCATTGAAAAACATCATGTTATTCATATACCAGAAATGTTTGAAGCTACTGATTGAATGAAAGGAGATGACATGTCACTCTCTTTGAATCTTCTTTATCATGCTAAGAGGAGCAGGAAAAAGCAAAAAATTTCAGAATTGCACCTTGCAATGCGGAGAAATTACTGTTTGTGCATTTACAATATTCATTGATTTTTGCCATTGAAAAACGTCCAGAAATGATTGAATCTACTGACTGAATGAAAGGAGCTGGCATCTCACTCTCTTTGAATCTTCTTTATCATGCTAAGAGGAGCAGGAAAAAGCAAAAAATTTCAGAATTGCACCTTGCAATGCGGAGAAATTACTGTTTGTGCATTTACAATATTCATTGATTTTTGCCATTGAAAAACATCATGTTATTCATATACCAGAAATATTTGAAGCTACTGACTGAATGAAAGGAGCTGGCATCTCACTCTCTTTGAATCTTCTTTATCATGCTAAGAGGAGCAGGAAAAAGCAAAAAATTTCAGAATTGCACCTTGCAATGCGTAGAAATTACTGTTTGTGCATTTACAATATTCATTGATTTTTGCCATTGAAAAACATCATGTTATTCATATACCAGAAATGTTTGAAGCTACTGACTGAATGAAAGGAGCTGGCATCTCACTCTCTTTGAATCTTCTTTATCATGCTAAGAGGAGCAGGAAAAAGCAAAAAATTTCAGAATTGCACCTTGCAATGCGGAGAAATTACTGTTTGTGCATTTACAATATTCATTGATTTTTGCCATTGAAAAACGTCCAGAAATGATTGAAGCTACTGACTGAATGAAAGGAGCTGGTATCTCACTCTCTTTGAATCTTCTTTATCATGCTAAGAGGAGCAGGAAAAAGCAAAAAATTTCAGAATTGTACCTTGCAATGCGGAGAAATTACTGTTTGTGCATTTACAATATTCATTGATTTTTGCCATTGAAAAACGTCCAGAAATGATTGAAGCTACTGACTGAATGAAAGGAGCTGGCATCTCACTCTCTTTGAATCTTCTTTATAATGTTAAGAGGAGCAGGAAAAAGCAAAAAATTTCACAATTGCACCTTGCAATGTGGAGAAATTACTGTTTGTGCATTTACAATATTCATTGATTTTTGCCATTGAAAAACGTCCAGAAATGATTGAAGCTACTGACTGAATGAAAGGAGCTGGCATCTCACTCTCTTTGAATCTTCTTTATCATGCTAAGAGGAGCAGGAAAAAGCAAAAAATTTCAGAATTGCACCTTGCAATGCGGAGAAATTACTGTTTGTGCATTTACAATATTCATTGATTTTTGCCATTGAAAAACATCATGTTATTCATATACCAGAAATGTTTGAAGCTACTGACTGAATGAAAGGAGATGACATGTCACTCTCTTTGAATCTTCTTTATCATGCTAAGAGGAGCAGGAAAAAGCAAAAAATTTCAGAATTGCACCTTGCAATGCGGAGAAATTACTGTTTGTGCATTTACAATATTCATTGATTTTTGCCATTGAAAAACATCATGTTATTCATATACCAGGAATGATTGAAGCTACTGACTGAATGAAAGGAGCTGGCATCTCACTCTCTTTGAATCTTCTTTATCATGCAAAGAGGAGCAGGAAAAAGCAAAAAATTTCAGAATTACACCTTGCAATGCGGAGAAATTACTGTTTGTGCATTTACAATATTCATTGATTTTTGCCATTGAAAAACATCATGTTATTCATATACCAGAAATGTTTGAAGCTACTGACTGAATGAAAGGAGCTGACATCTCACTCTCTTTGAATCTTCTTTATCATGCTAAGAGGAGCAGGAAAAAGCAAAAAATTTCAGAATTGCACCTTGCAATGCGGAGAAATTACTGTCTGTGCATTTACAATATTCATTGATTTTTGCCATTGAAAAACGTCCAGAAATGATTGAAGCTACTGACTGAATGAAAGGAGCTGGTATCTCACTCTCTTTGAATCTTCTTTATCATGCTAAGAGGAGCATGAAAAAGCAAAAAATTTCAGAATTGCACCTTGCAATGCGGAGAAATTACTGTTTGTGCATTTACAATATTCATTGATTTTTGCCATTGAAAAACATCATGTTATTCATATACCAGAAATGTTTGAAGCTACTGACTGAAAGAAAGGAGCTGGCATCTCACTCTCTTTGAATCTTCTTTATCATGCTAAGAGGAGCAGGAAAAAGCAAAAAATTTCAGAATTGCACCTTGCAATGCGGAGAAATTACTGTCTGTGCATTTACAATATTCATTGATTTTTGCCATTGAAAAACGTCCAGAAATGATTGAAGCTACTGACTGAATGAAAGGAGCTGGCATCTCACTCTCTTTGAATCTTCTTTATAATGTTAAGAGGAGCAGGAAAAAGCAAAAAATTTCAGAATTGCACCTTGCAATGCGGAGAAATTACTGTTTGTGCATTTACAATATTCATTGATTTTTGCCATTGAAAAACATCATGTTATTCATATACCAGAAATGTTTGAAGCTACTGACTGAATGAAAGGAGCTGACATCTCACTCTCTTTGAATCTTCTTTATCATGCTAAGAGGAGCAGGAAAAAGCAAAAAATTTCAGAATTGCACCTTGCAATGCGGAGAAATTACTGTCTGTGCATTTACAATATTCATTGATTTTTGCCATTGAAAAACGTCCAGAAATGATTGAAGCTACTGACTGAATGAAAGGAGCTGGTATCTCACTCTCTTTGAATCTTCTTTATCATGCTAAGAGGAGCATGAAAAAGCAAAAAATTTCAGAATTGCACCTTGCAATGCGGAGAAATTACTGTTTGTGCATTTACAATATTCATTGATTTTTGCCATTGAAAAACATCATGTTATTCATATACCAGAAATGTTTGAAGCTACTGACTGAATGAAAGGAGCTGGCATCTCACTCTCTTTGAATCTTCTTTATCATGCTAAGAGGAGCAGGAAAAAGCAAAAAATTTCAGAATTGCACCTTGCAATGCGGAGAAATTACTGTCTGTGCATTTACAATATTCATTGATTTTTGCCATTGAAAAACGTCCAGAAATGATTGAAGCTACTGACTGAATGAAAGGAGCTGGCATCTCACTCTCTTTGAATCTTCTTTATAATGTTAAGAGGAGCAGGAAAAAGCAAAAAATTTCAGAATTGCACCTTGCAATGCGGAGAAATTACTGTTTGTGCATTTACAATATTCATTGATTTTTGCCATTGAAAAACGTCCAGAAATGATTGAAGCTACTGACTGAATGAAAGGAGCTGGCATCTCACTCTCTTTGAATCTTCTTTATCATGCAAAGAGGAGCAGGAAAAAGCAAAAAATTTCAGAATTGCACCTTGCAATGCGGAGAAATTACTGTTTGTGCATTTACAATATTCATTGATTTTTGCCATTGAAAAACATCATGTTATTCATATACCAGAAATGTTTGAAGCTACTGACTGAATGAAAGGAGCTGACATCTCAATCTCTTTGAATCTTCTTTATCATGCTAAGAGGAGCAGGAAAAAGCAAAAAATTTCAGAATTGCACCTTGCAATGCGTAGAAATTACTGTTTGTGCATTTACAATATTCATTGATTTTTGCCATTGAAAAACGTCCAGAAATGATTGAAGCTACTGACTGAATGAAAGGAGCTGGCATCTCACTCTCTTTGAATCTTCTTTATCATGCTAAGAGGAGCAGGAAAAAGCAAAAAATTTCAGAATTGCACCTTGCAATGCGGAGAAATTACTGTTTGTGCATTTACAATATTCATTGATTTTTGCCATTGAAAAACATCATGTTATTCATATACCAGAAATGTTTGAAGCTACTGACTGAATGAAAGGAGATGACATGTCACTCTCTTTGAATCTTCTTTATCATGCTAAGAGGAGCAGGAAAAAGCAAAAAATTTCAGAATTGCACCTTGCAATGCGGAGAAATTACTGTTTGTGCATTTACAATATTCATTGATTTTTGCCATTGAAAAACATCATGTTATTCATATACCAGGAATGATTGAAGCTACTGACTGAATGAAAGGAGCTGGCATCTCACTCTCTTTGAATCTTCTTTATCATGCTAAGAGGAGCAGGAAAAAGCAAAAAATTTCAGAATTGCACCTTGCAATGCGGAGAAATTACTGTTTGTGTATTTACAATATTCATTGATTTTTGCCATTGAAAAACGTCCAGAAATGAATGAAGCTACTGACTGAATGAAAGGAGCTGGCATCTCACTCTCTTTGAATCTTCTTTATCATGCTAAGAGGAGCAGGAAAAAGCAAAAAATTTCAGAATTGCACCTTGCAATGCGGAGAAATTACTGTTTGTGCATTTACAATATTCATTGATTTTTGCCATTGAAAAACATCATGTTATTCATATACCAGAAATGTTTGAAGCTACTGACTGAATGAAAGGAGCTGGCATCTCACTCTCTTTGAATCTTCTTTATCATGCTAAGAGGAGCAGGAAAAAGCAAAAAATTTCAGAATTGCACCTTGCAATGCGGAGAAATTACTGTTTGTGCATTTACAATATTCATTGATTTTTGCCATTGAAAAACGTCCAGAAATGATTGAAGCTACTGACTGAATGAAAGGAGCTGGTATCTCACTCTCTTTGAATCTTCTTTATCATGCTAAGAGGAGCAGGAAAAAGCAAAAAATTTCAGAATTGCACCTTGCAATGCGGAGAAATTACTGTTTGTGCATTTACAATATTCATTGATTTTTGCCATTGAAAAACGTCCAGAAATGATTGAAGCTACTGACTGAATGAAAGGAGCTGGCATCTCACTCTCTTTGAATCTTCTTTATAATGTTAAGAGGAGCAGGAAAAAGCAAAAAATTTCAGAATTGCACCTTGCAATGCGGAGAAATTACTGTTTGTGCATTTACAATATTCATTGATTTTTGCCATTGAAAAACGTCCAGAAATGATTGAAGCTACTGACTGAATGAAAGGAGCTGGCATCTCACTCTCTTTGAATCTTCTTTATCATGCAAAGAGGAGCAGGAAAAAGCAAAAAATTTCAGAATTGCACCTTGCAATGCGGAGAAATTACTGTTTGTGCATTTACAATATTCATTGATTTTTGCCATTGAAAAACATCATGTTATTCATATACCAGAAATGTTTGAAGCTACTGACTGAATGAAAGGAGCTGACATCTCACTCTCTTTGAATCTTCTTTATCATGCTAAGAGGAGCAGGAAAAAGCAAAAAATTTCAGAATTGCACCTTGGAATGCGGAGAAATTACTGTCTGTGCATTTACAATATTCATTGATTTTTGCCATTGAAAAACGTCCAGAAATGATTGAAGCTACTGACTGAATGAAAGGAGCTGGCATCTCACTCTCTTTGAATCTTCTTTATAATGTTAAGAGGAGCAGGAAAAAGCAAAAAATTTCAGAATTGCACCTTGCAATGCGGAGAAATTACTGTTTGTGCATTTACAATATTCATTGATTTTTGCCATTGAAAAACATCATGTTATTCATATACCAGAAATGTTTGAAGCTACTGACTGAATGAAAGGAGATGACATGTCACTCTCTTTGAATCTTCTTTATCATGCTAAGAGGAGCAGGAAAAAGCAAAAAATTTCAGAATTGCACCTTGCAATGCGGAGAAATTACTGTTTGTGCATTTACAATATTCATTGATTTTTGCCATTGAAAAACATCATGTTATTCATATCCAGGAATGATTGAAGCTACTGACTGAATGAAAGGAGCTGGCATCTCACTCTCTTTGAATCTTCTTTATCATGCTAAGAGGAGCAGGAAAAAGCAAAAAATTTCAGAATTGCACCTTGCAATGCGGAGAAATTACTGTTTGTGTATTTACAATATTCATTGATTTTTGCCATTGAAAAACGTCCAGAAATGATTGAAGCTACTGACTGAATGAAAGGAGCTGGCATCTCACTCTCTTTGAATCTTCTTTATCATGCTAAGAGGAGCAGGAAAAAGCAAAAAATTTCAGAATTGCACCTTGCAATGCGGAGAAATTACTGTTTGTGCATTTACAATATTCATTGATTTTTGCCATTGAAAAACGTCCAGAAATGATTGAAGCTACTGACTGAATGAAAGGAGCTGGCATCTCACTCTCTTTGAATCTTCTTTATAATGTTAAGAGGAGCAGGAAAAAGCAAAAAATTTCAGAATTGCACCTTGCAATGCGGAGAAATTACTGTTTGTGCATTTACAATATTCATTGATTTTTGCCATTGAAAAACGTCCAGAAATGATTGAAGCTACTGACTGAATGAAAGGAGCTGGCATCTCACTCTCTTTGAATCTTCTTTATCATGCTAAGAGGAGCAGGAAAAAGCAAAAAATTTCAGAATTGCACCTTGCAATGCGGAGAAATTACTGTTTGTGCATTTACAATATTCATTGATTTTTGCCATTGAAAAACATCATGTTATTCATATACTAGAAATGTTTGAAGCTACTGACTGAATGAAAGGAGATGACATGTCACTCTCTTTGAATCTTCTTTATCATGCTAAGAGGAGCAGGAAAAAGCAAAAAATTTCAGAATTGCACCTTGCAATGCGGAGAAATTACTGTTTGTGCATTTACAAAATTCATTGATTTTTGCCATTGAAAAACATGTTATTCATATACCAGGAATGATTGAAGCTACTGACTGAATGAAAGGAGCTGGCATCTCACTCTCTTTGAATCTTCTTTATCATGCTAAGAGGAGCAGGAAAAAGCAAAAAATTTCAGAATTGCACCTTGCAATGCGGAGAAATTACTGTTTGTGTATTTACAATATTCATTGATTTTTGCCATTGAAAAACGTCCAGAAATGATTGAAGCTACTGACTGAATGAAAGGAGCTGGCATCTCACTCTCTTTGAATCTTCTTTATCATGCTAAGAGGAGCAGGAAAAAGCAAAAAATTTCAGAATTGCACCTTGCAATGCGGAGAAATTACTGTTTGTGCATTTACAATATTCATTGATTTTTGCCATTGAAAAACATCATGTTATTCATATACCAGAAATGTTTGAAGCTACTGACTGAATGAAAGGAGCTGGCATCTCACTCTCTTTGAATCTTCTTTATCATGCTAAGAGGAGCAGGAAAAAGCAAAAAATTTCAGAATTGCACCTTGCAATGCGGAGAAATTACTGTTTGTGCATTTACAATATTCATTGATTTTTGCCATTGAAAAACGTCCAGAAATGATTGAAGCTACTGACTGAATGAAAGGAGCTGGCATCTCACTCTCTTTGAATCTTCTTTATCATGCTAAGAGGAGCAGGAAAAAGCAAAAAATTTCAGAATTGCACCTTGCAATGCGGAGAAATTACTGTTTGTGCATTTACAATATTCATTGATTTTTGCCATTGAAAAACGTCCAGAAATGATTGAAGCTACTGACTGAATGAAAGGAGCTGGCATCTTACTCTCTTTGAATCTTCTTTATCATGCTAAGAGGAGCAGGAAAAAGCAAAAAATTTCAGAATTGCACCTTGCAATGCGGAGAAATTACTGTTTGTGCATTTACAATATTCATTGATTTTTGCCATTGAAAAACATCATGTTATTCATATACCAGAAATGTTTGAAGCTACTGACTGAATGAAAGGAGCTGACATCTCACTCTCTTTGAATCTTTTTTATCATGCTAAGAGGAGCAGGAAAAAGCAAAAAATTTCAGAATTGCACCTTGCAATGCGGAGAAATTACTGTTTGTGCATTTACAATATTCATTGATTTTTGCCATTGAAAAACGTCCAGAAATGATTGAAGCTACTGACTGAAGGAAAGGAGCTGGCATCTCACTCTCTTTGAATCTTCTTTATCATGCTAAGAGGAGCAGGAAAAAGCAAAAAATTTCAGAATTGCACCTTGCAATGCGGAGAAATTACTGTTTGTGCATTTACAATATTCATTGATTTTTGCCATTGAAAAACGTCCAGAAATGATTGAAGCTACTGACTGAATGAAAGGAGCTGGCATCTTACTCTCTTTGAATCTTCTTTATCATGCTAAGAGGAGCAGGAAAAAGCAAAAAATTTCAGAATTGCACCTTGCAATGCGGAGAAATTACTGTTTGTGCATTTACAATATTCATTGATTTTTGCCATTGAAAAACATCATGTTATTCATATACCAGAAATGTTTGAAGCTACTGACTGAATGAAAGGAGCTGACATCTCACTCTCTTTGAATCTTCTTTATCATGCTAAGAGGAGCAGGAAAAAGCAAAAAATTTCAGAATTGCACCTTGCAATGCGGAGAAATTACTGTCTGTGCATTTACAATATTCATTGATTTTTGCCATTGAAAAACGTCCAGAAATGATTGAAGCTACTGACTGAATGAAAGGAGCTGGTATCTCACTCTCTTTGAATCTTCTTTATCATGCTAAGAGGAGCAGGAAAAAGCAAAAAATTTCAGAATTGCACCTTGCAATGCGAAGAAATTACTGTTTGTGCATTTACAATATTCATTGATTTTTGCCATTGAAAAACGTCCAGAAATGATTGAAGCTACTGACTGAATGAAAGGAGCTGGTATCTCACTCTCTTTGAATCTTCTTTATCATGCTAAGAGGAGCAGGAAAAAGCAAAAAATTTCAGAATTGCACCTTGCAATGCGGAGAAATTACTGTTTGTGCATTTACAATATTCATTGATTTTTGCCATTGAAAAACATCATGTTATTCATATCCAGGAATGATTGAAGCTACTGACTGAATGAAAGGAGCTGGCATCTCACTCTCTTTGAATCTTCTTTATCATGCTAAGAGGAGCAGGAAAAAGCAAAAAATTTCAGAATTGCACCTTGCAATGCGGAGAAATTACTGTTTGTGTATTTACAATATTCATTGATTTTTGCCATTGAAAAACGTCCAGAAATGATTGAAGCTACTGACTGAATGAAAGGAGCTGGCATCTCACTCTCTTTGAATCTTCTTTATCATGCTAAGAGGAGCAGGAAAAAGCAAAAAATTTCAGAATTGCACCTTGCAATGCGGAGAAATTACTGTTTGTGCATTTACAATATTCATTGATTTTTGCCATTGAAAAACGTCCAGAAATGATTGAAGCTACTGACTGAATGAAAGGAGCTGGCATCTCACTCTCTTTGAATCTTCTTTATAATGTTAAGAGGAGCAGGAAAAAGCAAAAAATTTCAGAATTGCACCTTGCAATGCGGAGAAATTACTGTTTGTGCATTTACAATATTCATTGATTTTTGCCATTGAAAAACGTCCAGAAATGATTGAAGCTACTGACTGAATGAAAGGAGCTGGCATCTCACTCTCTTTGAATCTTCTTTATCATGCTAAGAGGAGCAGGAAAAAGCAAAAAATTTCAGAATTGCACCTTGCAATGCGGAGAAATTACTGTTTGTGCATTTACAATATTCATTGATTTTTGCCATTGAAAAACATCATGTTATTCATATACTAGAAATGTTTGAAGCTACTGACTGAATGAAAGGAGATGACATGTCACTCTCTTTGAATCTTCTTTATCATGCTAAGAGGAGCAGGAAAAAGCAAAAAATTTCAGAATTGCACCTTGCAATGCGGAGAAATTACTGTTTGTGCATTTACAAAATTCATTGATTTTTGCCATTGAAAAACATGTTATTCATATACCAGGAATGATTGAAGCTACTGACTGAATGAAAGGAGCTGGCATCTCACTCTCTTTGAATCTTCTTTATCATGCTAAGAGGAGCAGGAAAAAGCAAAAAATTTCAGAATTGCACCTTGCAATGCGGAGAAATTACTGTTTGTGTATTTACAATATTCATTGATTTTTGCCATTGAAAAACGTCCAGAAATGATTGAAGCTACTGACTGAATGAAAGGAGCTGGCATCTCACTCTCTTTGAATCTTCTTTATCATGCTAAGAGGAGCAGGAAAAAGCAAAAAATTTCAGAATTGCACCTTGCAATGCGGAGAAATTACTGTTTGTGCATTTACAATATTCATTGATTTTTGCCATTGAAAAACATCATGTTATTCATATACCAGAAATGTTTGAAGCTACTGACTGAATGAAAGGAGCTGGCATCTCACTCTCTTTGAATCTTCTTTATCATGCTAAGAGGAGCAGGAAAAAGCAAAAAATTTCAGAATTGCACCTTGCAATGCGGAGAAATTACTGTTTGTGCATTTACAATATTCATTGATTTTTGCCATTGAAAAACGTCCAGAAATGATTGAAGCTACTGACTGAATGAAAGGAGCTGGCATCTCACTCTCTTTGAATCTTCTTTATCATGCTAAGAGGAGCAGGAAAAAGCAAAAAATTTCAGAATTGCACCTTGCAATGCGGAGAAATTACTGTTTGTGCATTTACAATATTCATTGATTTTTGCCATTGAAAAACGTCCAGAAATGATTGAAGCTACTGACTGAATGAAAGGAGCTGGCATCTTACTCTCTTTGAATCTTCTTTATCATGCTAAGAGGAGCAGGAAAAAGCAAAAAATTTCAGAATTGCACCTTGCAATGCGGAGAAATTACTGTTTGTGCATTTACAATATTCATTGATTTTTGCCATTGAAAAACATCATGTTATTCATATACCAGAAATGTTTGAAGCTACTGACTGAATGAAAGGAGCTGACATCTCACTCTCTTTGAATCTTTTTTATCATGCTAAGAGGAGCAGGAAAAAGCAAAAAATTTCAGAATTGCACCTTGCAATGCGGAGAAATTACTGTTTGTGCATTTACAATATTCATTGATTTTTGCCATTGAAAAACGTCCAGAAATGATTGAAGCTACTGACTGAAGGAAAGGAGCTGGCATCTCACTCTCTTTGAATCTTCTTTATCATGCTAAGAGGAGCAGGAAAAAGCAAAAAATTTCAGAATTGCACCTTGCAATGCGGAGAAATTACTGTTTGTGCATTTACAATATTCATTGATTTTTGCCATTGAAAAACGTCCAGAAATGATTGAAGCTACTGACTGAATGAAAGGAGCTGGCATCTTACTCTCTTTGAATCTTCTTTATCATGCTAAGAGGAGCAGGAAAAAGCAAAAAATTTCAGAATTGCACCTTGCAATGCGGAGAAATTACTGTTTGTGCATTTACAATATTCATTGATTTTTGCCATTGAAAAACATCATGTTATTCATATACCAGAAATGTTTGAAGCTACTGACTGAATGAAAGGAGCTGACATCTCACTCTCTTTGAATCTTCTTTATCATGCTAAGAGGAGCAGGAAAAAGCAAAAAATTTCAGAATTGCACCTTGCAATGCGGAGAAATTACTGTCTGTGCATTTACAATATTCATTGATTTTTGCCATTGAAAAACGTCCAGAAATGATTGAAGCTACTGACTGAATGAAAGGAGCTGGTATCTCACTCTCTTTGAATCTTCTTTATCATGCTAAGAGGAGCAGGAAAAAGCAAAAAATTTCAGAATTGCACCTTGCAATGCGAAGAAATTACTGTTTGTGCATTTACAATATTCATTGATTTTTGCCATTGAAAAACGTCCAGAAATGATTGAAGCTACTGACTGAATGAAAGGAGCTGGTATCTCACTCTCTTTGAATCTTCTTTATCATGCTAAGAGGAGCAGGAAAAAGCAAAAAATTTCAGAATTGCACCTTGCAATGCGGAGAAATTACTGTTTGTGCATTTACAATATTCATTGATTTTTGCCATTGAAAAACATCATGTTATTCATATACCAGAAATGTTTGAAGCTACTGATTGAATGAAAGGAGATGACATGTCACTCTCTTTGAATCTTCTTTATCATGCTAAGAGGAGCAGGAAAAAGCAAAAAATTTCAGAATTGCACCTTGCAATGCGGAGAAATTACTGTTTGTGCATTTACAATATTCATTGATTTTTGCCATTGAAAAACGTCCAGAAATGATTGAATCTACTGACTGAATGAAAGGAGCTGGCATCTCACTCTCTTTGAATCTTCTTTATCATGCTAAGAGGAGCAGGAAAAAGCAAAAAATTTCAGAATTGCACCTTGCAATGCGGAGAAATTACTGTTTGTGCATTTACAATATTCATTGATTTTTGCCATTGAAAAACATCATGTTATTCATATACCAGAAATATTTGAAGCTACTGACTGAATGAAAGGAGCTGGCATCTCACTCTCTTTGAATCTTCTTTATCATGCTAAGAGGAGCAGGAAAAAGCAAAAAATTTCAGAATTGCACCTTGCAATGCGTAGAAATTACTGTTTGTGCATTTACAATATTCATTGATTTTTGCCATTGAAAAACATCATGTTATTCATATACCAGAAATGTTTGAAGCTACTGACTGAATGAAAGGAGCTGGCATCTCACTCTCTTTGAATCTTCTTTATCATGCTAAGAGGAGCAGGAAAAAGCAAAAAATTTCAGAATTGCACCTTGCAATGCGGAGAAATTACTGTTTGTGCATTTACAATATTCATTGATTTTTGCCATTGAAAAACGTCCAGAAATGATTGAAGCTACTGACTGAATGAAAGGAGCTGGTATCTCACTCTCTTTGAATCTTCTTTATCATGCTAAGAGGAGCAGGAAAAAGCAAAAAATTTCAGAATTGCACCTTGCAATGCGGAGAAATTACTGTTTGTGCATTTACAATATTCATTGATTTTTGCCATTGAAAAACGTCCAGAAATGATTGAAGCTACTGACTGAATGAAAGGAGCTGGCATCTCACTCTCTTTGAATCTTCTTTATAATGTTAAGAGGAGCAGGAAAAAGCAAAAAATTTCACAATTGCACCTTGCAATGTGGAGAAATTACTGTTTGTGCATTTACAATATTCATTGATTTTTGCCATTGAAAAACGTCCAGAAATGATTGAAGCTACTGACTGAATGAAAGGAGCTGGCATCTCACTCTCTTTGAATCTTCTTTATCATGCTAAGAGGAGCAGGAAAAAGCAAAAAATTTCAGAATTGCACCTTGCAATGCGGAGAAATTACTGTTTGTGCATTTACAATATTCATTGATTTTTGCCATTGAAAAACATCATGTTATTCATATACCAGAAATGTTTGAAGCTACTGACTGAATGAAAGGAGATGACATGTCACTCTCTTTGAATCTTCTTTATCATGCTAAGAGGAGCAGGAAAAAGCAAAAAATTTCAGAATTGCACCTTGCAATGCGGAGAAATTACTGTTTGTGCATTTACAATATTCATTGATTTTTGCCATTGAAAAACATCATGTTATTCATATACCAGGAATGATTGAAGCTACTGACTGAATGAAAGGAGCTGGCATCTCACTCTCTTTGAATCTTCTTTATCATGCTAAGAGGAGCAGGAAAAAGCAAAAAATTTCAGAATTGCACCTTGCAATGCGGAGAAATTACTGTTTGTGCATTTACAATATTCATTGATTTTTGCCATTGAAAAACGTCCAGAAATGATTGAAGCTACTGACTGAATGAAAGGAGCTGGTATCTCACTCTCTTTGAATCTTCTTTATCATGCTAAGAGGAGCAGGAAAAAGCAAAAAATTTCAGAATTGCACCTTGCAATGCGGAGAAATTACTGTTTGTGCATTTACAATATTCATTGATTTTTGCCATTGAAAAACGTCCAGAAATGATTGAAGCTACTGACTGAATGAAAGGAGCTGGCATCTCACTCTCTTTGAATCTTCTTTATAATGTTAAGAGGAGCAGGAAAAAGCAAAAAATTTCACAATTGCACCTTGCAATGCGGAGAAATTACTGTTTGTGCATTTACAATATTCATTGATTTTTGCCATTGAAAAACGTCCAGAAATGATTGAAGCTACTGACTGAATGAAAGGAGCTGGCATCTCACTCTCTTTGAATCTTCTTTATCATGCTAAGAGGAGCAGGAAAAAGCAAAAAATTTCAGAATTGCACCTTGCAATGCGGAGAAATTACTGTTTGTGCATTTACAATATTCATTGATTTTTGCCATTGAAAAACATCATGTTATTCATATACCAGAAATGTTTGAAGCTACTGACTGAATGAAAGGAGATGACATGTCACTCTCTTTGAATCTTCTTTATCATGCTAAGAGGAGCAGGAAAAAGCAAAAAATTTCAGAATTGCACCTTGCAATGCGGAGAAATTACTGTTTGTGCATTTACAATATTCATTGATTTTTGCCATTGAAAAACATCATGTTATTCATATACCAGGAATGATTGAAGCTACTGACTGAATGAAAGGAGCTGGCATCTCACTCTCTTTGAATCTTCTTTATCATGCTAAGAGGAGCAGGAAAAAGCAAAAAATTTCAGAATTGCACCTTGCAATGCGGAGAAATTACTGTTTGTGTATTTACAATATTCATTGATTTTTGCCATTGAAAAACGTCCAGAAATGATTGAAGCTACTGACTGAATGAAAGGAGCTGGCATCTCACTCTCTTTGAATCTTCTTTATCATGCTAAGAGGAGCAGGAAAAAGCAAAAAATTTCAGAATTGCACCTTGCAATGCGGAGAAATTACTGTTTGTGCATTTACAATATTCATTGATTTTTGCCATTGAAAAACATCATGTTATTCATATACCAGAAATGTTTGAAGCTACTGACTGAATGAAAGGAGCTGGCATCTCACTCTCTTTGAATCTTCTTTATCATGCTAAGAGGAGCAGGAAAAAGCAAAAAATTTCAGAATTGCACCTTGCAATGCGGAGAAATTACTGTTTGTGCATTTACAATATTCATTGATTTTTGCCATTGAAAAACGTCCAGAAATGATTGAAGCTACTGACTGAATGAAAGGAGCTGGCATCTCACTCTCTTTGAATCTTCTTTATTATGCTAAGAGGAGCAGGAAAAAGCAAAAAATTTCAGAATTGCACCTTGCAATGCGGAGAAATTACTGTTTGTGCATTTACAGTATTCATTGATTTTTGCCATTGAAAAACGTCCAGAAATGATTGAAGCTACTGACTGAATGAAAGGAGCTGGCATCTTACTCTCTTTGAGTCTTCTTTATCATGCTAAGAGGAGCAGGAAAAAGCAAAAAATTTCAGAATTGCACCTTGCAATGCGGAGAAATTACTGTTTGTGCATTTACAATATTCATTGATTTTTGCCATTGAAAAACGTCCAGAAATGATTGAAGCTACTGACTGAATGAAAGGAGCTGGCATCTCACTCTCTTTGAATCTTCTTTATCATGCTAAGAGGAGCAGGAAAAAGCAAAAAATTTCAGAATTGCACCTTGCAATGCGGAGAAATTACTGTTTGTGCATTTACAATATTCATTGATTTTTGCCATTGAAAAACGTCCAGAAATGATTGAAGCTACTGACTGCATGAAAGGAGCTGGCATCTCACTCTCTTTGAATCTTCTTTATCATGCTAAGAGGAGTAGGAAAAAGCAAAAAATTTCAGAATTGCACCTTGCAATGCGGAGAAATTACTGTTTGTGCATTTACAATATTCATTGATTTTTGCCATTGAAAAACGTCCAGAAATGATTGAAGCTACTGACTGAATGAAAGGAGCTGGCATCTTACTCTCTTTGAATCTTCTTTATCATGCTAAGAGGAGCAGGAAAAAGCAAAAAATTTCAGAATTGCACCTTGCAATGCGGAGAAATTACTGTTTGTGCATTTACAATATTCATTGATTTTTGCCATTGAAAAACATCATGTTATTCATATACCAGAAATGTTTGAAGCTACTGACTGAATGAAAGGAGCTGGCATCTCACTCTCTTTGAATCTTCTTTATCATGCTAAGAGGAGCAGGAAAAAGCAAAAAATTTCAGAATTGCACCTTGCAATGCGGAGAAATTACTGTTTGTGCATTTACAATATTCATTGATTTTTGCCATTGAAAAACGTCCAGAAATGATTGAAGCTACTGACTGAATGAAAGGAGCTGGCATCTCACTCTCTTTGAATCTTCTTTATCATGCTAAGAGGAGCAGGAAAAAGCAAAAAATTTCAGAATTGCACCTTGCAATGCGGAGAAATTACTGTTTGTGCATTTACAATATTCATTGATTTTTGCCATTGAAAAACATCATGTTATTCATATACCAGAAATGTTTGACGCTACTGACTGAATGAAAGGAGCTGACATCTCACTCTCTTTGAATCTTTTTTATCATGCTAAGAGGAGCAGGAAAAAGCAAAAAATTTCAGAATTGCACCTTGCAATGCGGAGAAATTACTGTTTGTGCATTTACAATATTCATTGATTTTTGCCATTGAAAAACGTCCAGAAATGATTGAAGCTACTGACTGAATGAAAGGAGCTGGCATCTCACTCTCTTTGAATCTTCTTTATCATGCTAAGAGGAGCAGGAAAAAGCAAAAAATTTCAGAATTGCACCTTGCAATGCGGAGAAATTACTGTTTGTGCATTTACAATATTCATTGATTTTTGCCATTGAAAAACGTCCAGAAATGATTGAAGCTACTGACTGAATGAAAGGAGCTGGCATCTTACTCTCTTTGAATCTTCTTTATCATGCTAAGAGGAGCAGGAAAAAGCAAAAAATTTCAGAATTGCACCTTGCAATGCGGAGAAATTACTGTTTGTGCATTTACAATATTCATTGATTTTTGCCATTGAAAAACATCATGTTATTCATATACCAGAAATGTTTGAAGCTACTGACTGAATGAAAGGAGCTGACATCTCACTCTCTTTGAATCTTCTTTATCATGCTAAGAGGAGCAGGAAAAAGCAAAAAATTTCAGAATTGCACCTTGCAATGCGGAGAAATTACTGTCTGTGCATTTACAATATTCATTGATTTTTGCCATTGAAAAACGTCCAGAAATGATTGAAGCTACTGACTGAATGAAAGGAGCTGGTATCTCACTCTCTTTGAATCTTCTTTATCATGCTAAGAGGAGCAGGAAAAAGCAAAAAATTTCAGAATTGCACCTTGCAATGCGGAGAAATTACTGTTTGTGCATTTACAATATTCATTGATTTTTGCCATTGAAAAACGTCCAGAAATGATTGAAGCTACTGACTGAATGAAAGGAGCTGGTATCTCACTCTCTTTGAATCTTCTTTATCATGCTAAGAGGAGCAGGAAAAAGCAAAAAATTTCAGAATTGCACCTTGCAATGCGGAGAAATTACTGTTTGTGCATTTACAATATTCATTGATTTTTGCCATTGAAAAACATCATGTTATTCATATACCAGAAATGTTTGAAGCTACTGATTGAATGAAAGGAGATGACATGTCACTCTCTTTGAATCTTCTTTATCATGCTAAGAGGAGCAGGAAAAATCAAAAAATTTCAGAATTGCACCTTGCAATGCGGAGAAATTACTGTTTGTGCATTTACAATATTCATTGATTTTTGCCATTGAAAAACGTCCAGAAATGATTGAATCTACTGACTGAATGAAAGGAGCTGGCATCTCACTCTCTTTGAATCTTCTTTATCATGCTAAGAGGAGCAGGAAAAAGCAAAAAATTTCAGAATTGCACCTTGCAATGCGGAGAAATTACTGTTTGTGCATTTACAATATTCATTGATTTTTGCCATTGAAAAACATCATGTTATTCATATACCAGAAATATTTGAAGCTACTGACTGAATGAAAGGAGCTGGCATCTCACTCTCTTTGAATCTTCTTTATCATGCTAAGAGGAGCAGGAAAAAGCAAAAAATTTCAGAATTGCACCTTGCAATGCGGAGAAATTACTGTTTGTGCATTTACAATATTCATTGATTTTTGCCATTGAAAAACGTCCAGAAATGATTGAAGCTACTGACTGAATGAAAGGAGCTGGCATCTTACTCTCTTTGAATCTTCTTTATCATGCTAAGAGGAGCAGGAAAAAGCAAAAAATTTCAGAATTGCACCTTGCAATGCGGAGAAATTACTGTTTGTGCATTTACAATATTCATTGATTTTTGCCATTGAAAAACATCATGTTATTCATATACCAGAAATGTTTGAAGCTACTGACTGAATGAAAGGAGCTGACATCTCACTCTCTTTGAATCTTCTTTATCATGCTAAGAGGAGCAGGAAAAAGCAAAAAATTTCAGAATTGCACCTTGCAATGCGGAGAAATTACTGTCTGTGCATTTACAATATTCATTGATTTTTGCCATTAAAAAACGTCCAGAAATGATTGAAGCTACTGACTGAATGAAAGGAGCTGGTATCTCACTCTCTTTGAATCTTCTTTATCATGCTAAGAGGAGCAGGAAAAAGCAAAAAATTTCAGAATTGCACCTTGCAATGCGGAGAAATTACTGTTTGTGCATTTACAATATTCATTGATTTTTGCCATTGAAAAACGTCCAGAAATGATTGAAGCTACTGACTGAATGAAAGGAGCTGGTATCTCACTCTCTTTGAATCTTCTTTATCATGCTAAGAGGAGCAGGAAAAAGCAAAAAATTTCAGAATTGCACCTTGCAATGCGGAGAAATTACTGTTTGTGCATTTACAATATTCATTGATTTTTGCCATTGAAAAACATCATGTTATTCATATACCAGAAATGTTTGAAGCTACTGATTGAATGAAAGGAGATGACATGTCACTCTCTTTGAATCTTCTTTATCATGCTAAGAGGAGCAGGAAAAAGCAAAAAATTTCAGAATTGCACCTTGCAATGCGGAGAAATTACTGTTTGTGCATTTACAATATTCATTGATTTTTGCCATTGAAAAACGTCCAGAAATGATTGAATCTACTGACTGAATGAAAGGAGCTGGCATCTCACTCTCTTTGAATCTTCTTTATCATGCTAAGAGGAGCAGGAAAAAGCAAAAAATTTCAGAATTGCACCTTGCAATGCGGAGAAATTACTGTTTGTGCATTTACAATATTCATTGATTTTTGCCATTGAAAAACATCATGTTATTCATATACCAGAAATATTTGAAGCTACTGACTGAATGAAAGGAGCTGGCATCTCACTCTCTTTGAATCTTCTTTATCATGCTAAGAGGAGCAGGAAAAAGCAAAAAATTTCAGAATTGCACCTTGCAATGCGTAGAAATTACTGTTTGTGCATTTACAATATTCATTGATTTTTGCCATTGAAAAATGTCCAGAAATGATTGAAGCTACTGACTGAATGAAAGGAGCTGGCATCTCACTCTCTTTGAATCTTCTTTATCATGCTAAGAGGAGCAGGAAAAAGCAAAAAATTTCAGAATTGCACCTTGCAATGCGGAGAAATTACTGTTTGTGCATTTACAATATTCATTGATTTTTGCCATTGAAAAACATCATGTTATTCATATACCAGAAATGTTTGAAGCTACTGACTGAATGAAAGGAGCTGGCATCTCACTCTCTTTGAATCTTCTTTATCATGCTAAGAGGAGCAGGAAAAAGCAAAAAATTTCAGAATTGCACCTTGCAATGCGGAGAAATTACTGTTTGTGCATTTACAATATTCATTGATTTTTGCCATTGAAAAACGTCCAGAAATGATTGAAGCTACTGACTGAATGAAAGGAGCTGGCATCTCACTCTCTTTGAATCTTCTTTATCATGCTAAGAGGAGCAGGAAAAAGCAAAAAATTTCAGAATTGCACCGTGCAATGAGGAGAAATTACTGTTTGTGCATTAACAATATTCATTGATTTTTGCCATTGAAAAACATGTTATTCATATACCAGAAATGTTTGAAGCTACTGACTGAATGAAAGGAGCTGGCATCTCACTCTCTTTGAATCTTCTTTATCATGCTACGAGGAGCAGGAAAAAGCAAAAAATTTCAGAATTGCACCTTGCAATGCGGAGAAATTACTGTTTGTGCATTTACAATATTCATTGATTTTTGCCATTGAAAAACGTCCAGAAATGATTGAAGCTACTGACTGAATGAAAGGAGCTGGCATCTCACTCTCTTTGAATCTTCTTTATCATGCTAAGAGGAGCAGGAAAAAGCAAAAAATTTCAGAATTGCACCGTGCAATGAGGAGAAATTACTGCTTGTGCATTAACAATATTCATTGATTTTTGCCATTGAAAAACATGTTATTCATATACCAGAAATGTTTGAAGCTACTGACTGAATGAAAGGAGCTGGCATCTCACTCTCTTTGAATCTTCTTTATCATGCTAAGAGGAGCAGGAAAAAGCAAAAAATTTCAGAATTGCACCTTGCAATGCGGAGAAATTACTGTTAGTGCATTTACAATATTCATTGATTTTTGCCATTGAAAAACGTCCAGAAATGATTGAATCTACTGACTGAATGAAAGGAGCTGGCATCTCACTCTCTTTGAATCTTCTTTATCATGCTAAGAGGAGCAGGAAAAAGCAAAAAATTTCAGAATTGCACCTTGCAATGCGGAGAAATTACTGTTTGTGCATTTACAATATTCATTGATTTTTGCCATTGAAAAACATCATGTTATTCATATACCAGAAATATTTGAAGCTACTGACTGATTGAAAGGAGCTGGCATCTCACTCTCTTTGAATCTTCTTTATCATGCTAAGAGGAGCAGGAAAAAGCAAAAAATTTCAGAATTGCACCTTGCAATGCGTAGAAATTACTGTTTGTGCATTTACAATATTCATTGATTTTTGCCATTGAAAAATGTCCAGAAATGATTGAAGCTACTGACTGAATGAAAGGAGCTGGCATCTCACTCTCTTTGAATCTTCTTTATCATGCTAAGAGGAGCAGGAAAAAGCAAAAAATTTCAGAATTGCACCTTGCAATGCGGAGAAATTACTGTTTGTGCATTTACAATATTCATTGATTTTTGCCATTGAAAAACATCATGTTATTCATATACCAGAAATGTTTGAAGCTACTGACTGAATGAAAGGAGCTGGCATCTCACTCTCTTTGAATCTTCTTTATCATGCTAAGAGGAGCAGGAAAAAGCAAAAAATTTCAGAATTGCACCTTGCAATGCGGAGAAATTACTGTTTGTGCATTTACAATATTCATTGATTTTTGCCATTGAAAAACGTCCAGAAATGATTGAAGCTACTGACTGAATGAAAGGAGCTGGCATCTCACTCTCTTTGAATCTTCTTTATCATGCTAAGAGGAGCAGGAAAAAGCAAAAAATTTCAGAATTGCACCGTGCAATGAGGAGAAATTACTGTTTGTGCATTAACAATATTCATTGATTTTTGCCATTGAAAAACATGTTATTCATATACCAGAAATGTTTGAAGCTACTGACTGAATGAAAGGAGCTGGCATCTCACTCTCTTTGAATCTTCTTTATCATGCTACGAGGAGCAGGAAAAAGCAAAAAATTTCAGAATTGCACCTTGCAATGCGGAGAAATTACTGTTTGTGCATTTACAATATTCATTGATTTTTGCCATTGAAAAACGTCCAGAAATGATTGAAGCTACTGACTGAATGAAAGGAGCTGGCATCTCACTCTCTTTGAATCTTCTTTATCATGCTAAGAGGAGCAGGAAAAAGCAAAAAATTTCAGAATTGCACCTTGCAATGCGGAGAAATTACTGTTTGTGCATTTACAATATTCATTGATTTTTGCCATTGAAAAACATCATGTTATTCATATACCAGAAATATTTGAAGCTACTGACTGAATGAAAGGAGCTGGCATCTCACTCTCTTTGAATCTTCTTTATCATGCTAAGAGGAGCAGGAAAAAGCAAAAAATTTCAGAATTGCACCTTGCAATGCGTAGAAATTACTGTTTGTGCATTTACAATATTCATTGATTTTTGCCATTGAAAAACATCATGTTATTCATATACCAGAAATGTTTGAAGCTACTGACTGAATGAAAGGAGCTGGCATCTCACTCTCTTTGAATCTTCTTTATCATGCTGAGGAGCAGGAAAAAGCAAAAAATTTCAGAATTGCACCTTGCAATGCGGAGAAATTACTGTTTGTGCATTTACAATATTCATTGATTTTTGCCATTGAAAAACGTCCAGAAATGATTGAAGCTACTGACTGAATGAAAGGAGCTGGCATCTCACTCTCTTTGAATATTCTTTATAATGTTAAGAGGAGCAGGAAAAAGCAAAAAATTTCACAATTGCACCTTGCAATGCGGAGAAATTACTGTTTGTGCATTTACAATATTCATTGATTTTTGCCATTGAAAAACGTCCAGAAATGATTGAAGCTACTGACTGAATGAAAGGAGCTGGCATCTCACTCTCTTTGAATCTTCTTTATCATGCTAAGAGGAGCAGGAAAAAGCAAAAAATTTCAGAATTGCACCTTGCAATGCGGAGAAATTACTGTTTGTGCATTTACAATATTCATTGATTTTTGCCATTGAAAAACATCATGTTATTCATATACCAGAAATGTTTGAAGCTACTGACTGAATGAAAGGAGATGACATGTCACTCTCTTTGAATCTTCTTTATCATGCTAAGAGGAGCAGGAAAAAGCAAAAAATTTCAGAATTGCACCTTGCAATGCGGAGAAATTACTGTTTGTGCATTTACAATATTCATTGATTTTTGCCATTGAAAAACGTCCAGAAATGATTGAATCTACTGACTGAATGAAAGGAGCTGGCATCTCACTCTCTTTGAATCTTCTTTATCATGCTAAGAGGAGCAGGAAAAAGCAAAAAATTTCAGAATTGCACCTTGCAATGCGGAGAAATTACTGTTTGTGCATTTACAATATTCATTGATTTTTGCCATTGAAAAACATCATGTTATTCATATACCAGAAATGTTTGAAGCTACTGACTGAATGAAAGGAGCTGGCATCTCACTCTCTTTGAATCTTCTTTATCATGCTAAGAGGAGCAGGAAAAAGCAAAAAATTTCAGAATTGCACCTTGCAATGCGGAGAAATTACTGTTTGTGCATTTACAATATTTATTGATTTTTGCCATTGAAAAACGTCCAGAAATGATTGAAGCTACTGACTGAATGAAAGGAGCTGGCATCTCACTCTCTTTGAATCTTCTTTATCATGCTAAGAGGAGCAGGAAAAAGCAAAAAATTTCAGAATTGCACCGTGCAATGAGGAGAAATTACTGTTTGTGCATTAACAATATTCATTGATTTTTGCCATTGAAAAACATGTTATTCATATACCAGAAATGTTTGAAGCTACTGACTGAATGAAAGGAGCTGGCATCTCACTCTCTTTGAATCTTCTTTATCATGCTACGAGGAGCAGGAAAAAGCAAAAAATTTCAGAATTGCACCTTGCAATGCGGAGAAATTACTGTTTGTGCATTTACAATATTCATTGATTTTTGCCATTGAAAAACGTCCAGAAATGATTGAAGCTACTGACTGAATGAAAGGAGCTGGCATCTCACTCTCTTTGAATCTTCTTTATCATGCTAAGAGGAGCAGGAAAAAGCAAAAAATTTCAGAATTGCACCTTGCAATGCGGAGAAATTACTGTTTGTGCATTTACAATATTCATTGATTTTTGCCATTGAAAACCATCATGTTATTCATATACCAGAAATATTTGAAGCTACTGACTGAATGAAAGGAGCTGGCATCTCACTCTCTTTGAATCTTCTTTATCATGCTAAGAGGAGCAGGAAAAAGCAAAAAATTTCAGAATTGCACCTTGCAATGCGTAGAAATTACTGTTTGTGCATTTACAATATTCATTGATTTTTGCCATTGAAAAACATCATGTTATTCATATACCAGAAATGTTTGAAGCTACTGACTGAATGAAAGGAGCTGGCATCTCACTCTCTTTGAATCTTCTTTATCATGCTGAGGAGCAGGAAAAAGCAAAAAATTTCAGAATTGCACCTTGCAATGCGGAGAAATTACTGTTTGTGCATTTACAATATTCATTGATTTTTGCCATTGAAAAACGTCCAGAAATGATTGAAGCTACTGACTGAATGAAAGGAGCTGGTATCTCACTCTCTTTGAATCTTCTTTATCATGCTAAGAGGAGCAGGAAAAAGCAAAAAATTTCAGAATTGCACCTTGCAATGCGGAGAAATTACTGTTTGTGCATTTACAATATTCATTGATTTTTGCCATTGAAAAACGTCCAGAAATGATTGAAGCTACTGACTGAATGAAAGGAGCTGGCATCTCACTCTCTTTGAATATTCTTTATAATGTTAAGAGGAGCAGGAAAAAGCAAAAAATTTCACAATTGCACCTTGCAATGCGGAGAAATTACTGTTTGTGCATTTACAATATTCATTGATTTTTGCCATTGAAAAACGTCCAGAAATGATTGAAGCTACTGACTGAATGAAAGGAGCTGGCATCTCACTCTCTTTGAATCTTCTTTATCATGCTAAGAGGAGCAGGAAAAAGCAAAAAATTTCAGAATTGCACCTTGCAATGCGGAGAAATTACTGTTTGTGCATTTACAATATTCATTGATTTTTGCCATTGAAAAACATCATGTTATTCATATACCAGAAATGTTTGAAGCTACTGACTGAATGAAAGGAGATGACATGTCACTCTCTTTGAATCTTCTTTATCATGCTAAGAGGAGCAGGAAAAAGCAAAAAATTTCAGAATTGCACCTTGCAATGCGGAGAAATTACTGTTTGTGCATTTACAATATTCATTGATTTTTGCCATTGAAAAACGTCCAGAAATGATTGAATCTACTGACTGAATGAAAGGAGCTGGCATCTCACTCTCTTTGAATCTTCTTTATCATGCTAAGAGGAGCAGGAAAAAGCAAAAAATTTCAGAATTGCACCTTGCAATGCGGAGAAATTACTGTTTGTGCATTTACAATATTCATTGATTTTTGCCATTGAAAAACATCATGTTATTCATATACCAGAAATATTTGAAGCTACTGACTGAATGAAAGGAGCTGGCATCTCACTCTCTTTGAATCTTCTTTATCATGCTAAGAGGAGCAGGAAAAAGCAAAAAATTTCAGAATTGCACCTTGCAATGCGTAGAAATTACTGTTTGTGCATTTACAATATTCATTGATTTTTGCCATTGAAAAATGTCCAGAAATGATTGAAGCTACTGACTGAATGAAAGGAGCTGGCATCTCACTCTCTTTGAATCTTCTTTATCATGCTAAGAGGAGCAGGAAAAAGCAAAAAATTTCAGAATTGCACCTTGCAATGCGGAGAAATTACTGTTTGTGCATTTACAATATTCATTGATTTTTGCCATTGAAAAACATCATGTTATTCATATACCAGAAATGTTTGAAGCTACTGACTGAATGAAAGGAGCTGGCATCTCACTCTCTTTGAATCTTCTTTATCATGCTAAGAGGAGCAGGAAAAAGCAAAAAATTTCAGAATTGCACCTTGCAATGCGGAGAAATTACTGTTTGTGCATTTACAATATTCATTGATTTTTGCCATTGAAAAACATCATGTTATTCATATACCAGAAATATTTGAAGCTACTGACTGAATGAAAGGAGCTGGCATCTCACTCTCTTTGAATCTTCTTTATCATGCTAAGAGGAGCAGGAAAAAGCAAAAAATTTCAGAATTGCACCTTGCAATGCAGGGCATGTATCAGGTTAGCTAAAGCTGACAATGAATTAAGGCTTGCAAGAGATGTCAAAAGCAATAAAAAAGGATTTTGGGGGTATGTCAAAAGTAAAAGAAAAGTCAAAGATGCTATAGGATTTTTACAGGCTGAAAATGGAGAAATTGTAAGAGAGGATGATGAGAAGGCCAAACTTTTTAATTCCTATTTTGCATCTGTTTTCTCTCAGAAAGAAAATGTAACATCAACTGATCTTCACTGTCCTTTTAAAGGAATAGAAGAATCCAAGTTATCTGTAAACAGAAAGATTGTGAGGGAATATTTAGCTAACATAAATGAGTTCAAGTCTCCAGGTCCAGATGAATTACACCCCAGAGTACTGAAGGAGATCGTAGAAGAAATTTTAGAACCACTCTCCATAATCTTTGAAAATTCTTGGAGAACAGGAGAAGTCCCAGAAGACTGGAGAAGAGCAAATGTTGTTCCTATCTTCAAAAAGGGGAAGAAGGTGGACCCAGGGAACTATAGGCCGGTGAGTCTGACTTCTATACCAGGAAAGATCTTTGAAAAAATTATTAAACAACATGTATGTAAGTACCTGGATAAGAATGAAGTGATTAACCAGAGTCAGCATGGGTTTATAACTAACAAGTCATGTCAGACTAACTTAATTTCCTTCTATGACAGAATCACTGACTGGGTGGATCAGGGAAATGCTGTAGATATAGTATATCTTGACTTCAGCAAAGCATTTGACAAAGTATCTCACACCATCCTTATTGAAAAAATGACCAAGTATGCAATGGACCAGGCAACTGTTAGGTGGATTCATAACTGGCTTAGTGATCGGACTCAAAGGGTGATTGTAAATGGCTTCACATCCAGCTGGATGAATGTCTCAAGTGGGGTACCACAGGGCTCCGTCCTGGGACCTGTATTGTTCAACATCTTTATCAATGATTTAGATGAAGGAATTGAGGGTAAACTGATTAAATTTGCTGATGACACAAAGCTAGGAGGGATAGCTAATACTAGAGAAGAGAGAGAGAGGATTCAAAAAGACCTAAATAAACTGGAGCAGTGGGCAGCAACCAACAGAATGGTTTTTAACAGGGAAAAATGCAAAGTACTACATCTGGGCAATAAAAATGAAAAAAGCATATACAGAATGGGAGGAATAGAGCTAAGCAACAGTACATGTGAAAAAGACTTAGGTATACTAATAGATCATAGACTGAACATGAGTCAACAGTGTGATGCAGCAGCAAAAAAGGCAAATACAATTCTGGGATGTATTAACAGAAGCATACAGTCTAGATCACGTGAAGTCATTATCGGTCTTTACTCCTCTTTGGTCAGACCTCATCTGGAATACTGTGTACAGTTTTGGGCACCACATTTTAAAAAAGACATAGACAAACTGGAGCAAGTTCAGAGAAGAGCGACCAGAATGGTGACTGGTCTGCAAACCATGTCCTATGAGGAACGGTTGCAGGATTTGGGAATGTTTAGCTTGCAAAAAAGAAGACTGAGAGGAGACTTAATAGCTGTCTACAAATATGTCAAGGGCTGTCACATTGTAGAAGGATCATCTTTATTCTCATTTGCACAAGGAAAGACTAGAAGCAATGGGATGAAACTAAATGGGAGGAGACACAGATTAGATATTAGAAAAAACTTTTTGACAGTTAGGGTGATTAATGAGTGGAACAGGCTGCCACGAGAGGTGGTGAGTTCCCCTTCAATGGACGTCTTCAAACAGAGGCTGGACAGACATCTGTCTGAGATGATTTAGTGAATCCTGCTTTGAGCAGGGGGTTGGACCAGATGACCCAGGAGGTCCCTTCCAACTC
Source organism: Phyllobates terribilis (assembly GCF_046119375.1). Classification (NCBI taxonomy): domain Eukaryota; kingdom Metazoa; phylum Chordata; class Amphibia; order Anura; family Dendrobatidae; genus Phyllobates; species Phyllobates terribilis. The sequence goes on from NW_027363544.1 coordinate 525,024, forward strand.
TACCATTCTATGATTCTATGATTCTATGATTCTATGAAATTACTGTTTGTGCATTTACAATATTCATTGATTTTTGCCATTGAAAAACGTCCAGAAATGATTGAATCTACTGACTGAATGAAAGGAGCTGGCATCTCACTCTCTTTGAATCTTCTTTATCATGCTAAGAGGAGCAGGAAAAAGCAAAAAATTTCAGAATTGCACCTTGCAATGCGGAGAAATTACTGTTTGTGCATTTACAATATTCATTGATTTTTGCCATTGAAAAACATCATGTTATTCATATACCAGAAATATTTGAAGCTACTGACTGAATGAAAGGAGCTGGCATCTCACTCTCTTTGAATCTTCTTTATCATGCTAAGAGGAGCAGGAAAAAGCAAAAAATTTCAGAATTGCACCTTGCAATGCGGAGAAATTACTGTTTGTGCATTTACAATATTCATTGATTTTTGCCATTGAAAAACGTCCAGAAATGATTGAAGCTACTGACTGAATGAAAGGAGCTGGCATCTTACTCTCTTTGAATCTTCTTTATCATGCTAAGAGGAGCAGGAAAAAGCAAAAAATTTCAGAATTGCACCTTGCAATGCGGATAAATTACTGTTTGTGCATTTACAATATTCATTGATTTTTGCCATTGAAAAACATCATGTTATTCATATACCAGAAATGTTTGAAGCTACTGACTGAATGAAAGGAGCTGACATCTCACTCTCTTTGAATCTTCTTTATCATGCTAAGAGGAGCAGGAAAAAGAAAAAATTTCAGAATTGCACCTTGCAATGCGGAGAAATTACTGTCTGTGCATTTACAATATTCATTGATTTTTGCCATTGAAAAACGTCCAGAAATGATTGAAGCTACTGACTGAATGAAAGGAGCTGGTATCTCACTCTCTTTGAATCTTCTTTATCATGCTAAGAGGAGCAGGAAAAAGCAAAAAATTTCAGAATTGCACCTTGCAATGCGGAGAAATTACTGTTTGTGCATTTACAATATTCATTGATTTTTGCCATTGAAAAACATCATGTTATTCATATACCAGAAATGTTTGAAGCTACTGATTGAATGAAAGGAGATGACATGTCACTCTCTTTGAATCTTCTTTATCATGCTAAGAGGAGCAGGAAAAAGCAAAAAATTTCAGAATTGCACCTTGCAATGCGGAGAAATTACTGTTTGTGCATTTACAATATTCATTGATTTTTGCCATTGAAAAACGTCCAGAAATGATTGAATCTACTGACTGAATGAAAGGAGCTGGCATCTCACTCTCTTTGAATCTTCTTTATCATGCTAAGAGGAGCAGGAAAAAGCAAAAAATTTCAGAATTGCACCTTGCAATGCGGAGAAATTACTGTTTGTGCATTTACAATATTCATTGATTTTTGCCATTGAAAAACATCATGTTATTCATATACCAGAAATATTTGAAGCTACTGACTGAATGAAAGGAGCTGGCATCTCACTCTCTTTGAATCTTCTTTATCATGCTAAGAGGAGCAGGAAAAAGCAAAAAATTTCAGAATTGCACCTTGCAATGCGTAGAAATTACTGTTTGTGCATTTACAATATTCATTGATTTTTGCCATTGAAAAATGTCCAGAAATGATTGAAGCTACTGACTGAATGAAAGGAGCTGGCATCTCACTCTCTTTGAATCTTCTTTATCATGCTAAGAGGAGCAGGAAAAAGCAAAAAATTTCAGAATTGCACCTTGCAATGCGGAGAAATTACTGTTTGTGCATTTACAATATTCATTGATTTTTGCCATTGAAAAACATCATGTTATTCATATACCAGAAATGTTTGAAGCTACTGACTGAATGAAAGGAGCTGGCATCTCACTCTCTTTGAATCTTCTTTATCATGCTAAGAGGAGCAGGAAAAAGCAAAAAATTTCAGAATTGCACCTTGCAATGCGGAGAAATTACTGTTTGTGCATTTACAATATTCATTGATTTTTGCCATTGAAAAACGTCCAGAAATGATTGAAGCTACTGACTGAATGAAAGGAGCTGGCATCTCACTCTCTTTGAATCTTCTTTATCATGCTAAGAGGAGCAGGAAAAAGCAAAAAATTTCAGAATTGCACCGTGCAATGAGGAGAAATTACTGTTTGTGCATTAACAATATTCATTGATTTTTGCCATTGAAAAACATGTTATTCATATACCAGAAATGTTTGAAGCTACTGACTGAATGAAAGGAGCTGGCATCTCACTCTCTTTGAATCTTCTTTATCATGCTACGAGGAGCAGGAAAAAGCAAAAAATTTCAGAATTGCACCTTGCAATGCGGAGAAATTACTGTTTGTGCATTTACAATATTCATTGATTTTTGCCATTGAAAAACGTCCAGAAATGATTGAAGCTACTGACTGAATGAAAGGAGCTGGCATCTCACTCTCTTTGAATCTTCTTTATCATGCTAAGAGGAGCAGGAAAAAGCAAAAAATTTCAGAATTGCACCGTGCAATGAGGAGAAATTACTGTTTGTGCATTAACAATATTCATTGATTTTTGCCATTGAAAAACATGTTATTCATATACCAGAAATGTTTGAAGCTACTGACTGAATGAAAGGAGCTGGCATCTCACTCTCTTTGAATCTTCTTTATCATGCTACGAGGAGCAGGAAAAAGCAAAAAATTTCAGAATTGCACCTTGCAATGCGGAGAAATTACTGTTTGTGCATTTACAATATTCATTGATTTTTGCCATTGAAAAACGTCCAGAAATGATTGAAGCTACTGACTGAATGAAAGGAGCTGGCATCTCACTCTCTTTGAATCTTCTTTATCATGCTAAGAGGAGCAGGAAAAAGCAAAAAATTTCAGAATTGCACCGTGCAATGAGGAGAAATTACTGTTTGTGCATTAACAATATTCATTGATTTTTGCCATTGAAAAACATGTTATTCATATACCAGAAATGTTTGAAGCTACTGACTGAATGAAAGGAGCTGGCATCTCACTCTCTTTGAATCTTCTTTATCATGCTAAGAGGAGCAGGAAAAAGCAAAAAATTTCAGAATTGCACGTTGCAATGCGGAGAAATTACTGTTTGTGCATTTACAATATTCATTGATTTTTGCCATTGAAAAACATCATGTTATTCATATACCAGAAATATTTGAAGCTACTGACTGAATGAAAGGAGCTGGCATCTCACTCTCTTTGAATCTTCTTTATCATGCTAAGAGGAGCAGGAAAAAGCAAAAAATTTCAGAATTGCACCTTGCAATGCGTAGAAATTACTGTTTGTGCATTAACAATATTCATTGATTTTTGCCATTGAAAAACATCATGTTATTCATATACCAGAAATGTTTGAAGCTACTGACTGAATGAAAGGAGCTGACATCTCACTCTCTTTGAATCTTCTTTATCATGCTAAGAGGAGCAGGAAAAAGAAAAAATTTCAGAATTGCACCTTGCAATGCGGAGAAATTACTGTCTGTGCATTTACAATATTCATTGATTTTTGCCATTGAAAAACGTCCAGAAATGATTGAAGCTACTGACTGAATGAAAGGAGCTGGTATCTCACTCTCTTTGAATCTTCTTTATCATGCTAAGAGGAGCAGGAAAAAGCAAAAAATTTCAGAATTGCACCTTGCAATGCGGAGAAATTACTGTTTGTGCATTTACAATATTCATTGATTTTTGCCATTGAAAAACATCATGTTATTCATATACCAGAAATGTTTGAAGCTACTGATTGAATGAAAGGAGATGACATGTCACTCTCTTTGAATCTTCTTTATCATGCTAAGAGGAGCAGGAAAAAGCAAAAAATTTCAGAATTGCACCTTGCAATGCGGAGAAATTACTGTTTGTGCATTTACAATATTCATTGATTTTTGCCATTGAAAAACGTCCAGAAATGATTGAATCTACTGACTGAATGAAAGGAGCTGGCATCTCACTCTCTTTGAATCTTCTTTATCATGCTAAGAGGAGCAGGAAAAAGCAAAAAATTTCAGAATTGCACCTTGCAATGCGGAGAAATTACTGTTTGTGCATTTACAATATTCATTGATTTTTGCCATTGAAAAACATCATGTTATTCATATACCAGAAATATTTGAAGCTACTGACTGAATGAAAGGAGCTGGCATCTCACTCTCTTTGAATCTTCTTTATCATGCTAAGAGGAGCAGGAAAAAGCAAAAAATTTCAGAATTGCACCTTGCAATGCGTAGAAATTACTGTTTGTGCATTTACAATATTCATTGATTTTTGCCATTGAAAAATGTCCAGAAATGATTGAAGCTACTGACTGAATGAAAGGAGCTGGCATCTCACTCTCTTTGAATCTTCTTTATCATGCTAAGAGGAGCAGGAAAAAGCAAAAAATTTCAGAATTGCACCTTGCAATGCGGAGAAATTACTGTTTGTGCATTTACAATATTCATTGATTTTTGCCATTGAAAAACATCATGTTATTCATATACCAGAAATGTTTGAAGCTACTGACTGAATGAAAGGAGCTGGCATCTCACTCTCTTTGAATCTTCTTTATCATGCTAAGAGGAGCAGGAAAAAGCAAAAAATTTCAGAATTGCACCTTGCAATGCGGAGAAATTACTGTTTGTGCATTTACAATATTCATTGATTTTTGCCATTGAAAAACGTCCAGAAATGATTGAAGCTACTGACTGAATGAAAGGAGCTGGCATCTCACTCTCTTTGAATCTTCTTTATCATGCTAAGAGGAGCAGGAAAAAGCAAAAAATTTCAGAATTGCACCGTGCAATGAGGAGAAATTACTGTTTGTGCATTAACAATATTCATTGATTTTTGCCATTGAAAAACATGTTATTCATATACCAGAAATGTTTGAAGCTACTGACTGAATGAAAGGAGCTGGCATCTCACTCTCTTTGAATCTTCTTTATCATGCTACGAGGAGCAGGAAAAAGCAAAAAATTTCAGAATTGCACCTTGCAATGCGGAGAAATTACTGTTTTTGCATTTACAATATTCATTGATTTTTGCCATTGAAAAACGTCCAGAAATGATTGAAGCTACTGACTGAATGAAAGGAGCTGGCATCTCACTCTCTTTGAATCTTCTTTATCATGCTAAGAGGAGCAGGAAAAAGCAAAAAATTTCAGAATTGCACCGTGCAATGAGGAGAAATTACTGTTTGTGCATTAACAATATTCATTGATTTTTGCCATTGAAAAACATGTTATTCATATACCAGAAATGTTTGAAGCTACTGACTGAATGAAAGGAGCTGGCATCTCACTCTCTTTGAATCTTCTTTATCATGCTACGAGGAGCAGGAAAAAGCAAAAAATTTCAGAATTGCACCTTGCAATGCGGAGAAATTACTGTTTGTGCATTTACAATATTCATTGATTTTTGCCATTGAAAAACGTCCAGAAATGATTGAAGCTACTGACTGAATGAAAGGAGCTGGCATCTCACTCTCTTTGAATCTTCTTTATCATGCTAAGAGGAGCAGGAAAAAGCAAAAAATTTCAGAATTGCACCGTGCAATGAGGAGAAATTACTGTTTGTGCATTAACAATATTCATTGATTTTTGCCATTGAAAAACATGTTATTCATATACCAGAAATGTTTGAAGCTACTGACTGAATGAAAGGAGCTGGCATCTCACTCTCTTTGAATCTTCTTTATCATGCTAAGAGGAGCAGGAAAAAGCAAAAAATTTCAGAATTGCACCTTGCAATGCGGAGAAATTACTGTTTGTGCATTTACAATATTCATTGATTTTTGCCATTGAAAAACATCATGTTATTCATATACCAGAAATATTTGAAGCTACTGACTGAATGAAAGGAGCTGGCATCTCACTCTCTTTGAATCTTCTTTATCATGCTAAGAGGAGCAGGAAAAAGCAAAAAATTTCAGAATTGCACCTTGCAATGCGTAGAAATTACTGTTTGTGCATTTACAATATTCATTGATTTTTGCCATTGAAAAACATCATGTTATTCATATACCAGAAATGTTTGAAGCTACTGACTGAATGAAAGGAGCTGGCATCTCACTCTCTTTGAATCTTCTTTATCATGCTAAGAGGAGCAGGAAAAAGCAAAAAATTTCAGAATTGCACCTTGCAATGCGGAGAAATTACTGTTTGTGCATTTACAATATTCATTGATTTTTGCCATTGAAAAACGTCCAGAAATGATTGAAGCTACTGACTGAATGAAAGGAGCTGGTATCTCACTCTCTTTGAATCTTCTTTATCATGCTAAGAGGAGCAGGAAAAAGCAAAAAATTTCAGAATTGCACCTTGCAATGCGGAGAAATTACTGTTTGTGCATTTACAATATTCATTGATTTTTGCCATTGAAAAACTTCCAGAAATGATTGAAGCTACTGACTGAATGAAAGGAGCTGGCATCTCACTCTCTTTGAATCTTCTTTATAATGTTAAGAGGAGCAGGAAAAAGCAAAAAATTTCACAATTGCACCTTGCAATGCGGAGAAATTACTGTTTGTGCATTTACAATATTCATTGATTTTTGCCGTTGAAAAACGTCCAGAAATGATTGAAGCTACTGACTGAATGAAAGGAGCTGGCATGTCACTCTCTTTGAATCTTCTTTATCATGCTAAGAGGAGCAGGAAAAAGCAAAAAATTTCACAATTGCACCTTGCAATGCGGAGAAATTACTGTTTGTGCATTTACAATATTCATTGATTTTTGCCGTTGAAAAACGTCCAGAAATGATTGAAGCTACTGACTGAATGAAAGGAGCTGGCATGTCACTCTCTTTGAATCTTCTTTATCATGCTAAGAGGAGCAGGAAAAAGCAAAAAATTTCACAATTGCACCTTGCAATGCGGAGAAATTACTGTTTGTGCATTTACAATATTCATTGATTTTTGCCATTGAAAAACGTCCAGAAATGATTGAATCTACTGACTGAATGAAAGGAGCTGGCATCTCACTCTCTTTGAATCTTCTTTATCATGCTAAGAGGAGCAGGAAAAAGCAAAAAATTTCAGAATTGCACCTTGCAATGCGGAGAAATTACTGTTTGTGCATTTACAATATTCATTGATTTTTGCCATTGAAAAACATCATGTTATTCATATACCAGAAATATTTGAAGCTACTGACTGAATGAAAGGAGCTGGCATCTCACTCTCTTTGAATCTTCTTTATCATGCTAAGAGGAGCAGGAAAAAGCAAAAAATTTCAGAATTGCACCTTGCAATGCGTAGAAATTACTGTTTGTGCATTTACAATATTCATTGATTTTTGCCATTGAAAAATGTCCAGAAATGATTGAAGCTACTGACTGAATGAAAGGAGCTGGCATCTCACTCTCTTTGAATCTTCTTTATCATGCTAAGAGGAGCAGGAAAAAGCAAAAAATTTCAGAATTGCACCTTGCAATGCGGAGAAATTACTGTTTGTGCATTTACAATATTCATTGATTTTTGCCATTGAAAAACATCATGTTATTCATATACCAGAAATGTTTGAAGCTACTGACTGAATGAAAGGAGCTGGCATCTCACTCTCTTTGAATCTTCTTTATCATGCTAAGAGGAGCAGGAAAAAGCAAAAAATTTCAGAATTGCACCTTGCAATGCGGAGAAATTACTGTTTGTGCATTTACAATATTCATTGATTTTTGCCATTGAAAAACGTCCAGAAATGATTGAAGCTACTGACTGAATGAAAGGAGCTGGCATCTCACTCTCTTTGAATCTTCTTTATCATGCTAAGAGGAGCAGGAAAAAGCAAAAAATTTCAGAATTGCACCTTGCAATGCGGAGAAATTACTGTTTGTGCATTTACAATATTCATTGATTTTTGCCATTGAAAAACATCATGTTATTCATATACCAGAAATGTTTGAAGCTACTGACTGAATGAAAGGAGATGACATGTCACTCTCTTTGAATCTTCTTTATCATGCTAAGAGGAGCAGGAAAAAGCAAAAAATTTCAGAATTACACCTTGCAATGCGGAGAAATTACTGTTTGTGCATTTACAATATTCATTGATTTTTGCCATTGAAAAACGTCCAGAAATGATTGAATCTACTGACTGAATGAAAGGAGCTGGCATCTCACTCTCTTTTAATCTTCTTTATCATGCTAAGAGGAGCAGGAAAAAGCAAAAAATTTCAGAATTGCACCTTGCAATGCGGAGAAATTACTGTTTGTGCATTTACAATATTCATTGATTTTTGCCATTGAAAAACATCATGTTATTCATATACCAGAAATATTTGAAGCTACTGACTGAATGAAAGGAGCTGGCATCTCACTCTCTTTGAATCTTCTTTATCATGCTAAGAGGAGCAGGAAAAAGCAAAAAATTTCAGAATTGCACCTTGCAATGCGTAGAAATTACTGTTTGTGCATTTACAATATTCATTGATTTTTGCCATTGAAAAATGTCCAGAAATGATTGAAGCTACTGACTGAATGAAAGGAGCTGGCATCTCACTCTCTTTGAATCTTCTTTATCATGCTAAGAGGAGCAGGAAAAAGCAAAAAATTTCAGAATTGCACCTTGCAATGCGGAGAAATTACTGTTTGTGCATTTACAATATTCATTGATTTTTGCCATTGAAAAACATCATGTTATTCATATACCAGAAATGTTTGAAGCTACTGACTGAATGAAAGGAGCTGGCATCTCACTCTCTTTGAACCTTCTTTATCATGCTAAGAGGAGCAGGAAAAAGCAAAAAATTTCAGAATTGCACCTTGCAATGCGGAGAAATTACTGTTTGTGCATTTACAATATTCATTGATTTTTGCCATTGAAAAACGTCCAGAAATGATTGAAGCTACTGACTGAATGAAAGGAGCTGGCATCTCACTCTCTTTGAATCTTCTTTATCATGCTAAGAGGAGCAGGAAAAAGCAAAAAATTTCAGAATTGCACCGTGCAATGAGGAGAAATTACTGTTTGTGCATTAACAATATTCATTGATTTTTGCCATTGAAAAACATGTTATTCATATACCAGAAATGTTTGAAGCTACTGACTGAATGAAAGGAGCTGGCATCTCACTCTCTTTGAATCTTCTTTATCATGCTACGAGGAGCAGGAAAAAGCAAAAAATTTCAGAATTGCACCTTGCAATGCGGAGAAATTACTGTTTGTGCATTTACAATATTCATTGATTTTTGCCATTGAAAAACGTCCAGAAATGATTGAAGCTACTGACTGAATGAAAGGAGCTGGCATCTCACTCTCTTTGAATCTTCTTTATCATGCTAAGAGGAGCAGGAAAAAGCAAAAAATTTCAGAATTGCACCGTGCAATGAGGAGAAATTACTGTTTGTGCATTAACAATATTCATTGATTTTTGCCATTGAAAAACATGTTATTCATATACCAGAAATGTTTGAAGCTACTGACTGAATGAAAGGAGCTGGCATCTCACTCTCTTTGAATCTTCTTTATCATGCTAAGAGGAGCAGGAAAAAGCAAAAAATTTCAGAATTGCACCTTGCAATGCGGAGAAATTACTGTTTGTGCATTTACAATATTCATTGATTTTTGCCATTGAAAAACATCATGTTATTCATATACCAGAAATATTTGAAGCTACTGACTGAATGAAAGGAGCTGGCATCTCACTCTCTTTGAATCTTCTTTATCATGCTAAGAGGAGCAGGAAAAAGCAAAAAATTTCAGAATTGCACCTTGCAATGCGTAGAAATTACTGTTTGTGCATTTACAATATTCATTGATTTTTGCCATTGAAAAACATCATGTTATTCATATACCAGAAATGTTTGAAGCTACTGACTGAATGAAAGGAGCTGGCATTTCACTCTCTTTGAATCTTCTTTATCATGCTAAGAGGAGCAGGAAAAAGCAAAAAATTTCAGAATTGCACCTTGCAATGCGGAGAAATTACTGTTTGTGCATTTACAATATTCATTGATTTTTGCCATTGAAAAACGTCCAGAAATGATTGAAGCTACTGACTGAATGAAAGGAGCTGGTATCTCACTCTCTTTGAATCTTCTTTATCATGCTAAGAGGAGCAGGAAAAAGCAAAAAATTTCAGAATTGCACCTTGCAATGCGGAGAAATTACTGTTTGTGCATTTACAATATTCATTGATTTTTGCCATTGAAAAACGTCCAGAAATGATTGAAGCTACTGACTGAATGAAAGGAGCTGGCATCTCACTCTCTTTGAATCTTCTTTATAATGTTAAGAGGAGCAGGAAAAAGCAAAAAATTTCACAATTGCACCTTGCAATGCGGAGAAATTACTGTTTGTGCATTTACAATATTCATTGATTTTTGCCATTGAAAAACGTCCAGAAATGATTGAAGCTACTGACTGAATGAAAGGAGCTGGCATCTCACTCTCTTTGAATCTTCTTTATCATGCTAAGAGGAGCAGGAAAAAGCAAAAAATTTCAGAATTGCACCTTGCAATGCGGAGAAATTACTGTTTGTGCATTTACAATATTCATTGATTTTTGCCATTGAAAAACATGTTATTCATATACCAGAAATGTTTGAAGCTACTGACTGAATGAAAGGAGATGACATGTCACTCTCTTTGAATCTTCTTTATCATGCTAAGAGGAGCAGGAAAAAGCAAAAAATTTCAGAATTGCACCTTGCAATGCGGAGAAATTACTGTTTGTGCATTTACAATATTCATTGATTTTTGCCATTGAAAAACATCATGTTATTCATATACCAGAAATGTTTGAAGCTACTGACTGAATGAAAGGAGCTGGCATCTCACTCTCTTTGAATCTTCTTTATCATGCTAAGAGGAGCAGGAAAAAGCAAAAAATTTCAGAATTGCACCTTGCAATGCGGAGAAATTACTGTTTGTGCATTTACAATATTCATTGATTTTTGCCATTGAAAAACATCATGTTATTCATATACCAGAAATGTTTGAAGCTACTGACTGAATGAAAGGAGCTGGCATCTCACTCTCTTTGAATCTTCTTTATCATGCTAAGAGGAGCAGGAAAGAGCAAAAAATTTCAGAATTGCACCTTGCAATGCGGAGAAATTACTGTTTGTGCATTTACAATATTCATTGATTTTTGCCATTGAAAAACGTCCAGAAATGATTGAAGCTACTGACTGAATGAAAGGAGCTGGCATCTCACTCTCTTTGAATCTTCTTTATCATGCTAAGAGGAGCAGGAAAAAGCAAAAAATTTCAGAATTGCACCTTGCAATGCGGAGAAATTACTGTTTGTGCATTTACAAAATTCATTGATTTTTGCCCTTGAAAAACATCATGTTATTCATATACCAGAAATGATTGAAGCTACTGACTGAATGAAAGGAGCTGGCATCTCACTCTCTTTGAATCTTCTTTATCATGCTAAGAGGAGCAGGAAAAAGCAAAAAATTTCAGAATTGCACCTTGCAATGCGGAGAAATTACTGTTTGTGCATTTACAATATTCATTGATTTTTGCCATTGAAAAACTTCCAGAAATGATTGAAGCTACTGACTGAATGAAAGGAGCTGGCATCTCACTCTCTTTGAATCTTCTTTATCATGCTAAGAGGAGCAGGAAAAAGCAAAAAATTTCAGAATTGCACCTTGCAATGCGGAGAAATTACTGTTTGTGCATTTACAATATTCATTGATATTTGCCATTGAAAAACATCATGTTATTCATATACCAGAAATGTTTGAAGCTACTGACTGAATGAAAGGAGCTGGCATCTCACTCTCTTTGAATCTTCTTTATCATGCTAAGAGGAGCAGGAAAAAGCAAAAAATTTCAGAATTGCACCTTGCAATGCGGATAAATTACTGTTTGTGCATTTACAATATTCATTGATTTTTGCCATTGAAAAACATCATGTTATTCATATACCAGAAATGATTGAAGCTACTGGCTGAATGAAAGGAGCTGGCATCTCACTCTCTTTGAATCTTCTTTATCATGCTAAGAGGAGCAGACAAAAGCAAAAAATTTCAGAATTGCACCTTGCAATGCGGAGAAATTACTGTTTGTGCATTTACAATAATCATTGATTTTTGCCATTGAAAAACATCATGTTATTCATATACCAGAAATGATTGAAGCTACTGACTGAATGAAAGTAGCTGGCATCTCACTCTCTTTGAATCTTCTTTATCATGCTAAGAGGAGCAGGAAAAAGCAAAACATTTCAGAATTGCACCTTGCAATGCGGAGAAATTACTGTTTGTGCATTTACAATATTCATTGATATTTGCCATTGAAAAACATCATGTTATTCATATACCAGAAATGTTTGAAGCTACTGACTGAATGAAAGGAGCTGGCATCTCACTCTCTTTGAATCTTCTTTATCATGCTAAGAGGAGCAGGAAAAAGCAAAAAATTTCAGAATTGCACCTTGCAATGCGGAGAAATTACTGTTTGTGCATTTACAATATTCATTGATTTTTACCATTGAAAAACGTCCAGAAATGATTGAAGCTACTGACTGAACGAAAGGAGCTGGCATCTCACTCTCTTTGAATCTTCTTTATCATGCTAAGAGGAGCAGGAAAAAGCAAAAAATTTCAGAATTGCACCTTGCAATGCGGAGAAATTACTGTTTGTGCATTTACAATATTCATTGATTTTTGCCATTGAAAAACATCATGTTATTCATATACCAGAAATGTTTGAAGCTACTGACTGAATGAAAGGAGCTGGCATCTCACTCTCTTTGAATCTTCTTTATCATGCTAAGAGGAGCAGGAAAGAGCAAAAAATTTCAGAATTGCACCTTGCAATGCGGAGAAATTACTGTTTGTGCATTTACAATATTCATTGATTTTTGCCATTGAAAAACGTCCAGAAATGATTGAAGCTACTGACTGAATGAAAGGAGCTGGCATCTCACTCTCTTTGAATCTTCTTTATCATGCTAAGAGGAGCAGGAAAAAGCAAAAAATTTCAGAATTGCACCTTGCAATGCGGAGAAATTACTGTTTGTGCATTTACAAAATTCATTGATTTTTGCCATTGAAAAACATCATGTTATTCATATACCAGAAATGATTGAAGCTACTGACTGAATGAAAGGAGCTGGCATCTCACTCTCTTTGAATCTTCTTTATCATGCTAAGAGGAGCAGGAAAAAGCAAAAAATTTCAGAATTGCACCTTGCAATGCGGAGAAATTACTGTTTGTGCATTTACAATATTCATTGATATTTGCCATTGAAAAACATCATGTTATTCATATACCAGAAATGTTTGAAGCTACTGACTGAATGAAAGGAGCTGGCATCTCACTCTCTTTGAATCTTCTTTATCATGCTAAGAGGAGCAGGAAAAAGCAAAAAATTTCAGAATTGCACCTTGCAATGCGGATAAATTACTGTTTGTGCATTTACAATATTCATTGATTTTTGCCATTGAAAAACATCATGTTATTCATATACCAGAAATGATTGAAGCTACTGGCTGAATGAAAGGAGCTGGCATCTCACTCTCTTTGAATCTTCTTTATCATGCTAAGAGGAGCAGACAAAAGCAAAAAATTTCAGAATTGCACCTTGCAATGCGGAGAAATTACTGTTTGTGCATTTACAATATTCATTGATTTTTGCCATTGAAAAACATCATGTTATTCATATACCAGAAATGATTGAAGCTACTGACTGAATGAAAGGAGCTGGCATCTCACTCTCTTTGAATCTTCTTTATCATGCTAAGAGGAGCAGGAAAAAGCAAAAAATATCAGAATTGCACCTTGCAATGCGGAGAAATTACTGTTTGTGCATTTACAATATTCATTGATTTTTGCCATTGAAAAACTTCCAGAAATGATTGAAGCTACTGACTGAATGAAAGGAGCTGGCATCTCACTCTCTTTGAATCTTCTTTATCATGCTAAGAGGAGCAGGAAAAAGCAAAAAATTTCAGAATTGCACCTTGCAATGCGGAGAAATTACTGTTTGTGCATTTACAATATTCATTGATATTTGCCATTGAAAAACATCATGTTATTCATATACCAGAAATGTTTGAAGCTACTGACTGAATGAAAGGAGCTGGCATCTCACTCTCTTTGAATCTTCTTTATCATGCTAAGAGGAGCAGGAAAAAGCAAAAAATTTCAGAATTGCACCTTGCAATGCGGATAAATTACTGTTTGTGCATTTACAATATTCATTGATTTTTGCCATTGAAAAACATCATGTTATTCATATACCAGAAATGATTGAAGCTACTGGCTGAATGAAAGGAGCTGGCATCTCACTCTCTTTGAATCTTCTTTATCATGCTAAGAGGAGCAGACAAAAGCAAAAAATTTCAGAATTGCACCTTGCAATGCGGAGAAATTACTGTTTGTGCATTTACAATATTCATTGATTTTTGCCATTGAAAAACATCATGTTATTCATATACCAGAAATGATTGAAGCTACTGACTGAATGAAAGTAGCTGGCATCTCACTCTCTTTGAATCTTCTTTATCATGCTAAGAGGAGCAGGAAAAAGCAAAAAATTTCAGAATTGCACCTTGCAATGCGGAGAAATTACTGTTTGTGCATTTACAATATTCATTGATATTTGCCATTGAAAAACATCATGTTATTCATATACCAGAAATGTTTGAAGCTACTGACTGAATGAAAGGAGCTGGCATCTCACTCTCTTTGAATCTTCTTTATCATGCTAAGAGGAGCAGGAAAAAGCAAAAAATTTCAGAATTGCACCTTGCAATGCGGAGAAATTACTGTTTGTGCATTTACAATATTCATTGATTTTTACCATTGAAAAACGTCCAGAAATGATTGAAGCTACTGACTGAACGAAAGGAGCTGGCATCTCACTCTCTTTGAATCTTCTTTATCATGCTAAGAGGAGCAGGAAAAAGCAAAAAATTTCAGAATTGCACCTTGCAATGCGGAGAAATTACTGTTTGTGCATTTACAATATTCATTGATTTTTGCCATTGAAAAACATCATGTTATTCATATACCAGAAATGTTTGAAGCTACTGACTGAATGAAAGGAGCTGGCATCTCACTCTCTTTGAATCTTCTTTATCATGCTAAGAGGAGCAGGAAAGAGCAAAAAATTTCAGAATTGCACCTTGCAATGCGGAGAAATTACTGTTTGTGCATTTACAATATTCATTGATTTTTGCCATTGAAAAACGTCCAGAAATGATTGAAGCTACTGACTGAATGAAAGGAGCTGGCATCTCACTCTCTTTGAATCTTCTTTATCATGCTAAGAGGAGCAGGAAAAAGCAAAAAATTTCAGAATTGCACCTTGCAATGCGGAGAAATTACTGTTTGTGCATTTACAAAATTCATTGATTTTTGCCATTGAAAAACATCATGTTATTCATATACCAGAAATGATTGAAGCTACTGACTGAATGAAAGGAGCTGGCATCTCACTCTCTTTGAATCTTCTTTATCATGCTAAGAGGAGCAGGAAAAAGCAAAAAATTTCAGAATTGCACCTTGCAATGCGGAGAAATTACTGTTTGTGCATTTACAATATTCATTGATATTTGCCATTGAAAAACATCATGTTATTCATATACCAGAAATGTTTGAAGCTACTGACTGAATGAAAGGAGCTGGCATCTCACTCTCTTTGAATCTTCTTTATCATGCTAAGAGGAGCAGGAAAAAGCAAAAAATTTCAGAATTGCACCTTGCAATGCGGATAAATTACTGTTTGTGCATTTACAATATTCATTGATTTTTGCCATTGAAAAACATCATGTTATTCATATACCAGAAATGATTGAAGCTACTGGCTGAATGAAAGGAGCTGGCATCTCACTCTCTTTGAATCTTCTTTATCATGCTAAGAGGAGCAGACAAAAGCAAAAAATTTCAGAATTGCACCTTGCAATGCGGAGAAATTACTGTTTGTGCATTTACAATATTCATTGATTTTTGCCATTGAAAAACATCATGTTATTCATATACCAGAAATGATTGAAGCTACTGACTGAATGAAAGTAGCTGGCATCTCACTCTCTTTGAATCTTCTTTATCATGCTAAGAGGAGCAGGAAAAAGCAAAAAATTTCAGAATTGCACCTTGCAATGCGGAGAAATTACTGTTTGTGCATTTACAATATTCATTTATTTTTGCAATTGAAAAACGTCCAGAAATGATTGAAGCTACTGACTGAATGAAAGGAGCTGGCATCTCACTCTCTTTGAATCTTCTTTATCATGCTAAGAGGAGCAGGAGAAAGCAAAAAATTTCAGAATTGCACCTTGCAATGCGGAGAAATTACTGTTTGTGCATTTACAATATTCATTAATTTTTGCCATTGAAAAACATCATGTTATTCATATACCAGAAATGTTTGAAGCTACTGACTGAATGAAAGGAGCTGGCATCTCACTCTCTTTGAATCTTCTTTATCATGCTAAGAGGAGCAGGAAAAAGCAAAAAATTTCAGAATTGCACCTTGCAATGCGGAGAAATTACTGTTTGTGCATTTACAATATTCATTGATTTTTCCCATTGAAAAATGTCCAGAAATGATTGAAGCTACTGACTGAATGAAAGGAGCTGTTATCTCACTCTCTTTGAATCTTCTTTATCATGCTAAGAGGAGCAGGAAAAAGCAAAAAATTTCAGAATTGACCTTGCAATGCGGAGAAATTACTGTTTGTGCATTCACAATATTCATTGATTTTTGCCATTGAAAAACATCATGTTATTCATATACCAGAAATGATTGAAGCTACTGACTGAATGAAAGGAGCTGGCATCTCACTCTCTTTGAATCTTCTTTATCATGCTAAGAGGAGCAGGAAAAAGTAAAAAATTTCAGAATTGCACCTTGCAATGCGGAGAAATTACTGTTTGTGCATTTACAATATTCAATGATTTTTGCCATTGAAAAACGTCCAGAAATGATTGAAGCTACTGACTGAACGAAAGGAGCTGGCATCTCACTCTCTTTGAATCTTCTTTATCATGCTAAGAGGAGCAGGAAAAAGCAAAAAATTTCAGAATTGCACCTTGCAATGCGGAGAAATTACTGTTTGTGCATTTACAATATTCATTGATTTTTGCCATTGAAAAACATCATGTTATTCATATACCAGAAATGTTTGAAGCTACTGACTGAATGAAAGGAGCTGGCATCTCACTCTCTTTGAATCTTCTTTATCATGCTAAGAGGAGCAGGAAAAAGCAAAAAATTTCAGAATTGCACCTTGCAATGCGGAGAAATTACTGTTTGTGCATTTACAATATTCATTGATTTTTGCCATTGAAAAACGTCCAGAAATGATTGAAGCTACTGACTGAATGAAAGGAGCTGGCATCTCACTCTCTTTGAATCTTCTTTATCATGCTAAGAGGAGCAGGAAAAAGCAAAAAATTTCAGAATTGCACCTTGCAATGCGGAGAAATTACTGTTTGTGCATTTACAATATTCATTGATTTTTGCCATTGAAAAACATCATGTTATTCATATACCAGAAATGTTTGAAGCTACTGACGGAATGAAAGGAGCTGGCATCTCACTCTCTTTGAATCTTCTTTATCATGCTAAGAGGAGCAGGAAAAAGCAAAAAATTTCAGAATTGCACCTTGCAATGCGGAGAAATTACTGTTTGTGCATTTACAATATTCATTGATTTTTGCCATTGAAAAACGTCCAGAAATGATTGAAGCTACTGACTGAATGAAAGGAGCTGGCATCTCACTCTCTTTGAATCTTCTTTATCATGCTAAGAGGAGCAGGAAAAAGCAAAAAATTTCAGAATTGCACCTTGCAATGCGGAGAAATTACTGTTTGTGCATTTACAATATTCATTGATTTTTGCCATTGAAAAACATCATGTTATTCATATACCAGAAATGATTGAAGCTACTGGCTGAATGAAAGGAGCTGGCATCTCACTCTCTTTGAATCTTCTTTATCATGCTAAGAGGAGCAGACAAAAGCAAAAAATTTCAGAATTGCACCTTGCAATGCGGAGAAATTACTGTTTGTGCATTTACAATATTCATTGATTTTTGCCATTGAAAAACATCATGTTATTCATATACCAGAAATGATTGAAGCTACTGACTGAATGAAAGTAGCTGGCATCTCACTCTCTTTGAATCTTCTTTATCATGCTAAGAGGAGCAGGAAAAAGCAAAAAATTTCAGAATTGCACCTTGCAATGCGGAGAAATTACTGTTTGTGCATTTACAATATTCATTGATTTTTGCAATTGAAAAACGTCCAGAAATGATTGAAGCTACTGACTGAATGAAAGGAGCTGGCATCTCACTCTCTTTGAATCTTCTTTATCATGCTAAGAGGAGCAGGAGAAAGCAAAAAATTTCAGAATTGCACCTTGCAATGCGGAGAAATTACTGTTTGTGCATTTACAATATTCATTAATTTTTGCCATTGAAAAACATCATGTTATTCATATACCAGAAATGTTTGAAGCTACTGACTGAATGAAAGGAGCTGGCATCTCACTCTCTTTGAATCTTCTTTATCATGCTAAGAGGAGCAGGAAAAAGCAAAAAATTTCAGAATTGCACCTTGCAATGCGGAGAAATTACTGTTTGTGCATTTACAATATTCATTGATTTTTCCCATTGAAAAATGTCCAGAAATGATTGAAGCTACTGACTGAATGAAAGGAGCTGTTATCTCACTCTCTTTGAATCTTGTTTATCATGCTAAGAGGAGCAGGAAAAAGCAAAAAATTTCAGAATTGACCTTGCAATGCGGAGAAATTACTGTTTGTGCATTCACAATATTCATTGATTTTTGCCATTGAAAAACATCATGTTATTCATATACCAGAAATGATTGAAGCTACTGACTGAATGAAAGGAGCTGGCATCTCACTCTCTTTGAATCTTCTTTATCATGCTAAGAGGAGCAGGAAAAAGTAAAAAATTTCAGAATTGCACCTTGCAATGCGGAGAAATTACTGTTTGTGCATTTACAATATTCAATGATTTTTGCCATTGAAAAACGTCCAGAAATGATTGAAGCTACTGACTGAACGAAAGGAGCTGGCATCTCACTCTCTTTGAATCTTCTTTATCATGCTAAGAGGAGCAGGAAAAAGCAAAAAATTTCAGAATTGCACCTTGCAATGCGGAGAAATTACTGTTTGTGCATTTACAATATTCATTGATTTTTGCCATTGAAAAACATCATGTTATTCATATACCAGAAATGTTTGAAGCTACTGACTGAATGAAAGGAGCTGGCATCTCACTCTCTTTGAATCTTCTTTATCATGCTAAGAGGAGCAGGAAAAAGCAAAAAATTTCAGAATTGCACCTTGCAATGCGGAGAAATTACTGTTTGTGCATTTACAATATTCATTGATTTTTGCCATTGAAAAACGTCCAGAAATGATTGAAGCTACTGACTGAATGAAAGGAGCTGGCATCTCACTCTCTTTGAATCTTCTTTATCATGCTAAGAGGAGCAGGAAAAAGCAAAAAATTTCAGAATTGCACCTTGCAATGCGGAGAAATTACTGTTTGTGCATTTACAATATTCATTGATTTTTGCCATTGAAAAACATCATGTTATTCATATACCAGAAATGTTTGAAGCTACTGACGGAATGAAAGGAGCTGGCATCTCACTCTCTTTGAATCTTCTTTATCATGCTAAGAGGAGCAGGAAAAAGCAAAAAATTTCAGAATTGCACCTTGCAATGCGGAGAAATTACTGTTTGTGCATTTACAATATTCATTGATTTTTGCCATTGAAAAACGTCCAGAAATGATTGAAGCTACTGACTGAATGAAAGGAGCTGGCATCTCACTCTCTTTGAATCTTCTTTATCATGCTAAGAGGAGCAGGAAAAAGCAAAAAATTTCAGAATTGCACCTTGCAATGCGGAGAAATTACTGTTTGTGCATTTACAATATTCATTGATTTTTGCCATTGAAAAACATCATGTTATTCATATACCAGAAATGTTTGAAGCTACTGACTGAATGAAAGGAGCTGGCATCTCACTCTTTTTGAATCTTCTTTATCATGCTAAGAGGAGCAGGAAAAACCAAAAAATTTCAGAATTGCACCTTGCAATGCGGAGAAATTACTGTTTGTGCATTTACAATATTCATTGATTTTTGCCATTGAAAAACGTCCAGAAATGATTGAAGCTACTGACTGAATGAAAGGAGCTGGCATCTCACTCTCTTTGAATCTTCTTTATCATGCTAAGAGGAGCAGGAAAAAGCAAAAAATTTCAGAATTGCACCTTGCAATGCGGAGAAATTACTGTTTGTGCATTTACAATATTCATTGATTTTTGCCATTGAAAAACATCATGTTATTCATATACCAGAAATGTTTGAAGCTACTGACTGAATGAAAGGAGCTGGCATCTCACTCTCTTTGAATCTTCTTTATCATGCTAAGAGGAGCAGGAAAAAGCAAAAAATTTCAGAATTGCACCTTGCAATGCGGAGAAATTACTGTTTGTGCATTTACAATATTCATTGATTTTTGCCATTGAAAAACATCATGTTATTCATATGTTTGAAGCTACTGACTGAATGAAAGGAGCTGGCATCTCACTCTCTTTGAATCTTCTTTATCATGCTAAGAGGAGCAGGAAAAAGCAAAAAATTTCAGAATTGCACCTTGCAATGCGGAGAAATTACTGTTTGTGCATTTACAATATTCATTGATTTTTACCATTGAAAAACGTCCAGAAATGATTGAAGCTACTGACTGAGCGAAAGGAGCTGGCATCTCACTCTCTTTGAATCTTCTTTATCATGCTAAGAGGAGCAGGAAAAAGCAAAAAATTTCAGAATTGCACCTTGCAATGCGGAGAAATTACTGTTTGTGCATTTACAATATTCATTGATTTTTGCCATTGAAAAACATCATGTTATTCATATACCAGAAATGTTTGAAGCTACTGACTGAATGAAAGGAGCTGGCATCTCACTCTCTTTGAATCTTCTTTATCATGCTAAGAGGAGCAGGAAAAAGCAAAAAATTTCAGAATTGCACCTTGCAATGCGGAGAAATTACTGTTTGTGCATTTACAATATTCATTTGATTTTTGCAATTGAAAAACGTCCAGAAATGATTGAAGCTACTGACTGAATGAAAGGAGCTGGCATCTCACTCTCTTTGAATCTTCTTTATCATGCTAAGAGGAGCAGGAAAAAGCAAAAAATTTCAGAATTGCACCTTGCAATGCGGAGAAATTACTGTTTGTGCATTTACAATATTCATTGATTTTTGCCATTGAAAAACGTCCAGAAATGATTGAAGCTACTGACTGAATGAAAGGAGCTGTTATCTCACTCTCTTTGAATCTTGTTTATCATGCTAAGAGGAGCAGGAAAAAGCAAAACATTTCAGAATTGCACCTTGCAATGCGGAGAAATTACTGTTTGTGCATTTACAATATTCATTGATTTTTGCCATTGAAAAACATCATGTTATTCATATACCAGAAATGATTGAAGCTACTGACTGAATGAAAGGAGCTGGCATCTCACTCTCTTTGAATCTCTTTATCATGCTAAGAGGAGCAGGAAAAAGCAAAAAATTTCAGAATTGCACCTTGCAATGCGGAGAAATTACTGTTTGTGCATTTACAATATTCAATGATTTTTGCCATTGAAAAACGTCCAGAAATGATTGAAGCTACTGACTGAACGAAAGGAGCTGGCATCTCACTCTCTTTGAATCTTCTTTATCATGCTAAGAGGAGCAGGAAAAAGCAAAAAATTTCAGAATTGCACCTTGCAATGCGGAGAAATTACTGTTTGTGCATTTACAATATTCATTGATTTTTGCCATTGAAAAACATCTTGTTATTCATATACCAGAAATGTTTGAAGCTACTGACTGAATGAAAGGAGCTGGCATCTCACTCTCTTTGAATCTTCTTTATCATGCTAAGAGGAGCAGGAAAAAGCAAAAAATTTCAGAATTGCACCTTGCAATGCGGAGAAATTACTGTTTGTGCATTTACAATATTCATTGATTTTTGCCATTGAAAAACGTCCAGAAATGATTGAAGCTACTGACTGAATGAAAGGAGCTGGCATCTCACTCTCTTTGAATCTTCTTTATCATGCTAAGAGGAGCAGGAAAAAGCAAAAAATTTCAGAATTGCACCTTGCAATGCGGAGAAATTACTGTTTGTGCATTTACAATATTCATTGATTTTTGCCATTGAAAAACATCATGTTATTCATATACCAGAAATGTTTGAAGCTACTGACTGAATGAAAGGAGCTGGCATCTCACTCTCTTTGAATCTTCTTTATCATGCTAAGAGGAGCAGGAAAAAGCAAAAAATTTCAGAATTACAACTTGCAATGCGGAGAAATTACTGTTTGTGCATTTACAAAATTCATTGATTTTTGCCATTGAAAAACATCATGTTATTCATATACCAGAAATGATTGAAGCTACTGACTGAATGAAAGGAGCTGGCATCTCACTCTCTTTGAATCTTCTTTATCATGCTAAGAGGAGCAGGAAAGAGCAAAAAATTTCAGAATTGCACCTTGCAATGCGGAGAAATTACTGTTTGTGCATTTACAATATTCATTGATTTTTGCCATTGAAAAACGTCCAGAAATGATTGAAGCTACTGACTGAATGAAAGGAGCTGGCATCTCACTCTCTTTGAATCTTCTTTATCATGCTAAGAGGAGCAGGAAAAAGCAAAAAATTTCAGAATTGCACCTTGCAATGCGGAGAAATTACTGTTTGTGCATTTACAAAATTCATTGATTTTTGCCATTGAAAAACATCATGTTATTCATATACCAGAAATGATTGAAGCTACTGACTGAATGAAAGGAGCTGGCATCTCACTCTCTTTGAATCTTCTTTATCATGCTAAGAGGAGCAGGAAAAAGCAAAAAATTTCAGAATTGCACCTTGCAATGCGGAGAAATTACTGTTTGTGCATTTACAATATTCATTGATATTTGCCATTGAAAAACATCATGTTATTCATATACCAGAAATGTTTGAAGCTACTGACTGAATGAAAGGAGCTGGCATCTCACTCTCTTTGAATCTTCTTTATCATGCTAAGAGGAGCAGGAAAAAGCAAAAAATTTCAGAATTGCACCTTGCAATGCGGATAAATTACTGTTTGTGCATTTACAATATTCATTGATTTTTGCCATTGAAAAACATCATGTTATTCATATACCAGAAATGATTGAAGCTACTGGCTGAATGAAAGGAGCTGGCATCTCACTCTCTTTGAATCTTCTTTATCATGCTAAGAGGAGCAGACAAAAGCAAAAAATTTCAGAATTGCACCTTGCAATGCGGAGAAATTACTGTTTGTGCATTTACAATATTCATTGATTTTTGCCATTGAAAAACATCATGTTATTCATATACCAGAAATGATTGAAGCTACTGACTGAATGAAAGTAGCTGGCATCTCACTCTCTTTGAATCTTCTTTATCATGCTAAGAGGAGCAGGAAAAAGCAAAAAATTTCAGAATTGCACCTTGCAATGCGGAGAAATTACTGTTTGTGCATTTACAATATTCATTGATTTTTGCAATTGAAAAACGTCCAGAAATGATTGAAGCTACTGACTGAATGAAAGGAGCTGGCATCTCACTCTCTTTGAATCTTCTTTATCATGCTAAGAGGAGCAGGAGAAAGCAAAAAATTTCAGAATTGCACCTTGCAATGCGGAGAAATTACTGTTTGTGCATTTACAATATTCATTGATTTTTGCCATTGAAAAACATCATGTTATTCATATACCAGAAATGTTTGAAGCTACTGACTGAATGAAAGGAGCTGGCATCTCACTCTCTTTGAATCTTCTTTATCATGCTAAGAGGAGCAGGAAAAAGCAAAAAATTTCAGAATTGCACCTTGCAATGCGGAGAAATTACTGTTTGTGCATTTACAATATTCATTGATTTTTCCCATTGAAAAATGTCCAGAAATGATTGAAGCTACTGACTGAATGAAAGGAGCTGTTATCTCACTCTCTTTGAATCTTGTTTATCATGCTAAGAGGAGCAGGAAAAAGCAAAAAATTTCAGAATTGACCTTGCAATGCGGAGAAATTACTGTTTGTGCATTCACAATATTCATTGATTTTTGCCATTGAAAAACATCATGTTATTCATATACCAGAAATGATTGAAGCTACTGACTGAATGAAAGGAGCTGGCATCTCACTCTCTTTGAATCTTCTTTATCATGCTAAGAGGAGCAGGAAAAAGTAAAAAATTTCAGAATTGCACCTTGCAATGCGGAGAAATTACTGTTTGTGCATTTACAATATTCAATGATTTTTGCCATTGAAAAACGTCCAGAAATGATTGAAGCTACTGACTGAACGAAAGGAGCTGGCATCTCACTCTCTTTGAATCTTCTTTATCATGCTAAGAGGAGCAGGAAAAAGCAAAAAATTTCAGAATTGCACCTTGCAATGCGGAGAAATTACTGTTTGTGCATTTACAATATTCATTGATTTTTGCCATTGAAAAACATCATGTTATTCATATACCAGAAATGTTTGAAGCTACTGACTGAATGAAAGGAGCTGGCATCTCACTCTCTTTGAATCTTCTTTATCATGCTAAGAGGAGCAGGAAAAAGCAAAAAATTTCAGAATTGCACCTTGCAATGCGGAGAAATTACTGTTTGTGCATTTACAATATTCATTGATTTTTGCCATTGAAAAACGTCCAGAAATGATTGAAGCTACTGACTGAATGAAAGGAGCTGGCATCTCACTCTCTTTGAATCTTCTTTATCATGCTAAGAGGAGCAGGAAAAAGCAAAAAATTTCAGAATTGCACCTTGCAATGCGGAGAAATTACTGTTTGTGCATTTACAATATTCATTGATTTTTGCCATTGAAAAACATCATGTTATTCATATACCAGAAATGTTTGAAGCTACTGACGGAATGAAAGGAGCTGGCATCTCACTCTCTTTGAATCTCTTTATCATGCTAAGAGGAGCAGGAAAAAGCAAAAAATTTCAGAATTGCACCTTGCAATGCGGAGAAATTACTGTTTGTGCATTTACAATATTCAATGATTTTTGCCATTGAAAAACGTCCAGAAATGATTGAAGCTACTGACTGAACGAAAGGAGCTGGCATCTCACTCTCTTTGAATCTTCTTTATCATGCTAAGAGGAGCAGGAAAAAGCAAAAAATTTCAGAATTGCACCTTGCAATGCGGAGAAATTACTGTTTGTGCATTTACAATATTCATTGATTTTTGCCATTGAAAAACATCTTGTTATTCATATACCAGAAATGTTTGAAGCTACTGACTGAATGAAAGGAGCTGGCATCTCACTCTCTTTGAATCTTCTTTATCATGCTAAGAGGAGCAGGAAAAAGCAAAAAATTTCAGAATTGCACCTTGCAATGCGGAGAAATTACTGTTTGTGCATTTACAATATTCATTGATTTTTGCCATTGAAAAACGTCCAGAAATGATTGAAGCTACTGACTGAATGAAAGGAGCTGGCATCTCACTCTCTTTGAATCTTCTTTATCATGCTAAGAGGAGCAGGAAAAAGCAAAAAATTTCAGAATTGCACCTTGCAATGCGGAGAAATTACTGTTTGTGCATTTACAATATTCATTGATTTTTGCCATTGAAAAACATCATGTTATTCATATACCAGAAATGTTTGAAGCTACTGACTGAATGAAAGGAGCTGGCATCTCACTCTCTTTGAATCTTCTTTATCATGCTAAGAGGAGCAGGAAAAAGCAAAAAATTTCAGAATTACAACTTGCAATGCGGAGAAATTACTGTTTGTGCATTTACAAAATTCATTGATTTTTGCCATTGAAAAACATCATGTTATTCATATACCAGAAATGATTGAAGCTACTGACTGAATGAAAGGAGCTGGCATCTCACTCTCTTTGAATCTTCTTTATCATGCTAAGAGGAGCAGGAAAGAGCAAAAAATTTCAGAATTGCACCTTGCAATGCGGAGAAATTACTGTTTGTGCATTTACAATATTCATTGATTTTTGCCATTGAAAAACGTCCAGAAATGATTGAAGCTACTGACTGAATGAAAGGAGCTGGCATCTCACTCTCTTTGAATCTTCTTTATCATGCTAAGAGGAGCAGGAAAAAGCAAAAAATTTCAGAATTGCACCTTGCAATGCGGAGAAATTACTGTTTGTGCATTTACAAAATTCATTGATTTTTGCCATTGAAAAACATCATGTTATTCATATACCAGAAATGATTGAAGCTACTGACTGAATGAAAGGAGCTGGCATCTCACTCTCTTTGAATCTTCTTTATCATGCTAAGAGGAGCAGGAAAAAGCAAAAAATTTCAGAATTGCACCTTGCAATGCGGAGAAATTACTGTTTGTGCATTTACAATATTCATTGATATTTGCCATTGAAAAACATCATGTTATTCATATACCAGAAATGTTTGAAGCTACTGACTGAATGAAAGGAGCTGGCATCTCACTCTCTTTGAATCTTCTTTATCATGCTAAGAGGAGCAGGAAAAAGCAAAAAATTTCAGAATTGCACCTTGCAATGCGGATAAATTACTGTTTGTGCATTTACAATATTCATTGATTTTTGCCATTGAAAAACATCATGTTATTCATATACCAGAAATGATTGAAGCTACTGGCTGAATGAAAGGAGCTGGCATCTCACTCTCTTTGAATCTTCTTTATCATGCTAAGAGGAGCAGACAAAAGCAAAAAATTTCAGAATTGCACCTTGCAATGCGGAGAAATTACTGTTTGTGCATTTACAATATTCATTGATTTTTGCCATTGAAAAACATCATGTTATTCATATACCAGAAATGATTGAAGCTACTGACTGAATGAAAGTAGCTGGCATCTCACTCTCTTTGAATCTTCTTTATCATGCTAAGAGGAGCAGGAAAAAGCAAAAAATTTCAGAATTGCACCTTGCAATGCGGAGAAATTACTGTTTGTGCATTTACAATATTCATTGATTTTTGCAATTGAAAAACGTCCAGAAATGATTGAAGCTACTGACTGAATGAAAGGAGCTGGCATCTCACTCTCTTTGAATCTTCTTTATCATGCTAAGAGGAGCAGGAGAAAGCAAAAAATTTCAGAATTGCACCTTGCAATGCGGAGAAATTACTGTTTGTGCATTTACAATATTCATTGATTTTTGCCATTGAAAAACATCATGTTATTCATATACCAGAAATGTTTGAAGCTACTGACTGAATGAAAGGAGCTGGCATCTCACTCTCTTTGAATCTTCTTTATCATGCTAAGAGGAGCAGGAAAAAGCAAAAAATTTCAGAATTGCACCTTGCAATGCGGAGAAATTACTGTTTGTGCATTTACAATATTCATTGATTTTTCCCATTGAAAAATGTCCAGAAATGATTGAAGCTACTGACTGAATGAAAGGAGCTGTTATCTCACTCTCTTTGAATCTTGTTTATCATGCTAAGAGGAGCAGGAAAAAGCAAAAAATTTCAGAATTGACCTTGCAATGCGGAGAAATTACTGTTTGTGCATTCACAATATTCATTGATTTTTGCCATTGAAAAACATCATGTTATTCATATACCAGAAATGATTGAAGCTACTGACTGAATGAAAGGAGCTGGCATCTCACTCTCTTTGAATCTTCTTTATCATGCTAAGAGGAGCAGGAAAAAGTAAAAAATTTCAGAATTGCACCTTGCAATGCGGAGAAATTACTGTTTGTGCATTTACAATATTCAATGATTTTTGCCATTGAAAAACGTCCAGAAATGATTGAAGCTACTGACTGAACGAAAGGAGCTGGCATCTCACTCTCTTTGAATCTTCTTTATCATGCTAAGAGGAGCAGGAAAAAGCAAAAAATTTCAGAATTGCACCTTGCAATGCGGAGAAATTACTGTTTGTGCATTTACAATATTCATTGATTTTTGCCATTGAAAAACATCATGTTATTCATATACCAGAAATGTTTGAAGCTACTGACTGAATGAAAGGAGCTGGCATCTCACTCTCTTTGAATCTTCTTTATCATGCTAAGAGGAGCAGGAAAAAGCAAAAAATTTCAGAATTGCACCTTGCAATGCGGAGAAATTACTGTTTGTGCATTTACAATATTCATTGATTTTTGCCATTGAAAAACGTCCAGAAATGATTGAAGCTACTGACTGAATGAAAGGAGCTGGCATCTCACTCTCTTTGAATCTTCTTTATCATGCTAAGAGGAGCAGGAAAAAGCAAAAAATTTCAGAATTGCACCTTGCAATGCGGAGAAATTACTGTTTGTGCATTTACAATATTCATTGATTTTTGCCATTGAAAAACATCATGTTATTCATATACCAGAAATGTTTGAAGCTACTGACGGAATGAAAGGAGCTGGCATCTCACTCTCTTTGAATCTTCTTTATCATGCTAAGAGGAGCAGGAAAAAGCAAAAAATTTCAGAATTGCACCTTGCAATGCGGAGAAATTACTGTTTGTGCATTTACAATATTCATTGATTTTTGCCATTGAAAAACG
This sequence comes from Phyllobates terribilis, assembly GCF_046119375.1. Classification (NCBI taxonomy): domain Eukaryota; kingdom Metazoa; phylum Chordata; class Amphibia; order Anura; family Dendrobatidae; genus Phyllobates; species Phyllobates terribilis. Next base: position 553,478 of record NW_027363544.1, read on the forward strand.
TCCAGAAATGATTGAAGCTACTGACTGAATGAAAGGAGCTGGCATCTCACTCTCTTTGAATCTTCTTTATCATGCTAAGAGAAGGAAAAAGCAAAAAATTTCAGAATTGCACCTTGCAATGCGGAGAAATTACTGTTTGTGCATTTACAATATTCATTGATTTTTGCCATTGAAAAACATCATGTTATTCATATACCAGAAATGTTTGAAGCTACTGACTGAATGAAAGGAGCTGGCATCTCACTCTTTTTGAATCTTCTTTATCATGCTAAGAGGAGCAGGAAAAACCAAAAAATTTCAGAATTGCACCTTGCAATGCGGAGAAATTACTGTTTGTGCATTTACAATATTCATTGATTTTTGCCATTGAAAAACGTCCAGAAATGATTGAAGCTACTGACTGAATGAAAGGAGCTGGCATCTCACTCTCTTTGAATCTTCTTTATCATGCTAAGAGGAGCAGGAAAAAGCAAAAAATTTCAGAATTGCACCTTGCAATGCGGAGAAATTACTGTTTGTGCATTTACAATATTCATTGATTTTTGCCATTGAAAAACATCATGTTATTCATATACCAGAAATGTTTGAAGCTACTGACTGAATGAAAGGAGCTGGCATCTCACTCTCTTTGAATCTTCTTTATCATGCTAAGAGGAGCAGGAAAAAGCAAAAAATTTCAGAATTGCACCTTGCAATGCGGAGAAATTACTGTTTGTACATTTACAATATTCATTGATTTTTGCCATTGAAAAACATCATGTTATTCATATGTTTGAAGCTACTGACTGAATGAAAGGAGCTGGCATCTCACTCTCTTTGAATCTTCTTTATCATGCTAAGAGGAGCAGGAAAAAGCAAAAAATTTCAGAATTGCACCTTGCAATGCGGAGAAATTACTGTTTGTGCATTTACAATATTCATTGATTTTTACCATTGAAAAACGTCCAGAAATGATTGAAGCTACTGACTGAGCGAAAGGAGCTGGCATCTCACTCTCTTTGAATCTTCTTTATCATGCTAAGAGGAGCAGACAAAAGCAAAAAATTTCAGAATTGCACCTTGCAATGCGGAGAAATTACTGTTTGTGCATTTACAATATTCATTGATTTTTGCCATTGAAAAACATCATGTTATTCATATACCAGAAATGATTGAAGCTACTGACTGAATGAAAGTAGCTGGCATCTCACTCTCTTTGAATCTTCTTTATCATGCTAAGAGGAGCAGGAAAAAGCAAAAAATTTCAGAATTGCACCTTGCAATGCGGAGAAATTACTGTTTGTGCATTTACAATATTCATTGATTTTTGCAATTGAAAAACGTCCAGAAATGATTGAAGCTACTGACTGAATGAAAGGAGCTGGCATCTCACTCTCTTTGAATCTTCTTTATCATGCTAAGAGGAGCAGGAGAAAGCAAAAAATTTCAGAATTGCACCTTGCAATGCGGAGAAATTACTGTTTGTGCATTTACAATATTCATTGATTTTTGCCATTGAAAAACATCATGTTATTCATATACCAGAAATGTTTGAAGCTACTGACTGAATGAAAGGAGCTGGCATCTCACTCTCTTTGAATCTTCTTTATCATGCTAAGAGGAGCAGGAAAAAGCAAAAAATTTCAGAATTGCACCTTGCAATGCGGAGAAATTACTGTTTGTGCATTTACAATATTCATTGATTTTTCCCATTGAAAAATGTCCAGAAATGATTGAAGCTACTGACTGAATGAAAGGAGCTGTTATCTCACTCTCTTTGAATCTTGTTTATCATGCTAAGAGGAGCAGGAAAAAGCAAAAAATTTCAGAATTGACCTTGCAATGCGGAGAAATTACTGTTTGTGCATTCACAATATTCATTGATTTTTGCCATTGAAAAACATCATGTTATTCATATACCAGAAATGATTGAAGCTACTGACTGAATGAAAGGAGCTGGCATCTCACTCTCTTTGAATCTTCTTTATCATGCTAAGAGGAGCAGGAAAAAGTAAAAAATTTCAGAATTGCACCTTGCAATGCGGAGAAATTACTGTTTGTGCATTTACAATATTCAAAGATTTTTGCCATTGAAAAACGTCCAGAAATGATTGAAGCTACTGACTGAACGAAAGGAGCTGGCATCTCACTCTCTTTGAATCTTCTTTATCATGCTAAGAGGAGCAGGAAAAAGCAAAAAATTTCAGAATTGCACCTTGCAATGCGGAGAAATTACTGTTTGTGCATTTACAATATTCATTGATTTTTGCCATTGAAAAACATCATGTTATTCATATACCAGAAATGTTTGAAGCTACTGACTGAATGAAAGGAGCTGGCATCTCACTCTCTTTGAATCTTCTTTATCATGCTAAGAGGAGCAGGAAAAAGCAAAAAATTTCAGAATTGCACCTTGCAATGCGGAGAAATTACTGTTTGTGCATTTACAATATTCATTGATTTTTGCCATTGAAAAACGTCCAGAAATGATTGAAGCTACTGACTGAATGAAAGGAGCTGGCATCTCACTCTCTTTGAATCTTCTTTATCATGCTAAGAGGAGCAGGAAAAAGCAAAAAATTTCAGAATTGCACCTTGCAATGCGGAGAAATTACTGTTTGTGCATTTACAATATTCATTGATTTTTGCCATTGAAAAACATCATGTTATTCATATACCAGAAATGTTTGAAGCTACTGACGGAATGAAAGGAGCTGGCATCTCACTCTCTTTGAATCTTCTTTATCATGCTAAGAGGAGCAGGAAAAAGCAAAAAATTTCAGAATTGCACCTTGCAATGCGGAGAAATTACTGTTTGTGCATTTACAATATTCATTGATTTTTGCCATTGAAAAACGTCCAGAAATGATTGAAGCTACTGACTGAATGAAAGGAGCTGGCATCTCACTCTCTTTGAATCTTCTTTATCATGCTAAGAGAAGGAAAAAGCAAAAAATTTCAGAATTGCACCTTGCAATGCGGAGAAATTACTGTTTGTGCATTTACAATATTCATTGATTTTTGCCATTGAAAAACATCATGTTATTCATATACCAGAAATGTTTGAAGCTACTGACTGAATGAAAGGAGCTGGCATCTCACTCTTTTTGAATCTTCTTTATCATGCTAAGAGGAGCAGGAAAAACCAAAAAATTTCAGAATTGCACCTTGCAATGCGGAGAAATTACTGTTTGTGCATTTACAATATTCATTGATTTTTGCCATTGAAAAACGTCCAGAAATGATTGAAGCTACTGACTGAATGAAAGGAGCTGGCATCTCACTCTCTTTGAATCTTCTTTATCATGCTAAGAGGAGCAGGAAAAAGCAAAAAATTTCAGAATTGCACCTTGCAATGCGGAGAAATTACTGTTTGTGCATTTACAATATTCATTGATTTTTGCCATTGAAAAACATCATGTTATTCATATACCAGAAATGTTTGAAGCTACTGACTGAATGAAAGGAGCTGGCATCTCACTCTCTTTGAATCTTCTTTATCATGCTAAGAGGAGCAGGAAAAAGCAAAAAATTTCAGAATTGCACCTTGCAATGCGGAGAAATTACTGTTTGTACATTTACAATATTCATTGATTTTTGCCATTGAAAAACATCATGTTATTCATATGTTTGAAGCTACTGACTGAATGAAAGGAGCTGGCATCTCACTCTCTTTGAATCTTCTTTATCATGCTAAGAGGAGCAGGAAAAAGCAAAAAATTTCAGAATTGCACCTTGCAATGCGGAGAAATTACTGTTTGTGCATTTACAATATTCATTGATTTTTACCATTGAAAAACGTCCAGAAATGATTGAAGCTACTGACTGAGCGAAAGGAGCTGGCATCTCACTCTCTTTGAATCTTCTTTATCATGCTAAGAGGAGCAGGAAAAAGCAAAAAATTTCAGAATTGCACCTTGCAATGCGGAGAAATTACTGTTTGTGCATTTACAATATTCATTGATTTTTGCCATTGAAAAACATCATGTTATTCATATACCAGAAATGTTTGAAGCTACTGACTGAATGAAAGGAGCTGGCATCTCACTCTCTTTGAATCTTCTTTATCATGCTAAGAGGAGCAGGAAAAAGCAAAAAATTTCAGAATTGCACCTTGCAATGCGGAGAAATTACTGTGTGTGCATTTACAATATTCATTTGATTTTTGCAATTGAAAAATGTCCAGAAATGATTGAAGCTACTGACTGAATGAAAGGAGCTGGCATCTCACTCTCTTTGAATCTTCTTTATCATGCTAAGAGGAGCAGGAAAAAGCAAAAAATTTCAGAATTGCACCTTGCAATGCGGAGAAATTACTGTTTGTGCATTTACAATATTCATTGATTTTTGCCATTGAAAAACGTCCAGAAATGATTGAAGCTACTGACTGAATGAAAGGAGCTGTTATCTCACTCTCTTTGAATCTTGTTTATCATGCTAAGAGGAGCAGGAAAAAGCAAAACATTTCAGAATTGCACCTTGCAATGCGGAGAAATTACTGTTTGTGCATTTACAATATTCATTGATTTTTGCCATTGAAAAACATCATGTTATTCATATACCAGAAATGATTGAAGCTACTGACTGAATGAAAGGAGCTGGCATCTCACTCTCTTTGAATCTCTTTATCATGCTAAGAGGAGCAGGAAAAAGCAAAAAATTTCAGAATTGCACCTTGCAATGCGGAGAAATTACTGTTTGTGCATTTACAATATTCAATGATTTTTGCCATTGAAAAACGTCCAGAAATGATTGAAGCTACTGACTGAACGAAAGGAGCTGGCATCTCACTCTCTTTGAATCTTCTTTATCATGCTAAGAGGAGCAGGAAAAAGCAAAAAATTTCAGAATTGCACCTTGCAATGCGGAGAAATTACTGTTTGTGCATTTACAATATTCATTGATTTTTGCCATTGAAAAACATCTTGTTATTCATATACCAGAAATGTTTGAAGCTACTGACTGAATGAAAGGAGCTGGCATCTCACTCTCTTTGAATCTTCTTTATCATGCTAAGAGGAGCAGGAAAAAGCAAAAAATTTCAGAATTGCACCTTGCAATGCGGAGAAATTACTGTTTGTGCATTTACAATATTCATTGATTTTTGCCATTGAAAAACGTCCAGAAATGATTGAAGCTACTGACTGAATGAAAGGAGCTGGCATCTCACTCTCTTTGAATCTTCTTTATCATGCTAAGAGGAGCAGGAAAAAGCAAAAAATTTCAGAATTGCACCTTGCAATGCGGAGAAATTACTGTTTGTGCATTTACAATATTCATTGATTTTTGCCATTGAAAAACATCATGTTATTCATATACCAGAAATGTTTGAAGCTACTGACTGAATGAAAGGAGCTGGCATCTCACTCTCTTTGAATCTTCTTTATCATGCTAAGAGGAGCAGGAAAAAGCAAAAAATTTCAGAATTGCAACTTGCAATGCGGAGAAATTACTGTTTGTGCATTTACAAAATTCATTGATTTTTGCCATTGAAAAACATCATGTTATTCATATACCAGAAATGATTGAAGCTACTGACTGAATGAAAGGAGCTGGCATCTCACTCTCTTTGAATCTTCTTTATCATGCTAAGAGGAGCAGGAAAAAGCAAAAAATTTCAGAATTGCACCTTGCAATGCGGAGAAATTACTGTTTGTGCATTTACAATATTCATTGATTTTTGCCATTGAAAAACTTCCAGAAATGATTGAAGCTACTGACTGAATGAAAGGAGCTGGCATCTCACTCTCTTTGAATCTTCTTTATCATGCTAAGAGGAGCAGGAAAAAGCAAAAAAATTCAGAATTGCACCTTGCAATGCGGAGAAATTACTGTTTGTGCATTTACAATTTTTCATATACCAGAAATGTTTGAAGCTACTGACTGAATGAAAGGAGCTGGCATCTCACTCTCTTTGAATCTTCTTTATCATGCTAGGATTAGCAGGAAAAAGCAAAAAATTTCAGAATTGCACCTTGCAATGTGGAGATATTACTGTTTGTGCATTTACAATATTCATTGATTTTTGCCATTGAAAAACATCATGTTATTCATATACCAGAAATGTTTGAAGCTACTGACTGAAAGGAGCTGGCATCTCACTCTCTTTGAATCTTCTTTATCATGCTAGGATTAACAGGAAAAATCAAAAAATTTCAGAATTGCACCTTGCAATGTGGAGATATTACTGTTTGTGCATTTACAATATTCATTGATTTTTGCCATTGAAAAACATGTTTTTCATATACCAGAAATGTTTGAAGCTACTGACTGAATGAAAGGAGCTGGCATCTCACTCTCTTTGAATCTTCTTTATCATGCTAGGATTAACAGGAAAAAGCAAAAAATTTCAGAATTGCACCTTGCAATGTGGAGATATTACTGTTTGTGCATTTACAATATTCATTGATTTTTGCCATTGAAAAACGTCCAGAAATGTTTGAAGCTACTGACTGAATGAAAGGAGCTGGCATCTCACTCTCTTTGAATCTTCTTTATCATGCTAGGATTAGCAGGAAAAAGCAAAAAATTTCAGAATTGCACCTTGCAATGTGGAGATATTACTGTTTGTGCATTTACAATATTCATTGATTTTTGCCATTGAAAAACATGTTTTTCATATACCAGAAATGTTTGAAGCTACTGACTGAATGAAAGGAGCTGGCATCTCACTCTCTTTGAATCTTCTTTATCATGCTAGGATTAGCAGGAAAAAGCAAAAAATTTCAGAATTGCACCTTGCAATGTGGAGATATTACTGTTTGTGCATTTACAATATTCATTGATTTTTGCCATTGAAAAACATCGTTTTTCATATACCAGAAATGTTTGAAGCTACTGACTGAATGAAAGGAGCTGGCATCTCACTCTCTTTGAATCTTCTTTATCATGCTAGGATTAGCAGGAAAAAGCAAAAAATTTCAGAATTGCACCTTGCAATGTGGAGATATTACTGTTTGTGCATTTACAATATTCATTGATTTTTGCCATTGAAAAACATGTTTTTCATATACCAGAAATGTTTGAAGCTACTGACTGAATGAAAGGAGCTGGCATCTCACTCACTTTGAATCTTCTTTATCATGCTAGGATTAACAGGAAAAAGCAAAAAATTTCAGAATTGCACCTTGCAATGTGGAGATATTACTGTTTGTGCATTTACAATATTCATTGATTTTTGCCATTGAAAAACGTCCAGAAATGTTTGAAGCTACTGACTGAATGAAAGGAGCTGGCATCTCACTCTCTTTGAATCTTCTTTATCATGCTAGCATTAGCAGGAAAAAGCAAAAAATTTCAGAATTGCACCTTGCAATGTGGAGATATTACTGTTTGTGCATTTACAATATTCATTGATTTTTGCCATTGAAAAACATGTTTTTCATATACCAGAAATGTTTGAAGCTACTGACTGAATGAAAGGAGCTGGCATCTCACTCTCTTTGAATCTTCTTTATCATGCTAGGATTAGCAGGAAAAAGCAAAAAATTTCAGAATTGCACCTTGCAATGTGGAGATATTACTGTTTGTGCATTTACAATATTCATTGATTTTTGCCATTGAAAAACATGTTTTTCATATACCAGAAATGTTTGAAGCTACTGACTGAATGAAAGGAGCTGGCATCTCACTCTCTTTGAATCTTCTTTATCATGCTAGGATTAACAGGAAAAAGCAAAAAATTTCAGAATTGCACCTTGCAATGTGGAGATATTACTGTTTGTGCATTTACAATATTCATTGATTTTTGCCATTGAAAAACGTCCAGATATGTTTGAAGCTACTGACTGAATGAAAGGAGCTGGCATCTCACTCTCTTTGAATCTTCTTTATCATGCTAGGATTAGCAGGAAAAAGCAAAAAATTTCAGAATTGCACCTTGCAATGTGGAGATATTACTGTTTGTGCATTTACAATATTCATTGATTTTTGCCATTGAAAAACATGTTTTTCATATACCAGAAATGTTTGAAGCTACTGACTGAATGAAAGGAGCTGGCATCTCACTCTCTTTGAATCTTCTTTATCATGCTAGGATTAGCAGGAAAAAGCAAAAAATTTCAGAATTGCACCTTGCAATGTGGAGATATTACTGTTTGTGCATTTACAATATTCATTGATTTTTGCCATTGAAAAACATGTTTTTCATATACCAGAAATGTTTGAAGCTACTGACTGAATGAAAGGAGCTGGCATCTCACTCTCTTTGAATCTTCTTTATCATGCTAGGATTAACAGGAAAAAGCAAAAAATTTCAGAATTGCACCTTGCAATGTGGAGATATTACTGTTTGTGCATTTACAATATTCATTGATTTTTGCCATTGAAAAACGTCCAGAAATGTTTGAAGCTACTGACTGAATGAAAGGAGCTGGCATCTCACTCTCTCTGAATCTTCTTTATCATGCTAGGATTAGCAGGAAAAAGCAAAAAATTTCAGAATTGCACCTTGCAATGTGGAGATATTACTGTTTGTGCATTTACAATATTCATTGATTTTTGCCATTGAAAAACATCGTTATTCATATACCAGAAATGTTTGAAGCTACTGACTGAAAGGAGCTGGCATCTCACTCTCTTTGAATCTTCTTTATCATGCTAGGATTAACCGGAAAAAGCAAAAAATTTCAGAATTGCACCTTGCAATGTGGAGATATTACTGTTTGTGCATTTACAATATTCATTGATTTTTGCCATTGAAAAACGTCCAGAAATGTTTGAAGCTACTGACTGAATGAAAGGAGCTGGCATCTCACTCTCTTTGAATCTTCTTTATCATGCTAGGATTAGCAGGAAAAAGCAAAAAATTTCAGAATTGCACCTTGCAATGTGGAGATATTACTGTTTGTGCATTTACAATATTCATTGATTTTTGCCATTGAAAAACATGTTTTTCATATACCAGAAATGTTTGAAGCTACTGACTGAATGAAAGGAGCTGGCATCTCACTCTCTTTGAATCTTCTTTATCATGCTAGGATTAACAGGAAAAAGCAAAAAATTTCAGAATTGCACCTTGCAATGTGGAGATATTACTGTTTGTGCATTTACAATATTCATTGATTTTTGCCATTGAAAAACGTCCAGAAATGTTTGAAGCTACTGACTGAATGAAAGGAGGTGGCATCTCACTCTCTTTGAATATTCTTTATCATGCTAGGATTAGCAGGAAAAAGCAAAAAATTTCAGAATTGCACCTTGCAATGTGGAGATATTACTGTTTGTGCATTTACAATATTCATTGATTTTTGCCATTGAAAAACATGTTTTTCATATACCAGAAATGTTTGAAGCTACTGACTGAATGAAAGGAGCTGGCATCTCACTCTCTTTGAATCTTCTTTATCATGCTAGGATTAACAGGAAAAAGCAAAAAATTTCAGAATTGCACCTTGCAATGTGGAGATATTACTGTTTGTGCATTTACAATATTCATTGATTTTTGCCATTGAAAAACGTCCAGAAATGTTTGAAGCTACTGACTGAATGAAAGGAGCTGGCATCTCACTCTCTTTGAATCTTCTTTATCATGCTAGGATTAGCAGGAAAAAGCAAAAAATTTCAGAATTGCACCTTGCAATGTGGAGATATTACTGTTTGTGCATTTACAATATTCATTGATTTTTGCCATTGAAAAACGTCCAGAAATGTTTGAAGCTACTGACTGAATGAAAGGAGGTGGCATCTCACTCTCTTTGAATCTTCTTTATCATGCTAGGATTAGCAGGAAAAAGCAAAAAATTTCAGAATTGCACCTTGCAATGTGGAGATATTACTGTTTGTGCATTTACAATATTCATTGATTTTTGCCATTGAAAAACATGTTTTTCATATACCAGAAATGTTTGAAGCTACTGACTGAATGAAAGGAGCTGGCATCTCACTCTCTTTGAATCTTCTTTATCATGCTAGGATTAACAGGAAAAAGCAAAAAATTTCAGAATTGCACCTTGCAATGTGGAGATATTACTTTTTGTGCATTTACAATATTCATTGATTTTTGCCATTGAAAAACGTCCAGAAATGTTTGAAGCTACTGACTGAATGAAAGGAGCTGGCATCTCACTCTCTTTGAATCTTCTTTATCATGCTAGGATTAGCAGGAAAAAGCAAAAAATTTCAGAATTGCACCTTGCAATGTGGAGATATTACTGTTTGTGCATTTACAATATTCATTGATTTTTGCCATTGAAAAACATGTTTTTCATATACCAGAAATGTTTGAAGCTACTGACTGAATGAAAGGAGCTGGCATCTCACTCTCTTTGAATCTTCTTTATCATGCTAGGATTAGCAGGAAAAAGCAAAAAATTTCAGAATTGCACCTTGCAATGTGGAGATATTACTGTTTGTGCATTTACAATATTCATTGATTTTTGCCATTGAAAAACATGTTTTTCATATACCAGAAATGTTTGAAGCTACTGACTGAATGAAAGGAGCTGGCATCTCACTCTCTTTGAATCTTCTTTATCATGCTAGGATTAACAGGAAAAAGCAAAAAATTTCAGAATTGCACCTTGCAATGTGGAGATATTACTGTTTGTGCATTTACAATATTCATTGATTTTTGCCATTGAAAAACGTCCAGAAATGTTTGAAGCTACTGACTGAATGAAAGGAGCTGGCATCTCACTCTCTCTGAATCTTCTTTATCATGCTAGGATTAGCAGGAAAAAGCAAAAAATTTCAGAATTGCACCTTGCAATGTGGAGATATTACTGTTTGTGCATTTACAATATTCATTGATTTTTGCCATTGAAAAACATCGTTATTCATATACCAGAAATGTTTGAAGCTACTGACTGAAAGGAGCTGGCATCTCACTCTCTTTGAATCTTCTTTATCATGCTAGGATTAACCGGAAAAAGCAAAAAATTTCAGAATTGCACCTTGCAATGTGGAGATATTACTGTTTGTGCATTTACAATATTCATTGATTTTTGCCATTGAAAAACATGTTTTTCATATACCAGAAATGTTTGAAGCTACTGACTGAATGAAAGGAGCTGGCATCTCACTCTCTTTGAATCTTCTTTATCATGCTAGGATTAACAGGAAAAAGCAAAAAATTTCAGAATTGCACCTTGCAATGTGGAGATATTACTGTTTGTGCATTTACAATATTCATTGATTTTTGCCATTGAAAAACGTCCAGAAATGTTTGAAGCTACTGACTGAATGAAAGGAGCTGGCATCTCACTCTCTTTGAATCTTCTTTATCATGCTAGGATTAGCAGGAAAAAGCAAAAAATTTCAGAATTGCACCTTGCAATGTGGAGATATTACTGTTTGTGCATTTACAATATTCATTGATTTTTGCCATTGAAAAACATGTTTTTCATATACCAGAAATGTTTGAAGCTACTGACTGAATGAAAGGAGCTGGCATCTCACTCTCTTTGAATCTTCTTTATCATGCTAGGATTAGCAGGAAAAAGCAAAAAATTTCAGAATTGCACCTTGCAATGTGGAGATATTACTGTTTGTGCATTTACAATATTCATTGATTTTTGCCATTGAAAAACATGTTTTTCATATACCAGAAATGTTTGAAGCTACTGACTGAATGAAAGGAGCTGGCATCTCACTCTCTTTGAATCTTCTTTATCATGCTAGGATTAACAGGAAAAAGCAAAAAATTTCAGAATTGCACCTTGCAATGTGGAGATATTACTGTTTGTGCATTTACAATATTCATTGATTTTTGCCATTGAAAAACGTCCAGAAATGTTTGAAGCTACTGACTGAATGAAAGGAGCTGGCATCTCACTCTCTCTGAATCTTCTTTATCATGCTAGGATTAGCAGGAAAAAGCAAAAAATTTCAGAATTGCACCTTGCAATGTGGAGATATTACTGTTTGTGCATTTACAATATTCATTGATTTTTGCCATTGAAAAACATCGTTATTCATATACCAGAAATGTTTGAAGCTACTGACTGAAAGGAGCTGGCATCTCACTCTCTTTGAATCTTCTTTATCATGCTAGGATTAACCGGAAAAAGCAAAAAAATTCAGAATTGCACCTTGCAATGTGGAGATATTACTGTTTGTGCATTTACAATATTCATTGATTTTTGCCATTGAAAAACGTCCAGAAATGTTTGAAGCTACTGACTGAATGAAAGGAGCTGGCATCTCACTCTCTTTGAATCTTCTTTATCATGCTAGGATTAGCAGGAAAAAGCAAAAAATTTCAGAATTGCACCTTGCAATGTGGAGATATTACTGTTTGTGCATTTACAATATTCATTGATTTTTGCCATTGAAAAACATGTTTTTCATATACCAGAAATGTTTGAAGCTACTGACTGAATGAAAGGAGCTGGCATCTCACTCTCTTTGAATCTTCTTTATCATGCTAGGATTAACAGGAAAAAGCAAAAAATTTCAGAATTGCACCTTGCAATGTGGAGATATTACTGTTTGTGCATTTACAATATTCATTGATTTTTGCCATTGAAAAACGTCCAGAAATGTTTGAAGCTACTGACTGAATGAAAGGAGGTGGCATCTCACTCTCTTTGAATCTTCTTTATCATGCTAGGATTAGCAGGAAAAAGCAAAAAATTTCAGAATTGCACCTTGCAATGTGGAGATATTACTGTTTGTGCATTTACAATATTCATTGATTTTTGCCATTGAAAAACATGTTTTTCATATACCAGAAATGTTTGAAGCTACTGACTGAATGAAAGGAGCTGGCATCTCACTCTCTTTGAATCTTCTTTATCATGCTAGGATTAACAGGAAAAAGCAAAAAATTTCAGAATTGCACCTTGCAATGTGGAGATATTACTGTTTGTGCATTTACAATATTCATTGATTTTTGCCATTGAAAAACGTCCAGAAATGTTTGAAGCTACTGACTGAATGAAAGGAGCTGGCATCTCACTCTCTTTGAATCTTCTTTATCATGCTAGGATTAGCAGGAAAAAGCAAAAAATTTCAGAATTGCACCTTGCAATGTGGAGATATTACTGTTTGTGCATTTACAATATTCATTGATTTTTGCCATTGAAAAACATGTTTTTCATATACCAGAAATGTTTGAAGCTACTGACTGAATGAAAGGAGCTGGCATCTCACTCTCTTTGAATCTTCTTTGTCATGCTAGGATTAGCAGGAAAAAGCAAAAAATTTCAGAATTGCACCTTGCAATGTGGAGATATTACTGTTTGTGCATTTACAATATTCATTGATTTTTGCCATTGAAAAACATCGTTATTCATATACCAGAAATGTTTGAAGCTACTGACTGAAAGGAGCTGGCATCTCACTCTCTTTGAATCTTCTTTATCATGCTAGGATTAACCGGAAAAAGCAAAAAATTTCAGAATTGCACCTTGCAATGTGGAGATATTATTGTTTGTGCATTTACAATATTCATTGATTTTTGCCATTGAAAAACATGTTTTTCATATACCAGAAATGTTTGAAGCTACTGACTGAATGAAAGGAGCTGGCATCTCACTCTCTTTGAATCTTCTTTATCATGCTAGGATTAACAGGAAAAAGCAAAAAATTTCAGAATTGCACCTTGCAATGTGGAGATATTACTGTTTGTGCATTTACAATATTCATTGATTTTTGCCATTGAAAAACGTCCAGAAATGTTTGAAGCTACTGACTGAATGAAAGGAGCTGGCATCTCACTCTCTTTGAATCTTCTTTATCATGCTAGGATTAGCAGGAAAAAGCAAAAAATTTCAGAATTGCACCTTGCAATGTGGAGATATTACTGTTTGTGCATTTACAATATTCATTGATTTTTGCCATTGAAAAACATGTTTTTCATATACCAGAAATGTTTGAAGCTACTGACTGAATGAAAGGAGCTGGCATCTCACTCTCTTTGAATCTTCTTTATCATGCTAGGATTAGCAGGAAAAAGCAAAAAATTTCAGAATTGCACCTTGCAATGTGGAGATATTACTGTTTGTGCATTTACAATATTCATTGATTTTTGCCATTGAAAAACATGTTTTTCATATACCAGAAATGTTTGAAGCTACTGACTGAATGAAAGGAGCTGGCATCTCACTCTCTTTGAATCTTCTTTATCATGCTAGGATTAACAGGAAAAAGCAAAAAATTTCAGAATTGCACCTTGCAATGTGGAGATATTACTGTTTGTGCATTTACAATATTCATTGATTTTTGCCATTGAAAAACGTCCAGAAATGTTTGAAGCTACTGACTGAATGAAAGGAGCTGGCATCTCACTCTCTCTGAATCTTCTTTATCATGCTAGGATTAGCAGGAAAAAGCAAAAAATTTCAGAATTGCACCTTGCAATGTGGAGATATTACTGTTTGTGCATTTACAATATTCATTGATTTTTGCCATTGAAAAACGTCCAGAAATGTTTGAAGCTACTGACTGAATGAAAGGAGGTGGCATCTCACTCTCTTTGAATCTTCTTTATCATGCTAGGATTAGCAGGAAAAAGCAAAAAATTTCAGAATTGCACCTTGCAATGTGGAGATATTACTGTTTGTGCATTTACAATATTCATTGATTTTTGCCATTGAAAAACATGTTTTTCATATACCAGAAATGTTTGAAGCTACTGACTGAATGAAAGGAGCTGGCATCTCACTCTCTTTGAATCTTCTTTATCATGCTAGGATTAACAGGAAAAAGCAAAAAATTTCAGAATTGCACCTTGCAATGTGGAGATATTACTTTTTGTGCATTTACAATATTCATTGATTTTTGCCATTGAAAAACGTCCAGAAATGTTTGAAGCTACTGACTGAATGAAAGGAGCTGGCATCTCACTCTCTTTGAATCTTCTTTATCATGCTAGGATTAGCAGGAAAAAGCAAAAAATTTCAGAATTGCACCTTGCAATGTGGAGATATTACTGTTTGTGCATTTACAATATTCATTGATTTTTGCCATTGAAAAACATGTTTTTCATATACCAGAAATGTTTGAAGCTACTGACTGAATGAAAGGAGCTGGCATCTCACTCTCTTTGAATCTTCTTTATCATGCTAGGATTAGCAGGAAAAAGCAAAAAATTTCAGAATTGCACCTTGCAATGTGGAGATATTACTGTTTGTGCATTTACAATATTCATTGATTTTTGCCATTGAAAAACATGTTTTTCATATACCAGAAATGTTTGAAGCTACTGACTGAATGAAAGGAGCTGGCATCTCACTCTCTTTGAATCTTCTTTATCATGCTAGGATTAACAGGAAAAAGCAAAAAATTTCAGAATTGCACCTTGCAATGTGGAGATATTACTGTTTGTGCATTTACAATATTCATTGATTTTTGCCATTGAAAAACGTCCAGAAATGTTTGAAGCTACTGACTGAATGAAAGGAGCTGGCATCTCACTCTCTCTGAATCTTCTTTATCATGCTAGGATTAGCAGGAAAAAGCAAAAAATTTCAGAATTGCACCTTGCAATGTGGAGATATTACTGTTTGTGCATTTACAATATTCATTGATTTTTGCCATTGAAAAACATCGTTATTCATATACCAGAAATGTTTGAAGCTACTGACTGAAAGGAGCTGGCATCTCACTCTCTTTGAATCTTCTTTATCATGCTAGGATTAACCGGAAAAAGCAAAAAATTTCAGAATTGCACCTTGCAATGTGGAGATATTACTGTTTGTGCATTTACAATATTCATTGATTTTTGCCATTGAAAAACATGTTTTTCATATACCAGAAATGTTTGAAGCTACTGACTGAATGAAAGGAGCTGGCATCTCACTCTCTTTGAATCTTCTTTATCATGCTAGGATTAACAGGAAAAAGCAAAAAATTTCAGAATTGCACCTTGCAATGTGGAGATATTACTGTTTGTGCATTTACAATATTCATTGATTTTTGCCATTGAAAAACGTCCAGAAATGTTTGAAGCTACTGACTGAATGAAAGGAGCTGGCATCTCACTCTCTTTGAATCTTCTTTATCATGCTAGGATTAGCAGGAAAAAGCAAAAAATTTCAGAATTGCACCTTGCAATGTGGAGATATTACTGTTTGTGCATTTACAATATTCATTGATTTTTGCCATTGAAAAACATCGTTATTCATATACCAGAAATGTTTGAAGCTACTGACTGAAAGGAGCTGGCATCTCACTCTCTTTGAATCTTCTTTATCATGCTAGGATTAACCGGAAAAAGCAAAAAAATTCAGAATTGCACCTTGCAATGTGGAGATATTACTGTTTGTGCATTTACAATATTCATTGATTTTTGCCATTGAAAAACGTCCAGAAATGTTTGAAGCTACTGACTGAATGAAAGGAGCTGGCATCTCACTCTCTTTGAATCTTCTTTATCATGCTAGGATTAGCAGGAAAAAGCAAAAAATTTCAGAATTGCACCTTGCAATGTGGAGATATTACTGTTTGTGCATTTACAATATTCATTGATTTTTGCCATTGAAAAACATGTTTTTCATATACCAGAAATGTTTGAAGCTACTGACTGAATGAAAGGAGCTGGCATCTCACTCTCTTTGAATCTTCTTTATCATGCTAGGATTAACAGGAAAAAGCAAAAAATTTCAGAATTGCACCTTGCAATGTGGAGATATTACTGTTTGTGCATTTACAATATTCATTGATTTTTGCCATTGAAAAACGTCCAGAAATGTTTGAAGCTACTGACTGAATGAAAGGAGGTGGCATCTCACTCTCTTTGAATCTTCTTTATCATGCTAGGATTAGCAGGAAAAAGCAAAAAATTTCAGAATTGCACCTTGCAATGTGGAGATATTACTGTTTGTGCATTTACAATATTCATTGATTTTTGCCATTGAAAAACATGTTTTTCATATACCAGAAATGTTTGAAGCTACTGACTGAATGAAAGGAGCTGGCATCTCACTCTCTTTGAATCTTCTTTATCATGCTAGGATTAACAGGAAAAAGCAAAAAATTTCAGAATTGCACCTTGCAATGTGGAGATATTACTGTTTGTGCATTTACAATATTCATTGATTTTTGCCATTGAAAAACGTCCAGAAATGTTTGAAGCTACTGACTGAATGAAAGGAGCTGGCATCTCACTCTCTTTGAATCTTCTTTATCATGCTAGGATTAGCAGGAAAAAGCAAAAAATTTCAGAATTGCACCTTGCAATGTGGAGATATTACTGTTTGTGCATTTACAATATTCATTGATTTTTGCCATTGAAAAACATGTTTTTCATATACCAGAAATGTTTGAAGCTACTGACTGAATGAAAGGAGCTGGCATCTCACTCTCTTTGAATCTTCTTTGTCATGCTAGGATTAGCAGGAAAAAGCAAAAAATTTCAGAATTGCACCTTGCAATGTGGAGATATTACTGTTTGTGCATTTACAATATTCATTGATTTTTGCCATTGAAAAACATCGTTATTCATATACCAGAAATGTTTGAAGCTACTGACTGAAAGGAGCTGGCATCTCACTCTCTTTGAATCTTCTTTATCATGCTAGGATTAACCGGAAAAAGCAAAAAATTTCAGAATTGCACCTTGCAATGTGGAGATATTATTGTTTGTGCATTTACAATATTCATTGATTTTTGCCATTGAAAAACATGTTTTTCATATACCAGAAATGTTTGAAGCTACTGACTGAATGAAAGGAGCTGGCATCTCACTCTCTTTGAATCTTCTTTATCATGCTAGGATTAACAGGAAAAAGCAAAAAATTTCAGAATTGCACCTTGCAATGTGGAGATATTACTGTTTGTGCATTTACAATATTCATTGATTTTTGCCATTGAAAAACGTCCAGAAATGTTTGAAGCTACTGACTGAATGAAAGGAGCTGGCATCTCACTCTCTTTGAATCTTCTTTATCATGCTAGGATTAGCAGGAAAAAGCAAAAAATTTCAGAATTGCACCTTGCAATGTGGAGATATTACTGTTTGTGCATTTACAATATTCATTGATTTTTGCCATTGAAAAACATGTTTTTCATATACCAGAAATGTTTGAAGCTACTGACTGAATGAAAGGAGCTGGCATCTCACTCTCTTTGAATCTTCTTTATCATGCTAGGATTAGCAGGAAAAAGCAAAAAATTTCAGAATTGCACCTTGCAATGTGGAGATATTACTGTTTGTGCATTTACAATATTCATTGATTTTTGCCATTGAAAAACATGTTTTTCATATACCAGAAATGTTTGAAGCTACTGACTGAATGAAAGGAGCTGGCATCTCACTCTCTTTGAATCTTCTTTATCATGCTAGGATTAACAGGAAAAAGCAAAAAATTTCAGAATTGCACCTTGCAATGTGGAGATATTACTGTTTGTGCATTTACAATATTCATTGATTTTTGCCATTGAAAAACGTCCAGAAATGTTTGAAGCTACTGACTGAATGAAAGGAGCTGGCATCTCACTCTCTCTGAATCTTCTTTATCATGCTAGGATTAGCAGGAAAAAGCAAAAAATTTCAGAATTGCACCTTGCAATGTGGAGATATTACTGTTTGTGCATTTACAATATTCATTGATTTTTGCCATTGAAAAACGTCCAGAAATGTTTGAAGCTACTGACTGAATGAAAGGAGGTGGCATCTCACTCTCTTTGAATCTTCTTTATCATGCTAGGATTAGCAGGAAAAAGCAAAAAATTTCAGAATTGCACCTTGCAATGTGGAGATATTACTGTTTGTGCATTTACAATATTCATTGATTTTTGCCATTGAAAAACATGTTTTTCATATACCAGAAATGTTTGAAGCTACTGACTGAATGAAAGGAGCTGGCATCTCACTCTCTTTGAATCTTCTTTATCATGCTAGGATTAACAGGAAAAAGCAAAAAATTTCAGAATTGCACCTTGCAATGTGGAGATATTACTTTTTGTGCATTTACAATATTCATTGATTTTTGCCATTGAAAAACGTCCAGAAATGTTTGAAGCTACTGACTGAATGAAAGGAGCTGGCATCTCACTCTCTTTGAATCTTCTTTATCATGCTAGGATTAGCAGGAAAAAGCAAAAAATTTCAGAATTGCACCTTGCAATGTGGAGATATTACTGTTTGTGCATTTACAATATTCATTGATTTTTGCCATTGAAAAACATGTTTTTCATATACCAGAAATGTTTGAAGCTACTGACTGAATGAAAGGAGCTGGCATCTCACTCTCTTTGAATCTTCTTTATCATGCTAGGATTAGCAGGAAAAAGCAAAAAATTTCAGAATTGCACCTTGCAATGTGGAGATATTACTGTTTGTGCATTTACAATATTCATTGATTTTTGCCATTGAAAAACATGTTTTTCATATACCAGAAATGTTTGAAGCTACTGACTGAATGAAAGGAGCTGGCATCTCACTCTCTTTGAATCTTCTTTATCATGCTAGGATTAACAGGAAAAAGCAAAAAATTTCAGAATTGCACCTTGCAATGTGGAGATATTACTGTTTGTGCATTTACAATATTCATTGATTTTTGCCATTGAAAAACGTCCAGAAATGTTTGAAGCTACTGACTGAATGAAAGGAGCTGGCATCTCACTCTCTCTGAATCTTCTTTATCATGCTAGGATTAGCAGGAAAAAGCAAAAAATTTCAGAATTGCACCTTGCAATGTGGAGATATTACTGTTTGTGCATTTACAATATTCATTGATTTTTGCCATTGAAAAACATCGTTATTCATATACCAGAAATGTTTGAAGCTACTGACTGAAAGGAGCTGGCATCTCACTCTCTTTGAATCTTCTTTATCATGCTAGGATTAACCGGAAAAAGCAAAAAATTTCAGAATTGCACCTTGCAATGTGGAGATATTACTGTTTGTGCATTTACAATATTCATTGATTTTTGCCATTGAAAAACATGTTTTTCATATACCAGAAATGTTTGAAGCTACTGACTGAATGAAAGGAGCTGGCATCTCACTCTCTTTGAATCTTCTTTATCATGCTAGGATTAACAGGAAAAAGCAAAAAATTTCAGAATTGCACCTTGCAATGTGGAGATATTACTGTTTGTGCATTTACAATATTCATTGATTTTTGCCATTGAAAAACGTCCAGAAATGTTTGAAGCTACTGACTGAATGAAAGGAGCTGGCATCTCACTCTCTTTGAATCTTCTTTATCATGCTAGGATTAGCAGGAAAAAGCAAAAAATTTCAGAATTGCACCTTGCAATGTGGAGATATTACTGTTTGTGCATTTACAATATTCATTGATTTTTGCCATTGAAAAACATGTTTTTCATATACCAGAAATGTTTGAAGCTACTGACTGAATGAAAGGAGCTGGCATCTCACTCTCTTTGAATCTTCTTTATCATGCTAGGATTAGCAGGAAAAAGCAAAAAATTTCAGAATTGCACCTTGCAATGTGGAGATATTACTGTTTGTGCATTTACAATATTCATTGATTTTTGCCATTGAAAAACATGTTTTTCATATACCAGAAATGTTTGAAGCTACTGACTGAATGAAAGGAGCTGGCATCTCACTCTCTTTGAATCTTCTTTATCATGCTAGGATTAACAGGAAAAAGCAAAAAATTTCAGAATTGCACCTTGCAATGTGGAGATATTACTGTTTGTGCATTTACAATATTCATTGATTTTTGCCATTGAAAAACGTCCAGAAATGTTTGAAGCTACTGACTGAATGAAAGGAGCTGGCATCTCACTCTCTCTGAATCTTCTTTATCATGCTAGGATTAGCAGGAAAAAGCAAAAAATTTCAGAATTGCACCTTGCAATGTGGAGATATTACTGTTTGTGCATTTACAATATTCATTGATTTTTGCCATTGAAAAACATCGTTATTCATATACCAGAAATGTTTGAAGCTACTGACTGAAAGGAGCTGGCATCTCACTCTCTTTGAATCTTCTTTATCATGCTAGGATTAACCGGAAAAAGCAAAAAAATTCAGAATTGCACCTTGCAATGTGGAGATATTACTGTTTGTGCATTTACAATATTCATTGATTTTTGCCATTGAAAAACGTCCAGAAATGTTTGAAGCTACTGACTGAATGAAAGGAGCTGGCATCTCACTCTCTTTGAATCTTCTTTATCATGCTAGGATTAGCAGGAAAAAGCAAAAAATTTCAGAATTGCACCTTGCAATGTGGAGATATTACTGTTTGTGCATTTACAATATTCATTGATTTTTGCCATTGAAAAACATGTTTTTCATATACCAGAAATGTTTGAAGCTACTGACTGAATGAAAGGAGCTGGCATCTCACTCTCTTTGAATCTTCTTTATCATGCTAGGATTAACAGGAAAAAGCAAAAAATTTCAGAATTGCACCTTGCAATGTGGAGATATTACTGTTTGTGCATTTACAATATTCATTGATTTTTGCCATTGAAAAACGTCCAGAAATGTTTGAAGCTACTGACTGAATGAAAGGAGGTGGCATCTCACTCTCTTTGAATCTTCTTTATCATGCTAGGATTAGCAGGAAAAAGCAAAAAATTTCAGAATTGCACCTTGCAATGTGGAGATATTACTGTTTGTGCATTTACAATATTCATTGATTTTTGCCATTGAAAAACATGTTTTTCATATACCAGAAATGTTTGAAGCTACTGACTGAATGAAAGGAGCTGGCATCTCACTCTCTTTGAATCTTCTTTATCATGCTAGGATTAACAGGAAAAAGCAAAAAATTTCAGAATTGCACCTTGCAATGTGGAGATATTACTGTTTGTGCATTTACAATATTCATTGATTTTTGCCATTGAAAAACGTCCAGAAATGTTTGAAGCTACTGACTGAATGAAAGGAGCTGGCATCTCACTCTCTTTGAATCTTCTTTATCATGCTAGGATTAGCAGGAAAAAGCAAAAAATTTCAGAATTGCACCTTGCAATGTGGAGATATTACTGTTTGTGCATTTACAATATTCATTGATTTTTGCCATTGAAAAACATGTTTTTCATATACCAGAAATGTTTGAAGCTACTGACTGAATGAAAGGAGCTGGCATCTCACTCTCTTTGAATCTTCTTTGTCATGCTAGGATTAGCAGGAAAAAGCAAAAAATTTCAGAATTGCACCTTGCAATGTGGAGATATTACTGTTTGTGCATTTACAATATTCATTGATTTTTGCCATTGAAAAACATCGTTATTCATATACCAGAAATGTTTGAAGCTACTGACTGAAAGGAGCTGGCATCTCACTCTCTTTGAATCTTCTTTATCATGCTAGGATTAACCGGAAAAAGCAAAAAATTTCAGAATTGCACCTTGCAATGTGGAGATATTATTGTTTGTGCATTTACAATATTCATTGATTTTTGCCATTGAAAAACATGTTTTTCATATACCAGAAATGTTTGAAGCTACTGACTGAATGAAAGGAGCTGGCATCTCACTCTCTTTGAATCTTCTTTATCATGCTAGGATTAACAGGAAAAAGCAAAAAATTTCAGAATTGCACCTTGCAATGTGGAGATATTACTGTTTGTGCATTTACAATATTCATTGATTTTTGCCATTGAAAAACGTCCAGAAATGTTTGAAGCTACTGACTGAATGAAAGGAGCTGGCATCTCACTCTCTTTGAATCTTCTTTATCATGCTAGGATTAGCAGGAAAAAGCAAAAAATTTCAGAATTGCACCTTGCAATGTGGAGATATTACTGTTTGTGCATTTACAATATTCATTGATTTTTGCCATTGAAAAACATGTTTTTCATATACCAGAAATGTTTGAAGCTACTGACTGAATGAAAGGAGCTGGCATCTCACTCTCTTTGAATCTTCTTTATCATGCTAGGATTAGCAGGAAAAAGCAAAAAATTTCAGAATTGCACCTTGCAATGTGGAGATATTACTGTTTGTGCATTTACAATATTCATTGATTTTTGCCATTGAAAAACATGTTTTTCATATACCAGAAATGTTTGAAGCTACTGACTGAATGAAAGGAGCTGGCATCTCACTCTCTTTGAATCTTCTTTATCATGCTAGGATTAACAGGAAAAAGCAAAAAATTTCAGAATTGCACCTTGCAATGTGGAGATATTACTGTTTGTGCATTTACAATATTCATTGATTTTTGCCATTGAAAAACGTCCAGAAATGTTTGAAGCTACTGACTGAATGAAAGGAGCTGGCATCTCACTCTCTCTGAATCTTCTTTATCATGCTAGGATTAGCAGGAAAAAGCAAAAAATTTCAGAATTGCACCTTGCAATGTGGAGATATTACTGTTTGTGCATTTACAATATTCATTGATTTTTGCCATTGAAAAACATCGTTATTCATATACCAGAAATGTTTGAAGCTACTGACTGAAAGGAGCTGGCATCTCACTCTCTTTGAATCTTCTTTATCATGCTAGGATTAACCGGAAAAAGCAAAAAATTTCAGAATTGCACCTTGCAATGTGGAGATATTACTGTTTGTGCATTTACAATATTCATTGATTTTTGCCATTGAAAAACGTCCAGAAATGTTTGAAGCTACTGACTGAATGAAAGGAGCTGGCATCTCACTCTCTTTGAATCTTCTTTATCATGCTAGGATTAGCAGGAAAAAGCAAAAAATTTCAGAATTGCACCTTGCAATGTGGAGATATTACTGTTTGTGCATTTACAATATTCATTGATTTTTGCCATTGAAAAACATGTTTTTCATATACCAGAAATGTTTGAAGCTACTGACTGAATGAAAGGAGCTGGCATCTCACTCTCTTTGAATCTTCTTTATCATGCTAGGATTAACAGGAAAAAGCAAAAAATTTCAGAATTGCACCTTGCAATGTGGAGATATTACTGTTTGTGCATTTACAATATTCATTGTTTTTGCCATTGAAAAACGTCCAGAAATGTTTGAAGCTACTGACTGAATGAAAGGAGGTGGCATCTCACTCTCTTTGAATCTTCTTTATCATGCTAGGATTAGCAGGAAAAAGCAAAAAATTTCAGAATTGCACCTTGCAATGTGGAGATATTACTGTTTGTGCATTTACAATATTCATTGATTTTTGCCATTGAAAAACATGTTTTTCATATACCAGAAATGTTTGAAGCTACTGACTGAATGAAAGGAGCTGGCATCTCACTCTCTTTGAATCTTCTTTATCATGCTAGGATTAACAGGAAAAAGCAAAAAATTTCAGAATTGCACCTTGCAATGTGGAGATATTACTGTTTGTGCATTTACAATATTCATTGATTTTTGCCATTGAAAAACGTCCAGAAATGTTTGAAGCTACTGACTGAATGAAAGGAGCTGGCATCTCACTCTCTTTGAATCTTCTTTATCATGCTAGGATTAGCAGGAAAAAGCAAAAAATTTCAGAATTGCACCTTGCAATGTGGAGATATTACTGTTTGTGCATTTACAATATTCATTGATTTTTGCCATTGAAAAACGTCCAGAAATGTTTGAAGCTACTGACTGAATGAAAGGAGCTGGCATCTCACTCTCTTTGAATCTTCTTTATCATGCTAGGATTAGCAGGAAAAAGCAAAAAATTTCAGAATTGCACCTTGCAATGTGGAGATATTACTGTTTGTGCATTTACAATATTCATTGATTTTTGCCATTGAAAAACATGTTTTTCATATACCAGAAATGTTTGAAGCTACTGACTGAATGAAAGGAGCTGGCATCTCACTCTCTTTGAATCTTCTTTGTCATGCTAGGATTAGCAGGAAAAAGCAAAAAATTTCAGAATTGCACCTTGCAATGTGGAGATATTACTGTTTGTGCATTTACAATATTCATTGATTTTTGCCATTGAAAAACATCGTTATTCATATACCAGAAATGTTTGAAGCTACTGACTGAAAGGAGCTGGCATCTCACTCTCTTTGAATCTTCTTTATCATGCTAGGATTAACAGGAAAAAGCAAAAAATTTCAGAATTGCACCTTGCAATGTGGAGATATTACTGTTTGTGCATTTACAATATTCATTGATTTTTGCCATTGAAAAACATGTTTTTCATATACCAGAAATGTTTGAAGCTACTGACTGAATGAAAGGAGCTGGCATCTCACTCTCTTTGAATCTTCTTTATCATGCTAGGATTAGCAGGAAAAAGCAAAAAATTTCAGAATTGCACCTTGCAATGTGGAGATATTACTGTTTGTGCATTTACAATATTCATTGATTTTTGCCATTGAAAAACATGTTTTTCATATACCAGAAATGTTTGAAGCTACTGACTGAATGAAAGGAGCTGGCATCTCACTCTCTTTGAATCTTCTTTATCATGCTAGGATTAACAGGAAAAAGCAAAAAATTTCAGAATTGCACCTTGCAATGTGGAGATATTACTGTTTGTGCATTTACAATATTCATTGATTTTTGCCATTGAAAAACATGTTTTTCATATACCAGAAATGTTTGAAGCTACTGACTGAATGAAAGGAGCTGGCATCTCACTCTCTTTGAATCTTCTTTATCATGCTAGGATTAACAGGAAAAAGCAAAAAATTTCAGAATTGCACCTTGCAATGTGGAGATATTACTGTTTGTGCATTTACAATATTCATTGATTTTTGCCATTGAAAAACGTCCAGAAATGTTTGAAGCTACTGACTGAATGAAAGGAGCTGGCATCTCACTCTCTCTGAATCTTCTTTATCATGCTAGGATTAGCAGGAAAAAGCAAAAAATTTCAGAATTGCACCTTGCAATGCGGAGATATTACTGTTTGTGCATTTACAATATTCATTGATTTTTGCCATTGAAAAACATCGTTATTCATATACCAGAAATGTTTGAAGCTACTGACTGAAAGGAGCTGGCATCTCACTCTCTTTGAATCTTCTTTATCATGCTAGGATTAACCGGAAAAAGCAAAAAATTTCAGAATTGCACCTTGCAATGTGGAGATATTACTGTTTGTGCATTTACAATATTCATTGATTTTTGCCATTGAAAAACGTCCAGAAATGTTTGAAGCTACTGACTGAATGAAAGGAGCTGGCATCTCACTCTCTTTGAATCTTCTTTATCATGCTAGGATTAGCAGGAAAAAGCAAAAAATTTCAGAATTGCACCTTGCAATGTGGAGATATTACTGTTTGTGCATTTACAATATTCATTGATTTTTGCCATTGAAAAACATGTTTTTCATATACCAGAAATGTTTGAAGCTACTGACTGAATGAAAGGAGCTGGCATCTCACTCTCTTTGAATCTTCTTTATCATGCTAGGATTAACAGGAAAAAGCAAAAAATTTCAGAATTGCACCTTGCAATGTGGAGATATTACTGTTTGTGCATTTACAATATTCATTGACTTTTGCCATTGAAAAACGTCCAGAAATGTTTGAAGCTACTGACTGAATGAAAGGAGGTGGCATCTCACTCTCTTTGAATCTTCTTTATCATGCTAGGATTAGCAGGAAAAAGCAAAAAATTTCAGAATTGCACCTTGCAATGTGGAGATATTACTGTTTGTGCATTTACAATATTCATTGATTTTTGCCATTGAAAAACATGTTTTTCATATACCAGAAATGTTTGAAGCTACTGACTGAATGAAAGGAGCTGGCATCTCACTCTCTTTGAATCTTCTTTATCATGCTAGGATTAACAGGAAAAAGCAAAAAATTTCAGAATTGCACCTTGCAATGTGGAGATATTACTGTTTGTGCATTTACAATATTCATTGATTTTTGCCATTGAAAAACGTCCAGAAATGTTTGAAGCTACTGACTGAATGAAAGGAGCTGGCATCTCACTCTCTTTGAATCTTCTTTATCATGCTAGGATTAGCAGGAAAAAGCAAAAAATTTCAGAATTGCACCTTGCAATGTGGAGATATTACTGTTTGTGCATTTACAATATTCATTGATTTTTGCCATTGAAAAACATGTTTTTCATATACCAGAAATGTTTGAAGCTACTGACTGAATGAAAGGAGCTGGCATCTCACTCTCTTTGAATCTTCTTTGTCATGCTAGGATTAGCAGGAAAAAGCAAAAAATTTCAGAATTGCACCTTGCAATGTGGAGATATTACTGTTTGTGCATTTACAATATTCATTGATTTTTGCCATTGAAAAACATCGTTATTCATATACCAGAAATGTTTGAAGCTACTGACTGAAAGGAGCTGGCATCTCACTCTCTTTGAATCTTCTTTATCATGCTAGGATTAACAGGAAAAAGCAAAAAATTTCAGAATTGCACCTTGCAATGTGGAGATATTACTGTTTGTGCATTTACAATATTCATTGATTTTTGCCATTGAAAAACATGTTTTTCATATACCAGAAATGTTTGAAGCTACTGACTGAATGAAAGGAGCTGGCATCTCACTCTCTTTGAATCTTCTTTATCATGCTAGGATTAGCAGGAAAAAGCAAAAAATTTCAGAATTGCACCTTGCAATGTGGAGATATTACTGTTTGTGCATTTACAATATTCATTGATTTTTGCCATTGAAAAACATGTTTTTCATATACCAGAAATGTTTGAAGCTACTGACTGAATGAAAGGAGCTGGCATCTCACTCTCTTTGAATCTTCTTTATCATGCTAGGATTAGCAGGAAAAAGCAAAAAATTTCAGAATTGCACCTTGCAATGTGGAGATATTACTGTTTGTGCATTTACAATATTCATTGATTTTTGCCATTGAAAAACATGTTTTTCATATACCAGAAATGTTTGAAGCTACTGACTGAATGAAAGGAGCTGGCATCTCACTCTCTTTGAATCTTCTTTATCATGCTAGGATTAACAGGAAAAAGCAAAAAATTTCAGAATTGCACCTTGCAATGTGGAGATATTACTGTTTGTGCATTTACAATATTCATTCATTTTTGCCATTGAAAAACGTCCAGAAATGTTTGAAGCTACTGACTGAATGAAAGGAGGTGGCATCTCACTCTCTTTGAATCTTCTTTATCATGCTAGGATTAGCAGGAAAAAGCAAAAAATTTCAGAATTGCACCTTGCAATGTGGAGATATTACTGTTTGTGCATTTACAATATTCATTGATTTTTGCCATTGAAAAACATGTTTTTCATATACCAGAAATGTTTGAAGCTACTGACTGAATGAAAGGAGCTGGCATCTCACTCTCTTTGAATCTTCTTTATCATGCTAGGATTAACAGGAAAAAGCAAAAAATTTCAGAATTGCACCTTGCAATGTGGAGATATTACTGTTTGTGCATTTACAATATTCATTGATTTTTGCCATTGAAAAACGTCCAGAAATGTTTGAAGCTACTGACTGAATGAAAGGAGCTGGCATCTCACTCTCTTTGAATCTTCTTTATCATGCTAGGATTAGCAGGAAAAAGCAAAAAATTTCAGAATTGCACCTTGCAATGTGGAGATATTACTGTTTGTGCATTTACAATATTCATTGATTTTTGCCATTGAAAAACATGTTTTTCATATACCAGAAATGTTTGAAGCTACTGACTGAATGAAAGGAGCTGGCATCTCACTCTCTTTGAATCTTCTTTGTCATGCTAGGATTAGCAGGAAAAAGCAAAAAATTTCAGAATTGCACCTTGCAATGTGGAGATATTACTGTTTGTGCATTTACAATATTCATTGATTTTTGCCATTGAAAAACATCGTTATTCATATACCAGAAATGTTTGAAGCTACTGACTGAAAGGAGCTGGCATCTCACTCTCTTTGAATCTTCTTTATCATGCTAGGATTAACAGGAAAAAGCAAAAAATTTCAGAATTGCACCTTGCAATGTGGAGATATTACTGTTTGTGCATTTACAATATTCATTGATTTTTGCCATTGAAAAACATGTTTTTCATATACCAGAAATGTTTGAAGCTACTGACTGAATGAAAGGAGCTGGCATCTCACTCTCTTTGAATCTTCTTTATCATGCTAGGATTAGCAGGAAAAAGCAAAAAATTTCAGAATTGCACCTTGCAATGTGGAGATATTACTGTTTGTGCATTTACAATATTCATTGATTTTTGCCATTGAAAAACATGTTTTTCATATACCAGAAATGTTTGAAGCTACTGACTGAATGAAAGGAGCTGGCATCTCACTCTCTTTGAATCTTCTTTATCATGCTAGGATTAACAGGAAAAAGCAAAAAATTTCAGAATTGCACCTTGCAATGTGGAGATAGTACTGTTTGTGCATTTACAATATTCATTGATTTTTGCCATTGAAAAACGTCCAGAAATGTTTGAAGCTACTGACTGAATGAAAGGAGCTGGCATCTCACTCTCTTTGAATCTTCTTTATCATGCTAGGATTAGCAGGAAAAAGCAAAAAATTTCAGAATTGCACCTTGCAATGTGGAGATATTACTGTTTGTGCATTTACAATATTCATTGATTTTTGCCATTGAAAAACATGTTTTTCATATACCAGAAATGTTTGGAGCTACTGACTGAATGAAAGGAGCTGGCATCTCACTCTCTTTGAATCTTCTTTATCATGCTAGGATTAGCAGGAAGAAGCAAAAAATTTCAGAATTGCACCTTGCAATGTGGAGATATTACTGTTTGTGCATTTACAATATTCATTGATTTTTGCCATTGAAAAACATGTTTTTCATATACCAGAAATGTTTGAAGCTACTGACTGAATGAAAGGAGCTGGCATCTCACTCTCTTTGAATCTTCTTTATCATGCTAGGATTAACAGGAAAAAGCAAAAAATTTCAGAATTGCACCTTGCAATGTGGAGATATTACTGTTTGTGCATTTACAATATTCATTGATTTTTGCCATTGAAAAACGTCCAGAAATGTTTGAAGCTACTGACTGAATGAAAGGAGCTGGCATCTCACTCTCTTTGAATCTTCTTTATCATGCTAGGATTAGCAGGAAAAAGCAAAAAATTTCAGAATTGCACCTTGCAATGTGGAGATATTACTGTTTGTGCATTTACAATATTCATTGATTTTTGCCATTGAAAAACATGTTTTTCATATACCAGAAATGTTTGAAGCTACTGACTGAATGAAAGGAGCTGGCATCTCACTCTCTTTGAATCTTCTTTATCATGCTAGGATTAGCAGGAAAAAGCAAAAAATTTCAGAATTGCACCTTGCAATGTGGAGATATTACTGTTTGTGCATTTACAATATTCATTGATTTTTGCCATTGAAAAACATGTTTTTCATATACCAGAAATGTTTGAAGCTACTGACTGAATGAAAGGAGCTGGCATCTCACTCTCTTTGAATCTTCTTTATCATGCTAGGATTAACAGGAAAAAGCAAAAAATTTCAGAATTGCACCTTGCAATGTGGAGATATTACTGTTTGTGCATTTACAATATTCATTGATTTTTGCCATTGAAAAACATGTTTTTCATATACCAGAAATGTTTGAAGCTACTGACTGAATGAAAGGAGCTGGCATCTCACTCTCTTTGAATGTTCTTTATCATGCTAGGATTAACAGGAAAAAGCAAAAAATTTCAGAATTGCACCTTGCAATGTGGAGATATTACTGTTTGTGCATTTACAATATTCATTGATTTTTGCCATTGAAAAACATGTTTTTCATATACCAGAAATGTTTGAAGCTACTGACTGAATGAAAGGAGCTGGCATCTCACTCTCTTTGAATCTTCTTTATCATGCTAGGATTAGCAGGAAAAAGCAAAAAATTTCAGAATTGCACCTTGCAATGTGGAGATATTACTGTTTGTGCATTTACAATATTCATTGATTTTTGCCATTGAAAAACATGTTTTTCATATACCAGAAATGTTTGAAGCTACTGACTGAATGAAAGGAGCTGGCATCTCACTCTCTTTGAATCTTCTTTATCATGCTAGGATTAACAGGAAAAAGCAAAAAATTTCAGAATTGCACCTTGCAATGTGGAGATATTACTGTTTGTGCATTTACAATATTCATTGATTTTTGCCATTAAAAAATCAGAAATGTTTGAAGCTACTGACTGAATGAAAGGAGCTGGCATCTCACTCTGAATCTTCTTTATCATGCTAGGATTAGCAGGAAAAAGCAAAAAATTTCAGAATTGCACCTTGCAATGTGGAGATATTACTGTTTGTGCATTTACAATATTCATTGATTTTTGCCATTGAAAAACGTTTTTCATATACCAGAAATGTTTGAAGCTACTGACTGAATGAAAGGAGCTGGCATCTCACTCTCTTTGAATCTTCTTTATCATGCTAGGATTAGCAGGAAAAAGCAAAAAATTTCAGAATTGCACCTTGCAATGTGGAGATATTACTGTTTGTGCATTTACAATATTCATTGATTTTTGCCATTGAAAAACATGTTTTTCATATACCAGAAATGTTTGAAGCTACTGACTGAATGAAAGGAGCTGGCATCTCACTCTCTTTGAATCTTCTTTATCATGCTAGGATTAACAGGAAAAAGCAAAAAATTTCAGAATTGCACCTTGCAATGAGGAGATATTACTGTTTGTGCATTTACAATATTCATTGATTTTTGCCATTGAAAAACGTCCAGAAATGTTTGAAGCTACTGACTGAATGAAAGGAGCTGGCATCTCACTCTCTTTGAATCTTCTTTATCATGCTAGGATTAGCAGGAAAAAGCAAAAAATTTCAGAATTGCACCTTGCAATGTGGCGATATTACTGTTTGTGCATTTACAATATTCATTGATTTTTGCCATTGAAAAACATGTTTTTCATATACCAGAAATGTTTGAAGCTACTGACTGAATGAAAGGAGCTGGCATCTCACTCTCTTTGAATCTTCTTTGTCATGCTAGGATTAACAGGAAAAAGCAAAAAATTTCAGAATTGCACCTTGCAATGTGGAGATATTACTGTTTGTGCATTTACAATATTCATTGATTTTTGCCATTGAAAAACGTCCAGAAATGTTTGAAGCTACTGACTGAATGAAAGGAGGTGGCATCTCACTCTCTTTGAATCTTCTTTATCATGCTAGGATTAGCAGGAAAAAGCAAAAAATTTCAGAATTGCACCTTGCAATGTGGAGATATTACTGTTTGTGCATTTACAATATTCATTGATTTTTGCCATTGAAAAACATGTTTTTCATATACCAGAAATGTTTGAAGCTACTGACTGAATGAAAGGAGCTGGCATCTCACTCTCTTTGAATCTTCTTTATCATGCTAGGATTAACAGGAAAAAGCAAAAAATTTCAGAATTGCACCTTGCAATGTGGAGATATTACTGTTTGTGCATTTACAATATTCATTGATTTTTGCCATTGAAAAACGTCCAGAAATGTTTGAAGCTACTGACTGAATGAAAGGAGGTGGCATCTCACTCTCTTTGAATCTTCTTTATCATGCTAGGATTAGCAGGAAAAAGCAAAAAATTTCAGAATTGCACCTTGCAATGTGGAGATATTACTGTTTGTGCATTTACAATATTCATTGATTTTTGCCATTGAAAAACATGTTTTTCATATACCAGAAATGTTTGAAGCTACTGACTGAATGAAAGGAGCTGGCATCTCACTCTCTTTGAATCTTCTTTATCATGCTAGGATTAACAGGAAAAAGCAAAAAATTTCAGAATTGCACCTTGCAATGTGGAGATATTACTGTTTGTGCATTTACAATATTCATTGATTTTTGCCATTGAAAAACGTCCAGAAATGTTTGAAGCTACTGACTGAATGAAAGGAGCTGGCATCTCACTCTCTTTGAATCTTCTTTATCATGCTAGGATTAGCAGGAAAAAGCAAAAAATTTCAGAATTGCACCTTGCAATGTGGAGATATTACTGTTTGTGCATTTACAATATTCATTGATTTTTGCCATTGAAAAACATGTTTTTCATATACCAGAAATGTTTGAAGCTACTGACTGAATGAAAGGAGCTGGCATCTCACTCTCTTTGAATCTTCTTTGTCATGCTAGGATTAGCAGGAAAAAGCAAAAAATTTCAGAATTGCACCTTGCAATGTGGAGATATTACTGTTTGTGCATTTACAATATTCATTGATTTTTGCCATTGAAAAACATCGTTATTCATATACCAGAAATGTTTGAAGCTACTGACTGAAAGGAGCTGGCATCTCACTCTCTTTGAATCTTCTTTATCATGCTAGGATTAACAGGAAAAAGCAAAAAATTTCAGAATTGCACCTTGCAATGTGGAGATATTACTGTTTGTGCATTTACAATATTCATTGATTTTTGCCATTGAAAAACATGTTTTTCATATACCAGAAATGTTTGAAGCTACTGACTGAATGAAAGGAGCTGGCATCTCACTCTCTTTGAATCTTCTTTATCATGCTAGGATTAGCAGGAAAAAGCAAAAAATTTCAGAATTGCACCTTGCAATGTGGAGATATTACTGTTTGTGCATTTACAATATTCATTGATTTTTGCCATTGAAAAACATGTTTTTCATATACCAGAAATGTTTGAAGCTACTGACTGAATGAAAGGAGCTGGCATCTCACTCTCTTTGAATCTTCTTTATCATGCTAGGATTAACAGGAAAAAGCAAAAAATTTCAGAATTGCACCTTGCAATGTGGAGATATTACTGTTTGTGCATTTACAATATTCATTGATTTTTGCCATTGAAAAACGTCCAGAAATGTTTGAAGCTACTGACTGAATGAAAGGAGCTGGCATCTCACTCTCTTTGAATCTTCTTTATCATGCTAGGATTAGCAGGAAAAAGCAAAAAATTTCAGAATTGCACCTTGCAATGTGGAGATATTACTGTTTGTGCATTTACAATATTCATTGATTTTTGCCATTGAAAAACATGTTTTTCATATACCAGAAATGTTTGAAGCTACTGACTGAATGAAAGGAGCTGGCATCTCACTCTCTTTGAATCTTCTTTATCATGCTAGGATTAGCAGGAAAAAGCAAAAAATTTCAGAATTGCACCTTGCAATGTGGAGATATTACTGTTTGTGCATTTACAATATTCATTGATTTTTGCCATTGAAAAACATGTTTTTCATATACCAGAAATGTTTGAAGCTACTGACTGAATGAAAGGAGCTGGCATCTCACTCTCTTTGAATCTTCTTTATCATGCTAGGATTAACAGGAAAAAGCAAAAAATTTCAGAATTGCACCTTGCAATGTGGAGATATTACTGTTTGTGCATTTACAATATTCATTGATTTTTGCCATTGAAAAACGTCCAGAAATGTTTGAAGCTACTGACTGAATGAAAGGAGGTGGCATCTCACTCTCTTTGAATCTTCTTTATCATGCTAGGATTAGCAGGAAAAAGCAAAAAATTTCAGAATTGCACCTTGCAATGTGGAGATATTACTGTTTGTGCATTTACAATATTCATTGATTTTTGCCATTGAAAAACATGTTTTTCATATACCAGAAATGTTTGAAGCTACTGACTGAATGAAAGGAGCTGGCATCTCACTCTCTTTGAATCTTCTTTATCATGCTAGGATTAACAGGAAAAAGCAAAAAATTTCAGAATTGCACCTTGCAATGTGGAGATATTACTGTTTGTGCATTTACAATATTCATTGATTTTTGCCATTGAAAAACGTCCAGAAATGTTTGAAGCTACTGACTGAATGAAAGGAGCTGGCATCTCACTCTCTTTGAATCTTCTTTATCATGCTAGGATTAACAGGAAAAAGCAAAAAATTTCAGAATTGCACCTTGCAATGTGGAGATATTACTGTTTGTGCATTTACAATATTCATTGATTTTTGCCATTGAAAAACATGTTTTTCATATACCAGAAATGTTTGAAGCTACTGACTGAATGAAAGGAGCTGGCATCTCACTCTCTTTGAATCTTCTTTATCATGCTAGGATTAGCAGGAAAAAGCAAAAAATTTCAGAATTGCACCTTGCAATGTGGAGATATTACTGTTTGTGCATTTACAATATTCATTGATTTTTGCCATTGAAAAACATGTTTTTCATATACCAGAAATGTTTGAAGCTACTGACTGAATGAAAGGAGCTGGCATCTCACTCTCTTTGAATCTTCTTTATCATGCTAGGATTAACAGGAAAAAGCAAAAAATTTCAGAATTGCACCTTGCAATGAGATATTACTGTTTGTGCATTTACAATATTCATTGATTTTTGCCATTGAAAAACGTCCAGAAATGTTTGAAGCTACTGACTGAATGAAAGGAGCTGGCATCTCACTCTCTTTGAATCTTCTTTATCATGCTAGGATTAGCAGGAAAAAGCAAAAAATTTCAGAATTGCACCTTGCAATGTGGAGATATTACTGTTTGTGCATTTACAATATTCATTGATTTTTGCCATTGAAAAACATGTTTTTCATATACCAGAAATGTTTGAAGCTACTGACTGAATGAAAGGAGCTGGCATCTCACTCTCTTTGAATCTTCTTTATCATGCTAGGATTAGCAGGAAAAAGCAAAAAATTTCAGAATTGCACCTTGCAATGTGGAGATATTACTGTTTGTGCATTTACAATATTCATTGATTTTTGCCATTGAAAAACATGTTTTTCATATACCAGAAATGTTTGAAGCTACTGACTGAATGAAAGGAGCTGGCATCTCACTCTCTTTGAATCTTCTTTATCATGCTAGGATTAACAGGAAAAAGCAAAAAATTTCAGAATTGCACCTTGCAATGTGGAGATATTACTGTTTGTGCATTTACAATATTCATTGATTTTTTCCATTGAAAAACGTCCAGAAATGTTTGAAGCTACTGACTGAATGAAAGGAGCTGGCATCTCACTCTCTTTGAATCTTCTTTATCATGCTAGGATTAGCAGGAAAAAGCAAAAAATTTCAGAATTGCACCTTGCAATGTGGAGATATTACTGTTTGTGCATTTACAATATTCATTGATTTTTGCCATTGAAAAACATGTTTTTCATATACCAGAAATGTTTGAAGCTACTGACTGAATGAAAGGAGCTGGCATCTCACTCTCTTTGAATCTTCTTTATCATGCTAGGATTAGCAGGAAAAAGCAAAAAATTTCAGAATTGCACCTTGCAATGTGGAGATATTACTGTTTGTGCATTTACAATATTCATTGATTTTTGCCATTGAAAAACATGTTTTTCATATACCAGAAATGTTTGAAGCTACTGACTGAATGAAAGGAGCTGGCATCTCACTCTCTTTGAATCTTCTTTATCATGCTAGGATTAACAGGAAAAAGCAAAAAATTTCAGAATTGCACCTTGCAATGTGGAGATATTACTGTTTGTGCATTTACAATATTCATTGATTTTTGCCATTGAAAAACATGTTTTTCATATACCAGAAATGTTTGAAGCTACTGACTGAATGAAAGGAGCTGGCATCTCACTCTCTTTGAATCTTCTTTATCATGCTAGGATTAACAGGAAAAAGCAAAAAATTTCAGAATTGCACCTTGCAATGTGGAGATATTACTGTTTGTGCATTTACAATATTCATTGATTTTTGCCATTGAAAAACATGTTTTTCATATACCAGAAATGTTTGAAGCTACTGACTGAATGAAAGGAGCTGGCATCTCACTCTCTTTGAATCTTCTTTATCATGCTAGGATTAGCAGGAAAAAGCAAAAAATTTCAGAATTGCACCTTGCAATGTGGAGATATTACTGTTTGTGCATTTACAATATTCATTGATTTTTGCCATTGAAAAACATGTTTTTCATATACCAGAAATGTTTGAAGCTACTGACTGAATGAAAGGAGCTGGCATCTCACTCTCTTTGAATCTTCTTTATCATGCTAGGATTAACAGGAAAAAGCAAAAAATTTCAGAATTGCACCTTGCAATGTGGAGATATTACTGTTTGTGCATTTACAATATTCATTGATTTTTGCCATTAAAAAACCAGAAATGTTTGAAGCTACTGACTGAATGAAAGGAGCTGGCATCTCACTCTGAATCTTCTTTATCATGCTAGGATTAGCAGGAAAAAGCAAAAAATTTCAGAATTGCACCTTGCAATGTGGAGATATTACTGTTTGTGCATTTACAATATTCATTGATTTTTGCCATTGAAAAACGTTTTTCATATACCAGAAATGTTTGAAGCTACTGACTGAATGAAAGGAGCTGGCATCTCACTCTCTTTGAATCTTCTTTATCATGCTAGGATTAGCAGGAAAAAGCAAAAAATTTCAGAATTGCACCTTGCAATGTGGAGATATTACTGTTTGTGCATTTACAATATTCATTGATTTTTGCCATTGAAAAACATGTTTTTCATATACCAGAAATGTTTGAAGCTACTGACTGAATGAAAGGAGCTGGCATCTCACTCTCTTTGAATCTTCTTTATCATGCTAGGATTAACAGGAAAAAGCAAAAAATTTCAGAATTGCACCTTGCAATGTGGAGATATTACTGTTTGTGCATTTACAATATTCATTGATTTTTGCCATTGAAAAACGTCCAGAAATGTTTGAAGCTACTGACTGAATGAAAGGAGCTGGCATCTCACTCTCTTTGAATCTTCTTTATCATGCTAGGATTAGCAGGAAAAAGCAAAAAATTTCAGAATTGCACCTTGCAATGTGGCGATATTACTGTTTGTGCATTTACAATATTCATTGATTTTTGCCATTGAAAAACATGTTTTTCATATACCAGAAATGTTTGAAGCTACTGACTGAATGAAAGGAGCTGGCATCTCACTCTCTTTGAATCTTCTTTGTCATGCTAGGATTAACAGGAAAAAGCAAAAAATTTCAGAATTGCACCTTGCAATGTGGAGATATTACTGTTTGTGCATTTACAATATTCATTGATTTTTGCCATTGAAAAACGTCCAGAAATGTTTGAAGCTACTGACTGAATGAAAGGAGGTGGCATCTCACTCTCTTTGAATCTTCTTTATCATGCTAGGATTAGCAGGAAAAAGCAAAAAATTTCAGAATTGCACCTTGCAATGTGGAGATATTACTGTTTGTGCATTTACAATATTCATTGATTTTTGCCATTGAAAAACATGTTTTTCATATACCAGAAATGTTTGAAGCTACTGACTGAATGAAAGGAGCTGGCATCTCACTCTCTTTGAATCTTCTTTATCATGCTAGGATTAACAGGAAAAAGCAAAAAATTTCAGAATTGCACCTTGCAATGTGGAGATATTACTGTTTGTGCATTTACAATATTCATTGATTTTTGCCATTGAAAAACGTCCAGAAATGTTTGAAGCTACTGACTGAATGAAAGGAGCTGGCATCTCACTCTCTTTGAATCTTCTTTATCATGCTAGGATTAGCAGGAAAAAGCAAAAAAATTCAGAATTGCACCTTGCAATGTGGAGATATTACTGTTTGTGCATTTACAATATTCATTGATTTTTGCCATTGAAAAACATGTTTTTCATATACCAGAAATGTTTGAAGCTACTGACTGAATGAAAGGAGCTGGCATCTCACTCTCTTTGAATCTTCTTTATCATGCTAGGATTAGCAGGAAAAAGCAAAAAATTTCAGAATTGCACCTTGCAATGTGGAGATATTACTGTTTGTGCATTTACAATATTCATTGATTTTTGCCATTGAAAAACATCATGTTATTCATATACCAGAAATGTTTGAAGCTACTGACTGAAAGGAGCTGGCATCTCACTCTCTTTGAATCTTCTTTATCATGCTAGGATTAACAGGAAAAAGCAAAAAATTTCAGAATTGCACCTTGCAATGTGGAGATATTACTGTTTGTGCATTTACAATATTCATTGATTTTTGCCATTGAAAAACATGTTTTTCATATACCAGAAATGTTTGAAGCTACTGACTGAATGAAAGGAGCTGGCATCTCACTCTCTTTGAATCTTCTTTATCATGCTAGGATTAACAGGAAAAAGCAAAAAATTTCAGAATTGCACCTTGCAATGTGGAGATATTACTGTTTGTGCATTTACAATATTCATTGATTTTTGCCATTGAAAAACGTCCAGAAATGTTTGAAGCTACTGACTGAATGAAAGGAGCTGGCATCTCACTCTCTTTGAATCTTCTTTATCATGCTAGGATTAGCAGGAAAAAGCAAAAAATTTCAGAATTGCACCTTGCAATGTAGAGATATTACTGTTTGTGCATTTACAATATTCATTGATTTTTGCCATTGAAAAACATATTTTTCATATACCAGAAATGTTTGAAGCTACTGACTGAATGAAAGGAGCTGGCATCTCACTCTCTTTGAATCTTCTTTATCATGCTAGGATTAGCAGGAAAAAGCAAAAAATTTCAGAATTGCACCTTGCAATGTGGAGATATTACTGTTTGTGCATTTACAATATTCATTGATTTTTGCCATTGAAAAACATGTTTTTCATATACCAGAAATGTTTGAAGCTACTGACTGAATGAAAGGAGCTGGCATCTCACTCTCTTTGAATCTTCTTTATCATGCTAGGATTAACAGGAAAAAGCAAAAAATTTCAGAATTGCACCTTGCAATGTGGAGATATTACTGTTTGTGCATTTACAATATTCATTGATTTTTGCCATTGAAAAACGTCCAGAAATGTTTGAAGCTACTGACTGAATGAAAGGAGCTGGCATCTCACTCTCTTTGAATCTTCTTTATCATGCTAGGATTAGCAGGAAAAAGCAAAAAATTTCAGAATTGCACCTTGCAATGTGGAGATATTACTGTTTGTGCATTTACAATATTCATTGATTTTTGCCATTGAAAAACATGTTTTTCATATACCAGAAATGTTTGAAGCTACTGACTGAATGAAAGGAGCTGGCATCTCACTCTCTTTGAATCTTCTTTATCATGCTAGGATTAGCAGGAAAAAGCAAAAAATTTCAGAATTGCACCTTGCAATGTGGAGATATTACTGTTTGTGCATTTACAATATTCATTGATATTTGCCATTGAAAAACATGTTTTTCATATACCAGAAATGTTTGAAGCTACTGACTGAATGAAAGGAGCTGGCATCTCACTCTCTTTGAATCTTCTTTATCATGCTAGGATTAACAGGAAAAAGCAAAAAATTTCAGAATTGCACCTTGCAATGTGGAGATATTACTGTTTGTGCATTTACAATATTCATTGATTTTTGCCATTGAAAAACATGTTTTTCATATACCAGAAATGTTTGAAGCTACTGACTGAATGAAAGGAGCTGGCATCTCACTCTCTTTGAATCTTCTTTATCATGCTAGGATTAGCAGGAAAAAGCAAAAAATTTCAGAATTGCACCTTGCAATGTGGAGATATTACTGTTTGTGCATTTACAATATTCATTGATTTTTGCCATTGAAAAACATGTTTTTCATATACCAGAAATGTTTGAAGCTACTGACTGAATGAAAGGAGCTGGCATCTCACTCTCTTTGAATCTTCTTTATCATGCTAGGATTAACAGGAAAAAGCAAAAAATTTCAGAATTGCACCTTGCAATGTGGAGATATTACTGTTTGTGCATTTACAATATTCATTGATTTTTGCGATTGAAAAACGTGCAGAAATGTTTGAAGCTACTGACTGAATGAAAGGAGCTGGCATCTCACTCTCTTTGAATCTTCTTTATCATGCTAGGATTAGCAGGAAAAAGCAAAAAATTTCAGAATTGCACCTTGCAATGTGGAGATATTACTGTTTGTGCATTTACAATATTCATTGATTTTTGCCATTGAAAAACATGTTTTTCATATACCAGAAATGTTTGAAGCTACTGACTGAATGAAAGGAGCTGGCATCTCACTCTCTTTGAATCTTCTTTATCATGCTAGGATTAGCAGGAAAAAGCAAAAAATTTCAGAATTGCACCTTGCAATGTGGAGATATTACTGTTTGTGCATTTACAATATTCATTGATTTTTGCCATTGAAAAACGTCCAGAAATGTTTGAAGCTACTGACTGAATGAAAGGAGGTGGCATCTCACTCTCTTTGAATCTTCTTTATCATGCTAGGATTAGCAGGAAAAGCAAAAAATTTCAGAATTGCACCTTGCAATGTGGAGATATTACTGTTTGTGCATTTACAATATTCATTGATTTTTGCCATTGAAAAACATGTTTTTCATATACCAGAAATGTTTGAAGCTACTGACTGAATGAAAGGAGCTGGCATCTCACTCTCTTTGAATCTTCTTTATCATGCTAGGATTAACAGGAAAAAGCAAAAAATTTCAGAATTGCACCTTGCAATGTGGAGATATTACTGTTTGTGCATTTACAATATTCATTGATTTTTGCCATTGAAAAACGTCCAGAAATGTTTGAAGCTACTGACTGAATGAAAGGAGCTGGCATCTCACTCTCTTTGAATCTTCTTTATCATGCTAGGATTAGCAGGAAAAAGCAAAACATTTCAGAATTGCACCTTGCAATGTGGAGATATTACTGTTTGTGCATTTACATTATTCATTGATTTTTGCCATTGAAAAACATGTTTTTCATATACCAGAAAGCTTTGAAGCTACTGACTGAATGAAAGGAGCTGGCATCTCACTCTCTTTGAATCTTCTTTATCATGCTAGGATTAGCAGGAAAAAGCAAAAAATTTCAGAATTGCACCTTGCAATGTGGAGATATTACTGTTTGTGCATTTACAATATTCATTGATTTTTGCCATTGAAAAACATCGTTATTCATATACCAGAAATGTTTGAAGCTACTGACTGAAAGGAGCTGGCATCTCACTCTCTTTGAATCTTCTTTATCATGCTAGGATTAACAGGAAAAAGCAAAAAATTTCAGAATTGCTCCTTGCAATGTGGAGATATTACTGTTTGTGCATTTACAATATTCATTGATTTTTGCCATTGAAAACATGTTTTTCATATACCAGAAATGTTTGAAGCTACTGACTGAATGAAAGGAGCTGGCATCTCACTCTCTTTGAATCTTCTTTATCATGCTAGGATTAGCAGGAAAAAGCAAAAAATTTCAGAATTGCACCTTGCAATGTGGAGATATTACTCTTTGTGCATTTACAATATTCATTGATTTTTGCCATTGAAAAACATGTTTTTCATATACCAGAAATGTTTGAAGCTACTGACTGAATGAAAGGAGCTGGCATCTCACTCTCTTTGAATCTTCTTTATCATGCTAGGATTAACAGGAAAAAGCAAAAAATTTCAGAATTGCACCTTGCAATGTGGAGATATTACTGTTTGTGCATTTACAATATTCATTGATTTTTGCCATTGAAAAACGTCCAGAAATGTTTGAAGCTACTGACTGAATGAAAGGAGCTGGCATCTCACTCTCTTTGAATCTTCTTTATCATGCTAGGATTAGCAGGAAAAAGCAAAAAATTTCAGAATTGCACCTTGCAATGTGGAGATATTACTGTTTGTGCATTTACAATATTCATTGATTTTTGCCATTGAAAAACATGTTTTTCATATACCAGAAATGTTTGAAGCTACTGACTGAATGAAAGGAGCTGGCATCTCACTCTCTTTGAATCTTCTTTATCATGCTAGGATTAGCAGGAAAAAGCAAAAAATTTCAGAATTGCACCTTGCAATGTGGAGATATTACTGTTTGTGCATTTACAATATTCATTGATTTTTGCCATTGAAAAACATGTTTTTCATATACCAGAAATGTTTGAAGCTACTGACTGAATGAAAGGAGCTGGCATCTCACTCTCTTTGAATCTTCTTTATCATGCTAGGATTAGCAGGAAAAAGCA
Organism: Phyllobates terribilis; assembly: GCF_046119375.1. Classification (NCBI taxonomy): domain Eukaryota; kingdom Metazoa; phylum Chordata; class Amphibia; order Anura; family Dendrobatidae; genus Phyllobates; species Phyllobates terribilis. Next base: position 595,962 of record NW_027363544.1, read on the forward strand.
AAAAATTTCAGAATTGCACCTTGCAATGTGGAGATATTACTGTTTGTGCATTTACAATATTCATTGATTTTTGCCATTGAAAAACGTCCAGAAATGTTTGAAGCTACTGACTGAAAGAAAGGAGGTGGCATCTCACTCTCTTTGAATCTTCTTTATCATGCTAGGATTAGCAGGAAAAAGCAAAAAATTTCAGAATTGCACCTTGCAATGTGGAGATATTACTGTTTGTGCATTTACAATATTCATTGATTTTTGCCATTGAAAAACATGTTTTTCATATACCAGAAATGTTTGAAGCTACTGACTGAATGAAAGGAGCTGGCATCTCACTCTCTTTGAATCTTCTTTATCATGCTAGGATTAACAGGAAAAAGCAAAAAATTTCAGAATTGCACCTTGCAATGTGGAGATATTACTGTTTGTGCATTTACAATATTCATTGATTTTTGCCATTGAAAAATGTCCAGAAATGTTTGAAGCTACTGACTGAATGAAAGGAGCTGGCATCTCACTCTCTTTGAATCTTCTTTATCATGCTAGGATTAGCAGGAAAAAGCAAAAAATTTCAGAATTGCACCTTGCAATGTGGAGATATTACTGTTTGTGCATTTACAATATTCATTGATTTTTGCCATTGAAAAACGTTTTTCATATACCAGAAATGTTTGAAGCTACTGACTGAATGAAAGGAGCTGGCATCTCACTCTCTTTGAATCTTCTTTATCATGCTAGGATTAGCAGGAAAAAGCAAAAAATTTCAGAATTGCACCTTGCAATGTGGAGATATTACTGTTTGTGCATTTACAATATTCATTGATTTTTGCCATTGAAAAACATGTTTTTCATATACCAGAAATGTTTGAAGCTACTGACTGAATGAAAGGAGCTGGCATCTCACTCTCTTTGAATCTTCTTTATCATGCTAGGATTAACAGGAAAAAGCAAAAAATTTCAGAATTGCACCTTGCAATGTGGAGATATTACTGTTTGTGCATTTACAATATTCATTGATTTTTGCCATTGAAAAACGTCCAGAAATGTTTGAAGCTACTGACTGAATGAAAGGAGCTGGCATCTCACTCTCTTTGAATCTTCTTTATCATGCTAGGATTAGCAGGAAAAAGCAAAAAATTTCAGAATTGCACCTTGCAATGTGGAGATATTACTGTTTGTGCATTTACAATATTCATTGATTTTTGCCATTGAAAAACATGTTTTTCTTATACCAGAAATGTTTGAAGCTACTGACTGAATGAAAGGAGCTGGCATCTCACTCTCTTTGAATCTTCTTTATCATGCTAGGATTAGCAGGAAAAAGCAAAAAATTTCAGAATTGCACCTTGCAATGTGGAGATATTACTGTTTGTGCATTTACAATATTCATTGATTTTTGCCATTGAAAAACATGTTTTTCATATACCAGAAATGTTTGAAGCTACTGACTGAATGAAAGGAGCTGGCATCTCACTCTCTTTTAATCTTCTTTATCATGCTAGGATTAACAGGAAAAAGCAAAAAATTTCAGAATTGCACCTTGCAATGTGGAGATATTACTGTTTGTGCATTTACAATATTCATTGATTTTTGCCATTGAAAAACGTCCAGAAATGTTTGAAGCTACTGACTGAATGAAAGGAGGTGGCATCTCACTCTCTTTGAATCTTCTTTATCATGCTAGGATTAGCAGGAAAAAGCAAAAAATTTCAGAATTGCACCTTGCAATGTGGAGATATTACTGTTTGTGCATTTACAATATTCATTGATTTTTGCCATTGAAAAACATGTTTTTCATATACCAGAAATGTTTGAAGCTACTGACTGAATGAAAGGAGCTGGCATCTCACTCTCTTTGAATCTTCTTTATCATGCTAGGATTAACAGGAAAAAGCAAAAAATTTCAGAATTGCACCTTGCAATGTGGAGATATTACTGTTTGTGCATTTACAATATTCATTGATTTTTGCCATTGAAAAACGTCCAGAAATGTTTGAAGCTACTGACTGAATGAAAGGAGCTGGCATCTCACTCTCTTTGAATCTTCTTTATCATGCTAGGATTAGCAGGAAAAAGCAAAAAATTTCAGAATTGCACCTTGCAATGTGGAGATATTACTGTTTGTGCATTTACAATATTCATTGATTTTTGCCATTGAAAAACATGTTTTTCATATACCAGAAATGTTTGAAGCTACTGACTGAATGAAAGGAGCTGGCATCTCACTCTCTTTGAATCTTCTTTATCATGCTAGGATTAGCAGGAAAAAGCAAAAAATTTCAGAATTGCACCTTGCAATGTGGAGATATTACTGTTTGTGCATTTACAATATTCATTGATTTTTGCCATTGAAAAACATCGTTATTCATATACCAGAAATGTTTGAAGCTACTGACTGAAAGGAGCTGGCATCTCACTCTCTTTGAATCTTCTTTATCATGCTAGGATTAACAGGAAAAAGCAAAAAATTTCAGAATTGCACCTTGCAATGTGGAGATATTACTGTTTGTGCATTTACAATATTCATTGATTTTTGCCATTGAAAACATGTTTTTCATATACCAGAAATGTTTGAAGCTACTGACTGAATGAAAGGAGCTGGCATCTCACTCTCTTTGAATCTTCTTTATCATGCTAGGATTAGCAGGAAAAAGCAAAAAATTTCAGAATTGCACCTTGCAATGTGGAGATATTACTGTTTGTGCATTTACAATATTCATTGATTTTTGCCATTGAAAAACATGTTTTTCATATACCAGAAATGTTTGAAGCTACTGACTGAATGAAAGGAGCTGGCATCTCACTCTCTTTGAATCTTCTTTATCATGCTAGGATTAACAGGAAAAAGCAAAAAATTTCAGAATTGCACCTTGCAATGTGGAGATATTACTGTTTGTGCATTTACAATATTCATTGATTTTTGCCATTGAAAAACGTCCAGAAATGTTTGAAGCTACTGACTGAATGAAAGGAGCTGGCATCTCACTCTCTTTGAATCTTCTTTATCATGCTAGGATTAGCAGGAAAAAGCAAAAAATTTCAGAATTGCACCTTGCAATGTGGAGATATTACTGTTTGTGCATTTACAATATTCATTGATTTTTGCCATTGAAAAACATGTTTTTCATATACCAGAAATGTTTGAAGCTACTGACTGAATGAAAGGAGCTGGCATCTCACTCTCTTTGAATCTTCTTTATCATGCTAGGATTAGCAGGAAAAAGCAAAAAATTTCAGAATTGCACCTTGCAATGTGGAGATATTACTGTTTGTGCATTTACAATATTCATTGATTTTTGCCATTGAAAAACATGTTTTTCATATACCAGAAATGTTTGAAGCTACTGACTGAATGAAAGGAGCTGGCATCTCACTCTCTTTGAATCTTCTTTATCATGCTAGGATTAACAGGAAAAAGCAAAAAATTTCAGAATTGCACCTTGCAATGTGGAGATATTACTGTTTGTGCATTTACAATATTCATTGATTTTTGCCATTGAAAAACGTCCAGAAATGTTTGAAGCTACTGACTGAATGAAAGGAGCTGGCATCTCACTCTCTTTGAATCTTCTTTATCATGCTAGGATTAGCAGGAAAAAGCAAAAAATTTCAGAATTGCACCTTGCAATGTGGAGATATTACTGTTTGTGCATTTACAATATTCATTGATTTTTGCCATTGAAAAACGTTTTTCATATACCAGAAATGTTTGAAGCTACTGACTGAATGAAAGGAGCTGGCATCTCACTCTCTTTGAATCTTCTTTATCATGCTAGGATTAGCAGGAAAAAGCAAAAAATTTCAGAATTGCACCTTGCAATGTGGAGATATTACTGTTTGTGCATTTACAATATTCATTGATTTTTGCCATTGAAAAACATGTTTTTCATATACCAGAAATGTTTGAAGCTACTGACTGAATGAAAGGAGCTGGCATCTCACTCTCTTTGAATCTTCTTTATCATGCTAGGATTAACAGGAAAAAGCAAAAAATTTCAGAATTGCACCTTGCAATGTGGAGATATTACTGTTTGTGCATTTACAATATTCATTGATTTTTGCCATTGAAAAACGTCCAGAAATGTTTGAAGCTACTGACTGAATGAAAGGAGCTGGCATCTCACTCTCTTTGAATCTTCTTTATCATGCTAGGATTAGCAGGAAAAAGCAAAAAATTTCAGAATTGCACCTTGCAATGTGGAGATATTACTGTTTGTGCATTTACAATATTCATTGATTTTTGCCATTGAAAAACGTTTTTCATATACCAGAAATGTTTGAAGCTACTGACTGAATGAAAGGAGCTGGCATCTCACTCTCTTTGAATCTTCTTTATCATGCTAGGATTAGCAGGAAAAAGCAAAAAATTTCAGAATTGCACCTTGCAATGTGGAGATATTACTGTTTGTGCATTTACAATATTCATTGATTTTTGCCATTGAAAAACATGTTTTTCATATACCAGAAATGTTTGAAGCTACTGACTGAATGAAAGGAGCTGGCATCTCACTCTCTTTGAATCTTCTTTATCATGCTAGGATTAACAGGAAAAAGCAAAAAATTTCAGAATTGCACCTTGCAATGTGGAGATATTACTGTTTGTGCATTTACAATATTCATTGATTTTTGCCATTGAAAAACGTCCAGAAATGTTTAAAGCTACTGACTGAATGAAAGGAGCTGGCATCTCACTCTCTTTGAATCTTCTTTATCATGCTAGGATTAGCAGGAAAAAGCAAAAAATTTCAGAATTGCACCTTGCAATGTGGAGATATTACTGTTTGTGCATTTACAATATTCATTGATTTTTGCCATTGAAAAACATGTTTTTCATATACCAGAAATGTTTGAAGCTACTGACTGAATGAAAGGAGCTGGCATCTCACTCTCTTTGAATCTTCTTTATCATGCTAGGATTAACAGGAAAAAGCAAAAAATTTCAGAATTGCACCTTGCAATGTGGAGATATTACTGTTTGTGCATTTACAATATTCATTGATTTTTGCCATTGAAAAACGTCCAGAAATGTTTGAAGCTACTGACTGAATGAAAGGAGGTGGCATCTCACTCTCTTTGAATCTTCTTTATCATGCTAGGATTAGCAGGAAAAAGCAAAAAATTTCAGAAGTGCACCTTGCAATGTGGAGATATTACTGTTTGTGCATTTACAATATTCATTGATTTTTGCCATTGAAAAACATGTTTTTCATATACCAGAAATGTTTGAAGCTACTGACTGAATGAAAGGAGCTGGCATCTCACTCTCTTTGAATCTTCTTTATCATGCTAGGATTAACAGGAAAAAGCAAAAAATTTCAGAATTGCACCTTGCAATGTGGAGATATTACTGTTTGTGCATTTACAATATTCATTGATTTTTGCCATTGAAAAACGTCCAGAAATGTTTGAAGCTACTGACTGAATGAAAGGAGCTGGCATCTCACTCTCTTTGAATCTTCTTTATCATGCTAGGATTAGCAGGAAAAAGCAAAAAATTTCAGAATTGCACCTTGCAATGTGGAGATATTACTGTTTGTGCATTTACAATATTCATTGATTTTTGCCATTGAAAAACATGTTTTTCATATACCAGAAATGTTTGAAGCTACTGACTGAATGAAAGGAGCTGGCATCTCACTCTCTTTGAATCTTCTTTATCATGCTAGGATTAGCAGGAAAAAGCAAAAAATTTCAGAATTGCACCTTGCAATGTGGAGATATTACTGTTTGTGCATTTACAATATTCATTGATTTTTGCCATTGAAAAACATCATGTTATTCATATACCAGAAATGTTTGAAGCTACTGACTGAAAGGAGCTGGCATCTCACTCTCTTTGAATCTTCTTTATCATGCTAGGATTAGCAGGAAAAAGCAAAAAATTTCAGAATTGCACCTTGCAATGTGGAGATATTACTGTTTGTGCATTTACAATATTCATTGATTTTTGCCATTGAAAAACATGTTTTTCATATACCAGAAATGTTTGAAGCTACTGACTGAATGAAAGGAGCTGGCATCTCACTCTCTTTGAATCTTCTTTATCATGCTAGGATTAACAGGAAAAAGCAAAAAATTTCAGAATTGCACCTTGCAATGTGGAGATATTACTGTTTGTGCATTTACAATATTCATTGATTTTTGCCATTGAAAAACATGTTTTTCATATACCAGAAATGTTTGAAGCTACTGACTGAATGAAAGGAGCTGGCATCTCACTCTCTTTGAATCTTCTTTATCATGCTAGGATTAACAGGAAAAAGCAAAAAATTTCAGAATTGCACCTTGCAATGTGGAGATATTACTGTTTGTGCATTTACAATATTCATTGATTTTTGCCATTGAAAAACATGTTTTTCATATACCAGAAATGTTTGAAGCTACTGACTGAATGAAAGGAGCTGGCATCTCACTCTCTTTGAATCTTCTTTATCATGCTAGGATTAGCAGGAAAAAGCAAAAAATTTCAGAATTGCACCTTGCAATGTGGAGATATTACTGTTTGTGCATTTACAATATTCATTGATTTTTGCCATTGAAAAACATGTTTTTCATATACCAGAAATGTTTGAAGCTACTGACTGAATGAAAGGAGCTGGCATCTCACTCTCTTTGAATCTTCTTTATCATGCTAGGATTAACAGGAAAAAGCAAAAAATTTCAGAATTGCACCTTGCAATGTGGAGATATTACTGTTTGTGCATTTACAATATTCATTGATTTTTGCGATTGAAAAACGTCCAGAAATGTTTGAAGCTACTGACTGAATGAAAGGAGCTGGCATCTCACTCTCTTTGAATCTTCTTTATCATGCTAGGATTAGCAGGAAAAAGCAAAAAATTTCAGAATTGCACCTTGCAATGTGGAGATATTACTGTTTGTGCATTTACAATATTCATTGATTTTTGCCATTGAAAAACATGTTTTTCATATACCAGAAATGTTTGAAGCTACTGACTGAATGAAAGGAGCTGGCATCTCACTCTCTTTGAATCTTCTTTATCATGCTAGGATTAACAGGAAAAAGCAAAAAATTTCAGAATTGCACCTTGCAATGTGGAGATATTACTGTTTGTGCATTTACAATATTCATTGATTTTTGCCATTGAAAAACATGTTTTTCATATACCAGAAATGTTTGAAGCTACTGACTGAATGAAAGGAGCTGGCATCTCACTCTCTTTTAATCTTCTTTATCATGCTAGGATTAACAGGAAAAAGCAAAAAATTTCAGAATTGCACCTTGCAATGTGGAGATATTACTGTTTGTGCATTTACAATATTCATTGATTTTTGCCATTGAAAAACGTCCAGAAATGTTTGAAGCTACTGACTGAATGAAAGGAGGTGGCATCTCACTCTCTTTGAATCTTCTTTATCATGCTAGGATTAGCAGGAAAAAGCAAAAAATTTCAGAATTGCACCTTGCAATGTGGAGATATTACTGTTTGTGCATTTACAATATTCATTGATTTTTGCCATTGAAAAACATGTTTTTCATATACCAGAAATGTTTGAAGCTACTGACTGAATGAAAGGAGCTGGCATCTCACTCTCTTTGAATCTTCTTTATCATGCTAGGATTAACAGGAAAAAGCAAAAAATTTCAGAATTGCACCTTGCAATGTGGAGATATTACTGTTTGTGCATTTACAATATTCATTGATTTTTGCCATTGAAAAACGTCCAGAAATGTTTGAAGCTACTGACTGAATGAAAGGAGCTGGCATCTCACTCTCTTTGAATCTTCTTTATCATGCTAGGATTAGCAGGAAAAAGCAAAAAATTTCAGAATTGCACCTTGCAATGTGGAGATATTACTGTTTGTGCATTTACAATATTCATTGATTTTTGCCATTGAAAAACATGTTTTTCATATACCAGAAATGTTTGAAGCTACTGACTGAATGAAAGGAGCTGGCATCTCACTCTCTTTGAATCTTCTTTATCATGCTAGGATTAGCAGGAAAAAGCAAAAAATTTCAGAATTGCACCTTGCAATGTGGAGATATTACTGTTTGTGCATTTACAATATTCATTGATTTTTGCCATTGAAAAACATCGTTATTCATATACCAGAAATGTTTGAAGCTACTGACTGAAAGGAGCTGGCATCTCACTCTCTTTGAATCTTCTTTATCATGCTAGGATTAACAGGAAAAAGCAAAAAATTTCAGAATTGCACCTTGCAATGTGGAGATATTACTGTTTGTGCATTTACAATATTCATTGATTTTTGCCATTGAAAACATGTTTTTCATATACCAGAAATGTTTGAAGCTACTGACTGAATGAAAGGAGCTGGCATCTCACTCTCTTTGAATCTTCTTTATCATGCTAGGATTAGCAGGAAAAAGCAAAAAATTTCAGAATTGCACCTTGCAATGTGGAGATATTACTGTTTGTGCATTTACAATATTCATTGATTTTTGCCATTGAAAAACATGTTTTTCATATACCAGAAATGTTTGAAGCTACTGACTGAATGAAAGGAGCTGGCATCTCACTCTCTTTGAATCTTCTTTATCATGCTAGGATTAACAGGAAAAAGCAAAAAATTTCAGAATTGCACCTTGCAATGTGGAGATATTACTGTTTGTGCATTTACAATATTCATTGATTTTTGCCATTGAAAAACGTCCAGAAATGTTTGAAGCTACTGACTGAATGAAAGGAGCTGGCATCTCACTCTCTTTGAATCTTCTTTATCATGCTAGGATTAGCAGGAAAAAGCAAAAAATTTCAGAATTGCACCTTGCAATGTGGAGATATTACTGTTTGTGCATTTACAATATTCATTGATTTTTGCCATTGAAAAACATGTTTTTCATATACCAGAAATGTTTGAAGCTACTGACTGAATGAAAGGAGCTGGCATCTCACTCTCTTTGAATCTTCTTTATCATGCTAGGATTAGCAGGAAAAAGCAAAAAATTTCAGAATTGCACCTTGCAATGTGGAGATATTACTGTTTGTGCATTTACAATATTCATTGATTTTTGCCATTGAAAAACATGTTTTTCATATACCAGAAATGTTTGAAGCTACTGACTGAATGAAAGGAGCTGGCATCTCACTCTCTTTGAATCTTCTTTATCATGCTAGGATTAACAGGAAAAAGCAAAAAATTTCAGAATTGCACCTTGCAATGTGGAGATATTACTGTTTGTGCATTTACAATATTCATTGATTTTTGCCATTGAAAAACGTCCAGAAATGTTTGAAGCTACTGACTGAATGAAAGGAGCTGGCATCTCACTCTCTTTGAATCTTCTTTATCATGCTAGGATTAGCAGGAAAAAGCAAAAAATTTCAGAATTGCACCTTGCAATGTGGAGATATTACTGTTTGTGCATTTACAATATTCATTGATTTTTGCCATTGAAAAACATGTTTTTCTTATACCAGAAATGTTTGAAGCTACTGACTGAATGAAAGGAGCTGGCATCTCACTCTCTTTGAATCTTCTTTATCATGCTAGGATTAGCAGGAAAAAGCAAAAAATTTCAGAATTGCACCTTGCAATGTGGAGATATTACTGTTTGTGCATTTACAATATTCATTGATTTTTGCCATTGAAAAACATGTTTTTCATATACCAGAAATGTTTGAAGCTACTGACTGAATGAAAGGAGCTGGCATCTCACTCTCTTTTAATCTTCTTTATCATGCTAGGATTAACAGGAAAAAGCAAAAAATTTCAGAATTGCACCTTGCAATGTGGAGATATTACTGTTTGTGCATTTACAATATTCATTGATTTTTGCCATTGAAAAACGTCCAGAAATGTTTGAAGCTACTGACTGAATGAAAGGAGGTGGCATCTCACTCTCTTTGAATCTTCTTTATCATGCTAGGATTAGCAGGAAAAAGCAAAAAATTTCAGAATTGCACCTTGCAATGTGGAGATATTACTGTTTGTGCATTTACAATATTCATTGATTTTTGCCATTGAAAAACATGTTTTTCATATACCAGAAATGTTTGAAGCTACTGACTGAATGAAAGGAGCTGGCATCTCACTCTCTTTGAATCTTCTTTATCATGCTAGGATTAACAGGAAAAAGCAAAAAATTTCAGAATTGCACCTTGCAATGTGGAGATATTACTGTTTGTGCATTTACAATATTCATTGATTTTTGCCATTGAAAAACGTCCAGAAATGTTTGAAGCTACTGACTGAATGAAAGGAGCTGGCATCTCACTCTCTTTGAATCTTCTTTATCATGCTAGGATTAGCAGGAAAAAGCAAAAAATTTCAGAATTGCACCTTGCAATGTGGAGATATTACTGTTTGTGCATTTACAATATTCATTGATTTTTGCCATTGAAAAACATGTTTTTCATATACCAGAAATGTTTGAAGCTACTGACTGAATGAAAGGAGCTGGCATCTCACTCTCTTTGAATCTTCTTTATCATGCTAGGATTAGCAGGAAAAAGCAAAAAATTTCAGAATTGCACCTTGCAATGTGGAGATATTACTGTTTGTGCATTTACAATATTCATTGATTTTTGCCATTGAAAAACATCGTTATTCATATACCAGAAATGTTTGAAGCTACTGACTGAAAGGAGCTGGCATCTCACTCTCTTTGAATCTTCTTTATCATGCTAGGATTAACAGGAAAAAGCAAAAAATTTCAGAATTGCACCTTGCAATGTGGAGATATTACTGTTTGTGCATTTACAATATTCATTGATTTTTGCCATTGAAAACATGTTTTTCATATACCAGAAATGTTTGAAGCTACTGACTGAATGAAAGGAGCTGGCATCTCACTCTCTTTGAATCTTCTTTATCATGCTAGGATTAGCAGGAAAAAGCAAAAAATTTCAGAATTGCACCTTGCAATGTGGAGATATTACTGTTTGTGCATTTACAATATTCATTGATTTTTGCCATTGAAAAACATGTTTTTCATATACCAGAAATGTTTGAAGCTACTGACTGAATGAAAGGAGCTGGCATCTCACTCTCTTTGAATCTTCTTTATCATGCTAGGATTAACAGGAAAAAGCAAAAAATTTCAGAATTGCACCTTGCAATGTGGAGATATTACTGTTTGTGCATTTACAATATTCATTGATTTTTGCCATTGAAAAACGTCCAGAAATGTTTGAAGCTACTGACTGAATGAAAGGAGCTGGCATCTCACTCTCTTTGAATCTTCTTTATCATGCTAGGATTAGCAGGAAAAAGCAAAAAATTTCAGAATTGCACCTTGCAATGTGGAGATATTACTGTTTGTGCATTTACAATATTCATTGATTTTTGCCATTGAAAAACATGTTTTTCATATACCAGAAATGTTTGAAGCTACTGACTGAATGAAAGGAGCTGGCATCTCACTCTCTTTGAATCTTCTTTATCATGCTAGGATTAGCAGGAAAAAGCAAAAAATTTCAGAATTGCACCTTGCAATGTGGAGATATTACTGTTTGTGCATTTACAATATTCATTGATTTTTGCCATTGAAAAACATGTTTTTCATATACCAGAAATGTTTGAAGCTACTGACTGAATGAAAGGAGCTGGCATCTCACTCTCTTTGAATCTTCTTTATCATGCTAGGATTAACAGGAAAAAGCAAAAAATTTCAGAATTGCACCTTGCAATGTGGAGATATTACTGTTTGTGCATTTACAATATTCATTGATTTTTGCCATTGAAAAACGTCCAGAAATGTTTGAAGCTACTGACTGAATGAAAGGAGCTGGCATCTCACTCTCTTTGAATCTTCTTTATCATGCTAGGATTAGCAGGAAAAAGCAAAAAATTTCAGAATTGCACCTTGCAATGTGGAGATATTACTGTTTGTGCATTTACAATATTCATTGATTTTTGCCATTGAAAAACGTTTTTCATATACCAGAAATGTTTGAAGCTACTGACTGAATGAAAGGAGCTGGCATCTCACTCTCTTTGAATCTTCTTTATCATGCTAGGATTAGCAGGAAAAAGCAAAAAATTTCAGAATTGCACCTTGCAATGTGGAGATATTACTGTTTGTGCATTTACAATATTCATTGATTTTTGCCATTGAAAAACATGTTTTTCATATACCAGAAATGTTTGAAGCTACTGACTGAATGAAAGGAGCTGGCATCTCACTCTCTTTGAATCTTCTTTATCATGCTAGGATTAACAGGAAAAAGCAAAAAATTTCAGAATTGCACCTTGCAATGTGGAGATATTACTGTTTGTGCATTTACAATATTCATTGATTTTTGCCATTGAAAAACGTCCAGAAATGTTTAAAGCTACTGACTGAATGAAAGGAGCTGGCATCTCACTCTCTTTGAATCTTCTTTATCATGCTAGGATTAGCAGGAAAAAGCAAAAAATTTCAGAATTGCACCTTGCAATGTGGAGATATTACTGTTTGTGCATTTACAATATTCATTGATTTTTGCCATTGAAAAACATGTTTTTCATATACCAGAAATGTTTGAAGCTACTGACTGAATGAAAGGAGCTGGCATCTCACTCTCTTTGAATCTTCTTTATCATGCTAGGATTAACAGGAAAAAGCAAAAAATTTCAGAATTGCACCTTGCAATGTGGAGATATTACTGTTTGTGCATTTACAATATTCATTGATTTTTGCCATTGAAAAACGTCCAGAAATGTTTGAAGCTACTGACTGAATGAAAGGAGGTGGCATCTCACTCTCTTTGAATCTTCTTTATCATGCTAGGATTAGCAGGAAAAAGCAAAAAATTTCAGAATTGCACCTTGCAATGTGGAGATATTACTGTTTGTGCATTTACAATATTCATTGATTTTTGCCATTGAAAAACATGTTTTTCATATACCAGAAATGTTTGAAGCTACTGACTGAATGAAAGGAGCTGGCATCTCACTCTCTTTGAATCTTCTTTATCATGCTAGGATTAACAGGAAAAAGCAAAAAATTTCAGAATTGCACCTTGCAATGTGGAGATATTACTGTTTGTGCATTTACAATATTCATTGATTTTTGCCATTGAAAAACGTCCAGAAATGTTTGAAGCTACTGACTGAATGAAAGGAGCTGGCATCTCACTCTCTTTGAATCTTCTTTATCATGCTAGGATTAGCAGGAAAAAGCAAAAAATTTCAGAATTGCACCTTGCAATGTGGAGATATTACTGTTTGTGCATTTACAATATTCATTGATTTTTGCCATTGAAAAACATGTTTTTCATATACCAGAAATGTTTGAAGCTACTGACTGAATGAAAGGAGCTGGCATCTCACTCTCTTTGAATCTTCTTTATCATGCTAGGATTAGCAGGAAAAAGCAAAAAATTTCAGAATTGCACCTTGCAATGTGGAGATATTACTGTTTGTGCATTTACAATATTCATTGATTTTTGCCATTGAAAAACATCATGTTATTCATATACCAGAAATGTTTGAAGCTACTGACTGAAAGGAGCTGGCATCTCACTCTCTTTGAATCTTCTTTATCATGCTAGGAGTAGCAGGAAAAAGCAAAAAATTTCAGAATTGCACCTTGCAATGTGGAGATATTACTGTTTGTGCATTTACAATATTCATTGATTTTTGCCATTGAAAAACATGTTTTTCATATACCAGAAATGTTTGAAGCTACTGACTGAATGAAAGGAGCTGGCATCTCACTCTCTTTGAATCTTCTTTATCATGCTAGGATTAACAGGAAAAAGCAAAAAATTTCAGAATTGCACCTTGCAATGTGGAGATATTACTGTTTGTGCATTTACAATATTCATTGATTTTTGCCATTGAAAAACATGTTTTTCATATACCAGAAATGTTTGAAGCTACTGACTGAATGAAAGGAGCTGGCATCTCACTCTCTTTGAATCTTCTTTATCATGCTAGGATTAACAGGAAAAAGCAAAAAATTTCAGAATTGCACCTTGCAATGTGGAGATATTACTGTTTGTGCATTTACAATATTCATTGATTTTTGCCATTGAAAAACATGTTTTTCATATACCAGAAATGTTTGAAGCTACTGACTGAATGAAAGGAGCTGGCATCTCACTCTCTTTGAATCTTCTTTATCATGCTAGGATTAGCAGGAAAAAGCAAAAAATTTCAGAATTGCACCTTGCAATGTGGAGATATTACTGTTTGTGCATTTACAATATTCATTGATTTTTGCCATTGAAAAACATGTTTTTCATATACCAGAAATGTTTGAAGCTACTGACTGAATGAAAGGAGCTGGCATCTCACTCTCTTTGAATCTTCTTTATCATGCTAGGATTAACAGGAAAAAGCAAAAAATTTCAGAATTGCACCTTGCAATGTGGAGATATTACTGTTTGTGCATTTACAATATTCATTGATTTTTGCGATTGAAAAACGTCCAGAAATGTTTGAAGCTACTGACTGAATGAAAGGAGCTGGCATCTCACTCTCTTTGAATCTTCTTTATCATGCTAGGATTAGCAGGAAAAAGCAAAAAATTTCAGAATTGCACCTTGCAATGTGGAGATATTACTGTTTGTGCATTTACAATATTCATTGATTTTTGCCATTGAAAAACATGTTTTTCATATACCAGAAATGTTTGAAGCTACTGACTGAATGAAAGGAGCTGGCATCTCACTCTCTTTGAATCTTCTTTATCATGCTAGGATTAGCAGGAAAAAGCAAAAAATTTCAGAATTGCACCTTGCAATGTGGAGATATTACTGTTTGTGCATTTACAATATTCATTGATTTTTGCCATTGAAAAACGTCCAGAAATGTTTGAAGCTACTGACTGAAAGAAAGGAGGTGGCATCTCACTCTCTTTGAATCTTCTTTATCATGCTAGGATTAGCAGGAAAAAGCAAAAAATTTCAGAATTGCACCTTGCAATGTGGAGATATTACTGTTTGTGCATTTACAATATTCATTGATTTTTGCCATTGAAAAACATGTTTTTCATATACCAGAAATGTTTGAAGCTACTGACTGAATGAAAGGAGCTGGCATCTCACTCTCTTTGAATCTTCTTTATCATGCTAGGATTAACAGGAAAAAGCAAAAAATTTCAGAATTGCACCTTGCAATGTGGAGATATTACTGTTTGTGCATTTACAATATTCATTGATTTTTGCCATTGAAAAATGTCCAGAAATGTTTGAAGCTACTGACTGAATGAAAGGAGCTGGCATCTCACTCTCTTTGAATCTTCTTTATCATGCTAGGATTAGCAGGAAAAAGCAAAAAATTTCAGAATTGCACCTTGCAATGTGGAGATATTACTGTTTGTGCATTTACAATATTCATTGATTTTTGCCATTGAAAAACGTTTTTCATATACCAGAAATGTTTGAAGCTACTGACTGAATGAAAGGAGCTGGCATCTCACTCTCTTTGAATCTTCTTTATCATGCTAGGATTAGCAGGAAAAAGCAAAAAATTTCAGAATTGCACCTTGCAATGTGGAGATATTACTGTTTGTGCATTTACAATATTCATTGATTTTTGCCATTGAAAAACATGTTTTTCATATACCAGAAATGTTTGAAGCTACTGACTGAATGAAAGGAGCTGGCATCTCACTCTCTTTGAATCTTCTTTATCATGCTAGGATTAACAGGAAAAAGCAAAAAATTTCAGAATTGCACCTTGCAATGTGGAGATATTACTGTTTGTGCATTTACAATATTCATTGATTTTTGCCATTGAAAAACGTCCAGAAATGTTTGAAGCTACTGACTGAATGAAAGGAGCTGGCATCTCACTCTCTTTGAATCTTCTTTATCATGCTAGGATTAGCAGGAAAAAGCAAAAAATTTCAGAATTGCACCTTGCAATGTGGAGATATTACTGTTTGTGCATTTACAATATTCATTGATTTTTGCCATTGAAAAACATGTTTTTCTTATACCAGAAATGTTTGAAGCTACTGACTGAATGAAAGGAGCTGGCATCTCACTCTCTTTGAATCTTCTTTATCATGCTAGGATTAGCAGGAAAAAGCAAAAAATTTCAGAATTGCACCTTGCAATGTGGAGATATTACTGTTTGTGCATTTACAATATTCATTGATTTTTGCCATTGAAAAACATGTTTTTCATATACCAGAAATGTTTGAAGCTACTGACTGAATGAAAGGAGCTGGCATCTCACTCTCTTTTAATCTTCTTTATCATGCTAGGATTAACAGGAAAAAGCAAAAAATTTCAGAATTGCACCTTGCAATGTGGAGATATTACTGTTTGTGCATTTACAATATTCATTGATTTTTGCCATTGAAAAACGTCCAGAAATGTTTGAAGCTACTGACTGAATGAAAGGAGGTGGCATCTCACTCTCTTTGAATCTTCTTTATCATGCTAGGATTAGCAGGAAAAAGCAAAAAATTTCAGAATTGCACCTTGCAATGTGGAGATATTACTGTTTGTGCATTTACAATATTCATTGATTTTTGCCATTGAAAAACATGTTTTTCATATACCAGAAATGTTTGAAGCTACTGACTGAATGAAAGGAGCTGGCATCTCACTCTCTTTGAATCTTCTTTATCATGCTAGGATTAACAGGAAAAAGCAAAAAATTTCAGAATTGCACCTTGCAATGTGGAGATATTACTGTTTGTGCATTTACAATATTCATTGATTTTTGCCATTGAAAAACGTCCAGAAATGTTTGAAGCTACTGACTGAATGAAAGGAGCTGGCATCTCACTCTCTTTGAATCTTCTTTATCATGCTAGGATTAGCAGGAAAAAGCAAAACATTTCAGAATTGCACCTTGCAATGTGGAGATATTACTGTTTGTGCATTTACATTATTCATTGATTTTTGCCATTGAAAAACATGTTTTTCATATACCAGAAAGCTTTGAAGCTACTGACTGAATGAAAGGAGCTGGCATCTCACTCTCTTTGAATCTTCTTTATCATGCTAGGATTAGCAGGAAAAAGCAAAAAATTTCAGAATTGCACCTTGCAATGTGGAGATATTACTGTTTGTGCATTTACAATATTCATTGATTTTTGCCATTGAAAAACATCGTTATTCATATACCAGAAATGTTTGAAGCTACTGACTGAAAGGAGCTGGCATCTCACTCTCTTTGAATCTTCTTTATCATGCTAGGATTAACAGGAAAAAGCAAAAAATTTCAGAATTGCACCTTGCAATGTGGAGATATTACTGTTTGTGCATTTACAATATTCATTGATTTTTGCCATTGAAAACATGTTTTTCATATACCAGAAATGTTTGAAGCTACTGACTGAATGAAAGGAGCTGGCATCTCACTCTCTTTGAATCTTCTTTATCATGCTAGGATTAGCAGGAAAAAGCAAAAAATTTCAGAATTGCACCTTGCAATGTGGAGATATTACTGTTTGTGCATTTACAATATTCATTGATTTTTGCCATTGAAAAACATGTTTTTCATATACCAGAAATGTTTGAAGCTACTGACTGAATGAAAGGAGCTGGCATCTCTCTCTCTTTGAATCTTCTTTATCATGCTAGGATTAACAGGAAAAAGCAAAAAATTTCAGAATTGCACCTTGCAATGTGGAGATATTACTGTTTGTGCATTTACAATATTCATTGATTTTTGCCATTGAAAAACGTCCAGAAATGTTTGAAGCTACTGACTGAATGAAAGGAGCTGGCATCTCACTCTCTTTGAATCTTCTTTATCATGCTAGGATTAGCAGGAAAAAGCAAAAAATTTCAGAATTGCACCTTGCAATGTGGAGATATTACTGTTTGTGCATTTACAATATTCATTGATTTTTGCCATTGAAAAACATGTTTTTCATATACCAGAAATGTTTGAAGCTACTGACTGAATGAAAGGAGCTGGCATCTCACTCTCTTTGAATCTTCTTTATCATGCTAGGATTAGCAGGAAAAAGCAAAAAATTTCAGAATTGCACCTTGCAATGTGGAGATATTACTGTTTGTGCATTTACAATATTCATTGATTTTTGCCATTGTAAAACATGTTTTTCATATACCAGAAATGTTTGAAGCTACTGACTGAAAGGAGCTGGCATCTCACTCTCTTTGAATCTTCTTTATCATGCTAGGATTAGCAGGAAAAAGCAAAAAATTTCAGAATTGCACCTTGCAATGTGGAGATATTACTGTTTGTGCATTTACAATATTCATTGATTTTTGCCATTGAAAAACGTCCAGAAATGTTTGAAGCTACTGACTGAAAGAAAGGAGGTGGCATCTCACTCTCTTTGAATCTTCTTTATCATGCTAGGATTAGCAGGAAAAAGCAAAAAATTTCAAAATTGCACCTTGCAATGTGGAGATATTACTGTTTGTGCATTTACAATATTCATTGATTTTTGCCATTGAAAAACATGTTTTTCATATACCAGAAATGTTTGAAGCTACTGACTGAATGAAAGGAGCTGGCATCTCACTCTCTTTGAATCTTCTTTATCATGCTAGGATTAACAGGAAAAAGCAAAAAATTTCAGAATTGCACCTTGCAATGTGGAGATATTACTGTTTGTGCATTTACAATATTCATTGATTTTTGCCATTGAAAAATGTCCAGAAATGTTTGAAGCTACTGACTGAATGAAAGGAGCTGGCATCTCACTCTCTTTGAATCTTCTTTATCATGCTAGGATTAGCAGGAAAAAGCAAAAAATTTCAGAATTGCACCTTGCAATGTGGAGATATTACTGTTTGTGCATTTACAATATTCATTGATTTTTGCCATTGAAAAACGTTTTTCATATACCAGAAATGTTTGAAGCTACTGACTGAATGAAAGGAGCTGGCATCTCACTCTCTTTGAATCTTCTTTATCATGCTAGGATTAGCAGGAAAAAGCAAAAAATTTCAGAATTGCACCTTGCAATGTGGAGATATTACTGTTTGTGCATTTACAATATTCATTGATTTTTGCCATTGAAAAACATGTTTTTCATATACCAGAAATGTTTGAAGCTACTGACTGAATGAAAGGAGCTGGCATCTCACTCTCTTTGAATCTTCTTTATCATGCTAGGATTAACAGGAAAAAGCAAAAAATTTCAGAATTGCACCTTGCAATGTGGAGATATTACTGTTTGTGCATTTACAATATTCATTGATTTTTGCCATTGAAAAACGTCCAGAAATGTTTGAAGCTACTGACTGAATGAAAGGAGCTGGCATCTCACTCTCTTTGAATCTTCTTTATCATGCTAGGATTAGCAGGAAAAAGCAAAAAATTTCAGAATTGCACCTTGCAATGTGGAGATATTACTGTTTGTGCATTTACAATATTCATTGATTTTTGCCATTGAAAAACATGTTTTTCTTATACCAGAAATGTTTGAAGCTACTGACTGAATGAAAGGAGCTGGCATCTCACTCTCTTTGAATATTCTTTATCATGCTAGGATTAGCAGGAAAAAGCAAAAAATTTCAGAATTGCACCTTGCAATGTGGAGATATTACTGTTTGTGCATTTACAATATTCATTGATTTTTGCCATTGAAAAACATGTTTTTCATATACCAGAAATGTTTGAAGCTACTGACTGAATGAAAGGAGCTGGCATCTCACTCTCTTTGAATCTTCTTTATCATGCTAGGATTAGCAGGAAAAAGCAAAAAATTTCAGAATTGCACCTTGCAATGTGGAGATATTACTGTTTGTGCATTTACAATATTCATTGATTTTTGCCATTGAAAAACATGTTTTTCATATACCAGAAATGTTTGAAGCTACTGACTGAATGAAAGGAGCTGGCATCTCACTCTCTTTGAATCTTCTTTATCATGCTAGGATTAACAGGAAAAAGCAAAAAATTTCAGAATTGCACCTTGCAATGTGGAGATATTACTGTTTGTGCATTTACAATATTCATTGATTTTTGCCATTGAAAAACGTCCAGAAATGTTTGAAGCTACTGACTGAATGAAAGGAGCTGGCATCTCACTCTCTTTGAATCTTCTTTATCATGCTAGGATTAGCAGGAAAAAGCAAAAAATTTCAGAATTGCACCTTGCAATGTGGAGATATTACTGTTTGTGCATTTACAATATTCATTGATTTTTGCCATTGAAAAACATGTTTTTCATATACCAGAAATGTTTGAAGCTACTGACTGAATGAAAGGAGCTGGCATCTCACTCTCTTTGAATCTTCTTTATCATGCTAGGATTAGCAGGAAAAAGCAAAAAATTTCAGAATTGCACCTTGCAATGTGGAGATATTACTGTTTGTGCATTTACAATATTCATTGATTTTTGCCATTGAAAAACATCGTTATTCATATACCAGAAATGTTTGAAGCTACTGACTGAAAGGAGCTGGCATCTCACTCTCTTTGAATCTTCTTTATCATGCTAGGATTAACAGGAAAAAGCAAAAAATTTCAGAATTGCACCTTGCAATGTGGAGATATTACTGTTTGTGCATTTACAATATTCATTGATTTTTGCCATTGAAAACATGTTTTTCATATACCAGAAATGTTTGAAGCTACTGACTGAATGAAAGGAGCTGGCATCTCACTCTCTTTGAATCTTCTTTATCATGCTAGGATTAGCAGGAAAAAGCAAAAAATTTCAGAATTGCACCTTGCAATGTGGAGATATTACTGTTTGTGCATTTACAATATTCATTGATTTTTGCCATTGAAAAACATGTTTTTCATATACCAGAAATGTTTGAAGCTACTGACTGAATGAAAGGAGCTGGCATCTCACTCTCTTTGAATCTTCTTTATCATGCTAGGATTAACAGGAAAAAGCAAAAAATTTCAGAATTGCACCTTGCAATGTGGAGATATTACTGTTTGTGCATTTACAATATTCATTGATTTTTGCCATTGAAAAACGTCCAGAAATGTTTGAAGCTACTGACTGAATGAAAGGAGCTGGCATCTCACTCTCTTTGAATCTTCTTTATCATGCTAGGATTAGCAGGAAAAAGCAAAAAATTTCAGAATTGCACCTTGCAATGTGGAGATATTACTGTTTGTGCATTTACAATATTCATTGATTTTTGCCATTGAAAAACATGTTTTTCATATACCAGAAATGTTTGAAGCTACTGACTGAATGAAAGGAGCTGGCATCTCACTCTCTTTGAATCTTCTTTATCATGCTAGGATTAGCAGGAAAAAGCAAAAAATTTCAGAATTGCACCTTGCAATGTGGAGATATTACTGTTTGTGCATTTACAATATTCATTGATTTTTGCCATTGAAAAACATGTTTTTCATATACCAGAAATGTTTGAAGCTACTGACTGAATGAAAGGAGCTGGCATCTCACTCTCTTTGAATCTTCTTTATCATGCTAGGATTAACAGGAAAAAGCAAAAAATTTCAGAATTGCACCTTGCAATGTGGAGATATTACTGTTTGTGCATTTACAATATTCATTGATTTTTGCCATTGAAAAACGTCCAGAAATGTTTGAAGCTACTGACTGAATGAAAGGAGCTGGCATCTCACTCTCTTTGAATCTTCTTTATCATGCTAGGATTAGCAGGAAAAAGCAAAAAATTTCAGAATTGCACCTTGCAATGTGGAGATATTACTGTTTGTGCATTTACAATATTCATTGATTTTTGCCATTGAAAAACGTTTTTCATATACCAGAAATGTTTGAAGCTACTGACTGAATGAAAGGAGCTGGCATCTCACTCTCTTTGAATCTTCTTTATCATGCTAGGATTAGCAGGAAAAAGCAAAAAATTTCAGAATTGCACCTTGCAATGTGGAGATATTACTGTTTGTGCATTTACAATATTCATTGATTTTTGCCATTGAAAAACATGTTTTTCATATACCAGAAATGTTTGAAGCTACTGACTGAATGAAAGGAGCTGGCATCTCACTCTCTTTGAATCTTCTTTATCATGCTAGGATTAACAGGAAAAAGCAAAAAATTTCAGAATTGCACCTTGCAATGTGGAGATATTACTGTTTGTGCATTTACAATATTCATTGATTTTTGCCATTGAAAAACGTCCAGAAATGTTTAAAGCTACTGACTGAATGAAAGGAGCTGGCATCTCACTCTCTTTGAATCTTCTTTATCATGCTAGGATTAGCAGGAAAAAGCAAAAAATTTCAGAATTGCACCTTGCAATGTGGAGATATTACTGTTTGTGCATTTACAATATTCATTGATTTTTGCCATTGAAAAACATGTTTTTCATATACCAGAAATGTTTGAAGCTACTGACTGAATGAAAGGAGCTGGCATCTCACTCTCTTTGAATCTTCTTTATCATGCTAGGATTAACAGGAAAAAGCAAAAAATTTCAGAATTGCACCTTGCAATGTGGAGATATTACTGTTTGTGCATTTACAATATTCATTGATTTTTGCCATTGAAAAACGTCCAGAAATGTTTGAAGCTACTGACTGAATGAAAGGAGGTGGCATCTCACTCTCTTTGAATCTTCTTTATCATGCTAGGATTAGCAGGAAAAAGCAAAAAATTTCAGAATTGCACCTTGCAATGTGGAGATATTACTGTTTGTGCATTTACAATATTCATTGATTTTTGCCATTGAAAAACATGTTTTTCATATACCAGAAATGTTTGAAGCTACTGACTGAATGAAAGGAGCTGGCATCTCACTCTCTTTGAATCTTCTTTATCATGCTAGGATTAACAGGAAAAAGCAAAAAATTTCAGAATTGCACCTTGCAATGTGGAGATATTACTGTTTGTGCATTTACAATATTCATTGATTTTTGCCATTGAAAAACGTCCAGAAATGTTTGAAGCTACTGACTGAATGAAAGTAGCTGGCATCTCACTCTCTTTGAATCTTCTTTATCATGCTAGGATTAGCAGGAAAAAGCAAAAAATTTCAGAATTGCACCTTGCAATGTGGAGATATTACTGTTTGTGCATTTACAATATTCATTGATTTTTGCCATTGAAAAACATGTTTTTCATATACCAGAAATGTTTGAAGCTACTGACTGAATGAAAGGAGCTGGCATCTCACTCTCTTTGAATCTTCTTTATCATGCTAGGATTAGCAGGAAAAAGCAAAAAATTTCAGAATTGCACCTTGCAATGTGGAGATATTACTGTTTGTGCATTTACAATATTCATTGATTTTTGCCATTGAAAAACATCATGTTATTCATATACCAGAAATGTTTGAAGCTACTGACTGAAAGGAGCTGGCATCTCACTCTCTTTGAATCTTCTTTATCATGCTAGGATTTGCAGGAAAAAGCAAAAAATTTCAGAATTGCACCTTGCAATGTGGAGATATTACTGTTTGTGCATTTACAATATTCATTGATTTTTGCCATTGAAAAACATGTTTTTCATATACCAGAAATGTTTGAAGCTACTGACTGAATGAAAGGAGCTGGCATCTCACTCTCTTTGAATCTTCTTTATCATGCTAGGATTAACAGGAAAAAGCAAAAAATTTCAGAATTGCACCTTGCAATGTGGAGATATTACTGTTTGTGCATTTACAATATTCATTGATTTTTGCCATTGAAAAACGTCCAGAAATGTTTGAAGCTACTGACTGAATGAAAGGAGCTGGCATCTCACTCTCTTTGAATCTTCTTTATCATGCTAATATTAGCAGGAAAAAGCAAAAAATTTCAGAATTGCACCTTGCAATGTGGAGATATTACTGTTTGTGCATTTACAATATTCATTGATTTTTGCCATTGAAAAACATGTTTTTCATATACCAGAAATGTTTGAAGCTACTGACTGAATGAAAGGAGCTGGCATCTCACTCTCTTTGAATCTTCTTTATCATGCTAGGATTAGCAGGAAAAAGCAAAAAATTTCAGAATTGCACCTTGCAATGTGGAGATATTACTGTTTGTGCATTTACAATATTCATTGATTTTTGTCATTGAAAAACATGTTTTTCATATACCAGAAATGTTTGAAGCTACTGACTGAATGAAAGGAGCTGGCATCTCACTCTCTTTGAATCTTCTTTATCATGCTAGGATTAACAGGAAAAAGCAAAAAATTTCAGAATTGCACCTTGCAATGTGGAGATATTACTGTTTGTGCATTTACAATATTCATTGATTTTTGCCATTGAAAAACGTCCAGAAATGTTTGAAGCTACTGACTGAATGAAAGGAGCTGGCATCTCACTCTCTTTGAATCTTCTTTATCATGCTAGGATTAGCAGGAAAAAGCAAAAAATTTCAGAATTGCACCTTGCAATGTGGAGATATTACTGTTTGTGCATTTACAATATTCATTGATTTTTGCCATTGAAAAACGTTTTTCATATACCAGAAATGTTTGAAGCTACTGACTGAATGAAAGGAGCTGGCATCTCACTCTCTTTGTTTTACCATATTTTTTTTATTTTTAAAAAACAATTTAACAGGGGAATAACAATCGTAGCATAAAAGTGGTGATAAAAGAATATTCGTAGTAAAGGGAAAATTCTGAGGGAAGGGGAAGGGAAAAAGGTACAAACGGGAATGGATAAACAGGAAAGATGGGAGAAATTTGTTCGTCAAAAAGTATATACGATAGTACATAAACTTGAACAATTTAAGCACACATTACTATCATTAGCAAATTAAACATATTAATGAGCTAAACATGACACACATTGAGATGTTCCAGCATTATAAGAAGGTAGAGGGAACCTAGTGGACCAAATATCCCACTTCCTAGAGAATTTAAGTAAGTTATTGTTGATAAGGGCAAATCTGAGTTCAAATATTCTGTGAAGATTCATCTTATCAACTAAGTACTCCAGAGTGGGGACATGTGACTTTCTCCAATAAAAAGCCAATGCGTTCTTACAAACTGAAAATAAATGAATCACCAGAGATCTTTCAAATGACTTGCATGATTCAAGATCCAAGGATAGTAAAGCCCTTTGAGGGGTCAATACTAATGGTCTACCTAAAAGATCATCAACCAAAGAAGAGATCTGAGCCCATAGATTACGGATTTTCGTGCAGCTCCAAAAGAGATGTAAAAGATCTCCCCTAAGGCCGCACTCCCTCCAACAAAGGGGAGAGTTGCTGGGCTTTATATGGTGTAGCCTGATTGGAGTGTAATACCATCTGGTTAGAATTTTGAAGTAGGCCTCTTGTAAGGGCATAGATATATTAGAGGCTTGGGAAAAAAGAACAGCATTCTCCCATTGGTCGGAATGGAAATTGAGTTTTAGGTCTTTTTCCCATCGTATCATGTAAAGGTGTTTTTGAAAAGAAAGATCATTATTGAAACTGTTATATATGTGTCTCAGGCTCCAAAAAATTTTATGGGATGGGTTGCTTAACAGGTTCACCGAGGTTTCAGAAACGATAAGTTTGCCAGAAATGAATTCCAGAATTATGTTTTTTAAATGAGAATATAAAAAGAAATCAGAAGAGGGTAAGTTGAATCTTTTTTTTAGAGTTTGGAAAGGAATAAAAACAGAAGCTTCATACAGGTCTCCAATTTTCCTTAACCCTTTATTGTCCCATTGATCTGGAATGGAAGAGTTATATAGATCAGCAACAAAACCAATTGGGAAATTTTTGACAAGAGAAAGCTTATCCATATCGGAATCTTTCAAGGAGCTCTTTTTCTTTCTTTTGGCGATTTTTTTCCAGGCGTCAATAATCGCCTGGAAAATAGGGTGGGAAGAATCATGAGTGCACTGTTTAAAGAGATGCCTAAGTAACAAATCACGAGGAGAGGAGCCGTTATTTAAGAAAGTCTCTAGAATCATCCAAGCTGGGGGACTGTCAGAATTAAACCAATTACTGCTCTGTTTGATAAGGTTTGCCAAATAATAAGCGGAAATATTAGGGTGGCTCAGACCTCCGTTACTTTTATTCTTGTACAATATATCTGCAGATATCCTCGCACGTTTATTATCCCAGACATAAGAATTAATCTGATTTTGGATTTTTTGAACAAAGATGTGGGAAATAGCTAAAGGAAGGTTGCGGAAAAAATATAAAATTTTGGGAAGAACAAACATCTTGATAGAGAGGACTCTACCCCACCACGACAAATCTCTCTTCATAAAGTCCATCAAATCTCCTCGGACGATGTCATCAATCAGAACCAGATTGTCAGAGATTGTTGAGTTAATATTTTTACCAATACTGATCCCCAAATAAGTCAGATTGCGTTTAGCCACACCAAAGGAAAATCTCGAGTGTAAAACCTCTCTCGTCTGACGGTCCAGATTAATGTTTAAAAGTTTAGACTTCTCATTATTGATCTTAAAATAAGAAAACTGAGAGAATATTTCTAGAACCTTCGAAACCTCCGCAACTGAATTTATTGGGTCCAGCAGGGAAAGCATAACATCATCTGCAAAGAGGCCAATTTTAAATTCTCGAGATGGGGTAGATATCCCTCTGATGTCAGTATTTTCTCTGATCCTCTGAGCAAGAGGCTCCATAGCCAGGACAAAGAGAAGAGGGGAAAGCGGGCAACCCTGTCTAGTACCATTTGTAATAGGGATTGGGTTTGAGAGATAATTGTTAACATAAATTTTTGCTTGGGGGTTAGAATAAAGGGCCATAATTGAAGAGAGAAAATTGTTGTCAAAACCAAATTTAATAAGGGTGAGTTTAAGGTATAGCCAATTTAGCCTGTCGAAAGCTTTTTCAGCATCTAGGGCAAGCAATGAAGTTGGGAGTTTCGCCGTATTTATAACCTTAATAATATTCAAGAGTCTTCTAGAGCCATCAGTTGCTTGTCTCCCACCAACGAAGCCAATTTGATCGTCGTTGATGAGAGATGGGAGAATAGTCGATAAACGGTTGGCCAGAATTTTCGAGTATATCTTAATGTCAGTATTAATTAGCGAAATGGGCCTATAATTTTTAACATTATCTCTCTCTTCTTTAGACTTGGGTATTAAGGTAATGGTAGCTTCCAGCATTTCTGAGGGGAAGGAGCTTATTGAGGAAGCATGATTGAAAATTTTCGTAAGAGGGAGAGAAAGTAGGTCGCAAAAAGTTTTATAATACTCATTGATGAACCCATCTGGACCCGGGGCCTTGAAAGCTTTAAGTTGCTTTATTGTGTTAATAATTTCAAGGTTAGAAAAAGGCTTGTTCAATGACTCGTGATCCAGAGGGCTCAATTTCGGTAGGTTAATGGAGGATAAAAATTTGTTGATTGCGTCTGGGTGAGGATGGGGAATTAGAGAGTCAGTTTTGATATTATAGAGTTTTTTGTAAAAGTCTGCAAACTGGTTCACTATATCTTTAGGGTGACAAAACGTTATTCCACTATTATTCTTTATTTTATCTATTCTATTAATTGCTCTTTTACATTTAACTAGGCGGGCCATAAAGCGGGTAGGTTTATTTAGAGCCGCATAGTAATTAAATTTTGATTTCCGAATAATCGCATCATAGGAAGAAGAAATTTCTGATTTTAGCTCTACCCTTAAATTTGACAGTTCCTTTTGAATTATTGGGGAAGGGGAAGGAAGATTAATTTGCTCTAGTTCTTTTTCCCTAATCAGTTTTTGAAGAGAATTTATTTTTGTTCTTTTTTCTTTTTTTTCAGATGAGGATATCTGCATTAGTACACCACGAAGGACGGCCTTGTGAGCACACCAGCTGGAGAAGGGATTAGATAAATCTGGGGTATCATTTTCCTTAAAATAATCAGAAATAGCTTTTTCAATAATTTTTTTGTTCTTGGGGTTATGAATAAGTGAAGATCTACATTTCCAAAGAAAACCATTTTTAATAAGAGGACCAATATGAATTTCACATGACGTAGGGGCATGATCTGATAGCGACCTGAGGCCTATAGATACGTTAGAGAATTTGGGTAAAGAAAAGACGTCAGTTACTATTAAGTCAATTCTAGAGGCCGTTTGGTGAGCATCCGAAAAGTGTGAGAATTCTTTGGATGTAGTTTGCAGACATCTAAATGTGTCAAATAGTTCATTTTTATAGAGCCAATTATTTAGCGTCGGGTATAAGTGGCGGCTGGGGGAGGAAGAGTCCATATGCCCATCCGGAACCATGTTGAAATCTCCCAAAAAAATCAATTCGCCTCTCCTAACCTCTTCAACCTTTCTAAAAACCTTGTTCAAAAAGGGTATTTGCTTTTTATTTGGGGCGTATAGGTTAACAACAGTGCACTCATGATTATTTAGTTTACAGAGCAATATATGAAACCTTCCATTGGGATCTTTATGCTGATCTAAAAACTCAAATGGGACCGAGTCTTTGATCACTGTAGCTACACCGGCTTTTTTCCGGTCGCTAGTGGATTCAAATATATGAGGGTAGCGCTTGTGGGTGAAGGTAGGATGTTTCCCCTCGGCAAACCTTGTCTCCTGAAGACACGCAACATCAGCACCAAGATGACCCAATTCCTTCCAAAGGGAGAATCTCTTATTGGGACTGTTTAGGCCTCTTACATTGTAAGTGATGATCTTGATGGGCATAGGTAAATTAGCAATCAGAATAAGCCAAAAGGATAGGGGTCAGTTGGTCCAACAAATTCCCAAAAAATAAATCAATCAACAATCAAAGCTGGAATACAATATCTCACTATTAACTCAAAGATAGTAGTAACAATAACCAAGTATTCAAAGAAAAAAGAAAAAAACGAATCAAAAAATCTCCTGAGGGAACCTTCACTGTAAAGGTTCTCCCTCAGATTGGGGGGGAAAAATAATGTGGACAAGCCTCGAAGGCTAAATATAAAGAAGAATGAAAAATCTAGTATGACATATTAGGTGAGGTGGTGAGTAAGTTTATTTTTTTAATAAAAGGGCTCCCGAAAGAGTAGTGTTTCACATTTCAACGGTGGGGTATCTTTGCAGCTTTGTGGGGAATGTCCCTTATAAAGTCAAAAAATTTAGGGCCTTCATCAGGATCTGTAAGAGTAAATGTTTTCCCGTTAAAGAAAATCAGCAACTTAACTGGAAAGCCCCACCTATACGGGATATTCATATCTCTCAGTCTATCTGTGGTCAATTTGTATGACCTTCTCGCATCCATGGTTTCTTTGGAAAAATCTGAAAAGATTTTTAGGTGTGAGAAAGGCTCAGGAAAAGTCCTGTTTTCCCTGATATATTTCAAAATTCTCTCTTTGGTCGAGAAAAAATGTAACCTAACTATTACATCTCTAGGGAGATCCGAGGAGATGGAGGTCGGACGAAATAAGCGGTGTGCCCTATCAATGATAAGATCCTGCTCAGAAAGGGATGGGATTGTCTGGTGAAGTAAGTCTTTGACATAGGTCGAGATATCTGAAGGAGATATATTCTCAGATACGCCTCTAATTTTCAAATTATTTCTCCTGCTTCTATCCTCCAAATCCGCCACTTTTAATCTGAGTCTCTTAAGCTCTGTTTTAATTTCTAGATTATCAGAAGAGACAGACTCTACCTTTCCCTCCACCGTTTCGAGCCTTTTAGTGTTTTCCTCCAATTTAACCCCAAACGCTTCCAAAGTAGTTTTCATGGTGTCAACTTGTTTCTCGAAGCCCAGTTTCATATTTCTGTCAATCGTCTTTAAAAGATTGTCCAGATATGAACCAAGGTCGGTATTTCCCAAATCTTGAGAAATGGTCATTTTGACCGGGACATTAGGCGTAAAATCGGAGGGTGAAGGGGAAAAGTCTTTTTTAGGGCGTCTCTTATCTGGACTAGGATTAGGAGACGGGTCCGAGGATTCCTCCTCCGAACTCGGAGCCAATGAAGAATATTTGTTGCTCCAGTCTCCTGGGTCCCTTCTCTTTGAAGAGATGGAAACATCCATCTCTTCTACTTTTCTTTCCTTAATTACTGTAGAAGAGGCAGGTTTAGCGACAGGGATTCTCTGTGGTTTTGGAGAAAATAGACTTTTAGCAGAGTCTTTGGTGGGAGAGCTTACTTTAAAACTCTGTCTGTCGTCAGGATTTCTATGAGGTGATCTGGACTTAAGTGGACTAATAGTATTGACAGTATCTTCTGAGGGATTTGAAAAAGAAGAGCGTTGAGAGGACTTCGCTCTTACCACACTAGTTTTAAGGGGAGCTTCCAAAGACTTTTGGGTATTTTTTTTGTTAGCCGCCATTGTAAAAAAAAAAAAAAAAAATAAGTCCTAAGTGTATATATAAGGAAAACACCAAAAAGACAATGGAAATATTTAACCTAGAGAGTGGACAGAAGACTTTAGAGTAGCAAAATGACTAGGAACAATGACTGGAAGAAATTAGCATTAAACAAATATCATTCCAATAAGAGGCAATCAATACCCTTAAAGACTGCAGAATTATGTACCCCCTAGAATGCAATCCTTTAAATGTAAATCACAATCAAAAATATCAAGAAAAATAGTAAACTTGACCTGAGGGATAAAAATAAAAGGCACATATAGTTCTTAACAGAAAACTAATTATTGTGGAAACTTGCAGATCTGTAGAGTTCCATGGGCACCAACTGTTATATGTATATCAGGTAGCGAAGTCACAGTATATATATATGGAGGCAGAAGCAATTCCTCCTATCCCCCACCTCCCTCAAAGTCAAGTCTCACAATTAAAATGATTGTACAAAGTTTGGTGTTTAATGGACCTCTGTATCAGTACTGATATAAAATCAGCACCATGGACAGCAGTGCAAAGCGACGTTGCAGCAGGAGGCAGGAGAATTAACTAATGTAAAATAAGCACCATGGACAGCAGTACAAAGCGACGCTATAGCAGGGGCAGGAGAGTTTGACTGAAATCAGCACCATGGACAGCAGTTCAAATCAGCACCATGGACAGCAGTGCAGAGCGACGCCGCAGCAGAGGGCAGGAGAATTTGATCAGCACCATGGACAGCAGTGCTGAGCTACGCCGCAGCAGGGGGCGGGAGATTTAAAGAATATCAGCTGATTGTGAGTATGAGACAGTGGAGGGCAGCGGTGCTGCTGCAGCAAGGGACCAAAGGCAAGTTCAAGGCTCAGCAGCGCTACCACAGGAGGGGGAGGCAGTCACAAAGGTCAGCAGGGTCCAGATACCTGAGGGGCACTATCAGCAGAGCGGCACAACGGGGAAAGACGGAGCGGACCTCAGGCACCAGCGGCGCTCACCAGCTGGGAGCAGAAGGAACGGAGCGGCCCCTTATCAGAGGGAGGGGGGATACCGCCGCCACTGTATAAGCCCTGGGGACGTGGGGACACCGGCTATATATACCGGCGGTGCCTGTAATCAGAGGGAAGCTTGGTATGCCGGCTCCTGAACAGAGGAGGGGGGACCACTACTATGAAAACAGCCCCGGAGCACAGGTAACAGCCGCAGAGGAGAGGAGAGAACCGGGCGCAGACAGCAGCGGTGGCAGTGAGCCGAGGGGAGGAAAGGGACACAGCAGCTTCACATTAATGAATGGGGACACCTCTGCACCAGAGCAGCCCCGGAACCAGGGCCAACAGACCCCCAGAAACCCGTTAGGAGCCCCGGTGTCAGCCGGGGCTTATCTAACCTGACCTGTAGTATGCAGTCCCGCTCCGTCCCAGTCTCCTGAGCTCCGCGTCAAACAGGCTAGGCTCTCGGTCCCCCGTCGGCAGCAAGGGTCCTGTCCTCGGGGTCCAGTGGGATTAGGGATACTTGATCCGGGGTGGCAGCTCCTCTTCTTTATGGAGTGGAGTCCTGTGGGTCCGGTCCGTCCTTCTGTGGGGCAGTGACAGTAGATTGCAGAGCCTGGTTTTTCAGGCTGTCGCCGGCTTCCAATTCTCAATCTCCTCCTGTCTTCTCCTCCTGGGTCCGGCGTCGGTGTCAGGACAGCTGATGTTGCTGGAGGGTCCAGCTCCCGGAGGAGAGCAGAGCAGAGCAGGCTTACGCTGCTATCCCCGTCACTTCAAAGCAGCGCTGCAGAGTGACTGGAAACAAGAAAAGGGCCGCAGAGTGACTGGAAACAAGAAAAGGGCCGCCAGTGATCGCCTGGGTGTCAGAACCAGAACCAAAATGTGACACCCCGTGGGTTAAAAATAAGCTCTGACAACAGTCAGGGGGCCCAGTATATAATGTTCAGTTAAATGAAGTGAGAGAAATATGTGCCCCCACCGATCTGTGAGCTTAAAGGGGCACGTCACAGCCTCAGGGACTGGAATGCTCACCAGGACTTACCGCAGCTGCATATAAAGCCTGCTGGCAGTCCTTAAGTCCGGAATAAAACGATGTAATCCTGGGTCCGGAGGTAAAAGGGCATAAATGGGTCCACAATCCTGTAGGGCCACGTTACAGAGTCACTTCAATGGTGGATTCTGAGCCTCACCCAAATGTCTGAGCACAAAGCATCTCCAGGGTTGGTGGGGTTAGCAGGGATTCCTTGGTGTCAAAATGATCCCTGAATGATAGGAAGTCAAATTATATAGGAATTTTGAAAAAAAATCTTCTTTTGTTGCTTAAAAAGTAGCTTTAAAGTGAAGCCCTCAGGGAGCTCAGGATCAAGCTGCCATCTCGTCCTGTGCTCAGGCCACACCCCCATCTCACTCTCTTTGAATCTTCTTTATCATGCTAGGATTAGCAGGAAAAAGCAAAAAATTTCAGAATTGCACCTTGCAATGTGGAGATATTACTGTTTGTGCATTTACAATATTCATTGATTTTTGCCATTGAAAAACATGTTTTTCATATACCAGAAATGTTTGAAGCTACTGACTGAATGAAAGGAGCTGGCATCTCACTCTCTTTGAATCTTCTTTATCATGCTAGGATTAGCAGGAAAAAGCAAAAAATTTCAGAATTGCACCTTGCAATGTGGAGATATTACTGTTTGTGCATTTACAATATTCATTGATTTTTGCCATTGAAAAACATGTTTTTCATATACCAGAAATGTTTGAAGCTACTGACTGAATGAAAGGAGCTGGCATCTCACTCTCTTTGAATCTTCTTTATCATGCTAGGATTAACAGGAAAAAGCAAAAAAATTCAGAATTGCACCTTGCAATGTGGAGATATTACTGTTTGTGCATTTACAATATTCATTGATTTTTGCCATTGAAAAACGTCCAGAAATGTTTGAAGCTACTGACTGAATGAAAGGAGGTGGCATCTCACTCTCTTTGAATCTTCTTTATCATGCTAGGATTAGCAGGAAAAAGCAAAAAATTTCAGAATTGCACCTTGCAATGTGGAGATATTACTGTTTGTGCATTTACAATATTCATTGATTTTTGCCATTGAAAAACATGTTTTTCATATACCAGAAATGTTTGAAGCTACTGACTGAATGAAAGGAGCTGGCATCTCACTCTCTTTGAATCTTCTTTATCATGCTAGGATTAACAGGAAAAAGCAAAAAATTTCAGAATTGCACCTTGCAATGTGGAGATATTACTGTTTGTGTATTTACAATATTCATTGATTTTTGCCATTGAAAAACGTCCAGAAATGTTTGAAGCTACTGACTGAATGAAAGGAGCTGGCATCTCACTCTCTTTGAATCTTCTTTATCATGCTAGGATTAGCAGGAAAAAGCAAAAAATTTCAGAATTGCACCTTGCAATGTGGAGATATTACTGTTTGTGCATTTACAATATTCATTGATTTTTGCCATTGAAAAACATGTTTTTCATATACCAGAAATGTTTGAAGCTACTGACTGAATGAAAGGAGCTGGCATCTCACTCTCTTTGAATCTTCTTTATCATGCTAGGATTAGCAGGAAAAAGCAAAAAATTTCAGAATTGCACCTTGCAATGTGGAGATATTACTGTTTGTGCATTTACAATATTCATTGATTTTTGCCATTGAAAAACGTCCAGAAATGTTTGAAGCTACTGACTGAATGAAAGGAGCTGGCATCTCACTCTCTTTGAATCTTCTTTATCATGCTAGGATTAGCAGGAAAAAGCAAAAAATTTCAGAATTGCACCTTGCAATGTGGAGATATTACTGTTTGTGCATTTACAATATTCATTGATTTTTGCCATTGAAAAACATGTTTTTCATATACCAGAAATGTTTGAAGCTACTGACTGAATGAAAGGAGCTGGCATCTCACTCTCTTTGAATCTTCTTTATCATGCTAGGATTAACAGGAAAAAGCAAAAAATTTCAGAATTGCACCTTGCAATGTGGAGATATTACTGTTTGTGCATTTACAATATTCATTGATTTTTGCCATTGAAAAACGTCCAGAAATGTTTGAAGCTACTGACTGAATGAAAGGAGCTGGCATCTCACTCTCTTTGAATCTTCTTTATCATGCTAGGATTAGCAGGAAAAAGCAAAAAATTTCAGAATTGCACCTTGCAATGTGGAGATATTACTGTTTGTGCATTTACAATATTCATTGATTTTTGCCATTGAAAAACATGTTTTTCATATACCAGAAATGTTTGAAGCTACTGACTGAATGAAAGGAGCTGGCATCTCACTCTCTTTGAATCTTCTTTATCATGCTAGGATTAACAGGAAAAAGCAAAAAATTTCAGAATTGCACCTTGCAATGTGGAGATATTACTGTTTGTGCATTTACAATATTCATTGATTTTTGCCATTGAAAAACGTCCAGAAATGTTTGAAGCTACTGACTGAATGAAAGGAGGTGGCATCTCACTCTCTTTGAATCTTCTTTATCATGCTAGGATTAGCAGGAAAAAGCAAAAAATTTCAGAATTGCACCTTGCAATGTGGAGATATTACTGTTTGTGCATTTACAATATTCATTGATTTTTGCCATTGAAAAACATGTTTTTCATATACCAGAAATGTTTGAAGCTACTGACTGAATGAAAGGAGCTGGCATCTCACTCTCTTTGAATCTTCTTTATCATGCTAGGATTAACAGGAAAAAGCAAAAAATTTCAGAATTGCACCTTGCAATGTGGAGATATTACTGTTTGTGCATTTACAATATTCATTGATTTTTGCCATTGAAAAACGTCCAGAAATGTTTGAAGATACTGACTGAATGAAAGGAGCTGGCATCTCACTCTCTTTGAATCTTCTTTATCATGCTAGGATTAGCAGGAAAAAGCAAAAAATTTCAGAATTGCACCTTGCAATGTGGAGATATTACTGTTTGTGCATTTACAATATTCATTGATTTTTGCCATTGAAAAACATGTTTTTCATATACCAGAAATGTTTGAAGCTACTGACTGAATGAAAGGAGCTGGCATCTCACTCTCTTTGAATCTTCTTTATCATGCTAGGATTAGCAGGAAAAAGCAAAAAATTTCAGAATTGCACCTTGCAATGTGGAGATATTACTGTTTGTGCATTTACAATATTCATTGATTTTTGCCATTGAAAAACATCATGTTATTCATATACCAGAAATGTTTGAAGCTACTGACTGAAAGGAGCTGGCATCTCACTCTCTTTGAATCTTCTTTATCATGCTAGGATTAGCAGGAAAAAGCAAAAAATTTCAGAATTGCACCTTGCAATGTGGAGATATTACTGTTTGTGCATTTACAATATTCATTGATTTTTGCCATTGAAAAACATGTTTTTCATATACCAGAAATGTTTGAAGCTACTGACTGAATGAAAGGAGCTGGCATCTCACTCTCTTTGAATCTTCTTTATCATGCTAGGATTAGCAGGAAAAAGCAAAAAATTTCAGAATTGCACCTTGCAATGTGGAGATATTACTGTTTGTGCATTTACAATATTCATTGATTTTTGCCATTGAAAAACGTCCAGAAATGTTTGAAGCTACTGACTGAATGAAAGGAGCTGGCATCTCACTCTCTTTGAATCTTCTTTATCATGCTAGGATTAGCAGGAAAAAGCAAAAAATTTCAGAATTGCACCTTGCAATGTGGAGATATTACTGTTTGTGCATTTACAATATTCATTGATTTTTGCCATTGAAAAACATGTTTTTCATATACCAGAAATGTTTGAAGCTACTGACTGAATGAAAGGAGCTGGCATCTCACTCTCTTTGAATCTTCTTTATCATGCTAGGATTAACAGGAAAAAGCAAAAAATTTCAGAATTGCAGCTTGCAATGTGGAGATATTACTGTTTGTGCATTTACAATATTCATTGATTTTTGCCATTGAAAAACGTCCAGAAATGTTTGAAGCTACTGACTGAATGAAAGGAGCTGGCATCTCACTCTCTTTGAATCTTCTTTATCATGCTAGGATTAGCAGGAAAAAGCAAAAAATTTCAGAATTGCACCTTGCAATGTGGAGATATTACTGTTTGTGCATTTACAATATTCATTGATTTTTGCCATTGAAAAACATGTTTTTCATATACCAGAAATGTTTGAAGCTACTGACTGAATGAAAGGAGCTGGCATCTCACTCTCTTTGAATCTTCTTTATCATGCTAGGATTAGCAGGAAAAAGCAAAAAATTTCAGAATTGCACCTTGCAATGTGGAGATATTACTGTTTGTGCATTTACAATATTCATTGATTTTTGCCATTGAAAAACGTCCAGAAATGTTTGAAGCTACTGACTGAATGAAAGGAGGTGGCATCTCACTCTCTTTGAATCTTCTTTATCATGCTAGGATTAGCAGGAAAAAGCAAAAAATTTCAGAATTGCACCTTGCAATGTGGAGATATTACTGTTTGTGCATTTACAATATTCATTGATTTTTGCCATTGAAAAACATGTTTTTCATATACCAGAAATGTTTGAAGCTACTGACTGAATGAAAGGAGCTGGCATCTCACTCTCTTTGAATCTTCTTTATCATGCTAGGATTAACAGGAAAAAGCAAAAAATTTCAGAATTGCACCTTGCAATGTGGAGATATTACTGTTTGTGCATTTACAATATTCATTGATTTTTGCCATTGAAAAACGTCCAGAAATGTTTGAAGCTACTGACTGAATGAAAGGAGCTGGCATCTCACTCTCTTTGAATCTTCTTTATCATGCTAGGATTAGCAGGAAAAAGCAAAAAATTTCAGAATTGCACCTTGCAATGTGGAGATATTACTGTTTGTGCATTTACAATATTCATTGATTTTTGCCATTGAAAAACATGTTTTTCATATACCAGAAATGTTTGAAGCTACTGACTGAATGAAAGGAGCTGGCATCTCACTCTCTTTGAATCTTCTTTATCATGCTAGGATTAACAGGAAAAAGCAAAAAATTTCAGAATTGCACCTTGCAATGTGGAGATATTACTGTTTGTGCATTTACAATATTCATTGATTTTTGCCATTGAAAAACGTCCAGAAATGTTTGAAGCTACTGACTGAATGAAAGGAGTTGGCATCTCACTCTCTTTGAATCTTCTTTATCATGCTAGGATTAGCAGGAAAAAGCAAAAAAATTCAGAATTGCACCTTGCAATGTGGAGATATTACTGTTTGTGCATTTACAATATTCATTGATTTTTGCCATTGAAAAACATGTTTTTCATATACCAGAAATGTTTGAAGCTACTGACTGAATGAAAGGAGCTGGCATCTCACTCTCTTTGAATCTTCTTTATCATGCTAGGATTAACAGGAAAAAGCAAAAAATTTCAGAATTGCACCTTGCAATGTGGAGATATTACTGTTTGTGCATTTACAATATTCATTGATTTTTGCCATTGAAAAACGTCCAGAAATGTTTGAAGATACTGACTGAATGAAAGGAGCTGGCATCTCACTCTCTTTGAATCTTCTTTATCATGCTAGGATTAGCAGGAAAAAGCAAAAAATTTCAGAATTGCACCTTGCAATGTGGAGATATTACTGTTTGTGCATTTACAATATTCATTGATTTTTGCCATTGAAAAACATGTTTTTCATATACCAGAAATGTTTGAAGCTACTGACTGAATGAAAGGAGCTGGCATCTCACTCTCTTTGAATCTTCTTTATCATGCTAGGATTAGCAGGAAAAAGCAAAAAATTTCAGAATTGCACCTTGCAATGTGGAGATATTACTGTTTGTGCATTTACAATATTCATTGATTTTTGCCATTGAAAAACATCATGTTATTCATATACCAGAAATGTTTGAAGCTACTGACTGAAAGGAGCTGGCATCTCACTCTCTTTGAATCTTCTTTATCATGCTAGGATTAGCAGGAAAAAGCAAAAAATTTCAGAATTGCACCTTGCAATGTGGAGATATTACTGTTTGTGCATTTACAATATTCATTGATTTTTGCCATTGAAAAACATGTTTTTCATATACCAGAAATGTTTGAAGCTACTGACTGAATGAAAGGAGCTGGCATCTCACTCTCTTTGAATCTTCTTTATCATGCTAGGATTAGCAGGAAAAAGCAAAAAATTTCAGAATTGCACCTTGCAATGTGGAGATATTACTGTTTGTGCATTTACAATATTCATTGATTTTTGCCATTGAAAAACGTCCAGAAATGTTTGAAGCTACTGACTGAATGAAAGGAGCTGGCATCTCACTCTCTTTGAATCTTCTTTATCATGCTAGGATTAGCAGGAAAAAGCAAAAAATTTCAGAATTGCACCTTGCAATGTGGAGATATTACTGTTTGTGCATTTACAATATTCATTGATTTTTGCCATTGAAAAACATGTTTTTCATATACCAGAAATGTTTGAAGCTACTGACTGAATGAAAGGAGCTGGCATCTCACTCTCTTTGAATCTTCTTTATCATGCTAGGATTAGCAGGAAAAAGCAAAAAATTTCAGAATTGCACCTTGCAATGTGGAGATATTACTGTTTGTGCATTTACAATATTCATTGATTTTTGCCATTGAAAAACATGTTTTTCATATACCAGAAATGTTTGAAGCTACTGACTGAATGAAAGGAGCTGGCATCTCACTCTCTTTGAATCTTCTTTATCATGCTAGGATTAACAGGAAAAAGCAAAAAATTTCAGAATTGCACCTTGCAATGTGGAGATATTACTGTTTGTGCATTTACAATATTCATTGATTTTTGCCATTGAAAAACGTCCAGAAATGTTTGAAGCTACTGACTGAATGAAAGGAGCTGGCATCTCACTCTCTTTGAATCTTCTTTATCATGCTAGGATTAGCAGGAAAAAGCAAAAAATTTCAGAATTGCACCTTGCAATGTGGAGATATTACTGTTTGTGCATTTACAATATTCATTGATTTTTGCCATTGAAAAACATGTTTTTCATATACCAGAAATGTTTGAAGCTACTGACTGAATGAAAGGAGCTGGCATCTCACTCTCTTTGAATCTTCTTTATCATGCTAGGATTAACAGGAAAAAGCAAAAAATTTCAGAATTGCACCTTGCAATGTGGAGATATTACTGTTTGTGCATTTACAATATTCATTGATTTTTGCCATTGAAAAACGTCCAGAAATGTTTGAAGCTACTGACTGAATGAAAGGAGGTGGCATCTCACTCTCTTTGAATCTTCTTTATCATGCTAGGATTAGCAGGAAAAAGCAAAAAATTTCAGAATTGCACCTTGCAATGTGGAGATATTACTGTTTGTGCATTTACAATATTCATTGATTTTTGCCATTGAAAAACATGTTTTTCATATACCAGAAATGTTTGAAGCTACTGACTGAATGAAAGGAGCTGGCATCTCACTCTCTTTGAATCTTCTTTATCATGCTAGGATTAACAGGAAAAAGCAAAAAATTTCAGAATTGCACCTTGCAATGTGGAGATATTACTGTTTGTGCATTTACAATATTCATTGATTTTTGCCATTGAAAAACGTCCAGAAATGTTTGAAGCTACTGACTGAATGAAAGGAGCTGGCATCTCACTCTCTTTGAATCTTCTTTATCATGCTAGGATTAGCAGGAAAAAGCAAAAAATTTCAGAATTGCACCTTGCAATGTGGAGATATTACTGTTTGTGCATTTACAATATTCATTGATTTTTGCCATTGAAAAACATGTTTTTCATATACCAGAAATGTTTGAAGCTACTGACTGAATGAAAGGAGCTGGCATCTCACTCTCTTTGAATCTTCTTTATCATGCTAGGATTAGCAGGAAAAAGCAAAAAATTTCAGAATTGCACCTTGCAATGTGGAAATATTACTGTTTGTGCATTTACAATATTCATTGATTTTTGCCATTGAAAAACATCATGTTATTCATATACCAGAAATGTTTGAAGCTACTGACTGAAAGGAGCTGGCATCTCACTCTCTTTGAATCTTCTTTATCATGCTAGGATTAGCAGGAAAAAGCAAAAAATTTCAGAATTGCACCTTGCAATGTGGAGATATTACTGTTTGTGCATTTACAATATTCATTGATTTTTGCCATTGAAAAACATGTTTTTCATATACCAGAAATGTTTGAAGCTACTGACTGAATGAAAGGAGCTGGCATCTCACTCTCTTTGAATCTTCTTTATCATGCTAGGATTAGCAGGAAAAAGCAAAAAATTTCAGAATTGCACCTTGCAATGTGGAGATATTACTGTTTGTGCATTAACAATATTCATTGATTTTTGCCATTGAAAAACGTCCAGAAATGTTTGAAGCTACTGACTGAATGAAAGGAGCTGGCATCTCACTCTCTTTGAATCTTCTTTATCATGCTAGGATTAGCAGGAAAAAGCAAAAAATTTCAGAATTGCACCTTGCAATGTGGAGATATTACTGTTTGTGCATTTACAATATTCATTGATTTTTGCCATTGAAAAACATGTTTTTCATATACCAGAAATGTTTGAAGCTACTGACTGAATGAAAGGAGCTGGCATCTCACTCTCTTTGAATCTTCTTTATCATGCTAGGATTAGCAGGAAAAAGCAAAAAATTTCAGAATTGCACCTTGCAATGTGGAGATATTACTGTTTGTGCATTTACAATATTCATTGATTTTTGCCATTGAAAAACATCGTTATTCATATACCAGAAATGTTTGAAGCTACTGACTGAAAGGAGCTGGCATCTCACTCTCTTTGAATCTTCTTTATCATGCTAGGATTAACAGGAAAAAGCAAAAAATTTCAGAATTGCACCTTGCAATGTGGAGATATTACTGTTTGTGCATTTACAATATTCATTGATTTTTGCCATTGAAAAACATGTTTTTCATATACCAGAAATGTTTGAAGCTACTGACTGAATGAAAGGAGCTGGAATCTCACTCTCTTTGAATCTTCTTTATCATGCTAGGATTAACAGGAAAAAGCAAAAAATTTCAGAATTGCACCTTGCAATGTGGAGATATTACTGTTTGTGCATTTACAATATTCATTGATTTTTGCCATTGAAAAACGTCCAGAAATGTTTGAAGCTACTGACTGAATGAAAGGAGCTGGCATCTCACTCTCTTTGAATCTTCTTTATCATGCTAGGATTAGCAGGAAAAAGCAAAAAATTTCAGAATTGCACCTTGCAATGTGGAGATATTACTGTTTGTGCATTTACAATATTCATTGATTTTTGCCATTGAAAAACATGTTTTTCATATACCAGAAATGTTTGAAGCTACTGACTGAATGAAAGGAGCTGGCATCTCACTCTCTTTGAATCTTCTTTATCATGCTAGGATTAACAGGAAAAAGCAAAAAATTTCAGAATTGCACCTTGCAATGTGGAGATATTACTGTTTGTGCATTTACAATATTCATTGATTTTTGCCATTGAAAAACGTCCAGAAATGTTTGAAGCTACTGACTGAATGAAAGGAGGTGGCATCTCACTCTCTTTGAATCTTCTTTATCATGCTAGGATTAGCAGGAAAAAGCAAAAAATTTCAGAATTGCACCTTGCAATGTGGAGATATTACTGTTTGTGCATTTACAATATTCATTGATTTTTGCCATTGAAAAACATGTTTTTCATATACCAGAAATGTTTGAAGCTACTGACTGAATGAAAGGAGCTGGCATCTCACTCTCTTTGAATCTTCTTTATCATGCTAGGATTAACAGGAAAAAGCAAAAAATTTCAGAATTGCACCTTGCAATGTGGAGATATTACTGTTTGTGCATTTACAATATTCATTGATTTTTGCCATTGAAAAACGTCCAGAAATGTTTGAAGATACTGACTGAATGAAAGGAGCTGGCATCTCACTCTCTTTGAATCTTCTTTATCATGCTAGGATTAGCAGGAAAAAGCAAAAAATTTCAGAATTGCACCTTGCAATGTGGAGATATTACTGTTTGTGCATTTACAATATTCATTGATTTTTGCCATTGAAAAACATGTTTTTCATATACCAGAAATGTTTGAAGCTACTGACTGAATGAAAGGAGCTGGCATCTCACTCTCTTTGAATCTTCTTTATCATGCTAGGATTAGCAGGAAAAAGCAAAAAATTTCAGAATTGCACCTTGCAATGTGGAGATATTACTGTTTGTGCATTTACAATATTCATTGATTTTTGCCATTGAAAAACATCATGTTATTCATATACCAGAAATGTTTGAAGCTACTGACTGAAAGGAGCTGGCATCTCACTCTCTTTGAATCTTCTTTATCATGCTAGGATTAGCAGGAAAAAGCAAAAAATTTCAGAATTGCACCTTGCAATGTGGAGATATTACTGTTTGTGCATTTACAATATTCATTGATTTTTGCCATTGAAAAACATGTTTTTCATATACCAGAAATGTTTGAAGCTACTGACTGAATGAAAGGAGCTGGCATCTCACTCTCTTTGAATCTTCTTTATCATGCTAGGATTAGCAGGAAAAAGCAAAAAATTTCAGAATTGCACCTTGCAATGTGGAGATATTACTGTTTGTGCATTTACAATATTCATTGATTTTTGCCATTGAAAAACGTCCAGAAATGTTTGAAGCTACTGACTGAATGAAAGGAGCTGGCATCTCACTCTCTTTGAATCTTCTTTATCATGCTAGGATTAGCAGGAAAAAGCAAAAAATTTCAGAATTGCACCTTGCAATGTGGAGATATTACTGTTTGTGCATTTACAATATTCATTGATTTTTGCCATTGAAAAACATGTTTTTCATATACCAGAAATGTTTGAAGCTACTGACTGAATGAAAGGAGCTGGCATCTCACTCTCTTTGAATCTTCTTTATCATGCTAGGATTAACAGGAAAAAGCAAAAAATTTCAGAATTGCAGCTTGCAATGTGGAGATATTACTGTTTGTGCATTTACAATATTCATTGATTTTTGCCATTGAAAAACGTCCAGAAATGTTTGAAGCTACTGACTGAATGAAAGGAGCTGGCATCTCACTCTCTTTGAATCTTCTTTATCATGCTAGGATTAGCAGGAAAAAGCAAAAAATTTCAGAATTGCACCTTGCAATGTGGAGATATTACTGTTTGTGCATTTACAATATTCATTGATTTTTGCCATTGAAAAACATGTTTTTCATATACCAGAAATGTTTGAAGCTACTGACTGAATGAAAGGAGCTGGCATCTCACTCTCTTTGAATCTTCTTTATCATGCTAGGATTAGCAGGAAAAAGCAAAAAATTTCAGAATTGCACCTTGCAATGTGGAGATATTACTGTTTGTGCATTTACAATATTCATTGATTTTTGCCATTGAAAAACGTCCAGAAATGTTTGAAGCTACTGACTGAATGAAAGGAGGTGGCATCTCACTCTCTTTGAATCTTCTTTATCATGCTAGGATTAGCAGGAAAAAGCAAAAAATTTCAGAATTGCACCTTGCAATGTGGAGATATTACTGTTTGTGCATTTACAATATTCATTGATTTTTGCCATTGAAAAACATGTTTTTCATATACCAGAAATGTTTGAAGCTACTGACTGAATGAAAGGAGCTGGCATCTCACTCTCTTTGAATCTTCTTTATCATGCTAGGATTAACAGGAAAAAGCAAAAAATTTCAGAATTGCACCTTGCAATGTGGAGATATTACTGTTTGTGCATTTACAATATTCATTGATTTTTGCCATTGAAAAACGTCCAGAAATGTTTGAAGCTACTGACTGAATGAAAGGAGCTGGCATCTCACTCTCTTTGAATCTTCTTTATCATGCTAGGATTAGCAGGAAAAAGCAAAAAATTTCAGAATTGCACCTTGCAATGTGGAGATATTACTGTTTGTGCATTTACAATATTCATTGATTTTTGCCATTGAAAAACATGTTTTTCATATACCAGAAATGTTTGAAGCTACTGACTGAATGAAAGGAGCTGGCATCTCACTCTCTTTGAATCTTCTTTATCATGCTAGGATTAACAGGAAAAAGCAAAAAATTTCAGAATTGCACCTTGCAATGTGGAGATATTACTGTTTGTGCATTTACAATATTCATTGATTTTTGCCATTGAAAAACGTCCAGAAATGTTTGAAGCTACTGACTGAATGAAAGGAGTTGGCATCTCACTCTCTTTGAATCTTCTTTATCATGCTAGGATTAGCAGGAAAAAGCAAAAAAATTCAGAATTGCACCTTGCAATGTGGAGATATTACTGTTTGTGCATTTACAATATTCATTGATTTTTGCCATTGAAAAACATGTTTTTCATATACCAGAAATGTTTGAAGCTACTGACTGAATGAAAGGAGCTGGCATCTCACTCTCTTTGAATCTTCTTTATCATGCTAGGATTAACAGGAAAAAGCAAAAAATTTCAGAATTGCACCTTGCAATGTGGAGATATTACTGTTTGTGCATTTACAATATTCATTGATTTTTGCCATTGAAAAACGTCCAGAAATGTTTGAAGATACTGACTGAATGAAAGGAGCTGGCATCTCACTCTCTTTGAATCTTCTTTATCATGCTAGGATTAGCAGGAAAAAGCAAAAAATTTCAGAATTGCACCTTGCAATGTGGAGATATTACTGTTTGTGCATTTACAATATTCATTGATTTTTGCCATTGAAAAACATGTTTTTCATATACCAGAAATGTTTGAAGCTACTGACTGAATGAAAGGAGCTGGCATCTCACTCTCTTTGAATCTTCTTTATCATGCTAGGATTAGCAGGAAAAAGCAAAAAATTTCAGAATTGCACCTTGCAATGTGGAGATATTACTGTTTGTGCATTTACAATATTCATTGATTTTTGCCATTGAAAAACATCATGTTATTCATATACCAGAAATGTTTGAAGCTACTGACTGAAAGGAGCTGGCATCTCACTCTCTTTGAATCTTCTTTATCATGCTAGGATTAGCAGGAAAAAGCAAAAAATTTCAGAATTGCACCTTGCAATGTGGAGATATTACTGTTTGTGCATTTACAATATTCATTGATTTT
Organism: Phyllobates terribilis; assembly: GCF_046119375.1. Taxonomy (NCBI): domain Eukaryota; kingdom Metazoa; phylum Chordata; class Amphibia; order Anura; family Dendrobatidae; genus Phyllobates; species Phyllobates terribilis. The sequence continues at coordinate 640,929 of NW_027363544.1, forward strand.
TGCCATTGAAAAACATGTTTTTCATATACCAGAAATGTTTGAAGCTACTGACTGAATGAAAGGAGCTGGCATCTCACTCTCTTTGAATCTTCTTTATCATGCTAGGATTAGCAGGAAAAAGCAAAAAATTTCAGAATTGCACCTTGCAATGTGGAGATATTACTGTTTGTGCATTTACAATATTCATTGATTTTTGCCATTGAAAAACGTCCAGAAATGTTTGAAGCTACTGACTGAATGAAAGGAGCTGGCATCTCACTCTCTTTGAATCTTCTTTATCATGCTAGGATTAGCAGGAAAAAGCAAAAAATTTCAGAATTGCACCTTGCAATGTGGAGATATTACTGTTTGTGCATTTACAATATTCATTGATTTTTGCCATTGAAAAACATGTTTTTCATATACCAGAAATGTTTGAAGCTACTGACTGAATGAAAGGAGCTGGCATCTCACTCTCTTTGAATCTTCTTTATCATGCTAGGATTAGCAGGAAAAAGCAAAAAATTTCAGAATTGCACCTTGCAATGTGGAGATATTACTGTTTGTGCATTTACAATATTCATTGATTTTTGCCATTGAAAAACATGTTTTTCATATACCAGAAATGTTTGAAGCTACTGACTGAATGAAAGGAGCTGGCATCTCACTCTCTTTGAATCTTCTTTATCATGCTAGGATTAACAGGAAAAAGCAAAAAATTTCAGAATTGCACCTTGCAATGTGGAGATATTACTGTTTGTGCATTTACAATATTCATTGATTTTTGCCATTGAAAAACGTCCAGAAATGTTTGAAGCTACTGACTGAATGAAAGGAGCTGGCATCTCACTCTCTTTGAATCTTCTTTATCATGCTAGGATTAGCAGGAAAAAGCAAAAAATTTCAGAATTGCACCTTGCAATGTGGAGATATTACTGTTTGTGCATTTACAATATTCATTGATTTTTGCCATTGAAAAACATGTTTTTCATATACCAGAAATGTTTGAAGCTACTGACTGAATGAAAGGAGCTGGCATCTCACTCTCTTTGAATCTTCTTTATCATGCTAGGATTAACAGGAAAAAGCAAAAAATTTCAGAATTGCACCTTGCAATGTGGAGATATTACTGTTTGTGCATTTACAATATTCATTGATTTTTGCCATTGAAAAACGTCCAGAAATGTTTGAAGCTACTGACTGAATGAAAGGAGGTGGCATCTCACTCTCTTTGAATCTTCTTTATCATGCTAGGATTAGCAGGAAAAAGCAAAAAATTTCAGAATTGCACCTTGCAATGTGGAGATATTACTGTTTGTGCATTTACAATATTCATTGATTTTTGCCATTGAAAAACATGTTTTTCATATACCAGAAATGTTTGAAGCTACTGACTGAATGAAAGGAGCTGGCATCTCACTCTCTTTGAATCTTCTTTATCATGCTAGGATTAACAGGAAAAAGCAAAAAATTTCAGAATTGCACCTTGCAATGTGGAGATATTACTGTTTGTGCATTTACAATATTCATTGATTTTTGCCATTGAAAAACGTCCAGAAATGTTTGAAGCTACTGACTGAATGAAAGGAGCTGGCATCTCACTCTCTTTGAATCTTCTTTATCATGCTAGGATTAGCAGGAAAAAGCAAAAAATTTCAGAATTGCACCTTGCAATGTGGAGATATTACTGTTTGTGCATTTACAATATTCATTGATTTTTGCCATTGAAAAACATGTTTTTCATATACCAGAAATGTTTGAAGCTACTGACTGAATGAAAGGAGCTGGCATCTCACTCTCTTTGAATCTTCTTTATCATGCTAGGATTAGCAGGAAAAAGCAAAAAATTTCAGAATTGCACCTTGCAATGTGGAAATATTACTGTTTGTGCATTTACAATATTCATTGATTTTTGCCATTGAAAAACATCATGTTATTCATATACCAGAAATGTTTGAAGCTACTGACTGAAAGGAGCTGGCATCTCACTCTCTTTGAATCTTCTTTATCATGCTAGGATTAGCAGGAAAAAGCAAAAAATTTCAGAATTGCACCTTGCAATGTGGAGATATTACTGTTTGTGCATTTACAATATTCATTGATTTTTGCCATTGAAAAACATGTTTTTCATATACCAGAAATGTTTGAAGCTACTGACTGAATGAAAGGAGCTGGCATCTCACTCTCTTTGAATCTTCTTTATCATGCTAGGATTAGCAGGAAAAAGCAAAAAATTTCAGAATTGCACCTTGCAATGTGGAGATATTACTGTTTGTGCATTAACAATATTCATTGATTTTTGCCATTGAAAAACGTCCAGAAATGTTTGAAGCTACTGACTGAATGAAAGGAGCTGGCATCTCACTCTCTTTGAATCTTCTTTATCATGCTAGGATTAGCAGGAAAAAGCAAAAAATTTCAGAATTGCACCTTGCAATGTGGAGATATTACTGTTTGTGCATTTACAATATTCATTGATTTTTGCCATTGAAAAACATGTTTTTCATATACCAGAAATGTTTGAAGCTACTGACTGAATGAAAGGAGCTGGCATCTCACTCTCTTTGAATCTTCTTTATCATGCTAGGATTAGCAGGAAAAAGCAAAAAATTTCAGAATTGCACCTTGCAATGTGGAGATATTACTGTTTGTGCATTTACAATATTCATTGATTTTTGCCATTGAAAAACATCGTTATTCATATACCAGAAATGTTTGAAGCTACTGACTGAAAGGAGCTGGCATCTCACTCTCTTTGAATCTTCTTTATCATGCTAGGATTAACAGGAAAAAGCAAAAAATTTCAGAATTGCACCTTGCAATGTGGAGATATTACTGTTTGTGCATTTACAATATTCATTGATTTTTGCCATTGAAAACATGTTTTTCATATACCAGAAATGTTTGAAGCTACTGACTGAATGAAAGGAGCTGGCATCTCACTCTCTTTGAATCTTCTTTATCATGCTAGGATTAGCAGGAAAAAGCAAAAAATTTCAGAATTGCACCTTGCAATGTGGAGATATTACTGTTTGTGCATTTACAATATTCATTGATTTTTGCCATTGAAAAACATGTTTTTCATATACCAGAAATGTTTGAAGCTACTGACTGAATGAAAGGAGCTGGCATCTCACTCTCTTTGAATCTTCTTTATCATGCTAGGATTAACAGGAAAAAGCAAAAAATTTCAGAATTGCACCTTGCAATGTGGAGATATTACTGTTTGTGCATTTACAATATTCATTGATTTTTGCCATTGAAAAACGTCCAGAAATGTTTGAAGCTACTGACTGAATGAAAGGAGCTGGCATCTCACTCTCTTTGAATCTTCTTTATCATGCTAGGATTAGCAGGAAAAAGCAAAAAATTTCAGAATTGCACCTTGCAATGTGGAGATATTACTGTTTGTGCATTTACAATATTCATTGATTTTTGCCATTGAAAAACATGTTTTTCATATACCAGAAATGTTTGAAGCTACTGACTGAATGAAAGGAGCTGGCATCTCACTCTCTTTGAATCTTCTTTATCATGCTAGGATTAGCAGGAAAAAGCAAAAAATTTCAGAATTGCACCTTGCAATGTGGAGATATTACTGTTTGTGCATTTACAATATTCATTGATTTTTGCCATTGAAAAACATGTTTTTCATATACCAGAAATGTTTGAAGCTACTGACTGAATGAAAGGAGCTGGCATCTCACTCTCTTTGAATCTTCTTTATCATGCTAGGATTAACAGGAAAAAGCAAAAAATTTCAGAATTGCACCTTGCAATGTGGAGATATTACTGTTTGTGCATTTACAATATTCATTGATTTTTGCCATTGAAAAACGTCCAGAAATGTTTGAAGCTACTGACTGAATGAAAGGAGCTGGCATCTCACTCTCTTTGAATCTTCTTTATCATGCTAGGATTAGCAGGAAAAAGCAAAAAATTTCAGAATTGCACCTTGCAATGTGGAGATATTACTGTTTGTGCATTTACAATATTCATTGATTTTTGCCATTGAAAAACGTTTTTCATATACCAGAAATGTTTGAAGCTACTGACTGAATGAAAGGAGCTGGCATCTCACTCTCTTTGAATCTTCTTTATCATGCTAGGATTAGCAGGAAAAAGCAAAAAATTTCACAATTGCACCTTGCAATGTGGAGATATTACTGTTTGTGCATTTACAATATTCATTGATTTTTGCCATTGAAAAACATGTTTTTCATATACCAGAAATGTTTGAAGCTACTGACTGAATGAAAGGAGCTGGCATCTCACTCTCTTTGAATCTTCTTTATCATGCTAGGATTAACAGGAAAAAGCAAAAAATTTCAGAATTGCACCTTGCAATGTGGAGATATTACTGTTTATGCATTTACAATATTCATTGATTTTTGCCATTGAAAAACGTCCAGAAATGTTTGAAGCTACTGACTGAATGAAAGGAGCTGGCATCTCACTCTCTTTGAATCTTCTTTATCATGCTAGGATTAGCAGGAAAAAGCAAAAAATTTCAGAATTGCACCTTGCAATGTGGAGATATTACTGTTTGTGCATTTACAATATTCATTGATTTTTGCCATTGAAAAACATGTTTTTCATATACCAGAAATGTTTGAAGCTACTGACTGAATGAAAGGAGCTGGCATCTCACTCTCTTTGAATCTTCTTTATCATGCTAGGATTAACAGGAAAAAGCAAAAAATTTCAGAATTGCACCTTGCAATGTGGAGATATTACTGTTTGTGCATTTACAATATTCATTGATTTTTGCCATTGAAAAATGTCCAGAAATGTTTGAAGCTACTGACTGAATGAAAGGAGCTGGCATCTCACTCTCTTTGAATCTTCTTTATCATGCTAGGATTAGCAGGAAAAAGCAAAAAATTTCAGAATTGCACCTTGCAATGTGGAGATATTACTGTTTGTGCATTTACAATATTCATTGATTTTTGCCATTGAAAAACGTTTTTCATATACCAGAAATGTTTGAAGCTACTGACTGAATGAAAGGAGCTGGCATCTCACTCTCTTTGAATCTTCTTTATCATGCTAGGATTAGCAGGAAAAAGCAAAAAATTTCAGAATTGCACCTTGCAATGTGGAGATATTACTGTTTGTGCATTTACAATATTCATTGATTTTTGCCATTGAAAAACATCGTTATTCATATACCAGAAATGTTTGAAGCTACTGACTGAAAGGAGCTGGCATCTCACTCTCTTTGAATCTTCTTTATCATGCTAGGATTAACAGGAAAAAGCAAAAAATTTCAGAATTGCACCTTGCAATGTGGAGATATTACTGTTTGTGCATTTACAATATTCATTGATTTTTGCCATTGAAAACATGTTTTTCATATACCAGAAATGTTTGAAGCTACTGACTGAATGAAAGGAGCTGGCATCTCACTCTCTTTGAATCTTCTTTATCATGCTAGGATTAGCAGGAAAAAGCAAAAAATTTCAGAATTGCACCTTGCAATGTGGAGATATTACTGTTTGTGCATTTACAATATTCATTGATTTTTGCCATTGAAAAACATGTTTTTCATATACCAGAAATGTTTGAAGCTACTGACTGAATGAAAGGAGCTGGCATCTCACTCTCTTTGAATCTTCTTTATCATGCTAGGATTAACAGGAAAAAGCAAAAAATTTCAGAATTGCACCTTGCAATGTGGAGATATTACTGTTTGTGCATTTACAATATTCATTGATTTTTGCCATTGAAAAACGTCCAGAAATGTTTGAAGCTACTGACTGAATGAAAGGAGCTGGCATCTCACTCTCTTTGAATCTTCTTTATCATGCTAGGATTAGCAGGAAAAAGCAAAAAATTTCAGAATTGCACCTTGCAATGTGGAGATATTACTGTTTGTGCATTTACAATATTCATTGATTTTTGCCATTGAAAAACATGTTTTTCATATACCAGAAATGTTTGAAGCTACTGACTGAATGAAAGGAGCTGGCATCTCACTCTCTTTGAATCTTCTTTATCATGCTAGGATTAGCAGGAAAAAGCAAAAAATTTCAGAATTGCACCTTGCAATGTGGAGATATTACTGTTTGTGCATTTACAATATTCATTGATTTTTGCCATTGAAAAACATCATGTTATTCATATACCAGAAATGTTTGAAGCTACTGACTGAAAGGAGCTGGCATCTCACTCTCTTTGAATCTTCTTTATCATGCTAGGATTAGCAGGAAAAAGCAAAAAATTTCAGAATTGCACCTTGCAATGTGGAGATATTACTGTTTGTGCATATACAATATTCATTGATTTTTGCCATTGAAAAACATGTTTTTCATATACCAGAAATGTTTGAAGCTACTGACTGAATGAAAGGAGCTGGCATCTCACTCTCTTTGAATCTTCTTTATCATGCTAGGATTAACAGGAAAAAGCAAAAAATTTCAGAATTGCACCTTGCAATGTGGAGATATTACTGTTTGTGCATTTACAATATTCATTGATTTTTGCCATTGAAAAACGTCCAGAAATGTTTGAAGCTACTGACTGAATGAAAGGAGCTGGCATCTCACTCTCTTTGAATCTTCTTTATCATGCTAGGATTAGCAGGAAAAAGCAAAAAATTTCAGAATTGCACCTTGCAATGTGGAGATATTACTGTTTGTGCATTTACAATATTCATTGATTTTTGCCATTGAAAAACATGTTTTTCATATACCAGAAATGTTTGAAGCTACTGACTGAATGAAAGGAGCTGGCATCTCACTCTCTTTGAATCTTCTTTATCATGCTAGGATTAGCAGGAAAAAGCAAAAAATTTCAGAATTGCACCTTGCAATGTGGAGATATTACTGTTTGTGCATTTACAATATTCATTGATTTTTGCCATTGAAAAACATGTTTTTCATATACCAGAAATGTTTGAAGCTACTGACTGAATGAAAGGAGCTGGCATCTCACTCTCTTTGAATCTTCTTTATCATGCTAGGATTAACAGGAAAAAGCAAAAAATTTCTGAATTGCACCTTGCAATGTGGAGATATTACTGTTTGTGCATTTACAATATTCATTGATTTTTGCCATTGAAAAACGTCCAGAAATGTTTGAAGCTACTGACTGAATGAAAGGAGCTGGCATCTCACTCTCTTTGAATCTTCTTTATCATGCTAGGATTAGCAGGAAAAAGCAAAAAATTTCAGAATTGCACCTTGCAATGTGGAGATATTACTGTTTGTGCATTTACAATATTCATTGATTTTTGCCATTGAAAAACGTTTTTCATATACCAGAAATGTTTGAAGCTACTGACTGAATGAAAGGAGCTGGCATCTCACTCTCTTTGTTTTACCATATTTTTTTTATTTTTAAAAAACAATTTAACAGGGGAATAACAATCGTAGCATAAAAGTGGTGATAAAAGAATATTCGTAGTAAAGGGAAAATTCTGAGGGAAGGGGAAGGGAAAAAGGTACAAACGGGAATGGATAAACAGGAAAGATGGGAGAAATTTGTTCGTCAAAAAGTATATACGATAGTACATAAACTTGAACAATTTAAGCACACATTACTATCATTAGCAAATTAAACATATTAATGAGCTAAACATGACACACATTGAGATGTTCCAGCATTATAAGAAGGTAGAGGGAACCTAGTGGACCAAATATCCCACTTCCTAGAGAATTTAAGTAAGTTATTGTTGATAAGGGCAAATCTGAGTTCAAATATTCTGTGAAGATTCATCTTATCAACTAAGTACTCCAGAGTGGGGACATGTGACTTTCTCCAATAAAAAGCCAATGCGTTCTTACAAACTGAAAATAAATGAATCACCAGAGATCTTTCAAATGACTTGCATGATTCAAGATCCAAGGATAGTAAAGCCCTTTGAGGGGTCAATACTAATGGTCTACCTAAAAGATCATCAACCAAAGAAGAGATCTGAGCCCATAGATTACGGATTTTCGTGCAGCTCCAAAAGAGATGTAAAAGATCTCCCCTAAGGCCGCACTCCCTCCAACAAAGGGGAGAGTTGCTGGGCTTTATATGGTGTAGCCTGATTGCAGTGTAATACCATCTGGTTAGAATTTTGAAGTAGGCCTCTTGTAAGGGCATAGATATATTAGAGGCTTGGGAAAAAAGAACAGCATTCTCCCATTGGTCGGAATGGAAATTGAGTTTTAGGTCTTTTTCCCATCGTATCATGTAAAGGTGTTTTTGAAAAGAAAGATCATTATTGAAACTGTTATATATGTGTCTCAGGCTCCAAAAAATTTTATGGGATGGGTTGCTTAACAGGTTCACCGAGGTTTCAGAAACGATAAGTTTGCCAGAAATGAATTCCAGAATTATGTTTTTTAAATGAGAATATAAAAAGAAATCAGAAGAGGGTAAGTTGAATCTTTTTTTTAGAGTTTGGAAAGGAATAAAAACAGAAGCTTCATACAGGTCTCCAATTTTCCTTAACCCTTTATTGTCCCATTGATCTGGAATGGAAGAGTTATATAGATCAGCAACAAAACCAATTGGGAAATTTTTGACAAGAGAAAGCTTATCCATATCGGAATCTTTCAAGGAGCTCTTTTTCTTTCTTTTGGCGATTTTTTTCCAGGCGTCAATAATCGCCTGGAAAATAGGGTGGGAAGAATCATGAGTGCACTGTTTAAAGAGATGCCTAAGTAACAAATCACGAGGAGAGGAGCCGTTATTTAAGAAAGTCTCTAGAATCATCCAAGCTGGGGGACTGTCAGAATTAAACCAATTACTGCTCTGTTTGATAAGGTTTGCCAAATAATAAGCGGAAATATTAGGGTGGCTCAGACCTCCGTTACTTTTATTCTTGTACAATATATCTGCAGATATCCTCGCACGTTTATTATCCCAGACATAAGAATTAATCTGATTTTGGATTTTTTGAACAAAGATGTGGGAAATAGCTAAAGGAAGGTTGCGGAAAAAATATAAAATTTTGGGAAGAACAAACATCTTGATAGAGAGGACTCTACCCCACCACGACAAATCTCTCTTCATAAAGTCCATCAAATCTCCTCGGACGATGTCATCAATCAGAACCAGATTGTCAGAGATTGTTGAGTTAATATTTTTACCAATACTGATCCCCAAATAAGTCAGATTGCGTTTAGCCACACCAAAGGAAAATCTCGAGTGTAAAACCTCTCTCGTCTGACGGTCCAGATTAATGTTTAAAAGTTTAGACTTCTCATTATTGATCTTAAAATAAGAAAACTGAGAGAATATTTCTAGAACCTTCGAAACCTCCGCAACTGAATTTATTGGGTCCAGCAGGGAAAGCATAACATCATCTGCAAAGAGGCCAATTTTAAATTCTCGAGATGGGGTAGATATCCCTCTGATGTCAGTATTTTCTCTGATCCTCTGAGCAAGAGGCTCCATAGCCAGGACAAAGAGAAGAGGGGAAAGCGGGCAACCCTGTCTAGTACCATTTGTAATAGGGATTGGGTTTGAGAGATAATTGTTAACATAAATTTTTGCTTGGGGGTTAGAATAAAGGGCCATAATTGAAGAGAGAAAATTGTTGTCAAAACTAAATTTAATAAGGGTGAGTTTAAGGTATAGCCAATTTAGCCTGTCGAAAGCTTTTTCAGCATCTAGGGCAAGCAATGAAGTTGGGAGTTTCGCCGTATTTATAACCTTAATAATATTCAAGAGTCTTCTAGAGCCATCAGTTGCTTGTCTCCCACCAACGAAGCCAATTTGATCGTCGTTGATGAGAGATGGGAGAATAGTCGATAAACGGTTGGCCAGAATTTTCGAGTATATCTTAATGTCAGTATTAATTAGCGAAATGGGCCTATAATTTTTAACATTATCTCTCTCTTCTTTAGACTTGGGTATTAAGGTAATGGTAGCTTCCAGCATTTCTGAGGGGAAGGAGCTTATTGAGGAAGCATGATTGAAAATTTTCGTAAGAGGGAGAGAAAGTAGGTCGCAAAAAGTTTTATAATACTCATTGATGAACCCATCTGGACCCGGGGCCTTGAAAGCTTTAAGTTGCTTTATTGTGTTAATAATTTCAAGGTTAGAAAAAGGCTTGTTCAATGACTCGTGATCCAGAGGGCTCAATTTCGGTAGGTTAATGGAGGATAAAAATTTGTTGATTGCGTCTGGGTGAGGATGGGGAATTAGAGAGTCAGTTTTGATATTATAGAGTTTTTTGTAAAAGTCTGCAAACTGGTTCACTATATCTTTAGGGTGACAAAACGTTATTCCACTATTATTCTTTATTTTATCTATTCTATTAATTGCTCTTTTACATTTAACTAGGCGGGCCATAAAGCGGGTAGGTTTATTTAGAGCCGCATAGTAATTAAATTTTGATTTCCGAATAATCGCATCATAGGAAGAAGAAATTTCTGATTTTAGCTCTACCCTTAAATTTGACAGTTCCTTTTGAATTATTGGGGAAGGGGAAGGAAGATTAATTTGCTCTAGTTCTTTTTCCCTAATCAGTTTTTGAAGAGAATTTATTTTTGTTCTTTTTTCTTTTTTTTCAGATGAGGATATCTGCATTAGTACACCACGAAGGACGGCCTTGTGAGCACACCAGCTGGAGAAGGGATTAGATAAATCTGGGGTATCATTTTCCTTAAAATAATCAGAAATAGCTTTTTCAATAATTTTTTTGTTCTTGGGGTTATGAATAAGTGAAGATCTACATTTCCAAAGAAAACCATTTTTAATAAGAGGACCAATATGAATTTCACATGACGTAGGGGCATGATCTGATAGCGACCTGAGGCCTATAGATACGTTAGAGAATTTGGGTAAAGAAAAGACGTCAGTTACTATTAAGTCAATTCTAGAGGCCGTTTGGTGAGCATCTGAAAAGTGTGAGAATTCTTTGGATGTAGTTTGCAGACATCTAAATGTGTCAAATAGTTCATTTTTATAGAGCCAATTATTTAGCGTCGGGTATAAGTGGCGGCTGGGGGAGGAAGAGTCCATATGCCCATCCGGAACCATGTTGAAATCTCCCAAAAAAATCAATTCGCCTCTCCTAACCTCTTCAACCTTTCTAAAAACCTTGTTCAAAAAGGGTATTTGCTTTTTATTTGGGGCGTATAGGTTAACAACAGTGCACTCATGATTATTTAGTTTACAGAGCAATATATGAAACCTTCCATTGGGATCTTTATGCTGATCTAAAAACTCAAATGGGACCGAGTCTTTGATCACTGTAGCTACACCGGCTTTTTTCCGGTCGCTAGTGGATTCAAATATATGAGGGTAGCGCTTGTGGGTGAAGGTAGGATGTTTCCCCTCGGCAAACCTTGTCTCCTGAAGACACGCAACATCAGCACCAAGATGACCCAATTCCTTCCAAAGGGAGAATCTCTTATTGGGACTGTTTAGGCCTCTTACATTGTAAGTGATGATCTTGATGGGCATAGGTAAATTAGCAATCAGAATAAGCCAAAAGGATAGGGGTCAGTTGGTCCAACAAATTCCCAAAAAATAAATCAATCAACAATCAAAGCTGGAATACAATATCTCACTATTAACTCAAAGATAGTAGTAACAATAACCAAGTATTCAAAGAAAAAAGAAAAAAACGAATCAAAAAATCTCCTGAGGGAACCTTCACTGTAAAGGTTCTCCCTCAGATTGGGGGGGAAAAATAATGTGGACAAGCCTCGAAGGCTAAATATAAAGAAGAATGAAAAATCTAGTATGACATATTAGGTGAGGTGGTGAGTAAGTTTATTTTTTTAATAAAAGGGCTCCCGAAAGAGTAGTGTTTCACATTTCAACGGTGGGGTATCTTTGCAGCTTTGTGGGGAATGTCCCTTATAAAGTCAAAAAATTTAGGGCCTTCATCAGGATCTGTAAGAGTAAATGTTTTCCCGTTAAAGAAAATCAGCAACTTAACTGGAAAGCCCCACCTATACGGGATATTCATATCTCTCAGTCTATCTGTGGTCAATTTGTATGACCTTCTCGCATCCATGGTTTCTTTGGAAAAATCTGAAAAGATTTTTAGGTGTGAGAAAGGCTCAGGAAAAGTCCTGTTTTCCCTGATATATTTCAAAATTCTCTCTTTGGTCGAGAAAAAATGTAACCTAACTATTACATCTCTAGGGAGATCCGAGGAGATGGAGGTCGGACGAAATAAGCGGTGTGCCCTATCAATGATAAGATCCTGCTCAGAAAGGGATGGGATTGTCTGGTGAAGTAAGTCTTTGACATAGGTCGAGATATCTGAAGGAGATATATTCTCAGATACGCCTCTAATTTTCAAATTATTTCTCCTGCTTCTATCCTCCAAATCCGCCACTTTTAATCTGAGTCTCTTAAGCTCTGTTTTAATTTCTAGATTATCAGAAGAGACAGACTCTACCTTTCCCTCCACCGTTTCGAGCCTTTTAGTGTTTTCCTCCAATTTAACCCCAAACGCTTCCAAAGTAGTTTTCATGGTGTCAACTTGTTTCTCGAAGCCCAGTTTCATATTTCTGTCAATCGTCTTTAAAAGATTGTCCAGATATGAACCAAGGTCGGTATTTCCCAAATCTTGAGAAATGGTCATTTTGACCGGGACATTAGGCGTAAAATCGGAGGGTGAAGGGGAAAAGTCTTTTTTAGGGCGTCTCTTATCTGGACTAGGATTAGGAGACGGGTCCGAGGATTCCTCCTCCGAACTCGGAGCCAATGAAGAATATTTGTTGCTCCAGTCTCCTGGGTCCCTTCTCTTTGAAGAGATGGAAACATCCATCTCTTCTACTTTTCTTTCCTTAATTACTGTAGAAGAGGCAGGTTTAGCGACAGGGATTCTCTGTGGTTTTGGAGAAAATAGACTTTTAGCAGAGTCTTTGGTGGGAGAGCTTACTTTAAAACTCTGTCTGTCGTCAGGATTTCTATGAGGTGATCTGGACTTAAGTGGACTAATAGTATTGACAGTATCTTCTGAGGGATTTGAAAAAGAAGAGCGTTGAGAGGACTTCGCTCTTACCACACTAGTTTTAAGGGGAGCTTCCAAAGACTTTTGGGTATTTTTTTTGTTAGCCGCCATTGTAAAAAAAAAAAAAAAAAAATAAGTCCTAAGTGTATATATAAGGAAAACACCAAAAAGACAATGGAAATATTTAACCTAGAGAGTGGACAGAAGACTTTAGAGTAGCAAAATGACTAGGAACAATGACTGGAAGAAATTAGCATTAAACAAATATCATTCCAATAAGAGGCAATCAATACCCTTAAAGACTGCAGAATTATGTACCCCCTAGAATGCAATCCTTTAAATGTAAATCACAATCAAAAATATCAAGAAAAATAGTAAACTTGACCTGAGGGATAAAAATAAAAGGCACATATAGTTCTTAACAGAAAACTAATTATTGTGGAAACTTGCAGATCTGTAGAGTTCCATGGGCACCAACTGTTATATGTATATCAGGTAGCGAAGTCACAGTATATATATATGGAGGCAGAAGCAATTCCTCCTATCCCCCACCTCCCTCAAAGTCAAGTCTCACAATTAAAATGATTGTACAAAGTTTGGTGTTTAATGGACCTCTGTATCAGTACTGATATAAAATCAGCACCATGGACAGCAGTGCAAAGCGACGTTGCAGCAGGAGGCAGGAGAATTAACTAATGTAAAATAAGCACCATGGACAGCAGTACAAAGCGACGCTATAGCAGGGGCAGGAGAGTTTGACTGAAATCAGCACCATGGACAGCAGTTCAAATCAGCACCATGGACAGCAGTGCAGAGCGACGCCGCAGCAGAGGGCAGGAGAATTTGATCAGCACCATGGACAGCAGTGCTGAGCTACGCCGCAGCAGGGGGCGGGAGATTTAAAGAATATCAGCTGATTGTGAGTATGAGACAGTGGAGGGCAGCGGTGCTGCTGCAGCAAGGGACCAAAGGCAAGTTCAAGGCTCAGCAGCGCTACCACAGGAGGGGGAGGCAGTCACAAAGGTCAGCAGGGTCCAGATACCTGAGGGGCACTATCAGCAGAGCGGCACAACGGGGAAAGACGGAGCGGACCTCAGGCACCAGCGGCGCTCACCAGCTGGGAGCAGAAGGAACAGAGCGGCCCCTTATCAGAGGGAGGGGGGATACCGCCGCCACTGTATAAGCCCTGGGGACGTGGGGACACCGGCTATATATACCGGCGGTGCCTGTAATCAGAGGGAAGCTTGGTATGCCGGCTCCTGAACAGAGGAGGGGGGACCACTACTATGAAAACAGCCCCGGAGCACAGGTAACAGCCGCAGAGGAGAGAACCGGGCGCAGACAGCAGCGGTGGCAGTGAGCCGAGGGGAGGAAAGGGACACAGCAGCTTCACATTAATGAATGGGGACACCTCTGCACCAGAGCAGCCCCGGAACCAGGGCCAACAGACCCCCAGAAACCCGTTAGGAGCCCCGGTGTCAGCCGGGGCTTATCTAACCTGACCTGTAGTATGCAGTCCCGCTCCGTCCCAGTCTCCTGAGCTCCGCGTCAAACAGGCTAGGCTCTCGGTCCCCCGTCGGCAGCAAGGGTCCTGTCCTCGGGGTCCAGTGGGATTAGGGATACTTGATCCGGGGTGGCAGCTCCTCTTCTTTATGGAGTGGAGTCCTGTGGGTCCGGTCCGTCCTTCTGTGGGGCAGTGACAGTAGATTGCAGAGCCTGGTTTTTCAGGCTGTCGCCGGCTTCCAATTCTCAATCTCCTCCTGTCTTCTCCTCCTGGGTCCGGCGTCGGTGTCAGGACAGCTGATGTTGCTGGAGGGTCCAGCTCCCGGAGGAGAGCAGAGCAGAGCAGGCTTACGCTGCTATCCCCGTCACTTCAAAGCAGCGCTGCAGAGTGACTGGAAACAAGAAAAGGGCCGCAGAGTGACTGGAAACAAGAAAAGGGCCGCCAGTGATCGCCTGGGTGTCAGAACCAGAACCAAAATGTGCCACCCCGTGGGTTAAAAATAAGCTCTGACAACAGTCAGGGGGCCCAGTATATAATGTTCAGTTAAATGAAGTGAGAGAAATATGTGCCCCCACCGATCTGTGAGCTTAAAGGGGCACGTCACAGCCTCAGGGACTGGAATGCTCACCAGGACTTACCGCAGCTGCATATAAAGCCTGCTGGCAGTCCTTAAGTCCGGAATAAAACGATGTAATCCTGGGTCCGGAGGTAAAAGGGCATAAATGGGTCCACAATCCTGTAGGGCCACGTTACAGAGTCACTTCAATGGTGGATTCTGAGCCTCACCCAAATGTCTGAGCACAAAGCATCTCCAGGGTTGGTGGGGTTAGCAGGGATTCCTTGGTGTCAAAATGATCCCTGAATGATAGGAAGTCAAATTATATAGGAATTTTGAAAAAAAATCTTCTTTTGTTGCTTAAAAAGTAGCTTTAAAGTGAAGCCCTCAGGGAGCTCAGGATCAAGCTGCCATCTCGTCCTGTGCTCAGGCCACACCCCCATCTCACTCTCTTTGAATCTTCTTTATCATGCTAGGATTAGCAGGAAAAAGCAAAAAATTTCAGAATTGCACCTTGCAATGTGGAGATATTACTGTTTGTGCATTTACAATATTCATTGATTTTTGCCATTGAAAAACATGTTTTTCATATACCAGAAATGTTTGAAGCTACTGACTGAATGAAAGGAGCTGGCATCTCACTCTCTTTGAATCTTCTTTATCATGCTAGGATTAACAGGAAAAAGCAAAAAATTTCAGAATTGCACCTTGCAATGTGGAGATATTACTGTTTGTGCATTTACAATATTCATTGATTTTTGCCATTGAAAAACGTCCAGAAATGTTTGAAGCTACTGACTGAATGAAAGGAGCTGGCATCTCACTCTCTTTGAATCTTCTTTATCATGCTAGGATTAGCAGGAAAAAGCAAAAAATTTCAGAATTGCACCTTGCAATGTGGAGATATTACTGTTTGTGCATTTACAATATTCATTGATTTTTGCCATTGAAAAACATGTTTTTCATATACCAGAAATGTTTGAAGCTACTGACTGAATGAAAGGAGCTGGCATCTCACTCTCTTTGAATCTTCTTTATCATGCTAGGATTAACAGGAAAAAGCAAAAAATTTCAGAATTGCACCTTGCAATGTGGAGATATTACTGTTTGTGCATTTACAATATTCATTGATTTTTGCCATTGAAAAACGTCCAGAAATGTTTGAAGCTACTGACTGAATGAAAGGAGGTGGCATCTCACTCTCTTTGAATCTTCTTTATCATGCTAGGATTAGCAGGAAAAAGCAAAAAATTTCAGAATTGCACCTTGCAATGTGGAGATATTACTGTTTGTGCATTTACAATATTCATTGATTTTTGCCATTGAAAAACATGTTTTTCATATACCAGAAATGTTTGAAGCTACTGACTGAATGAAAGGAGCTGGCATCTCACTCTCTTTGAATCTTCTTTATCATGCTAGGATTAACAGGAAAAAGCAAAAAATTTCAGAATTGCACCTTGCAATGTGGAGATATTACTGTTTGTGCATTTACAATATTCATTGATTTTTGCCATTGAAAAACGTCCAGAAATGTTTGAAGCTACTGACTGAATGAAAGGAGCTGGCATCTCACTCTCTTTGAATCTTCTTTATCATGCTAGGATTAGCAGGAAAAAGCAAAAAATTTCAGAATTGCACCTTGCAATGTGGAGATATTACTGTTTGTGCATTTACAATATTCATTGATTTTTGCCATTGAAAAACATGTTTTTCATATACCAGAAATGTTTGAAGCTACTGACTGAATGAAAGGAGCTGGCATCTCACTCTCTTTGAATCTTCTTTATCATGCTAGGATTAGCAGGAAAAAGCAAAAAATTTCAGAATTGCACCTTGCAATGTGGAGATATTACTGTTTGTGCATTTACAATATTCATTGATTTTTGCCATTGAAAAACATCATGTTATTCATATACCAGAAATGTTTGAAGCTACTGACTGAAAGGAGCTGGCATCTCACTCTCTTTGAATCTTCTTTATCATGCTAGGATTAGCAGGAAAAAGCAAAAAATTTCAGAATTGCACCTTGCAATGTGGAGATATTACTGTTTGTGCATTTACAATATTCATTGATTTTTGCCATTGAAAAACATGTTTTTCATATACCAGAAATGTTTGAAGCTACTGACTGAATGAAAGGAGCTGGCATCTCACTCTCTTTGAATCTTCTTTATCATGCTAGGATTAGCAGGAAAAAGCAAAAAATTTCAGAATTGCACCTTGCAATGTGGAGATATTACTGTTTGTGCATTTACAATATTCATTGATTTTTGCCATTGAAAAACGTCCAGAAATGTTTGAAGCTACTGACTGAATGAAAGGAGCTGGCATCTCACTCTCTTTGAATCTTCTTTATCATGCTAGGATTAGCAGGAAAAAGCAAAAAATTTCAGAATTGCACCTTGCAATGTGGAGATATTACTGTTTGTGCATTTACAATATTCATTGATTTTTGCCATTGAAAAACATGTTTTTCATATACCAGAAATGTTTGAAGCTACTGACTGAATGAAAGGAGCTGGCATCTCACTGTCTTTGAATCTTCTTTATCATGCTAGGATTAACAGGAAAAAGCAAAAAATTTCAGAATTGCACCTTGCAATGTGGAGATATTACTGTTTGTGCATTTACAATATTCATTGATTTTTGCCATTGAAAAACGTCCAGAAATGTTTGAAGCTACTGACTGAATGAAAGGAGCAGGCATCTCACTCTCTTTGAATCTTCTTTATCATGCTAGGATTTGCAGGAAAAAGCAAAAAATTTCAGAATTGCACCTTGCAATGTGGAGATATTACTGTTTGTGCATTTACAATATTCATTGATTTTTGCCATTGAAAAACATGTTTTTCATATACCAGAAATGTTTGAAGCTACTGACTGAATGAAAGGAGCTGGCATCTCACTCTCTTTGAGTCTTCTTTATCATGCTAGGATTAACAGGAAAAAGCAAAAAATTTCAGAATTGCACCTTGCAATGTGGAGATATTACTGTTTGTGCATTTACAATATTCATTGATTTTTGACATTGAAAAACGTCCAGAAATGTTTGAAGCTACTGACTGAATGAAAGGAGGTGGCATCTCACTCTCTTTGAATCTTCTATATCATGCTAGGATTAGCAGGAAAAAGCAAAAAATTTCAGAATTGCACCTTGCAATGTGGAGATATTACTGTTTGTGCATTTACAATATTCATTGATTTTTGCCATTGAAAAACATGTTTTTCATATACCAGAAATGTTTGAAGCTACTGACTGAATGAAAGGAGCTGGCATCTCACTCTCTTTGAATCTTCTTTATCATGCTAGGATTAACAGGAAAAAGCAAAAAATTTCAGAATTGCACCTTGCAATGTGGAGATATTACTGTTTGTGCATTTACAATATTCATTGATTTTTGCCATTGAAAAACGTCCAGAAATGTTTGAAGATACTGACTGAATGAAAGGAGCTGGCATCTCACTCTCTTTGAATCTTCTTTATCATGCTAGGATTAGCAGGAAAAAGCAAAAAATTTCAGAATTGCACCTTGCAATGTGGAGATATTACTGTTTGTGCATTTACAATATTCATTGATTTTTGCCATTGAAAAACATGTTTTTCATATACCAGAAATGTTTGAAGCTACTGACTGAATGAAAGGAGCTGGCATCTCACTCTCTTTGAATCTTCTTTATCATGCTAGGATTAGCAGGAAAAAGCAAAAAATTTCAGAATTGCACCTTGCAATGTGGAGATATTACTGTTTGTGCATTTACAATATTCATTGATTTTTGCCATTGAAAAACATCATGTTATTCATATACCAGAAATGTTTGAAGCTACTGACTGAAAGGAGCTGGCATCTCACTCTCTTTGAATCTTCTTTATCATGCTAGGATTAGCAGGAAAAAGCAAAAAATTTCAGAATTGCACCTTGCAATGTGGAGATATTACTGTTTGTGCATTTACAATATTCATTGATTTTTGCCATTGAAAAACATGTTTTTCATATACCAGAAATGTTTGAAGCTACTGACTGAATGAAAGGAGCTGGCATCTCACTCTCTTTGAATCTTCTTTATCATGCTAGGATTAGCAGGAAAAAGCAAAAAATTTCAGAATTGCACCTTGCAATGTGGAGATATTACTGTTTGTGCATTTACAATATTCATTGATTTTTGCCATTGAAAAACGTCCAGAAATGTTTGAAGCTACTGACTGAATGAAAGGAGCTGGCATCTCACTCTCTTTGAATCTTCTTTATCATGCTAGGATTAGCAGGAAAAAGCAAAAAATTTCAGAATTGCACCTTGCAATGTGGAGATATTACTGTTTGTGCATTTACAATATTCATTGATTTTTGCCATTGAAAAACATGTTTTTCATATACCAGAAATGTTTGAAGCTACTGACTGAATGAAAGGAGCTGGCATCTCACTCTCTTTGAATCTTCTTTATCATGCTAGGATTAGCAGGAAAAAGCAAAAAATTTCAGAATTGCACCTTGCAATGTGGAGATATTACTGTTTGTGCATTTACAATATTCATTGATTTTTGCCATTGAAAAACATGTTTTTCATATACCAGAAATGTTTGAAGCTACTGACTGAATGAAAGGAGCTGGCATCTCACTCTCTTTGAATCTTCTTTATCATGCTAGGATTAACAGGAAAAAGCAAAAAATTTCAGAATTGCACCTTGCAATGTGGAGATATTACTGTTTGTGCATTTACAATATTCATTGATTTTTGCCATTGAAAAACGTCCAGAAATGTTTGAAGCTACTGACTGAATGAAAGGAGCTGGCATCTCACTCTCTTTGAATCTTCTTTATCATGCTAGGATTAGCAGGAAAAAGCAAAAAATTTCAGAATTGCACCTTGCAATGTGGAGATATTACTGTTTGTGCATTTACAATATTCATTGATTTTTGCCATTGAAAAACATGTTTTTCATATACCAGAAATGTTTGAAGCTACTGACTGAATGAAAGGAGCTGGCATCTCACTCTCTTTGAATCTTCTTTATCATGCTAGGATTAACAGGAAAAAGCAAAAAATTTCAGAATTGCACCTTGCAATGTGGAGATATTACTGTTTGTGCATTTACAATATTCATTGATTTTTGCCATTGAAAAACGTCCAGAAATGTTTGAAGCTACTGACTGAATGAAAGGAGGTGGCATCTCACTCTCTTTGAATCTTCTTTATCATGCTAGGATTAGCAGGAAAAAGCAAAAAATTTCAGAATTGCACCTTGCAATGTGGAGATATTACTGTTTGTGCATTTACAATATTCATTGATTTTTGCCATTGAAAAACATGTTTTTCATATACCAGAAATGTTTGAAGCTACTGACTGAATGAAAGGAGCTGGCATCTCACTCTCTTTGAATCTTCTTTATCATGCTAGGATTAACAGGAAAAAGCAAAAAATTTCAGAATTGCACCTTGCAATGTGGAGATATTACTGTTTGTGCATTTACAATATTCATTGATTTTTGCCATTGAAAAACGTCCAGAAATGTTTGAAGCTACTGACTGAATGAAAGGAGCTGGCATCTCACTCTCTTTGAATCTTCTTTATCATGCTAGGATTAGCAGGAAAAAGCAAAAAATTTCAGAATTGCACCTTGCAATGTGGAGATATTACTGTTTGTGCATTTACAATATTCATTGATTTTTGCCATTGAAAAACGTTTTTCATATACCAGAAATGTTTGAAGCTACTGACTGAATGAAAGGAGCTGGCATCTCACTCTCTTTGAATCTTCTTTATCATGCTAGGATTAGCAGGAAAAAGCAAAAAATTTCAGAATTGCACCTTGCAATGTGGAGATATTACTGTTTGTGCATTTACAATATTCATTGATTATTGCCATTGAAAAACATGTTTTTCATATACCAGAAATGTTTGAAGCTACTGACTGAATGAAAGGAGCTGGCATCTCACTCTCTTTGAATCTTCTTTATCATGCTAGGATTAACAGGAAAAAGCAAAAAATTTCAGAATTGCACCTTGCAATGTGGAGATATTACTGTTTGTGCATTTACAATATTCATTGATTTTTGCCATTGAAAACATGTTTTTCATATACCAGAAATGTTTGAAGCTACTGACTGAATGAAAGGAGCTGGCATCTCACTCTCTTTGAATCTTCTTTATCATGCTAGGATTAGCAGGAAAAAGCAAAAAATTTCAGAATTGCACCTTGCAATGTGGAGATATTACTGTTTGTGCATTTACAATATTCATTGATTTTTGCCATTGAAAAACATGTTTTTCATATACCAGAAATGTTTGAAGCTACTGACTGAATGAAAGGAGCTGGCATCTCACTCTCTTTGAATCTTCTTTATCATGCTAGGATTAACAGGAAAAAGCAAAAAATTTCAGAATTGCACCTTGCAATGTGGAGATATTACTGTTTGTGCATTTACAATATTCATTGATTTTTGCCATTGAAAAACGTCCAGAAATGTTTGAAGCTACTGACTGAATGAAAGGAGCTGGCATCTCACTCTCTTTGAATCTTCTTTATCATGCTAGGATTAGCAGGAAAAAGCAAAAAATTTCAGAATTGCACCTTGCAATGTGGAGATATTACTGTTTGTGCATTTACAATATTCATTGATTTTTGCCATTGAAAAACATGTTTTTCATATACCAGAAATGTTTGAAGCTACTGACTGAATGAAAGGAGCTGGCATCTCACTCTCTTTGAATCTTCTTTATCATGCTAGGATTAGCAGGAAAAAGCAAAAAATTTCAGAATTGCACCTTGCAATGTGGAGATATTACTGTTTGTGCATTTACAATATTCATTGATTTTTGCCATTGAAAAACATGTTTTTCATATACCAGAAATGTTTGAAGCTACTGACTGAATGAAAGGAGCTGGCATCTCACTCTCTTTGAATCTTCTTTATCATGCTAGGATTAGCAGGAAAAAGCAAAAAATTTCAGAATTGCACCTTGCAATGTGGAGATATTACTGTTTGTGCATTTACAATATTCATTGATTTTTGCCATTGAAAAACATGTTTTTCATATACCAGAAATGTTTGAAGCTACTGACTGAATGAAAGGAGCTGGCATCTCACTCTCTTTGAATCTTCTTTATCATGCTAGGATTAGCAGGAAAAAGCAAAAAATTTCAGAATTGCACCTTGCAATGTGGAGATATTACTGTTTGTACATTTACAATATTCATTGATTTTTGCCATTGAAAAACGTTTTTCATATACCAGAAATGTTTGAAGCTACTGACTGAATGAAAGGAGCTGGCATCTCACTCTCTTTGAATCTTTATCATGCTAGGATTAGCAGGAAAAAGCAAAAAATTTCAGAATTGCACCTTGCAATGTGGAGATATTACTGTTTGTGCATTTACAATATTCATTGATTTTTGCCATTGAAAAACATGTTTTTCATATACCAGAAATGTTTGAAGCTACTGACTGAATGAAAGGAGCTGGCATCTCACTCTCTTTGAATCTTCTTTATCATGCTAGGATTAGCAGGAAAAAGCAAAAAATTTCAGAATTGCACCTTGCAATGTGGAGATATTACTGTTTGTGCATTTACAATATTCATTGATTTTTGCCATTGAAAAACGTCCAGAAATGTTTGAAGCTACTGACTGAATGAAAGGAGCTGGCATCTCACTCTCTTTGAATCTTCTTTATCATGCTAGGATTAACAGGAAAAAGCAAAAAATTTCAGAATTGCACCTTGCAATGTGGAGATATTACTGTTTGTGCATTTACAATATTCATTGATTTTTGCCATTGAAAAACGTCCAGAAATGTTTGAAGCTACTGACTGAATGAAAGGAGCTGGCATCTCACTCTCTTTGAATCTTCTTTATCATGCTAGGATTAGCAGGAAAAAGCAAAAAATTTCAGAATTGCACCTTGCAATGTGGAGATATTACTGTTTGTGCATTTACAATATTCATTGATTTTTGCCATTGAAAAACATGTTTTTCATATACCAGAAATGTTTGAAGCTACTGACTGAATGAAAGGAGCTGGCATCTCACTCTCTTTGAATCTTCTTTATCATGCTAGGATTAGCAGGAAAAAGCAAAAAATTTCAGAATTGCACCTTGCAATGTGGAGATATTACTGTTTGTGCATTTACAATATTCATTGATTTTTGCCATTGAAAAACATGTTTTTCATATACCAGAAATGTTTGAAGCTACTGACTGAATGAAAGGAGCTGGCATCTCACTCTCTTTGAATCTTCTTTATCATGCTAGGATTAACAGGAAAAAGCAAAAAATTTCAGAATTGCACCTTGCAATGTGGAGATATTACTGTTTGTGCATTTACAATATTCATTGATTTTTGCCATTGAAAAACATGTTTTTCATATACCAGAAATGTTTGAAGCTACTGACTGAATGAAAGGAGCTGGCATCTCACTCTCTTTGAATCTTCTTTATCATGCTAGGATTAGCAGGAAAAAGCAAAAAATTTCAGAATTGCACCTTGCAATGTGGAGATATTACTGTTTGTGCATTTACAATATTCATTGATTTTTGCCATTGAAAAACATCATGTTATTCATATACCAGAAATGTTTGAAGCTACTGACTGAATGAAAGGAGCTGGCATCTCACTCTCTTTGAATCTTCTTTATCATGCTAGGATTAACAGGAAAAAGCAAAAAATTTCAGAATTGCACCTTGCAATGTGGAGATATTACTGTTTGTGCATTTACAATATTCATTGATTTTTGCCATTGAAAAACGTCCAGAAATGTTTGAAGCTACTGACTGAATGAAAGGAGCTGGCATCTCACTCTCTTTGAATCTTCTTTATCATGCTAGGATTAGCAGGAAAAAGCAAAAAATTTCAGAATTGCACCTTGCAATGTGGAGATATTACTGTTTGTGCATTTACAATATTCATTGATTTTTGCCATTGAAAAACATCATGTTATTCATATACCAGAAATGTTTGAAGCTACTGACTGAATGAAAGGAGCTGGCATCTCACTCTCTTTGAATCTTCTTTATCATGCTAGGATTAACAGGAAAAAGCAAAAAATTTCAGAATTGCACCTTGC
Source organism: Phyllobates terribilis (assembly GCF_046119375.1). NCBI lineage: Eukaryota > Metazoa > Chordata > Amphibia > Anura > Dendrobatidae > Phyllobates > Phyllobates terribilis. The sequence goes on from NW_027363544.1 coordinate 664,945, forward strand.
AATGTGGAGATATTACTGTTTGTGCATTTACAATATTCATTGATTTTTGCCATTGAAAAACATGTTTTTTATATACCAGAAATGTTTGAAGCTACTGACTGAATGAAAGGAGCTGGCATCTCACTCTCTTTGAATCTTCTTTATCATGCTAGGATTAGCAGGAAAAAGCAAAAAATTTCAGAATTGCACCTTGCAATGTGGAGATATTACTGTTTGTGCATTTACAATATTCATTGATTTTTGCCATTGAAAAACCATGTTATTCATATACCAGAAATGTTTGAAGCTACTGACTGAATGAAAGGAGCTGGCATCTCACTCTCTTTGAATCTTCTTTATCATGCTAGGATTAACAGGAAAAAGCAAAAAATTTCAGAATTGCACCTTGCAATGTGGAGATATTACTGTTTGTGCATTTACAATATTCATTGATTTTTGCCATTGAAAAACGTCCAGAAATGTTTGAAGCTACTGACTGAATGAAAGGAGCTGGCATCTCACTCTCTTTGAATCTTCTTTATCATGCTAGGATTAGCAGGAAAAAGCAAAAAATTTCAGAATTGCACCTTGCAATGTGGAGATATTACTGTTTGTGCATTTACAATATTCATTGATTTTTGCCATTGAAAAACATGTTTTTCATATACCAGAAATGTTTGAAGCTACTGACTGAATGAAAGGAGCTGGCATCTCACTCTCTTTGAATCTTCTTTATCATGCTAGGATTAGCAGGAAAAAGCAAAAAATTTCAGAATTGCACCTTGCAATGTGGAGATATTACTGTTTGTGCATTTACAATATTCATTGATTTTTGCCATTGAAAAACATGTTTTTCATATACCAGAAATGTTTGAAGCTACTGACTGAATGAAAGGAGCTGGCATCTCACTCTCTTTGAATCTTCTTTATCATGCTAGGATTAACAGGAGAAAGCAAAAAATTTCAGAATTGCACCTTGCAATGTGGAGATATTACTGTTTGTGCATTTACAATATTCATTGATTTTTGCCATTGAAAAACATGTTTTTCATATACCAGAAATGTTTGAAGCTACTGACTGAATGAAAGGAGCTGGCATCTCACTCTCTTTGAATCTTCTTTATCATGCTAGGATTAGCAGGAAAAAGCAAAAAATTTCAGAATTGCACCTTGCAATGTGGAGATATTACTGTTTGTGCATTTACAATATTCATTGATTTTTGCCATTGAAAAACGTTTTTCATATACCAGAAATGTTTGAAGCTACTGACTGAATGAAAGGAGCTGGCATCTCACTCTCTTTGAATCTTTATCATGCTAGGATTAGCAGGAAAAAGCAAAAAATTTCAGAATTGCACCTTGCAATGTGGAGATATTACTGTTTGTGCATTTACAATATTCATTGATTTTTGCCATTGAAAAACATGTTTTTCATATACCAGAAATGTTTGAAGCTACTGACTGAATGAAAGGAGCTGGCATCTCACTCTCTTTGAATCTTCTTTATCATGCTAGGATTAGCAGGAAAAAGCAAAAAATTTCAGAATTGCACCTTGCAATGTGGAGATATTACTGTTTGTGCATTTACAATATTCATTGATTTTTGCCATTGAAAAACATGTTTTTCATATACCAGAAATGTTTGAAGCTACTGACTGAATGAAAGGAGCTGGCATCTCACTCTCTTTGAATCTTCTTTATCCTGCTAGGATTAGCAGGAAACAGCAAAAAATTTCAGAATTGCACCTTGCAATGTGGAGATATTACTGTTTGTGCATTTACAATATTCATTGATTTTTGCCATTGAAAAACGTCCAGAAATGTTTGAAGCTACTGACTGAATGAAAGGAGCTGGCATCTCACTCTCTTTGAATCTTCTTTATCATGCTAGGATTAGCAGGAAAAAGCAAAAAATTTCAGAATTGCACCTTGCAATGTGGAGATATTACTGTTTGTGCATTTACAATATTCATTGATTTTTGCCATTGAAAAACATGTTTTTCATATACCAGAAATGTTTGAAGCTACTGACTGAATGAAAGGAGCTGGCATCTCACTCTCTTTGAATCTTCTTTATCATGCTAGGATTAGCAGGAAAAAGCAAAAAATTTCAGAATTGCACCTTGCAATGTGGAGATATTACTGTTTGTGCATTTACAATATTCATTGATTTTTGCCATTGAAAAACATGTTTTTCATATACCAGAAATGTTTGAAGCTACTGACTGAATGAAAGGAGCTGGCATCTCACTCTCTTTGAATCTTCTTTATCATGCTAGGATTAGCAGGAAAAAGCAAAAAATTTCAGAATTGCACCTTGCAATGTGGAGATATTACTGTTTGTGCATTTACAATATTCATTGATTTTTGCCATTGAAAAACATGTTTTTCATATACCAGAAATGTTTGAAGCTACTGACTGAATGAAAGGAGCTGGCATCTCACTCTCTTTGAATCTTCTTTATCATGCTAGGATTAGCAGGAAAAAGCAAAAAATTTCAGAATTGCACCTTGCAATGTGGAGATATTACTGTTTGTGCATTTACAATATTCATTGATTTTTGCCATTGAAAAACGTCCAGAAATGTTTGAAGCTACTGACTGAATGAAAGGAGCTGGCATCTCACTCTCTTTGAATCTTCTTTATCATGCTAGGATTAACAGGAAAAAGCAAAAAATTTCAGAATTGCACCTTGCAATGTGGAGATATTACTGTTTGTGCATTTACAATATTCATTGATTTTTGCCATTGAAAAACGTCCAGAAATGTTTGAAGCTACTGACTGAATGAAAGGAGCTGGCATCTCACTCTCTTTGAATCTTCTTTATCATGCTAGGATTAGCAGGAAAAAGCAAAAAATTTCAGAATTGCACCTTGCAATGTGGAGATATTACTGTTTGTGCATTTACAATATTCATTGATTTTTGCCATTGAAAAACGTTTTTCATATACCAGAAATGTTTGAAGCTACTGACTGAATGAAAGGAGCTGGCATCTCACTCTCTTTGAATCTTCTTTATCATGCTAGGATTAGCAGGAAAAAGCAAAAAATTTCAGAATTGCACCTTGCAATGTGGAGATATTACTGTTTGTGCATTTACAATATTCATTGATTTTTGCCATTGAAAAACATGTTTTTCATATACCAGAAATGTTTGAAGCTACTGACTGAATGAAAGGAGCTGGCATCTCACTCTCTTTGAATCTTCTTTATCATGCTAGGATTAACAGGAAAAAGCAAAAAATTTCAGAATTGCACCTTGCAATGTGGAGATATTACTGTTTGTGCATTTACAATATTCATTGATTTTTGCCATTGAAAAACATGTTTTTCATATACCAGAAATGTTTGAAGCTACTGACTGAATGAAAGGAGCTGGCATCTCACTCTCTTTGAATCTTCTTTATCATGCTAGGATTAGCAGGAAAAAGCAAAAAATTTCAGAATTGCACCTTGCAATGTGGAGATATTACTGTTTGTGCATTTACAATATTCATTGATTTTTGCCATTGAAAAACATGTTTTTCATATACCAGAAATGTTTGAAGCTACTGACTGAATGAAAGGAGCTGGCATCTCACTCTCTTTGAATCTTCTTTATCCTGCTAGGATTAGCAGGAAACAGCAAAAAATTTCAGAATTGCACCTTGCAATGTGGAGATATTACTGTTTGTGCATTTACAATATTCATTGATTTTTGCCATTGAAAAACGTCCAGAAATGTTTGAAGCTACTGATAATGAAAGGAGCTGGCATCTCACTCTCTTTGAATCTTCTTTATCATGCTAGGATTAGCAGGAAAAAGCAAAAAATTTCAGAATTGCACCTTGCAATGTGGAGATATTACTGTTTGTGCATTTACAATATTCATTGATTTTTGCCATTGAAAAACATGTTTTTCATATACCAGAAATGTTTGAAGCTACTGACTGAATGAAAGGAGCTGGCATCTCACTCTCTTTGAATCTTCTTTATCATGCTAGGATTAGCAGGAAAAAGCAAAAAATTTCAGAATTGCACCTTGCAATGTGGAGATATTACTGTTTGTGCATTTACAATATTCATTGATTTTTGCCATTGAAAAACATGTTTTTCATATACCAGAAATGTTTGAAGCTACTGACTGAATGAAAGGAGCTGGCATCTCACTCTCTTTGAATCTTCTTTATCATGCTAGGATTAGCAGGAAAAAGCAAAAAATTTCAGAATTGCACCTTGCAATGTGGAGATATAACTGTTTGTGCATTTACAATATTCATTGATTTTTGCCATTGAAAAACGTCCAGAAATGTTTGAAGCTACTGACTGAATGAAAGGAGCTGGCATCTCACTCTCTTTGAATCTTCTTTATCATGCTAGGATTAACAGGAAAAAGCAAAAAATTTCAGAATTGCACCTTGCAATGTGGAGATATTACTGTTTGTGCATTTACAATATTCATTGATTTTTGCCATTGAAAAACGTCCAGAAATGTTTGAAGCTACTGACTGAATGAAAGGAGCTGGCATCTCACTCTCTTTGAATCTTCTTTATCATCCTAGGATTAGCAGGAAAAAGCAAAAAATTTCAGAATTGCACCTTGCAATGTGGAGATATTACTGTTTGTGCATTTACAATATTCATTGATTTTTGCCATTGAAAAACATGTTTTTCATATACCAGAAATGTTTGAAGCTACTGACTGAATGAAAGGAGCTGGCATCTCACTCTCTTTGAATCTTCTTTATCATGCTAGGATTAGCAGGAAAAAGCAAAAAATTTCAGAATTGCACCTTGCAATGTGGAGATATTACTGTTTGTGCATTTACAATATTCATTGATTTTTGCCATTGAAAAACATGTTTTTCATATACCAGAAATGTTTGAAGCTACTGACTGAATGAAAGGAGCTGGCATCTCACTCTCTTTGAATCTTCTTTATCATGCTAGGAATAGCAGGAAAAAGCAAAAAATTTCAGAATTGCACCTTGCAATGTGGAGATATTACTGTTTGTGCATTTACAATATTCATTGATTTTTGCCATTGAAAAACATGTTTTTCATATACCAGAAATGTTTGAAGCTACTGACTGAATGAAAGGAGCTGGCATCTCACTCTCTTTGAATCTTCTTTATCATGCTAGGATTAGCAGGAAAAAGCAAAAAATTTCAGAATTGCACCTTGCAATGTGGAGATATTACTGTTTGTGCATTTACAATATTCATTGATTTTTGCCATTGAAAAACATGTTTTTCATATACCAGAAATGTTTGAAGCTACTGACTGAATGAAAGGAGCTGGCATCTCACTCTCTTTGAATCTTCTTTATCATGCTAGGATTAACAGGAGAAAGCAAAAAATTTCAGAATTGCACCTTGCAATGTGGAGATATTACTGTTTGTGCATTTACAATATTCATTGATTTTTGCCATTGAAAAACATGTTTTTCATATACCAGAAATGTTTGAAGCTACTGACTGAATGAAAGGAGCTGGCATCTCACTCTCTTTGAATCTTTATCATGCTAGGATTAGCAGGAAAAAGCAAAAAATTTCAGAATTGCACCTTGCAATGTGGAGATATTACTGTTTGTGCATTTACAATATTCATTGATTTTTGCCATTGAAAAACATGTTTTTCATATACCAGAAATGTTTGAAGCTACTGACTGAATGAAAGGAGCTGGCATCTCACTCTCTTTGAATCTTCTTTATCATGCTAGGATTAGCAGGAAAAAGCAAAAAATTTCAGAATTGCACCTTGCAATGTGGAGATATTACTGTTTGTGCATTTACAATATTCATTGATTTTTGCCATTGAAAAACATGTTTTTCATATACCAGAAATGTTTGAAGCTACTGACTGAATGAAAGGAGCTGGCATCTCACTCTCTTTGAATCTTCTTTATCCTGCTAGGATTAGCAGGAAACAGCAAAAAATTTCAGAATTGCACCTTGCAATGTGGAGATATTACTGTTTGTGCATTTACAATATTCATTGATTTTTGCCATTGAAAAACGTCCAGAAATGTTTGAAGCTACTGACTGAATGAAAGGAGCTGGCATCTCACTCTCTTTGAATCTTCTTTATCATGCTAGGATTAGCAGGAAAAAGCAAAAAATTTCAGAATTGCACCTTGCAATGTGGAGATATTACTGTTTGTGCATTTACAATATTCATTGATTTTTGCCATTGAAAAACATGTTTTTCATATACCAGAAATGTTTGAAGCTACTGACTGAATGAAAGGAGCTGGCATCTCACTCTCTTTGAATCTTCTTTATCATGCTAGGATTAGCAGGAAAAAGCAAAAAATTTCAGAATTGCACCTTGCAATGTGGAGATATTACTGTTTGTGCATTTACAATATTCATTGATTTTTGCCATTGAAAAACATGTTTTTCATATACCAGAAATGTTTGAAGCTACTGACTGAATGAAAGGAGCTGGCATCTCACTCTCTTTGAATCTTCTTTATCATGCTAGGATTAGCAGGAAAAAGCAAAAAATTTCAGAATTGCACCTTGCAATGTGGAGATATTACTGTTTGTGCATTTACAATATTCATTGATTTTTGCCATTGAAAAACATGTTTTTCATATACCAGAAATGTTTGAAGCTACTGACTGAATGAAAGGAGCTGGCATCTCACTCTCTTTGAATCTTCTTTATCATGCTAGGATTAGCAGGAAAAAGCAAAAAATTTCAGAATTGCACCTTGCAATGTGGAGATATTACTGTTTGTGCATTTACAATATTCATTGATTTTTGCCATTGAAAAACATCATGTTATTCATATACCAGAAATGTTTGAAGCTACTGACTGAATGAAAGGAGCTGGCATCTCACTCTCTTTGAATCTTCTTTATCATGCTAGGATTAACAGGAAAAAGCAAAAAATTTCAGAATTGCACCTTGCAATGTGGAGATATTACTGTTTGTGCATTTACAATATTCATTGATTTTTGCCATTGAAAAACGTCCAGAAATGTTTGAAGCTACTGACTGAATGAAAGGAGCTGGCATCTCACTCTCTTTGAATCTTCTTTATCATGCTAGGATTAGCAGGAAAAAGCAAAATATTTCAGAATTGCACCTTGCAATGTGGAGATATTACTGTTTGTGCATTTACAATATTCATTGATTTTTGCCATTGAAAAACATCATGTTATTCATATACCAGAAATGTTTGAAGCTACTGACTGAATGAAAGGAGCTGGCATCTCACTCTCTTTGAATCTTCTTTATCATGCTAGGATTAACAGGGAAAAGCAAAAAATTTCAGAATTGCACCTTGCAATGTGGAGATATTACTGTTTGTGCATTTACAATATTCATTGATTTTTGCCATTGAAAAACATGTTTTTCATATACCAGAAATGTTTGAAGCTACTGACTGAATGAAAGGAGCTGGCATCTCACTCTCTTTGAATCTTCTTTATCATGCTAGGATTAGCAGGAAAAAGCAAAAAATTTCAGAATTGCACCTTGCAATGTGGAGATATTACTGTTTGTGCATTTACAATATTCATTGATTTTTGCCATTGAAAAACCATGTTATTCATATACCAGAAATGTTTGAAGCTACTGACTGAATGAAAGGAGCTGGCATCTCACTCTCTTTGAATCTTCTTTATCATGCTAGGATTAACAGGAAAAAGCAAAAAATTTCAGAATTGCACCTTGCAATGTGGAGATATTACTGTTTGTGCATTTACAATATTCATTGATTTTTGCCATTGAAAAACGTCCAGAAATGTTTGAAGCTACTGACTGAATGAAAGGAGCTGGCATCTCACTCTCTTTGAATCTTCTTTATCATGCTAGGATTAGCAGGAAAAAGCAAAAAATTTCAGAATTGCACCTTGCAATGTGGAGATATTACTGTTTGTGCATTTACAATATTCATTGATTTTTGCCATTGAAAAACATGTTTTTCATATACCAGAAATGTTTGAAGCTACTGACTGAATGAAAGGAGCTGGCATCTCACTCTCTTTGAATCTTCTTTATCATGCTAGGATTAGCAGGAAAAAGCAAAAAATTTCAGAATTGCACCTTGCAATGTGGAGATATTACTGTTTGTGCATTTACAATATTCATTGATTTTTGCCATTGAAAAACATGTTTTTCATATACCAGAAATGTTTGAAGCTACTGACTGAATGAAAGGAGCTGGCATCTCACTCTCTTTGAATCTTCTTTATCATGCTAGGATTAACAGGAGAAAGCAAAAAATTTCAGAATTGCACCTTGCAATGTGGAGATATTACTGTTTGTGCATTTACAATATTCATTGATTTTTGCCATTGAAAAACATGTTTTTCATATACCAGAAATGTTTGAAGCTACTGACTGAATGAAAGGAGCTGGCATCTCACTCTCTTTGAATCTTCTTTATCATGCTAGGATTAGCAGGAAAAAGCAAAAAATTTCAGAATTGCACCTTGCAATGTGGAGATATTACTGTTTGTGCATTTACAATATTCATTGATTTTTGCCATTGAAAAACGTTTTTCATATACCAGAAATGTTTGAAGCTACTGACTGAATGAAAGGAGCTGGCATCTCACTCTCTTTGAATCTTTATCATGCTAGGATTAGCAGGAAAAAGCAAAAAATTTCAGAATTGCACCTTGCAATGTGGAGATATTACTGTTTGTGCATTTACAATATTCATTGATTTTTGCCATTGAAAAACATGTTTTTCATATACCAGAAATGTTTGAAGCTACTGACTGAATGAAAGGAGCTGGCATCTCACTCTCTTTGAATCTTCTTTATCATGCTAGGATTAGCAGGAAAAAGCAAAAAATTTCAGAATTGCACCTTGCAATGTGGAGATATTACTGTTTGTGCATTTACAATATTCATTGATTTTTGCCATTGAAAAACATGTTTTTCATATACCAGAAATGTTTGAAGCTACTGACTGAATGAAAGGAGCTGGCATCTCACTCTCTTTGAATCTTCTTTATCCTGCTAGGATTAGCAGGAAACAGCAAAAAATTTCAGAATTGCACCTTGCAATGTGGAGATATTACTGTTTGTGCATTTACAATATTCATTGATTTTTGCCATTGAAAAACGTCCAGAAATGTTTGAAGCTACTGACTGAATGAAAGGAGCTGGCATCTCACTCTCTTTGAATCTTCTTTATCATGCTAGGATTAGCAGGAAAAAGCAAAAAATTTCAGAATTGCACCTTGCAATGTGGAGATATTACTGTTTGTGCATTTACAATATTCATTGATTTTTGCCATTGAAAAACATGTTTTTCATATACCAGAAATGTTTGAAGCTACTGACTGAATGAAAGGAGCTGGCATCTCACTCTCTTTGAATCTTCTTTATCATGCTAGGATTAGCAGGAAAAAGCAAAAAATTTCAGAATTGCACCTTGCAATGTGGAGATATTACTGTTTGTGCATTTACAATATTCATTGATTTTTGCCATTGAAAAACATGTTTTTCATATACCAGAAATGTTTGAAGCTACTGACTGAATGAAAGGAGCTGGCATCTCACTCTCTTTGAATCTTCTTTATCATGCTAGGATTAGCAGGAAAAAGCAAAAAATTTCAGAATTGCACCTTGCAATGTGGAGATATTACTGTTTGTGCATTTACAATATTCATTGATTTTTGCCATTGAAAAACATGTTTTTCATATACCAGAAATGTTTGAAGCTACTGACTGAATGAAAGGAGCTGGCATCTCACTCTCTTTGAATCTTCTTTATCATGCTAGGATTAGCAGGAAAAAGCAAAAAATTTCAGAATTGCACCTTGCAATGTGGAGATATTACTGTTTGTGCATTTACAATATTCATTGATTTTTGCCATTGAAAAACGTCCAGAAATGTTTGAAGCTACTGACTGAATGAAAGGAGCTGGCATCTCACTCTCTTTGAATCTTCTTTATCATGCTAGGATTAACAGGAAAAAGCAAAAAATTTCAGAATTGCACCTTGCAATGTGGAGATATTACTGTTTGTGCATTTACAATATTCATTGATTTTTGCCATTGAAAAACGTCCAGAAATGTTTGAAGCTACTGACTGAATGAAAGGAGCTGGCATCTCACTCTCTTTGAATCTTCTTTATCATGCTAGGATTAGCAGGAAAAAGCAAAAAATTTCAGAATTGCACCTTGCAATGTGGAGATATTACTGTTTGTGCATTTACAATATTCATTGATTTTTGCCATTGAAAAACGTTTTTCATATACCAGAAATGTTTGAAGCTACTGACTGAATGAAAGGAGCTGGCATCTCACTCTCTTTGAATCTTCTTTATCATGCTAGGATTAGCAGGAAAAAGCAAAAAATTTCAGAATTGCACCTTGCAATGTGGAGATATTACTGTTTGTGCATTTACAATATTCATTGATTTTTGCCATTGAAAAACATGTTTTTCATATACCAGAAATGTTTGAAGCTACTGACTGAATGAAAGGAGCTGGCATCTCACTCTCTTTGAATCTTCTTTATCATGCTAGGATTAACAGGAAAAAGCAAAAAATTTCAGAATTGCACCTTGCAATGTGGAGATATTACTGTTTGTGCATTTACAATATTCATTGAATTTTGCCATTGAAAAACATGTTTTTCATATACCAGAAATGTTTGAAGCTACTGACTGAATGAAAGGAGCTGGCATCTCACTCTCTTTGAATCTTCTTTATCATGCTAGGATTAGCAGGAAAAAGCAAAAAATTTCAGAATTGCACCTTGCAATGTGGAGATATTACTGTTTGTGCATTTACAATATTCATTGATTTTTGCCATTGAAAAACGTTTTTCATATACCAGAAATGTTTGAAGCTACTGACTGAATGAAAGGAGCTGGCATCTCACTCTCTTTGAATCTTTATCATGCTAGGATTAGCAGGAAAAACAAAAAATTTCAGAATTGCACCTTGCAATGTGGAGATATTACTGTTTGTGCATTTACAATATTCATTGATTTTTGCCATTGAAAAACATGTTTTTCATATACCAGAAATGTTTGAAGCTACTGACTGAATGAAAGGAGCTGGCATCTCACTCTCTTTGAATCTTCTTTATCATGCTAGGATTAGCAGGAAAAAGCAAAAAATTTCAGAATTGCACCTTGCAATGTGGAGATATTACTGTTTGTGCATTTACAATATTCATTGATTTTTGCCATTGAAAAACATGTTTTTCATATACCAGAAATGTTTGAAGCTACTGACTGAATGAAAGGAGCTGGCATCTCACTCTCTTTGAATCTTCTTTATCCTGCTAGGATTAGCAGGAAACAGCAAAAAATTTCAGAATTGCACCTTGCAATGTGGAGATATTACTGTTTGTGCATTTACAATATTCATTGATTTTTGCCATTGAAAAACGTCCAGAAATGTTTGAAGCTACTGACAATGAAAGGAGCTGGCATCTCACTCTCTTTGAATCTTCTTTATCATGCTAGGATTAGCAGGAAAAAGCAAAAAATTTCAGAATTGCACCTTGCAATGTGGAGATATTACTGTTTGTGCATTTACAATATTCATTGATTTTTGCCATTGAAAAACATGTTTTTCATATACCAGAAATGTTTGAAGCTACTGACTGAATGAAAGGAGCTGGCATCTCACTCTCTTTGAATCTTCTTTATCATGCTAGGATTAGCAGGAAAAAGCAAAAAATTTCAGAATTGCACCTTGCAATGTGGAGATATTACTGTTTGTGCATTTACAATATTCATTGATTTTTGCCATTGAAAAACATGTTTTTCATATACCAGAAATGTTTGAAGCTACTGACTGAATGAAAGGAGCTGGCATCTCACTCTCTTTGAATCTTCTTTATCATGCTAGGATTAGCAGGAAAAAGCAAAAAATTTCAGAATTGCACCTTGCAATGTGGAGATATAACTGTTTGTGCATTTACAATATTCATTGATTTTTGCCATTGAAAAACGTCCAGAAATGTTTGAAGCTACTGACTGAATGAAAGGAGCTGGCATCTCACTCTCTTTGAATCTTCTTTATCATGCTAGGATTAGCAGGAAAAAGCAAAAAATTTCAGAATTGCACCTTGCAATGTGGAGATATTACTGTTTGTGCATTTACAATATTCATTGATTTTTGCCATTGAAAAACATGTACCAGAAATGTTTGAAGCTACTGACTGAATGAAAGGAGCTGGCATCTCACTCTCTTTGAATCTTCTTTATCATGCTAGGATTAGCAGGAAAAAGCAAAAAAATTCAGAATTGCACCTTGCAATGTGGAGATATTACTGTTTGTGCATTTACAATATTCATTGATTTTTGCCATTGAAAAACATGTTTTTCATATACCAGAAATGTTTGAAGCTACTGACTGAATGAAAGGAGCTGGCATCTCACTCTCTTTGAATCTTCTTTATCATGCTAGGATTAGCAGGAAAAAGCAAAAAATTTCAGAATTGCACCTTGCAATGTGGAGATATTACTGTTTGTGCATTTACAATATTCATTGATTTTTGCCATTGAAAAACATGTTTTTCATATACCAGAAATGTTTGAAGCTACTGACTGAATGAAAGGAGCTGGCATCTCACTCTCTTTGAATCTTCTTTATCATGCTAGGATTAGCAGGAAAAGCAAAAAATTTCAGAATTGCACCTTGCAATGTGGAGATATTACTGTTTGTGCATTTACAATATTCATTGATTTTTGCCATTGAAAAACATGTTTTTCATATACCAGAAATGTTTGAAGCTACTGACTGAATGAAAGGAGCTGGCATCTCACTCTCTTTGAATCTTCTTTATCATGCTAGGATTAACAGGAGAAAGCAAAAAATTTCAGAATTGCACCTTGCAATGTGGAGATATTACTGTTTGTGCATTTACAATATTCATTGATTTTTGCCATTGAAAAACGTTTTTCATATACCAGAAATGTTTGAAGCTACTGACTGAATGAAAGGAGCTGGCATCTCACTCTCTTTGAATCTTCTTTATCATGCTAGGATTAGCAGGAAAAGCAAAAAAATTTCAGAATTGCACCTTGCAATGTGGAGATATTACTGTTTGTGCATTTACAATATTCATTGATTTTTGCCATTGAAAAACGTTTTTCATATACCAGAA